>NW_028133376.1:0-600000 GCF_964374135.1 Grampus griseus
CAGGTGTATACAATCTGGTTCATTTGTAGATTACATATAAATATATATATATATGTATATATATACACACACACACGTATATGTAATATATTCATGTACAGATACTCTTCCCATGTAAATTATTGCAGAGTGCTCCATTGACCTCCTTTGCTATATGGTCGGTCTCTTCGATAAATGTATTTCATAGGTATTTGTACACCTATGGTAACCCTAATCTTAATTTTCCATACCACCCACCTTTCCATTTACATAAGAATAGTTTGTTTTCTAAGTCTGTGAGTTTCTTTCTCTGTGAAAATGCTATCATTTTTGTCAGTTGTTAGATAACGCCTATAAGTGATATCATACTATATATCGTTTTCTTTCTGACTTACATCATGTTCTGAGATTATATCTAGGCTCATAAATGGTGCCTCAACGAGCAGTGTTTCACTGTTTTCCACGGCTAATATTCCATTATGTACATGGACCACTTCTTCTTTATCCATTCATCCATTGATGGACATTTTGGTTGCTTCCGTGTCTTGGCTATTGTGAAAAATCCTGCAGTGAAGCTGTTGCAGCCTGTGCCTTCTCGACTCTGGTATTTTCAGGTGAGAGGTTCAGCGGTTGACCTGCTGAATGGAATGCTGGCTCAATTTTTACTTTTAAACACAGCTCCTTTCTGTTCTCACTATTGGCTCTTACCACTTTACATCTCACCAGCGGCTAGAGGGTACACAGTTCTCTAAAACCCCTTCAGCATTTATTGTTTGTAGATTTTGGCTGATGGTAGTTGATGTGCATGAGTTGAAATCTTTTTGTAAGCTAGATTTGCATGAGTTTAAAAATTTATGTTGTTGAGCTTTTATCCATTTTCCTTGTTTTTAGAAAAATAATGAGTAAAATTTACCTCTTCCTACTATCTCCTTGAAAATTTTGCCAGTTGTGAATTTTTGAGGGCAGTTGTCCTTTACTGTCCTGAGTCCTTCTGAATGTTATGTGACAATTAGCTGTGGTTTTAAGGCCGCTCTTGTGGTAAACGGCCACAAGGCGGCAGCATATCTACATTTCCAACTCTGGGTTTTTGGGCAACAGAAGTTTCCTGGAAATCGTGTTTGTAAGCTGCAAATTAGAGCAGAATGTGCCACGGCAAACTCCCAAGAGCTTATATCTCCTTACTTCTTGTTTGTTTTTTACATTTAATTTTTATTTATTATCACAGCAAATTGGATAAAAATACGGTGTTTTTTCTAGGTGTACAGAATCTGGTTCATTATATCAATGTATCGATCTATATATCTTTGGATCCTTTCCCGTGTAGGTTATTACAGAGTGTTGATTACACCTCTTTTAGCATTCCATAGGTATTTTGTGATTATATATTTCATATGTATTACTACATGTCTGTTAACCCCCATATCCTAATTCATACATTCCTTACACCTTTCCATTTGGTTAAACATGATTTGGTTTTCTGAATCTATGAGTGTCCTTCTCTTGGAAAATATTTCATGGGTATCAATTTTTAGGTAACACCTATAAGTGATGTCATAGAATATATGTCTTTCATTTTCTTTCTTACTTCAGGTGGGGTGATTATCTCTAGATCCTTCTATGGTGATGCCATCGGCACTGTTCCATGCTTTTCCATAGCTAATATTCCATTGTGTACATGGACCACTTCTTCTTGGTGCATTTTTCTGTTGATGGACATTTTGGTTTCTTCCAAGTCTTGGCTATGGTACATGTTGCTCTAGTGAAGGATTGCCAGCCTGTGTCTTTTTGATTCTGGTCTACTCAGGTGATAGGCCCATCAGTGGGCCTACCAGATCACATGGTAGCTCAATTTTTACCTTTAAATGCACCTCCATTGTGTTCTCACTACTGGCTCTTACCAGGTGACATCCCACCAGCAGCTAGAGCGTACACAGTTCTCTAAAACCTCTTCAGCATTTATTCTCTGTAGAGATTTTTGATGATGATCATTCTGACAGCTCTGAGGTGAATGTTTTTGTAGACTGGATTTGCATGGCTTTATTAGTTACTGATGTTGAGCCGTTTTCCTTGCCCTTTTTTTAACAAAAAAAAAAAGAGTGAAAGAAAAAGAAAGAGAAGACAAAATGAGCGAAAAGTATGCCTCTTGAAATTGTCATTTTAAAATGTGCATGTCTTTTGTCGTTTTAAAATGTGCACATCTTTTGAGTTTTTTGCTGGATTTATGTCCCAAGGATTTGTTTAGAGGGCAGGTGTCATTTACAGGCCTGCAATTATTTAGAATATCAGGTGAGCATTAGTGCTGTGTTTTTTTAACACCTTTTTTGGGGTATAATTGCTTTAGAATGGTATGTTAGTTTCTATTTATAACCAAGTGAATCAGTTATACATATACATATGTTACCATATCTCTTCCCTCTTGCATCTCCCTCCCTCCCACCCTCCCTATCCCACCCCTCCAGGCGGTCACAAAGCACGGAGCTGATATACCTGTTCTATGCGGCTGCTTCCCACTAGCTATCTGTCTTACGTTTGGTAGTGTATATATGTCCATGTCTCTCTCTCGCTTTGTCACAGCTCACCCTCCCCCCTCCCCATATCTTCAAGTCCGTTCTCCAGTAGGTCTGTGTATTTATTCCTGTCTTACCCCTCGGTTCTTCATGGTATTTTTTTCCTTAAATTCCATATATATATATGTTAGCATACGGTATTTGTCTTTCTCTTTCTGACTTACTTCACTCTGTATGACAGATCTAGGTCTATCCACCTCATTACAAATAGCTCAATTTCGTTTGTTTATGGCTGAGTAATATTCCAATGTATATATGTGTCACATCTTCTTTATCCATTCATCCGATGATGGGCACTTAAGTTGTTTCCATCTCCGGGCTATTTTAAATAGAGCTGCAATGAACATTTTGGTACATGACTCTTTTTGAATTATGGTTTTCTCAGGGTGTATGCCCAGTAGTGGGATTGCTTGGTCATATGGTAGGTCTATTTGTTGTTTTCTAAGGAACCTCCATACTGTTCTCCATAGTGGCTGTACCAATTCACATTGCCACCAGCAGTGACGGAGTGTTCCCTTTTCTCCACACTCTCTCCAGCATTTATTGTTTCTAGATTTTTTGATGATGGCCATTCTGACTGGTGTGAGATGATATCTCATTGTAGTTTTGATTTGTATTTCCCTAATGATTAATGATGTTGAGTATTCTTTCATGTGTTTGTTGGCAGTCTGTATATCTTCTTTGGAGAAATGTCTATTTAGGTATTCTGCCCATTTTTGGATTGGGTTGTTGATTTTATTGTTATTGAGCTGAATGAGCTGCTTTTAATTTTGGGGAATTAATCCTTTGTCAGTTCCTTCATTTGCAAATATTTTCTCCCATTCTGAGGGTTGTCTTTTGGTCTTGTTTATGGTTTCCTTTGCTGTGCAAAAGCTTTGACGTTTCATTAGGTCCCACTTGTTTATTTTTGTTTTTAATTCCATTTCTCTAGGAGGTGGGTCAAAAAGAATCTTGCTGTGATTTATGTCGTAGAGTGTTCTGCCTATGATTTCCTCTAAGTGTTTGATAGATCCTGGCCTTACATTTAGGTCTTTAATCCATTTTGAACTTATTTTTGTGTATGGTGTTAGGGAGTGATTTAATCTCATACTTTTACATGTAACCTTCCCGTTTCCCCAGCACCACTTATTGAAGAGGCTGTCCTTTCTCCACTGTACATTCCTGCCTCCTTGATCAAAGATAAGGTGACCATATGTGTGTGGGTTTATCTTTGGGCTTTCTATCCTGTTCCATTGATCTATCTTTCTGTTTTTGTGCCAGTACCATACTGTCTTGATTACTGTAGCTTTGTCATATAGTCTGAAGTCAGGGAGCCTGATTCCTCCAGCTTCGTTTTTCGTTCTCAAGATTGCTTTGGCTATTCGGGGTCTTTTGTGTTTCCATACAAATTGTGAAACTTTTTGTTCTAGTTCTGTGAAAATTGCCAGTGGTAGTTTGATAGAGATTGCATTGAATCTGTAGATTGCTTTGGGTAGTAGAGTCATTTTCACAATGTTGATTCTTCCAATCCAAGAACATGGTATATCTCTCCATCTATTTGTATCATCTTTAATTTCTTTCATCAGTGTCTTATAATTTTCTGCATACAGTTCTTTTGTCTCCTTAGGTAGGTTTATTCCTAGATATTTCATTCTTTTTGTTGCAATGGTAAATGGGAGTGTTTTCTTGATTTCACTTTCAGATTTTTCATCATTAGTGTATAGGAATGCAAGAGATTTCTATGCATTAATTTTGTATCCTGCAACTTTACCAAATACATTGATTAGCTCTAGTAGTATTCTGGTAGCATTTTTAGGATTCTGTATGTATAGTATCATGTCATCTGCAAACAGTGACAACTTTACTTCTTCTTTTCCGGTTTGGATTCCTTTTCTTTCCTTTTCTTCTCTGATTGCTGTGGCTAAAACTTCCAATACTATATTGAATAAGAGTGGTGAGAGTGGGCAACCTTGTCTTTTTCCTGATCTTCGTGTAAATGCTTTCAGTTTTTCATCATTGAGGATGATGTTGGCTGTGGGTTTGTCATATATGGCCTTTATTATGTTGAGGAAAGTTCCTTCTATGCCTACTTTCTGCAAGGTTGTTATAAATGGGTGTTGAATTTTGTCAAAAGCTTTCTCTGTATCTATTGAGATGATCATACGATTTTTCTCCTTCAATTTGTTAATACGGTTTATCACATTGATTGACTTGCGTATATTGAAGAATCCATGCATTCCTGGAATAAACCCCACTTGATCATGGTGTATGATCCTTTTAATGTGCTGTTGGATTCTGTTTGCTAGTATTTTGTTGAGGATTTTTGCATCTATGTTCATCAGTGATATTGGCCTGTAGTTTTCTTTCTTTGTGACATCCTTGTGTGGTTTTGGTATTAAGGTGATGGTGGCCTCGTAGAATGAATTTGGGAGTGTTCCTCCCTCTGCTATATTTTGGAAGAGTTTGAGAAGGATAGGTCCTAGCTCTTCTCTAAATGTTTGATAGAATTCACCTGTGAAGCCATCTGGTCCTGGGCTTTTGTTTGTTGGAAGATTTTTAATCACAGTTTCAATTTCAGTGCTTGTGACTGGTCTGTTCATATTTTCTATTTCTTCCTGATTCAGTCTTGGCACGTTGTGCATTTCTAAGTATTTGTCCATTTCTTCCAGCTTGTCCATTTTATTGGCATAGCGTTGCTTGTAGTAATCTCTCATGATCTTTTGTATTTCTGCAGTGTCAGTTGTTACTTCTTTTTCATTTCTAATTCTATTGATTTGAGTCTTCTCCCTTTTTTTCGTGATGAGTCTGGCTAATGGTTTATCTATTTTGTTTATCTTCTCAAAGAACCAGCTTTTAGTTTTACTGATCTTTGCTATTGTTTCCTTCATTTCTTTTTCATTTATTTCTGATCTGATTTTTATGATTCTTCCCTTCTGCTAACTTTGGGTTTTTTTGTTCTTTCTCTAATTGCTTTAGGTGCAAGGTTAGGTTTTTTATTCGAGACGTTTACTGTTTCTTAAGGTGGGCTTGTATTGCTATAAACTTCCCTCTTAGAACTGCTTTTGCTGCATCCCATAGGTTTTGGGTCGTCGTGTCTCCATTGTCATTTGTTTCTAGGTATTTTGTTTTTTCCTCTTTGATTTCTTCAGTGATCACTTCATTATTAAATAGTGTATTGTTTAGCCTCCATGTGTTTGTATTTTTTACAGATCTTTTCCTGTAATTGATATCTAATTTTATGGCGTTGTGGTTGGAAAAGATACTTGATGTAATTTCAATTTTCTTAAATTTTCCAAGGCTTGATTTGTGACCCAAGATATGATCTATCCTGGGGAATGTTCCATGAGCACTTGAGAAAAATGTGTATTCTGTTGATTTTGGATGGAGTGTCCTATAAATATCAATTAAGTCCATCTTGTTTAATGTATCATTTAAAGTTTGTGTTTCCTTATTTATTTTCATTTTGGATGATCTGTCCATTGGTGAAAGTGGGGTGTTAAAGTCCCCTACTATGAATGTGTTACTGTCGATTTCCCCTTTTATGGCTGTTAGTATTTGCCTTATGTATTGAGGTGCTCGTATGTTGGGTGCATAAATATTTACAATTGTTATATCTTCTTCTTGGATAGATCCCTTGATCATTATGTAGTGTCCTTCTTTGTCTCTTCTAGTAGTCTTTATTTTAAAGTCTATTTTGTCTGATATGAAAATTGCTACTGCAGCTTTCTTTTGGTTTTCATTTGCATGGATTATCTTTTTCCATCCCCTTACTTTCAGTCTGTATGTGTCTCTAGGTCTGAAGTGGGTCCCTTGTAGACAGCATATATAAGGGTCTTGTTTTTGTATCCATTCAGCCAATCTGTGTCTTTTGGTGGGAGCATTTAGTCCATTTACATTTAAGGTAATTATCAATATGTATGTTCGTATTCCCATTTTCTAAATTGTTTTGGGTTCGTTATTGTAGGTCTTTTCCTTCTCTTGTGATTCTTGCCTAGAGAAGTTCCTTTAGCATTTGTTGTAATGCTGGTTTGGTGGTGCTGAACTCTCTCAGCTTTTGCTTGTCTGTAAAGGTTTTAATTTCTCCATCCAATCTGAATGAGATCCTTGCTGGGTAGAGTAATCTTGGTTGCAGGTTTTTCTCTTTCATCACTTTCAGTATGTCCTGCCACTTCCTTCTGCCTTGCAGAGTTTCTGCTGAGAGATCAGCTGTTAACCTAATGGGGATTCCCTTGTGTCTTATGTGTTGTTTTTCCCTTGCTGCTTTTAATATGCTTTCTTTGTATTTAACTTTTGACAGTTTGATTAATGTATCTTGGTGTATTTCTCCTTGGATATATCCTGTATGGGTCCTGTATGGGACTCTCTGTGCTTCCTGGACTTGATTAACTATTTCCTTTCCCATATTAGGGAAGTTTTCAACTATAATCTCTTCACATATTTTCTCAGTCCCTTTCTTTTTCTCTTCTTCTTCTGGAACCCCTATAATTCGAAGGTTGGCGCATTTAATGTTGTCCCAGAGGTCTTTGAGACTGTCCTCAGTTCTTTTCATTATTTTTTCTTTATTCTTCTCTGCAATAGTTTTTTCCAATATTTTATCTTCCAGGTCACTTATTCGTCCTTCTGCCTCAGTTATTCTGCTTTTGACCCCATCTAGAGTATTTTTCATTTCATTTATTGTGCTGTTCATCGTTGTTTGTTTCATCTTAAGTTCTTCTAGGTCCTTGTTAAATGTTTCTTGCATTTTGTCTATTCTATTTCCAAGATTTTGGATCACGTTTACTATCATTATTCTGAGTTCTTTTTCAGGTAGACTGCCTATTTCCTCTTCATTTGTTAGGTCTGATGCGTTTTTTTCTTGCTCCTTCATCTGCGATGTGTTTTTCTGTCTTCTCATTTTGCTTACCTTACTGTGTTTGGGGTTTCCTTTTTGCAGGCTGCAGGTTCATAGTTCCTGTTGTTTTTGGTGTCTGTCCCCAGTGGCTAAGGTTTGTTCAGTGTGTTGTGTAGGCTTCTTGGTGGAGGGGACTAGTGCCTGTATTCTGGTGGATGAAGCTGGATCTTGTCTCTCTGGTGGGCAGGTCCATGTCTGGTGGTATTTTGGGGTGTCTGTGGACTTATTATGATTTTAGGCAGCCTCTCTGCTAATGGGTGGGGTTGTGTCCCTGTTTGCTAGTTGTTTGGCATAGGGTGTCCAGCACTGTAACTTGCTGTTCGTTGAGTGCAGCTGGGTGCTGGCATTGAGATGGAGATCTCTGGGAGATTTTCGCCATTTGATATTTTGTGGAGCTGGGAGGTTTCTTGTTGACCAGTGTCCTGAAGTTGGCTCTCCCACCTCAGAGGCACAGCACTGACCCCTGGCTGCAGCACCAAAAGCCTTTCATCCACACAGCTCAGAATAAAAGGGAGAAAAATTAGAGAGAAAGAGTCAGTAGAAGTAGGAAGGAAGAAAGAAAAAAGAAAGAAAGAAAAGATGGATGAAAGAAAGAAAGAAGAAAAGAAGGAAAGAAAGAAAGGAGGGGGGAGGGAGAGAGGGAGGGCTGTGGGAGAAAGGAAGGAAGGAAGGAGGGAAGGAAGGAAGGAAACAAAGAAAGAAAGAAGATAAAGTAAAATAAAATAAAGTAAAATATAATAAAGTTATTAAATTAAAAGATAATAATTAAGAAAATACATTAAAAAGAAACAAAACGAATGGATAGAACCTTAGGACAAATGGTGGAAGAAAAGCAGTACACCAAAATCTCATACTGAAGCATACACATACACACTCACAAAAAGAGTAAAAGGGGAAAAAATCATAAATCTTGCTCTCAAAGTCTACCTCCTCAATTTGGGATGATTCATTGTCTATTCATGTATTCCACAGATGCAGGGTACATCAAGTTGATTGTGCAGCTTTAATCCGCTGCTTCTGAGGCTGCTGGGAGAGATTTCCCTTTCTCTTCTTTGTTCTCACAGCTCCCAGTGGCTCAGCTTTGGATTTGGCCCCGCCTCTGCGTGTAGGTCGCTGGAGGGCTTTTGTTTTTTGCTCAGACAGGATGGGGTTAAAGGAGCCGCTGATTCAGGGGCTCTGGCTCACTCAGGCTGAGGGGAGAGAGGGACGTGGAATGTGAGGCGAGCCTGTAACAGCAGAGGCCGGCATGACATTGCACCAGCCTGAGGCCCGCCGTGCGTTCTCCCAGGGAAGTTGTCCCTGGATCCCGGGAACCTGGCAGTCGTGGGCTGCACAGGCACCCTGGAAGGGAGGTGTGGATAGTGACTTGTGCTCGCACACAGGCCCCTTGGTGGTGGCAGCAGCAGCCTTAGCGTCTTCCTCCCGTCTCTGGGGTCCGTGCTTTTAGCCGCGGCTCGCGCCTGCCTCTGGGAACTGTGCTTTTAGCCACGGCTCATGCCCGTCTCAGGGGTCCATGCTTTTAGCCACGACTCACGCCCATCTCTGGGGTCCGTGCTTTTAGCCACGGCTCGCGCTGGTCTCTGGAGTTCCTTTAAGCAGCGCTCTTAATCCCATCTTAATCCCATCTCCAGGAAACAAAGAGGGAAGAAAAAGTCTCTTGCTTCTTCGGCAGCTCCAGAACTTTTCCTGGACTCCCTCCCGGCTAGCGTGGTGCACTAAACCCATCAGGCTGTGTTCACACAGCCAACACCATTTCTCTCCCTGCACTCTGACCAAAGCCCGCACCTCAGCTCGCAGCCCCGCCCGCACCTGCGGGTGAGCAGACAAGCCTCTCGGGCTGGCGAGCGCCGGTCGGCACCGATTCTCTGTACGGGAATCTCCCCGCTTTTCCCTCCTCACCCCTGTTGCTGTGCTCTCCTTCACAGCTGTGACACTCCCCCTTCCGCCACCTGTAGTTTCCGCCTGCGAAGGGGCTTCCTAGTTTGTGGAAACCTTTCCTCCTTCACAGCTCCCTCCCACTGGTGCAGGTCCCATCCCTATTCTTTTGTCTCTGTTTTTTCTTTTTTTCTTTTGCCCTACCCAGGTACATGGGGAGTTTCTTGCCTTTTGGGAGGTCTGAGGTCTTCTGCCAGCATTCAGTAGGTGTTCTGTAGGAGTTGTTCCACGTGTAGAAGTATTTCTGTTGTATCTGTGGGGAGGAAGGTGATCTCCGCATCTTACTCTTCAGTCATCTTCCCCTCCGTTCTAGAGCTGTGTTTAAATCTGCTGTTTTGAGAAATGTTCACAAGGCGGTAGCAGTTCTCCTTTACAAAATCTGGTTACTAGGGCAACAGAGCCTCAATGGAAGTCGTGTTGTAGGTTATAAATTAGAATGCAGTGTGCCAGGAAAAAGCCCATTAAGTTTATGTCTCACTACTTCTTATTCATTTTTTTAATTTTAATTTTTTATCACAGCAACTTTGATTACAATGTTTTGCTTGTGCTAGGTGTGTGAGATGTGGTCCTTTTACACATATACATATATCTATTCTTCTTCGGATCCTTTCGCCATGTAAGTTATGACATGATGTTGAGTAGTCTTCTCTTGGTGTTCTGTAGGTGTTTGGTGATTATATATTTCACCTATGTTTGTATATCTCTGTTAAACCCAATATCCTAATATATACAGTCTCACACCTTTCCATTGGTGAACCGTAAGTTTGTTTAATGAATCTGTGATTGCCTTTCTCTGAGGAAATATCTTCGCTGTTATCAATTTTTAGGTAACACCTCTAAGTGATATCATAGGATATGTGTCTTTTGCTTTCTGACTTACTACAAGTTGCTTGATGACCTCTAGACTCATCTATGGTGCTGCAAATGGCATTGTGCTATTTTTTTCCTTGGCTAATATTCCATCTGTACGTGTGCCAGTTCTTCTTTATCCACTCATCTGTTGATGGACTTTGTGTTTGCTTCCATGTCTTGGCTATTGCAATACAGCTGCAATGCAGATTTGCCCTCCAGTGTCTGTCTAATTCCATCTTCTTATGTTATAGACCCAGGACTGAACCTCCTGGATCATATTGTAGCTCAATGTTTACCTCGTAACGGCACCTCCATTCTGTTCTCATTAGTGGCTCTTACCAGGTTAAGTCCCTCTTAAAGTCGAGGGTACGCACTTCTCCACAACCACTTCAGCATTTATTGTTTGTAGTTTTTCTGCTGATGGCTATTCTGACTGGTGTGAGCTGATACCTCTTTGTAGTTGGACTTGCACGTCTCTCATAATCCCCTGAAATTGAACTTTCAGACATGTCCTTTTTGTCTTCAAACTGTGAGTACAGCTTACATCTTCAAATTGTTTTCTTGAAGTATGTGCCACATTTTGAATTATTTTGGCCATTACACCCCTCAAGACATTTTGAGGGCAGGTTTCATTTACAGCCTTCCTGTACTTGTGCATATGAAGTGACTATTAGTACAGGTTTTAAAGCTGCTGTTGCAGATAACGGCCAGAGGGCGGCAGCATTTCTGCTTTCCCCACTCTGGTAACTAGGGAAACAGACCTTCCTGCCAGTGGTGTTCCTTGGTTATAAATTAAAGTGGAGTGTCCCCGCATAAACCCACAAAAGCTGATGTCTCCTTACTTATGTTTGTTTTTTAAATTGAATTTACATTTTTTATTGGTGTAATATTCCATTCTGTACATGGACCACTTCTTCTTTGTGCATTCCTCTGTTGATGGACATTTTCATTGCTTCAAAGTGTTGGCAGTGTTAAATGTGGCTGGAGTGCAGGATTGCCAGCCTGTGTCTTTTTGATTCTCATCCTCTCAGGCGATAGGCCCAGCACGGGTATGCTTGATTGAATGGTAGCTCAATGTTTACCTTTCGAGGCAGCTACATTGTGTTTTCATTAGTGGCTCTTACCACGTCCCACTTAGAACCGAGGGTACGCATTTCTCCACAACCCCTTCAGCATTTATTGTTTGCAGAACTTTTGCTGATGACTATTTTGACTGGTGTGAGCTGATAGGTTTTTGTAATTTGGATTTGCATGTCTTTAATAATTCCTAATGTTCAGCTCTTTTCCACACCTTTTTTTTCTGTTAAACAAAAACAAGGAAAAACTGAGTACAATAAACCTCTTGAAATTGTCTTCTTGGAAGGTTGCCCTCTTGATTTTTTCGATCGATTTTCGATACCAGGATGTTTTTTGAAGGTAGGTGTCATTTACAGGACTGCAATGAGTGTGAATATTTAGTGACCCTTAGCACTGGTTTTAAAGCTGCTGTTGTGGGAAACGGCCTCAAGTCTGCAGCATTTCTCCATCCCCAAATCCGGTTACTAGGGCAGCAGATCCTTTCTGGAAGTCATGTTACCAGGTTGTAAATTAGAATGCAGTGTGCCAGGAAAAAACCCCATAAGTTTATGTCACATTACTTCTTGTTTGTTGTTTGAATTATTTAAATCAGGGTAATGATTAGAATATTGTTTGTCCTAGGTGACACAATCTGGTTCATTTGTACATTATATTTATATATATATGTATATGTGTATATATATAGATATATAGATATAGATATATAGATATAGATGTGCAGATCCTCCTCCCATGTAAATTATTGAAGAGTGTCCCGTAGACCTCCGTTTCAATATGGCCGGTCTTTTTGACATACGTATTTAATACGCATTTGTACACGTATGGTAAACCTGGTCTTAATTTATCCATTCCCTCCACCTTTCCTTTTAGATAAGCATAATTTGTTTTCTAAGTCTGTGAGTGTCTTTCTCTGTGGAAATATGTTCATTTGGGTCAGTTGTCAGATAACGCCTATAAGTGATATCATAGGATATGTATTTTGCTTTCCGACTTACCTCACGTTCTGTGATGATCTCTAGGCTCATCTATGGTGTCTCAAAGAGCAGTGTTTCATTGTTTTCCAAGGTTAATATTCCATTGTGTACATGGACCACTTCTTCTTTATCAATTCATCTGTTGATGGACATTTTGGTTGCTTCCGTATCTTGGCTATTGTGAAAGCGGCTGCAGTGCAGCTGTTGCAGCCTCTGTCTTCTCGATTCTGGTCTTCTCAGGTGAGAGGCCCAACATTGGGCCTGCTGGATGGAATGGTGGCTCGGTTTTACATTTCTTTTTTTGGTGTGTGTGCTACGATGGCCTCTCACTGTTGCGGCCTTTCCCGTTGTGGAGCACAGGCTCCGGACGCGCATGCTCAACGGCTATGCCTCACGGGCCTAGCCACTCTGCGGCATGTGGGATCTTCCCGGACTGGGGCACGAACCCGTGTCCCCTGCATCGGAAGGTGGACTCTCAACCACTGCACCACTAGGGAAGCCCCAGATTTTACTTTTAAATGAGGTCCTTTCTGTTCTCATTATTGGCTGTAACCACTTTACATCTCACCAGCAGCTAGAGAGTACACAGTTCTCTAAAACCCTTTCAGCATGTATTGTTTGTAGACGTTCTGCTGATGGTAGTTTACGTGTGTGAGTTGAAACCTTTTTGTAGATTAGATTTGCATGAGTCTAATAATTCCTGATGTTGAGCTTTTATCCATTTTCCTTTCTTTTGAAGAAGAGTGTGCAAACTTATCTCTTCATACTATCTCCTTTAAACATTTGCATGTCTTGAATATTTTTGGTCATTCCCTAGCTCAGGACATTTTTTGAGGGCAGGTGTCCTTTACAGCCCTGAGTCTGTGAATGTTAAGTGACCATTAGCAGTGGGTTTAAAGCCGCTCTTGCCGCAAACGGCCACAAGGTGGCAGCATTTCTACATTTCCAACTCTGGGTTTTTGAGCAACAGAGCCTTCCTGGAAATCCTGTTAGTAGGCTGCAAATTAGTCTGGAATGTGCCAGGGCAAACCCCCAAGAGCTTGTATCTCCTTACTCCTTGTTTGTTTTTTAAATTTAATTTTTATTTAGTATCAGAGTAAATTTGATAAAAATGTTGTGTGTGTTCTAGGTGTACAGAATCTGGTTCATTTTATGTATGTATCGATCTATTCATCTTTGGATCCTTTCCCATGTAGGTTATTACAGAAAGTTGAGTAGACCTCTCTTGGTATTCCGTAGGTATTTGGTGATTATATATTTCATGTGTATTAGTACATGTCTGTTAATCCCCATATCCTAATTCATACCTTCCTTACACCTTTCCATTTGGTTAAACATAATTTGGTTTTCTGAATCTATGAGTGTCTTTCTCTTGGAAAGTATTTCATGGGTATCAATTTTTAGGTAACACCTATAATTGATGTCATAGGATATCTGTCTTTTGGTTTCTTTCTTACTTCAAGTTGGGTGATTATCTCTAGATCCTTCTATGGTGGTGCCAATGGCACTGTTCCATGCTTTTCCATGGCTAATATTGCATTGTGTACACGGACCACTTCTTCTTGGTGCAATTTTCTGTTGATGGACATTTTGGTTTCTTCCAAGTCTTGGCTATGGTACATGTTGCTGCAGTGCAGGATTGCCAGCCTGTGTCTCTTTGATTCTGTTCTACTCAGGTGATAGGCCCATCAGTGATCGTACCAGATCACATGGTAGCTCAATTTTTACCTTTAAACACACCTCCATTCTGTTTTCAGTACTGTCTGTTACCAGGTGACATCCCACCAGCAGCTAGAGGGTACACAGTTCTCTAAAGCCCCTTCACCATTTAAGTTGTAGACTTTTTTGCTGGTGATCATTCTGACGGCTGTGAGGTGAATGCTTTTGTAGACTGGATTTGCATGGCTTTATTAATTCCTGATGTTGAGCATGTTTCCTTGCCCTTTTTTTAACAAAAAAAAGAGATAAAAAGAAAGAATACAAAATGTGCGTAAAATATGCCTCTTTAAATTGTCGTTCTGAAATATGCACATCTTTTGAGATTTTTGCTCGATTTAGTGACCACGGATTTGTTTAGAGGGCAGGTGTCATTAACAAGCCTGGAATTATTTTGAATATCAAGTAACCATTATCGCTGGGTTTAGAGCTGCTGCTGTGTGAAACGGCCACAAAGAAGCACAATTCTCCTTTAACTAATCTGGTTATTAGGGCAAGAGAGCCTTAATGAAAGTCGTGTTCTAGGTTGTAAATTAGAATGGAATGGGCCAGGAAAATGCCCCTTAACTTTATATCCCACTACTTCTTCGTTTTTTAAATTTAAGTTTCATTTTTTATCACAGCAAGTGTGATTACAATGTTTTGCTTGTTCTAGGTGTGCAAGATGTGGTGGTTTTACACATATATCTATTGTTCTTTGGATCCTTTTCCAATGTAGGTTACGACACAATGTTGAGTAGTCTTCTCTTGGTATTCCGTAGGTCTTTGGTGATTATATACTTCTCCTGTGTTTGTATATCTCTGTTAACCCCGATATCTTAATGTATCCAATCCTCACACCTTTCCATTGGTGAATCATAAGTTTGTTTAATAAATCTGTGATTGCCTTTCTCTGTGGAAATATCTTCACTGGTGTCAATTTTTAGGTGACACCTATAAGTGATATCATAGTATATGTGTCTTTCACTTTCTGACTTATGACAAGTTGTGTGATTACTTCTAGACTCATCTACGGTGTTGTAAATGGCATTGTATCATTTTTTTCCTTGGCTAATATTCGGTCTGTGCATGTACCAGTTCTTCTTTGTCCACTCATCTGTTGATGGACTTTTTGGTTGCTTCCATGTCTTGACTATTGTAATACTGCTGCAGTGCACATTTGCCTGCCTGTGTCTTTCCAATTCTGTCATCTTCAGTTTTAGACCAACTAGTGGGCCTGCTGGATCATATGGTAGCCAATTGTTTACCTTGTAAAGGCACCTCCATTCTGTTCCATTAATGGCTCTTACCAGGTTACGTCCCATTTAAAGTTGAGGGTATGCACTTCTCCATAACCCCTTCAGCATTTATTGTTTGTAGTTTTTCTACTAATTTTTATTCTGACTGCTGTGAGCTGATACCTCTTTGTGGTTGGATTTGCATGTGTCTCATAATGCCTTGAAATTTAGCATTCAGGCATGTCCTTTTTTTCTTCAAACTGTGAGTACAGCTTACCTCCTCAAATGGTTTTCTTGAAGTATGTGCCACATTTTGAAATATTTTGGCCATTACCTCCCTGAAGACATTTTGAGGGCAGGTTTCATTTACAGCCCTCGAGTACTTGTGCATATGAAGTGCCGATTAGCACAGGTTGTAAAGCTGCTGTTGCAGACAACGGTCATTTGGCGGCAGCATTTCTGCTTTCCCCATTCTGGTAACCACGGAAACACACCTTCCTGCCAGTGGTGTTCCTCTTTTATACACTAGAGGTGAATGTGCCTGGATAAACCCCCAAAGGCTGATGTTGTCATACACTAAACTGTAACCAAAACTGTACCCGTTCCCTAACCCTAACCCTAAACCTTACACTAAGCTGTGCCATAATAATAACACATACACTAACACTAACACGTACCCTAAGCCTAACCCTAAACCTTATACTTACCCAAGTCCTAATTGTAACACGTACACTAACAGTAACACTAACCCTAACAGGTACCCTAAACCGTTGTCGTACCCTAGACAGTGACCTAATCCGTACCCTTTCCCTAACGTTAAACCTAACCCTAAACCGTCCCCTAACCCACAACCTAATCCTAACCCGTATACTAACACTAACCCACACCCTAACATGGATTCTAACCAAACCCGTTGTCGTACACTAACTGGTACCATAAGCTGTATCCATTCCCTAACGCTAATCCTAACCATAACCCTAACCCTAAATCATACCCTAACCCGTACCTTGATCCTAACTTGTACCTTGGCGGGGGAACCGTACATCACACTGTCACCATAGAAAAACCTACAGACACTGCAGTGATGGTGGCCAATAAGACCGCTGGACTCCTCGCTACTTCAAAATTTCCTGTGACTCTGGGACTAATGGAATACAGAAGAAGACATCATCTAAGTCTAATACAGAATACCATGTCCTGGTGGATGGTAGAATTACCATCAGTGTGTAGGAATTAGGAACTACTGGATGTATATTCCCAGGTGTTTCACTGACCTGACGTCCTTTACCAAGTACCCAGTAGCCCACAGGGCTCTCGTGGTCAGGCCCCTCCCAGGATATGGAGCTCACCTGTGCAGATACCCAGCAGCCCACGGGGCTCTCATGGTCAGGCCTCTCCCAGGATTTGGAGCTCACCTGGGCAGGTACCCAGCAGGCCACGGGGCTCTCATGGTCAGGCCCCTCCAGGATATGGAGCCCACCTGTGCAGATACCCAGCAGCCCACGGGGCTCTCATGGTCAGGCCCCTCCCAGGATTTGGAGCTCACCTGGGCAGGTACCCAGCAGGCCACAGGGCTCTCGTGGTCAGGCCTCTCCCAGGATTTGGAGCTCACCTGTGCAGGTACCCAGCAAGACTGGGCACACAGGAACTGTGCACATAGCCCCCATTGCAGAGCACCCCCAGCTCACCTGTCGCTCAGGGCTGACACAGAGCACCTCAGAGCATGACTTGAACTAACAAACGACAGCTTCAACAGGTCTGTGACACTGGGCGTCACTCTGTGCGGCCTCCCTCCACCTGGTCTTCCAGAGACTTCCACTGCAGCCGGGGCACCAGGCCTCTGTCTCCACCCACCACCCCTCCTCTCCCGGACTACTGGGTCCCTCTCATTAGGAGAGGGTCTTCTTGAAGTTGTCTCCCACTCATGGGCCAGATAAAATGATTAGAAAACAAGCCAGAGCTGCAGCCCCTTGTTTATCCTGACTCTCTGGAGCCCACACCTGTCCCTTGGACCTGGTTGGTTCATCAAGGTCCATTTTCTGCTGCTGCGAGCCCCGGAGGGGCGAGGATTGGCTGACCTGGGCAGCCTGACACTGCCGGCCAGCCCTCTCCAGGTGTGCCTGGTTTGAGGTCAATATAAACACCGCTCCAGGTAGCAAGAGCCCCTTCAGTTGTGTCTGACGCCATATTCTCTGCCCCGTCAGCAGTGTCGGGGCTGGGCTGGTGGGAGGGAGTGAGGGGCCACGGTTTTTTGGGTAGCCCGGTGTGAGTGGGGCTCTGCTGGGCTTTCTGCAGGAGTTGCCAAGCTGCCAACTGCTAAAGAAGAGGATGTGTCACCCATATCTGCTGCTGGAATTTCTCCCCAGGCAGAGGTGAGTAAGGAAAAAAGCAGTGGGGGCCGGGACAGGAGGGGTATCTCAGGCAGGGAAATGGAAATCTTCCAGAAGTGCGCCCGGGGCCAGGACCATCCTGGCTGGCCTGTAGGCACCAAGTCGGCCTGGGTGCTGTCGCTGGTGTGGCTCCATGGCCCTTCCTCTAGGCTTTCAAGTCCTTGCACAGATTCAGGTGTTTTACCTGGGAACTGTGGGAACAGTTCAGCAGCAGCTGGCCTGGAGCTCAGCTCACGTTTACTCAGAGATGCCTCAGCACGGTCCCCCAGCTTTGCAATGAGGACGCTCCTTGTGGGGGGGGGGGGCTGCTGGCTGCATGGGAGACGATTACCCACCTCTGACCAACTTCAGGATTCTTTACCTTTGGAGCAAGTGCCCTGAAAGGGTTTTCCTGTTTATAACTGGTGGGTTCTGCTTTTTTTTTTTTTTTCTTTTTGGGTTGAATGTAGGTTTTATTCCTCTTTTTCGTATTTATAGATAGAAGCATGGAAATAATTCATTCATATAAATACATGTATGGGAATGGAAGAACTATCTTTCTGTTTTACTTTTTGAACGTTTATTTATTTTTTTCATTTTTAATTTTATTATTATACAGCAGGTTCTTTCTGGTTATCGATTTTACACATATGGGTGTATATAAGTCAATCCCAAACTCCCAATTCATCCCAACACTACCCCCCCACAGCTTTCCCCCCCTTGGTGTCCATACATTTGTTCTCTACATCTGTGTCTCTATTTCTGCCCTGCAAACCAGTTCATCTGTTCCATTTTTCTTGGTTCCACATATATGCATTAATATACAATATTTCTTTTTCTCTTTCTGTCTTGTTTCACTCTGTATGACAATCTCTAGGTCCATCGACGTCTGTACAAATGACCCAATTTCATTCCTTTTTATGGCTGAGTAACATTCCATTTTATATATGTACCACATCTTTATCCATTCGTTTGTCTGTGTGCATTTAGGTTGCTCCCATTACCTGGCTATTGTAAATAGTGCTGCAGTGAACATTGTGGTGAATGTGTCTTTTTGATTTATGTTTTTCTCTGGGTATATGCCCAGTAGTGGGATTGCTGGATCATATGGTAATTCTATTTTTAGTTTTTTAAGGAACCTCCATATTGTTCTCCATAGTGACTGTATCAATTTACATTCCCACCAATAGTGGAAGAGGGTTCCTTTTCTCCACACCCTCCCCAGCATTTGTTGTTTGTAGATTTTCTGATGATGTCCATTCTAACAGGTGTGAGGTGATACCTCATTGTAGTTTTGATTTGCATTTCTCTAATAATTAGTGATGTTGAGAAACTTTCCATGTGCTTCTTGGCCATCTCTCTCTCTTCTTGGAATCAATGTCTATTTAGATCTTCTGCCATTTTTGTATTGGGTTGTTTTTTTTTAATATTGAGCTGCATGTGCTGTTTATATATTATTGGAGATTAAACCTTTGTCTGTTGATTCATTTGCAAATATATTCTCCCATTCTGAGGGTTGTCTTTTCGTCTTGTTTTTACTTTCCTTTGCTTTGCAAAAGCTTTTATGTTTCATTAGTTCCCATTTGTTTATTTTTCTTTTTTATTGCATTACTCTAGGAGGTGGATCAAAAAAGATCTTGTTGTGATTTATGTCAGAGTATTCTTCCTATTTTTTCCTCTGAGAGTTTTATACTGTCCGGTCTTACATTAAGGTCTCTAATCCATTTTGAATTTATTTTTCTGTATGGTGTTAGGGAGTATTCTAATTTCATTCTTTTACATGTAGCTGCCCATTTTTCCCAGAACCACTGATTGAAGAGACTGTCTTTTCTCCATTGTATAGTCTTGCCTCCTGTGTCATAGATTATTGACCATTGGTATGTAGGTTTATCTCTGGGCTTTCTTTTTTTTTCATTTTACAGCTTTATTGGAGTATAATTGCTTTACAATGATGTGTTAGTTTCTGGTGTATAACAAAGTGAATCAGCTATACATATACCACCATATCCCCTCCCTCTTGCATCTCTCTCTCACTGTCTCTATCCCACCACTTTAGGTGTTCACAAAGCACTGAGCTGATCTCCCTGTGCTATGTGGCTTCTTCCCAGTAGCTATGGATGTTACATTTGGTAATGTATATATGTCCATGTCACTCTCTCACTTTGTCCCAACTTACCCTTCCCCCTCCCCGTGTGCTCAAGTCGTTTCTGTACGTCTGTGTCCTTAATCCTGTCCCACCCCTAGGTTCTTCATGAACTTTTTTTTTCTTTAGACTCCATATATCTGTGTTAGCACACGCTATTTGTTTTTCTCTTTCTGACTTACTTTACTGTGTAGGACAGTCTCTACGTCCATCTATCTCACTACAAATAACTCAGTTTTGTTTCTTTTTATGGCTGAGTAATATTCCATTGTATATATGTGCCAGATCTTCTTTATCGATTCGTCAGTCGATGGACACTTAGGTTGCTTCCATGTCCTGGCTATTGTAAATAGAGCTGCAATGAACATTGTTGAACATAACTCTTTTTGAATTATGGTTCTCTCAGGGTAAATGCCCAGGAGTTGGATTGCTGGGTCGTATGGTGCTTCTATTTTTAGTTTTTTAAGGAACCTCCATACCGTTCTCCCTAATGGCTATATCAATTTACATTCCCACCAACACTGAAAGAGTGTTCCTTTTTCTCCAATAAATGCCTCTCCTGCAATTATTTTTTGTAGATTTTTTGATGATTGACATTCTGACTGCTGTGAGTGATACCTCACTGTAGTTTTGATTTACATTTCTGTTATGATTAGTGATGTTCAGCATCCTTTCATGTGTTTGTTGGCAACCTGTATATCGTCTTTGGAGAAATGTCTATTTAGGTCTTCTGCCCATTCCTGGATTGGGTTGTTTGTTTTTGTGATATTGAGCTACATGAGCTACTTGTAAATTTTGGAGATTAATCCTTTGTCATTTGCTTCATTTGAAAATATTTTCTCCCATTCTGAGGGTTGTCTTTTCATCTTCTTTATGTGTTTCTTTGCTGTGCAAAAGCTTTTAAGTTTCATTAGGTCCCATTTGTTTATTTTTGTTTTTATTTACATTTCTCTAAGAGGTGGGTCAAATAGGATCTTGCTGTGATTTATGTCATAGAGTGTTCTGCCTATGTTTTCTTCTAAGAGTTTAATAGCATCTGGCCTTAACATTTAGCTCTCTAATCTATTTGGAGTTTATTTTTGTGTATGGTGTTATGGATGTTCTAATTTCATTCTTCTATGTGTAACTGTCCAGTTTTCCCAGCACCACTTACTGAAGAGACTGTCTTTTCTCCATTGTTTATCCTTGCCTCCTTTGTCATAGATGAGTTAGCCATAGGTATGTAGGTTTATCTCTGGGCTTTCTATCCTGTTCCATTGATCTATATTTCTGTTTTGGTGCCAGTACCATATAGTCTTGATTACTGTAGCTTTGTAGTATAGTCTGAAGTCAGGAAGTCTGATTCCTCCAGCTCTTTTAATTTCCCTCAAGACTGATTTGGCTATTCGGGGTGTTTTGTGTCTCCATACAAATTTTAAGGCTTTTTTGTTCTAGTTCTGTAGAAAATGCTACTGATAATTTGATAGGGATTGTTTTGAATCTGTAGATTGCTTTGGGTAGTATAGTCATTTTCACAATATTGATGCTTCTAATCCAAGCATATGGTTAATACTCCCATCTGTTTATATAATATTTGATTTCTTTCAGCAGTGTCTTATAGTTTTCTGAGTATAGGATTTTGACCTCCTTAGGTAGGTTTATTCCTACATATTTTATTCCTTTTGTTGCAATGGTGTATGGGATTGTTTCCTTAATTTCTCTTTCTCATCTTTCATTGTTAGTGTAGAGGA
This sequence comes from Grampus griseus, assembly GCF_964374135.1. Taxonomy (NCBI): domain Eukaryota; kingdom Metazoa; phylum Chordata; class Mammalia; order Artiodactyla; family Delphinidae; genus Grampus; species Grampus griseus. Next base: position 21,430 of record NW_028133376.1, read on the forward strand.
ATGCAAGAGATTTCTGTGCATTAATTTTGTACCCTGCAACTTTACCAAATTCATTGATTAGCTCTAGTAATTTTCTAGCGTCATCTTTAAGATTCACTATGTGTAGTATCGTGTCATTTGCAAACAGTGAAAATTTTACTTCTTTTCCAATTTGTATTCCTTTTATTTCTTTTTTTCTCTGAATGTTGTGTCTAGGCCTTCCAAAACTATGTTGAATAATACTGGTGAGAGTGGACATCCTTGTTTTGTTCCTGATCTTAGAGGAAATTCTTGTAGTTTTTCACCATTGAGAATGATGTTTGTTGTGGGTTTGTCATATATGGCCTTTATTATGTTGAGGTAGATTCCCTCTATGTTCACTTTCTGGAGAATTTTTAATCATAAATTTGTGTTGAATTTTGTCAAAATTTTTTCCTGCTTCTATTGAGATGATATTTTTATTCTACAATTTGTTAATATGGTGTATCACATTGATTGATTTGTGTATATTGAAGAACCCTTGCGTTCCTGGGTTAGACCCCACCTGATCATGGTGTGTGATCCTTTTAATGTGTTGTTCAATTCTGTTTGCTAGTATTTTGTTGAGGATTTTTACATTTGTATTCATCAGTGATATTGGTCTCTAATTTTCTTTTTCTGTAGTATCATTGTCTGGTTTTGGTATCAGTGTGATGGTGGCGTCATAGAATGAGTTTGGGAGTGTTCCTTTCCCTGCAAATTTCTGAAGAGTTTGAGAAGGTTGAGTGTTAGCTCTTGTCGAAATATTTGATAGAATTCACTTCTGATACCATCTGGTTCTGAACTTTTGTTTGTTGGAAGATTTGTAATCACCGTTTCAATTTCATTACTTGTGATTGGTCTATTCATATTTTCTATTTATTCCTCTTTCAGTCTTGGAAGGTTATACCTTTCTAAGAATGTGTCCATTTCTTCCAGGTTGTCCATTTGATTGGCATAGAGTTGCTTGTAGAAGTCTCTTAGGATGCTTTGTATTTCTGTGGTGTCTGTTGCAACTTCTCCTTTTTCACTTCTAATTTTATTGATTTGAGTCCTCTCCCTCTTTTCCTTGAGTCTGGCTAACGATTTATCATTTTTGTTTATCTTCTCAAAGAACCAGCTTTTAGTTTTATTGATCTTTGCTATTGTTTTCTTTGTTTCTATTTCATTTATTTCTGCTCTGATCTTTATGATTTCTTTCCTTCTACTAACTTTGGGTTTCTTTCTTCTTTCTCTAATTCCTTTAGGTGTAAGGTTAGATTGTTTATTTGAGAGTTGTCTGGTTTCTTGAGGTAGGCTTGTATTGCTATAAACTTCCCTCTTAGGACTGCTTTTGCTGCATCCCATAGGTTTTGGATCATCATGTTTTTGTTGTCATTTGTCTCTAGGTTGTTTTTGATTTCCTCTTTTCTTTCTTCAGTGATGTCTTGGTTATTTAGTGACGTATTGTTGAGCCTCCATGTGTTTCTGTTTTTTACATATTTTTTCCCTGTAATTGATTTCTAATCTCATAACCTTGTGGTCAGAACAGATGCTTCATATGATTTCAGTTTTATTAAATTTCCTGAGGCTTTATTTGTGACCCAAGATGTGATCTATCCTGGAGAATGTTCTGCGTGAAGTTGAGAAAAACATGTAATCTGCTGTTTTTGGATGGAATGTCCTATAAATATCAATTAAATCTATTTGGTCTATTGTGTCATTTAAAGTTTGTGTTTCCTTATTAATTTTCTGTCCGGATGATCTCCATTGGTGTAAGTAAAGTGTTAAAGTCCCCTGCTATTATTGTGTTACTGTCGATTTTCTCTTTTATAGCTGTTAGCAGTTGCCTTATGTATTGAGGTGTTCCTATGTTGGGTACATATATATTTATAATTGTTATGTCTTCTTCTTGGATTGATCCCTTGATCATTATGTAGTGTCCTTCCTTGTCTCTTGTAACACTCTTTATTTTAAAGTCTATTGTATCTGATATGAGTATTGCTACTCCAGCTTTCTTTTGATTTTCATTTGCATGGAATATCCATTTCCATCCCCTCACTTTCAGTCTGTATGTTTCCCTAGGTCTGAAATGGGTCTCTTATAGACTGCATATACATGGATCTTGTTTTTGTATCCATTCAGCAAGACTGTGTCTTTTGTTTGGAGCATTTAATCCATTCACATTTAAGGTAAATATTGATATGTATATTCCTATTACTATTTTCTTAATTGTTATGTGTTTGTTTTTGTAGATTCTTTTCTTCTGTTGTGTTTCCCACTTAGATAGGCTCCTTTAGCATTTGTTGTAGAGCTGGTTTGGTGGTGCTGAGTTCTCTTAGCTTTTGCTTGTCTGTGAAGCTTTTGATTTCTCCATTGAATCTGAATGAGATCTTGCTGGGTAGAGTTCTTTTGGTTGTAGGTTCTTCCCTTTCATCACTTTAAATATATCAGCCCACTCCCTTCTGGTTTGTAGAGTTTCTGCTGAGAAATCAGCTGTTAACCTTATGGGAGTTCCCTTGTATGTTGTCATTTTTCCCTTGTGCTTTCAATAATTTTTCTTTGTCTTTAATTTTTGTCAGTTTGATTATTATGTGTCTCGGCATTTTTCTCCTTGGGTTTATCCTGCCTGGGACTCTCTGTGCTTTCTGGACTTGGGTGGCTACTATTTCCTTTCCCGTGCTAGGGAAGTTTTCGACTATAATCTCTTCAAATATTTTCTCGGGTCCTTTCTCTCTCTCTTCACCTTCTGGGATCCCTATAATGCAAATTTTGTTGTGTTTAATGTTATCCCAGAGGTCTCTTAAGCTGTCTTCATTTCTTTGCATTCTTCTTTCTTTATTCTTTTCTGCAGCAGTGAATTCCACCTTTCTGTCTCCAGGCCAGTTATCCGTTCTTCTGCCTCAGTTATTCTACTATTGATTCCTTCTAGTGTATTTTTTTTTTTTTTGCAGTATGCGGGGCTCTCACTTTTGTGGCCTCTCCCGTTGTGGAGCACAGGCTCTGGATGTGCAGGCTTAGCGGCCATGGCTCATGGGCCCAGCCGCTCCTTGGCATGTGGGATCTTACCAGACCAGGGCACGAACCCATGTCCCCTGCATCGGCAGTTGGACTCTCAACCACTGCGGCACCAGGGAAACCCCCTTCTAGTGTATTTTTCATTTCAGTTATTGTATTGTTCATCTCTGTTTGTTGGTTCTTTAATTCTTCTAGGTCTTTGTTAACTATTTCTTGCATCTTCTCGATCTTTGCCTCCATTCTTTTTCCAAGGTCTTGGATCATCTTCACTATCATTATTATGAATTCTTTTTCTGGAAGGTTGCCTATCTCCACCTCATTTAGTTGTTTTTCTGGGGTTTTATCTTGTTCCTTCATCTGGTACAAATTCCTCTGCCTTTTCATTTTGTCTATCTTCTGTGAATGTGGTTTTCCATCCACAGTCTGAAGAACTCTAGTTCTTCTTGCTTCTGCTGTCTGCTCTCTGCTGGATGAGTCTATCTTAGAGGCTTGTGCAGCATTCCTGATGTGAGGGACTGGTGGTGGGTAGAGCTGGGTGCTGCGCTGGTGGGCAGAGCTCAATAAAACTTTAATCCGCTTGTCTGCTGATGCATGGGGCAGAGTTCCCTCTCTGTTTGTTGTTTGGCCTGAGGCGACCCAGAACTGTGGCCTACCTGGCTCTTTGATGGGGGTACCTGTGGACTCTGGGAGGGCTCATGCTAAGGAGAACTTCCCAGAACTTCTGCTGCCAGTGTCCTTGTCCGCACGGTGAGACCCAGTCACCCCCCGCCTCTGCAGGAGACCCTCTAAAACTAGCAGATAGGTCTGCTCAGTCTCCTATGGGGTCACTGCTCCTTCCCTTGGGTCCTGATGTGCACACTACTGTGTGTGTCCTCCAAGAGTGGAGTCTCTGTTGTGACTCTACGTCTCTGAGTGGGGTTGAGACTCTGAGACTGAGTGGAGTCTCACAGACTCTGTGTCCTGTGAAACTTCGATGCTTTGTGGTTCTAGAAATCCTATAGGAGACGGTCCACAGCAGGTGAAGCTAATGCTGTCGGTGGAGGTGGTGAAGTCAAAGATCTGCAGTTCAGACTAAAGGTGCCAATGTACATTCAGGACAAAACAATCTCATGTGAATGTAGTTCAGGCAGGTTTAACATAAATAGAGTCAGGTTAATGCCTAACATCTTCTATCTTGTGCCTCCCCTCAGGGACCCCCTCCTCAGTTCCTGAGGCTCCTGAAACTCATGTACAGTGGAAGGGAGACTGGGCTCTGTCCAGTCTGAGCCCTGAGTTACCCTGTGTGTATCTTAGGATACTTTGTATTTCTGTGGTGTCTGTTGTAACATCATCGCTTTCATTTCTGATTTATTTGGGCTCTGTCTTTTTTAAAAAAAACATACTACTATTGTCTTTTATTCTTTACAGAAGCTAAAAAAATGTTTGATCTATTACCCTTACTCTATGTATAGGTTTTTCAGTGAGATTTTTACTTTTGTTTGTTTTCTTGTTACTATCAATAATTAGTGAGACTTCTTTTAAGCTTAAGTAAATTCCTTCAACATTGCATATAAGGCTGGTTTATTAGTGATGAACTCTTTTAGCTTTGCTAGTCTGGGAAACTCTTGACCTCTCCTTCAATTCTTTCTTTCCTCCATAAATTTATTTATTTATTTTTGGCTGTATTAGGTCTTCATTGCAGTGCGTGGGCTTTTCTCTAGTTGTGGCATGTGGAGGCTACTCTTCGTTGTGGTGCATGGGCCGTTGTGGTGCATGGGCTTCTCATTGCAGTGGCCCTTCTTTTTGTGCAACATGGGCTCTAGGTGCTCAGGCTTCAGTAGTTGTGGCTAGCAGGCTCAGTAGTTGTGTCTCATGGGCTCTAGAGCACAGGCTCAGTAGTTGTGGCACACAGGCTTAGTTGCTCTGTGGCATGTGGGATCTTCCTGGATCAGGGCCCGAACCCGTGTCCCCTGCATTGGCAGGCAGATTCTCAACCACTCTGACATCAGGGAAGCCCTGTCCTGCAATTCTGAATAATAATTTTGCTGGTAGAGTATTCCTGTTGTAGACTTTTTCTTTTTAGCCCATTGATTATATCCTATCATTCCTTCCTAGTTTGAAAATTGTGCTGAGAAGTCATCTGACAGTCTTATGGGAATACCTTGAACATAACTAGACCCTTTTATTTCACTGCCTCTGTGATCACTCTTTAAATTTTTAAAGTTTTGGAGCTTTATAATATGTCTTGGCGTGGACCTGTTTGTCTTCATCTTGTTTGGGACTCTGTTTTTCCTGGACCTGGATGTGTGTTTCCTTCCCCAGGTTAGGAAAGTTATCAGTTCCTCTATCCTCCAATAAGTTATCTGCCCGTTTCTCTCTTCTCCTCGTTCTGGGGCCCCTGTAATGCTCATGTTAATACTCTTGATGTTGTCTTAGAGGTCCTTTTACGTATACTCTTAATTGCTTTTACTTTGTGCTATTCAGTTTGGGTGATTTTCACTACTCTGTTTTCCATTTCACTGATCTGTTCTTCTGTATCATACAGTATAATGTGGCTTCTCTCATGTACACGTGTGTGTTTTAATCTCTTTTATTGTATTGTTCACTGTTTTGTTCTTTTTGACATGTTATTACTCTGTTGAAATTCTCACTATGTCTATCCAGTCTTCTCCTGACTTGGGTGAGCGTCTTTATAATCATTACTGTGAACACTTTTTTTATCGGGTAGAATGCTTATCCCTGTTCTATTCAGTTCTTTTTCTGATGTCGTGTCTTGTTACTTCATTTGTAACATATTCCTCTATTTCCTTATGCTTCCTAAGTCTCTGTACATCTTTATTCATTAGGTTCAGGTTGTTACATTCCTGGGTCTCAGAGAAGTGGCCTTATATAGGAGATGACTGATAGGGCCCAGCAGCACATTGTCCTCTGGCCAGCAGAGCCACACGCTCCAGGGGTGTCCCTTGTGTGGGCTGCACACACCTTTCTCTTATGGCGGGACCAACTGCTGTAGACAAGCTGGTAGGTGGTATTGGACCCTGGCCTAAATGGCTGTGAGCCCCTGCAGTATGTGATTGATTGCCATGGGTGTGCTGATATCCAAGGCAGCCCTCCATTATGGGTGGCTGTGTGGTGCTCCAGGTGCACAGGTGGACAGTGTAGGCCCCCAGTGTGTCTGGTTGTGAGGCCTTCTGGTGCGGGAGTGTTATGGGCATGGTGGTAAATGGGGCAGGCCCCTGATTCTAATCAGTTCCAGGGAAGATTCTAAAATGTTGCTTGCCCATGTCTCAGTTCCTAGTGGGAGTCCCAGTTGCCTCTTGCCTTTCCAAGAAGCTCTCTGAGATTAGCAAGTGGGTCTGGCACACGTGTCTTTCACTCTATTGGCTCTGCACAGGGACTGAGAACATGTGAGATTTGTGTGTGCCCTATGAGAGCAGTCTCAGTTTCCTTTAGTCTCCAGATTTCCTGAAAATAAGCCCTGCAAGTTTTCAAAGCCAGACCTGCTGTGTTCTTTTCTTCTAGTGCAGGAACCCTGGGCTGAGCAGCCTAATGCCAGGCTCATACCCTTCCCTCCATGTGGAGGACCTATGCAATTGTGATACCTTCCAGCTGTGGGTCACTGTGCTATATGTGTGGGTTCCAATTAGACTGTTTCCAGTCCTCCTACCTGCCTTGTGGTTTCTCCTTCCTTATATCTTTAGTTGTGGAAAACATTCCCTGCTGGTCTTCAGAGATAATTTCCGTGTAAGTTGTTGTAATTTGGGTGTGCCTTTGGCAGCAGGGGAGCTCAGTATCTTCCTACTCTATCATCTTGATCCCCTCTCAAGAATTCTTTGAAAATATATGCATCTATTACTGTAAACATAACTCTTTGAATTGCAGTCTTGTTCCTGTATTCCATAAATTTAGGTACTTTGTGTTTCCAATTTTGTTTGCTTTAAGATTTCTTTTAAATTTCCGTTTTGATTTATTCCTGTATGCATTGGCTATTCAGGAGCTTATTGTTCAATTTCTAAGTGTTCTTCAATTTTCAATTATTCTTTTTAATATTGAATTTCAGTTTCATACCATTGTGGTTGGAAATGATCCTTGATATGATTTCAATATTCTTGGATCTTTGAAGACTTGTTTTGTGGCTTAACATAAGATCTACCCTAGGCAATGTTCTACGTGTACTTAAGAACAATGGAAAGTTTGCTGCTGTTGAGTGGAATATACTGTAGATGTATGTTAGGTTCATTTGATATCAAGTACGTGTTCAGGTTCAGTGTTTCCTGATTGATATTATGTCCGGATGACCTATACAGTGTTGAAAGTTGGGTATCGATGTTTCTTACCATTATTTTATTTCTGCACATTTTCCCCTTCACGTGGGTTAATATATTCTTTATACGTTGAGAGGCTCCAAAGCTGGATACATACATATTTATAATTGTCATGATTTCTTGATGAATTAATCCATTTATCATTATATGATAACCTTCTTTCCTTTGAGAGGTTTGACTTCAAGTCTTTTTTATCTCATAATAGACTAGTCAGTCAAGTATCATTTTCATGGAGTATTTTGTTCCCAATCTTTCAATTTTATGCTATATATGGATTAGAAGTTAACATGAATATCTTGTACACAGTATAATTGAACTTTCTTTGATCCATTCAGCCACCCTATGGATTATTTAAATTGAAGTATAGTTGATTTACAATATTACATTAGTCTCAGGGGTACAACATATGGATTGAATATTTTTATAGATCATGTTCCACTAAAGTGATTACACAATAATGTCTATACTTCCCTGTGTTGTACTATATATCCTTGTTTGTTTATTTCATACATAGGGGTACTGGATTTAGAGGAACAAACTACTGTTTTTTCCTCCCCCTTTAAGTCGCCCCACCAGTAACCACTAATTTGTTCTCTGTGAGTCTATTTCTGTTTTGTTATATACATACATTTCTTGCATTTTTAGATTCTACAGAGAAGTGAGAACATAGTGTATTTGTCCTTCTCTAACTTAAGTAGGTATAAATATTCTAGGCCTATCCATGTTGTTGCAAATGGCAGAATTTGATCCTTTTTAATGGCTGAGTAATAGTCTATTGTGTATACATACCACATCTTCTTTATCCACTCATCTGTTGATGGACATGTAGTTTGCTTCCATATGTTGGCAATTGTAAATAATACTGCTATGAACATTGGGATGCATGTATCTTGTCAAATTGGTGTCTTCATTTTCTTTGGACATATACCAAGCAGTGGAATTGCTGGCTAATCTGACCGTTCTACTTTTAGCTTTTATCAGGACCTCCATATTCTTTTCATAGTGAGTGTACCAACTTACAATCCCACCACCAGGGTACTAGAATTGCCTTCTCCATGTCATGAACAACATTTCATATTTGTATACTTTGGAATAATAGCCACGTTGAGAGGTGTGACCTGATGTCTCATTATGGGTTTTCTTGTGGATCATCCATTAAATTTAATTTACAAAAGAAGGTGATAGGCTGGATGTGATCTACAGGTTTAGTTTGCTAATGCCTGGTATAGGTTAATTTGGGGAGAATTAATACCTTTACAATGTTATTTATTGCTTACATTTTTCAGGTTGACATTTAGTGATTGGAAACATTTAAAATTTTTTCTCCCTGAAGGATATATGAAGTCTGTTGGTTTGTTTCTGTTTTATAAATTTGTTCATGTCTATCATTTTTTAGACTCCACTATAAGTGATATCATATGATATTTGTCTTTTTCTATCTGACTTACTTCACTTAGAATGAAATAATGTCATTTGCAGCAACAGGAATGGACCTAGAGGTGATCATGCTTTTTCATTTCTGAGTAATATTTATTTGATTGTGTACATGTACAACTTCTTTATTATCCATTCATCTGTTGATGGACATTTTGGTTGCCTCCATGTCTTGGCTATTGTAAACAGTGCTGCAGTGCGTGTTTGGGTTTGGGTGCATTTGCCATTTTCATTTCTGGCTTTCTGCAGATGTACACCCAGAAATAAGACTGCTGGATGATATGGTAGCTCTATTTTTACTTTTAAAAGGCATCTCCATACTGTACTTTATAGTGGCTGTTACCAGCTTACATCACACCAACAGCATAGGAGGGTTCCCTTTTCTCCATGTCCTCTCCATCATTTATGGTTTGTAAACTTTTTGATGATGGCCATTCTGACTGCGTGAGGTGATACCTTGTTGTAGTTTTGATTTGCATGTGTCTGTCCAATAATTCGAGATTTTGAGCATCTTTGCATGTGTTTTTTTAAACACTGTGAGGAAAAGTTACAGTGGACATTGGGTTTTTGGAGTCTGACTATTTTGAATTTTTGCTCGATAACTACCACAGGACATTTGTTAAGGGCACGTGTCATTTACACCCTGGCAGTCCTTGTGAATATGAAGTGCCCATAAGCACATGTTTTAAAGTTGCTGTTGTGGAAATGGGCACAGATGTTAGGATTTCCTTCATGCCCCTCTCGGTTACTTGGGTAACCAGATCCACTGTGGAAGACGGGCTCTTGGATTGTAAATTAGTGTGGGCTGTGGCAGAACAAACACCCCAAATCTTCTGTTTTGTTACTTCTTGTTTTTGTTTTAATTTAATTTTTCTTTTTTATTGGAGTAAAGTTGATTTAAAATATTCTGTTTGTGGTAGGCATACAGAATCTTGTTCAGTTATGTATATTTATATGTGTATTCATCTTCAGATCCTTTTCCCATATAGGTTATTAGAGAGTGTTGAGTAGACTTCCCTTTGTTATGCAGTAGGTCCTTGTTGATAATCTATTTTATATGTATTAGTGTGTAAATATTTCCCCCAGCCTCCTGATTGATTTATTCCTTCCACCCACCTTTCTCATTGGGTAAGCATAAGTTTGTTTTCTAAGTCTGTGAGTCTGTTTCTCTCTCTTTTATTTTATTTTTTTGGCTGTACTGCAAGGCATGTGTGATATTACTTCTCCCAACACCAGGGATTGAACCCATGCCCCCTGAATTGGAAGCTCAGATTCTTAACCATTGGACCACCTGGGAAGTCCCTGTTTCTCTCTTGTAAATTAGTTCATTGGTATCAATTTTTAAATTTCAGCTTTAAGTAGTATCATATGATATTTGACTTTCTCTTTCTGACTTACTTCACTTAGTATGATTATCTCTAATTCTATCTATGATGCTGCAAATGGCATTCCTTCATTCTTTTCATTTCTGAGTAATATTTCTCTGTGAACATGTACCGCTTCTTTATCCGTGCATCGGCTGATGGATATTTTGGTTGCTTCCATGTCTTAGACGTTGTAAATTGTGCTGCGGTACACATATGGGTGCATGTGTGTTTTCCAATTCTGGTTTTCTCCTGTTATACACCTGGGAGTGGGACAGCTGGATCATATGGTACCTCTAAATTTACCTTGTAAAGGCACCTCCATACTCTTATTTATAGTGGCTGTTACCATGTTAGATCCCAACAGCAGCATAGGAGGGTTGCCTTTTTTCTACAACCTCTCAAGCATTTACTGTTTGTAGATGTTTCAATGGTGGCTATTCTTACTCATGTGAAGTGACCCCTCATTGTAGTTTTGATTTCCATGACGTTAATAATATAGGAATTAGAACATCTTTTCAAGTGCTTTTCTTTTAAACAGTGTAAAATTTACCTATTGAAATAGGATCTTGAAAGTCAGTTCCTTTGGAATTTATTTTGCTTACCTACCCGTGGACATTTCCTGATTGTGGGTGTCATGTAGAGCCCAACAGTTCTTCTGAATATTAAGTACCCATAAGCATTGCTTTTAAAGTTGCAGGAGAGGGCAACAAAGCAGTGGAATTTATTCATACTCACCTTGATTGCTAGGTAAAACATTGGTTTAGTGGAATTCCTCTTCCTAGATTGTAAATTGGAGTGTAAAGTGCCAGGACAAATACACAAAATCTTGTGTCACATTACTTCTTGTTTAATTTAATTTTTATTTCTTATCAGAGTAAATTCGATTACAATGTTGTGTTTGTTCTAGGTGTAAAGAAGCTGGTTCATTCATATGTATACATATATCTAATCAGGTTTAGATTCTTTCACATGTTGGTCATTAGAGAGAGTTGAGTAGACCTCCCTTGGCATCCAGTAGGTCCTTCTTGATTATATATTTTATATGAATTATTAAATGCATGTTAAACCCAACATCCTAATTTTTCCATTCCTTTCACCTTTTTCAAAGTCTGTATGGGTCTTTTGCTGTGGAAATATATTCATGGGTATCAATTTTTAGATAACCCTAGTAAATGATGTCATCGGCTATTTGTCTTTCTTTTTGTGACTTACTTTACATAGTATGATTACCCCTAGGTTCATCAGTGGTGATGGAAAAGGCATTGTTTCATCATTTCCATGGATAATATTCGATTGTGTACATGTACCACTTCTTTGCCCATTCATTTGTTTTTGAACATTTTGCTTGCATCCATGTCTGGCTATTGTAAGTACCGCCGAAGAGCATTTTTGGGTACCTGGGTATTTCTGAATTCTGGTGTTCTCGGGTTACAGGCCCATTAGTGTTTTGGCAGGATCACATAGTAGCTCAATTTTTACATTTTACAGGCACCTTCATTCTGTTCTGATTAGTGGCTGTTACCAGTTTACATCTCAGCAACAACATATGAGTGTATCCATTCTCGGAAACCCATTCAGCATTTATTGTTTGCAGACATTTTTCTCTGATGGCCATTCAGACTATTGTGAGCTGATACCTTTTGGTAGTTTAAATTTGCATGTCCTTAATAATTTTTGATATTGAACATTTTTTCATGTCCTTAAAAAAAACACTGTGAGGAAATTTACCTCTCGAAATTGTCTTCTCCGGATTTTCTACTGTTTTGCATATTAATGTCCATTCCTGACCGCAAGATATTTTTTGAGGGCAGGTGTCATTTAAAGCCCTGCAGTCCTTGTGAATATTAAGTGACCAATAGCACTGGGATTAAAGATGCTGTTGCGGGAATTGACCACAAGGCAGCAGATTTCTACATTCCCAACTTTGGTTACAAGGACAGGAGAGCCTTCCTTGAAGTTGTGGTCCTAGGTTGCAAATTGTAGTGGAATGTCCCAGGACAAACTCCCAAAAGCTTATGTCTCCTACTTACGTTTGTTTTCTAAATTTATTTTATGTTTCTTATTGGGGTAAATTTTTTTTAAACTAGATTCTTCCTCGATCTACAGTTTCCCCTTTCTCCTTTGCCTTTAATATTTATTTATTTATTTTTGGCTGTGTTGCATCTTCGTTTCTGTGCGAGGGCTTTCTCTAGTTGCGGCAAGTGGGGACCACTCTTCATCGAGGTGCGTGGGCCTCTCACTATTGTGGCCTCTCTTGTTGTGGAGCACAGGCTGCAGATGCGCAAGCTCAGTAGTTGTGGCTCATGGGCATAGTTGCTCCACGGCACGTGGGATCCTCCCATACCAGGCCTCGAATCCATGTCCCCTGCATTGGCAGGCAGATTCTCAACCACTGCGCCACTAGGGAAGCCCCTGTTGGAGTAAATTTTATTAGAGTGTTGTGATTCTCTGGATGTACCAATTAGGATCAATTTTTCATACATATATCTGTTCATCATTGGATCCTGTTACCATGTAGGTTATTATAGAGTGTTGAGTAGAGCTCCCTTGGTATTTGGTAGGTGTTTGGTGATTATATAATTTATATATATTAATAATTATATAATTTGTATATTTTATATATTACAAGTTTATATACTTATAACATATATTAGTGTATGTATGTTAACCCCATAATCCTAATTTACTCATCCTCTCACCTTTCATTTTGGTTAACCATTAGTTTGTTTTATACGTCTCTGAGTGTCTTTTCCTTTGGAAATATGTTCATTGGTAGGAATCTTAAGATAACATCTATAAATTACATCATAGGATATATATCATACACTTTTGACTTCACATAATATGATTATTTCTAGACCCACCTGCAGTCATGAAAACGACATTGTTCATTTTTTTGAAAGCTAATCTTCCATTAGGTACATGTACCACTTCTTCTTTGTCCATTCATCTGTTAACTGACATTTTTGCTGCTTCCATGTCCTGGCTATTTTCAGTATTAATTCAGTACAGGTTTGTCTGCGTGTGTCTTCTCGATTCGGCGCTTCGGTGATAGGCCCAGTGGTGGGCGTGTTGGATCGAATGACATCTCAATTTTTACATTTAAATGCAGCTCCTTTCTGTTCTCATTACCAGATCTTACCACTTTACATCTCACAAGCAGCTAGAGGATACACAGTTCTCTAAAACACCTTCAGCGTTTATTGTTTGTAGACTTTTGTCTGAGGTAGTTGACTTGCGTGAGTTGAAACCTTTTTGTAGGCTAGATTTACATGAGTCTAATAATTCCTGATGTTGAGCTTTTATCCATTTTCTTTTTTTATTTGAAAAATAGTGAGTAAAACTTACCTCTTCATACTATCTCCTTGAAAAATTTGCCAGGTTTGAATTTTTTTGGCCATTCCATCCCTCAGCACAAGTTTTGATGGCAGGTGTGCTTTACAGCCCAGAGTGAGTCCTTGTGAATGTTAAGTGACGGTTACCTGTGGTTTTAAAGCCGCTCTTGCGGGAAATGGCACAAGGCGACAGCATTCCTACGTTTCCAATTCTGGGTTTTTGGGCAAGACATCTTTCCTGGAAATCGTATTTGTAGGCTACAATTTAGACTGGAATGTGTCACGGCAAACTCCCAAGAGCTTATATCTCCATAATACTTGCTTGCTTTTTTTAAATTTAATTTTTATTAATTAAAAGAGCAAATTTGAGAAAACTGTTGTGTGTGTTCTAGCTGAACAGAATCTGCTACATTATATCTATGTATAGATCTATTCATCTTTGGATCCTTTCCCATGTAGGTTATTACAGAGTGTTGAGAAGACCTCTCTTGGTATTCCATAGGTATTTTGTGATTATATATTTCATATGTATTACTACATGTCTGTTAACCCCCATATCCTAATTCATACATTCCTTACACATTTCCATTTCGTTAAACATAATTTGGTTTTCTAAATCTATGAGTGTCCTTCTCTTGGAAATTATTTCATGGGTATCAATTTTTAGGTAACACCTATAAGTGATGTAATAGGATATCTGTCTTTCGTTTTCTTTCTTACTTCAGGTAGGGTGATTATCTCTAGATCCTTCTATGGTGGTGCCAACGGCATTGTTCCATGCTTTTCCATGGCTAATATTCCATTGTGTACATGGACCACTTCTTCTTGGTGCATTTTTCTGTTGATGGACATTTTGGTTTCTTCCAGCTCTTGGCTATGGTACATGTTGCTGCAGTGAAGGATCGCCAGCCTGTGTCTTTTTGATTCAGGTCTACTCAGCGGATAGGCCCATCAGTGGGCCTACCAGATCACATAGTAGCTCAAGTTTTACCTTTAAACACACCTCCATTTTGTTCTCTGTACTGGCTCTTACCAGGTTACATCCCATCAGCAGCTAGAGGGTACACAGTTCTCTAAAACCCCTTCAGCATTTATACTATGTAGACTTTTTTGCTGATGATCCTTCTGACGGCTGTGAGGTGAATGTGTTTCTAGACTGGATTTGCATGGCTTTATTAATTCCTGACGTTGAGCGTTTCTCCATGCCTTTTTCTATAAAAAAAAAAGAGACAGAATATAAAATGTGCATAAAATATGCCTCTTGAAATTGTCGTTTTGAAATATGGATGTCTTTTGAGAGTTTTGCTCGATTTACGACCGAAGGATTGTTTTGAGGACAGGTGTCATTTACAGGCCTGCAATTATTTTGACTGTCAAGTAACCATTACAGCTGCAGTTAGAGCTGCTGTTGTGTGAAACGGCCACAAGGCGGCAGCAGTTCTCATTAACCAAATCTGGTTACTAGGGAAACAGAGCCTCAATGGAAGTCCTGTTCTAGGTTGCAAATTAGAATGGAATGGGCCAGGAAAAAGCCCCTTATGTTTATATGTCACTAAATATTGTTCTTTTTTTAAAATTTAATTTTCATTGTTTATCACAGCAAGTGTGATTACAATGTTTTGCTTGTCTTAGGTGTGCAAGATGTGGTTGTTTTCCACATATACATATCTCTTTTCTTCTTTGGATCCTTTTCCCATTTTAGGTTATGACACAATGTTGAGTAGTCTTCTCTTGGTATTCCGTAGGTCTTTGGTGATTATATACTTCTCCTGTGTTTGTATATCTCTGTTAACTCTGACATCCTAATGTATCCAATCCTCACACCTTTCCATTGGTGAACCATAAGTTTGTTTAATGAATCTGTGATTGCCTTTCTCTGTGGAAATATCTTCACTGGTATCAATTTTTAGGTAACACCTATAAGTGATATCACAGGATACGTGTCTTTCGCTTTCTGACTTACTACAAGTTGCGTGATTACTTCTAGACTCATCTATGGTGATGCAAATGGCATTGTGTCATTTTTTTCCTTGGCTAATATTCCATCTGTACGTGGACCAGTTTTTCTTTGTCCACTCACCTGTTGATGGACTTTTTGGTTGCTTCCATGTCTTGGTTATTGTAACACTGCTGAAATGCACATTTGCCTGCCTGTGTCTTTCAATTATGTCTTCTTCGGTTATAGGCCCAGGAGAGGGCCTGTTGGATCATATGGTAGCAAAATGTTTACCTTGTAAAGGCGTCTCCATTCTGTTCTCATTAGTGGCTCTTACCAGGTTATGTTCCACTTAAATTTGAGGGTATGCCCTTGTCCACAACCCTTTCAGCATTTATTGTTTGTAGTTTTTCTGCTGATGTTTATTCTGACAGGTGTGAGCTGACACCTCTTTGAGGTTGGATTTGCATGCATCTCATAATCCCTTGAAATTGAACTTTCAGGCATGTCCTCTTTTTTTTCAAGCTGTGAGTAACGCTTACCTCTTCAAATGGTTTTCTTGAAGTATGTGTCACATTTTGAAATATTTTGGCCATTACCTCCCTGAAGACATTCTGAGGGCAGGTTTCATTTACAGCCCTCCAGTACTTGTACATATGAAGTGACCATTAGCACAGGTTTTAAAGCTGCTGTTGCAGGTATCGGCCATTGGGCGGCAGCATTTCTCCTTTCCCCATTCAGGGAACTACGGAAAGAGTCCTTCCTGCCAGTGGTGTTCCTCAGTTGTATATTAGAGAGGAATGTGCCCGGACAAACCCCCAAAAGCTGATGTCTCCTTACTTACGTTTGGTTTCTAAATTGAAATTATATATTTTTTTTATTGGAGTAATATTCCATTGTGTACATGGACCACTTCTTCTTTGTGCCTTCCTCTGTTGACAGACATTTTTGTTGCTTCCAAGTGTTGGCTGTGGTAAATATTGCTGGAGTGCAGGATTGCCACCCTGTGTCTTTTTGATTCTCATCCTCTCAGGTGATAGGCCCAGCAGTGGGTATGCTTGATTGAATGGTAGCTCAATATTTACCATATCAAGGCACCTCCTTTGTGGTTTCATTACTGGTTCTTACCATGTCCCACTGAGAAACGAGGGTGCACATTTCTCCACAACCACTTCAGCATTTATTGGTTGCAGAATTTTTGCTGATGGCCATTATGACTGGTGTGAACTGATAGGTTTTTGTAATTTGGATTTGCATGTCTTTAATAATTCCTAATGTTCAGCATTTTTCCATGCTTTGTTTTCTTTCTGTTAAACAAAAACAGAAAAAAACTGTGAGTACAATAAACCACTTGAAGTGGTCTTCTGGGAAGGCTGCCCTGTTTTGAATTTTTCGTCAATTTTTGACCCCAGGATTTTTTTGAGAACAGGTGACATTTACAGGCTTGTAATGAGTGTGAATATTTAGTGACCACTACTACTGGCTTTAAAGGTGCTGTTGGGAGAAACGGCCACAAGGTGGCAGCATTTCTCCGTTCCCAAAACTGGTTTCTAGGGCAGCACAGCCTCTCTGGAAGTTGTGTTCCCAGGTTGTAAATTAGAATGGAATGTGCTAGGAAAAAAACCCGTAAGTTAATATTCCATTATTTCTTGTTCGACTTTTTAGTCTTTTTAAATCGAGGTAATATTTAGAATATTGTTTGTCCTAGGTGTATACAATCTGGTTCATTTGTACATTACATACACACACACACACACACACACACACACATATGTAATATATTCATGTACAGATACTCTTCCCATGTAAATTATTGCAGAGTGCTCCATTGACCTCCCTTGCTATATGGTCGGTCTCTTTGATAAATGTATTTAGTAGGTATTTGTACACATATGGTAACCCTAATCTTAATTTTCCATACCACCCACCTTTCCATTTACATAAGAATAGTTTGTTTTCTAAGTCTGTGAGTTTCTTTCTCTGTGAAAATGCTATCATTTTTGTCAGTTGTTAGATAACGCCTATAAGTGATATCATACTATATGTCTTTTTCTTTCTGACTTATGGCATGTTCTGAGATTATATCTAGGCTCATAAATGGTGCCTCAACGAGCAGTGTTTCACTGTTTTCCATGGCTAATATCCCATTATGTACATGGACCACTTCTTCTTTATCCATTCATCCATTGATGGACATTTTGGTTGCTTCCGTGTCTTGGCTATTGTGAAAAATCCTGCAGTGAAGCTGTTGCAGCCTGTGCCTTCTCGACTCTGGTATTTTCAGGTGAGAGGTTCAGCGGTTGACCTGCTGAATGGAATGCTGGCTCAATTTTTACTTTTAAACACAGCTCCTTTCTGTTCTCACTATTGGCTCTTACCACTTTACATCTCACCAGCGGCTAGAGGGTACACAGTTCTCTAAAACCCCTTCAGCATTTATTGTTTGTAGACCTTTGGCTGATGGTAGTTGACGTGTGTGTGTTGAAATCTTTTTGTAGGCTAGATTTGCATGAGTTTAAAAATTTATGTTGTTGAGCTTTTATCCATTTTCCTTGTTTTTAGAAAAATAAGGAGTAAAATTTACCTCTTCCTACTATCTCCTTGAAAATTTTGCCAGTTGTGAATTTTTGAGGGCAGTTGTCCTTTACTGTCCTGAGTCCTTGTGAATGTTAAGTGACCGTTAGCTGTGGTTTTAAAGCCGCTCTTGTGGGAAACGGCCACAAGGCGGCAGCATTTCTACATTTCCAACTCTGGGTTTTTGGGCAACAGAGGGTTCCTGGAAATCGTGTTTGTAAGCTGCAAATTAGAGCAGAATGTGCCACGGCAAACTCCCAAGAGCTTATATCTCCTTACTTCTTGTTTGTTTTTTACATTTAATTTTTATTTATTATCACAGCAAATTGGATAAAAATACGGTGTTTTTTCCAGGTGTACGGAATCTGGTTCATTATATCGATGTATTGATCTATTCATCTTTGGATCCTTTCCCGTGTAGGTTATTACAGAGTGTTGAGTACACCTCTTTTAGCATTCTATAGGTATTTTGTGATTATATATTTCATATGTATTACTACATGTCCGTTAACCCCCATATCCTAATTCATACATTCCTTACACCTTTCCATTTGGTTAAACATAATTTGGGTTTCTGAATCTATGAGTGTCCTTCTCTTGGAAATTATTTCATGGGTATCAATTTTTAGGTAACACCTATAAGTGATGTAATAGGATATCTGTCTTTCGTTTTCTTTCTTACTTCAGGTAGGGTGATTATCTCTAGATCCTTCTATGGTGGTGCCAACGGCATTGTTCCATGCTTTTCCATGGCTAATATTCCATTGTGTACATGGACCACTTCTTCTTGGTGCATTTTTCTGTTGATGGACATTTTGGTTTCTTCCAGCTCTTGGCTATGGTACATGTTGCTGCAGTGAAGGATCGCCAGCCTGTGTCTTTTTGATTCAGGTCTACTCAGCGGATAGGCCCATCAGTGGGCCTACCAGATCACATAGTAGCTCAAGTTTTACCTTTAAACACACCTCCATTTTGTTCTCTGTACTGGCTCTTACCAGGTTACATCCCATCAGCAGCTAGAGGGTACACAGTTCTCTAAAACCCCTTCAGCATTTATACTATGTAGACTTTTTTGCTGATGATCCTTCTGACGGCTGTGAGGTGAATGTGTTTCTAGACTGGATTTGCATGGCTTTATTAATTCCTGACGTTGAGCGTTTCTCCATGCCTTTTTCTATAAAAAAAAAAGAGACAGAATATAAAATGTGCATAAAATATGCCTCTTGAAATTGTCGTTTTGAAATATGGATGTCTTTTGAGAGTTTTGCTCGATTTACGACCGAAGGATTGTTTTGAGGACAGGTGTCATTTACAGGCCTGCAATTATTTTGACTGTCAAGTAACCATTACAGCTGCAGTTAGAGCTGCTGTTGTGTGAAACGGCCACAAGGCGGCAGCAGTTCTCATTAACCAAATCTGGTTACTAGGGAAACAGAGCCTCAATGGAAGTCCTGTTCTAGGTTGCAAATTAGAATGGAATGGGCCAGGAAAAAGCCCCTTATGTTTATATGTCACTAAATATTGTTCTTTTTTTAAAATTTAATTTTCATTGTTTATCACAGCAAGTGTGATTACAATGTTTTGCTTGTCTTAGGTGTGCAAGATGTGGTTGTTTTCCACATATACATATCTCTTTTCTTCTTTGGATCCTTTTCCCATTTTAGGTTATGACACAATGTTGAGTAGTCTTCTCTTGGTATTCCGTAGGTCTTTGGTGATTATATACTTCTCCTGTGTTTGTATATCTCTGTTAACTCTGACATCCTAATGTATCCAATCCTCACACCTTTCCATTGGTGAACCATAAGTTTGTTTAATGAATCTGTGATTGCCTTTCTCTGTGGAAATATCTTCACTGGTATCAATTTTTAGGTAACACCTATAAGTGATATCACAGGATACGTGTCTTTCGCTTTCTGACTTACTACAAGTTGCGTGATTACTTCTAGACTCATCTATGGTGATGCAAATGGCATTGTGTCATTTTTTTCCTTGGCTAATATTCCATCTGTACGTGGACCAGTTTTTCTTTGTCCACTCACCTGTTGATGGACTTTTTGGTTGCTTCCATGTCTTGGTTATTGTAACACTGCTGAAATGCACATTTGCCTGCCTGTGTCTTTCAATTATGTCTTCTTCGGTTATAGGCCCAGGAGAGGGCCTGTTGGATCATATGGTAGCAAAATGTTTACCTTGTAAAGGCGTCTCCATTCTGTTCTCATTAGTGGCTCTTACCAGGTTATGTTCCACTTAAATTTGAGGGTATGCCCTTGTCCACAACCCTTTCAGCATTTATTGTTTGTAGTTTTTCTGCTGATGTTTATTCTGACAGGTGTGAGCTGACACCTCTTTGAGGTTGGATTTGCATGCATCTCATAATCCCTTGAAATTGAACTTTCAGGCATGTCCTCTTTTTTTTCAAGCTGTGAGTAACGCTTACCTCTTCAAATGGTTTTCTTGAAGTATGTGTCACATTTTGAAATATTTTGGCCATTACCTCCCTGAAGACATTCTGAGGGCAGGTTTCATTTACAGCCCTCCAGTACTTGTGCATATGAAGTGACCATTAGCACAGGTTTTAAAGCTGCTGTTGCAGGTATCGGCCATTGGGCGGCAGCATTTCTCCTTTCCCCATTCAGGGAACTACGGAAAGAGTCCTTCCTGCCAGTGGTGTTCCTCAGTTGTATATTAGAGAGGAATGTGCCCGGACAAACCCCCAAAAGCTGATGTCTCCTTACTTACGTTTGGTTTCTAAATTGAAATTATATATTTTTTTTATTGGAGTAATATTCCATTGTGTACATGGACCACTTCTTCTTTGTGCCTTCCTCTGTTGACAGACATTTTTGTTGCTTCCAAGTGTTGGCTGTGGTAAATATTGCTGGAGTGCAGGATTGCCACCCTGTGTCTTTTTGATTCTCATCCTCTCAGGTGATAGGCCCAGCAGTGGATATGCTTGATTGAATGGTAGCTCAATATTTACCATATCAAGGCACCTCCTTTGTGGTTTCATTACTGGTTCTTACCATGTCCCACTGAGAAACGAGGGTGCACATTTCTCCACAACCCCTTCAGCATTTATTGTTTGCAGAATTTTTGCTGATGGCCATTATGACTGGTGTGAGCTGATAGGTTTTTGTAATTTGGATTTGCATGTCTTTAATAATTCCTAATGTTCAGCATTTTTCCATGCTTTGTTTTCTTTCTGTTAAACAAAAACAGAAAAAAACTGTGAGTACAATAAACCACTTGAAGTGGTCTTCTGGGAAGGCTGCCCTGTTTTGAATTTTTCGTCAATTTTTGACCCCAGGATTTTTTTGAGAACAGGTGACATTTACAGGCTTGTAATGAGTGTGAATATTTAGTGACCACTACTACTGGCTTTAAAGGTGCTGTTGGGGGAAACGGCCACAAGGTGGCAGCATTTCTCCGTTCCCAAAACTGGTTTCTAGGGCAGCACAGCCTTTCTGGAAGTTGTGTTCCCAGGTTGTAAATTAGAATGGAATGTGCTAGGAAAAAAACCCGTAAGTTAATATTCCATTATTTCTTGTTCGACTTTTTAGTCTTTTTAAATCGAGGTAATATTTAGAATATTGTTTGTCCTAGGTGTATACAATCTGGTTCATTTGTACATTACATACACACACACACACACACACACACACACATATGTAATATATTCATGTACAGATACTCTTCCCATGTAAATTATTGCAGAGTGCTCCATTGACCTCCCTTGCTATATGGTCGGTCTCTTTGATAAATGTATTTAGTAGGTATTTGTACACATATGGTAACCCTAATCTTAATTTTCCATACCACCCACCTTTCCATTTACATAAGAATAGTTTGTTTTCTAAGTCTGTGAGTTTCTTTCTCTGTGAAAATGCTATCATTTTTGTCAGTTGTTAGATAACGCCTATAAGTGATATCATACTATATGTCTTTTTCTTTCTGACTTACGGCATGTTCTGAGATTATATCTAGGCTCATAAATGGTGCCTCAACGAGCAGTGTTTCACTGTTTTCCATGGCTAATATCCCATTATGTACATGGACCACTTCTTCTTTATCCATTCATCCATTGATGGACATTTTGGTTGCTTCCGTGTCTTGGCTATTGTGAAAAATCCTGCAGTGAAGCTGTTGCAGCATGTGCCTTCTCGACTCTGGTATTTTCAGGTGAGAGGTTCAGCGGTTGACCTGCTGAATGGAATGCTGGCTCAATTTTTACTTTTAAACACAGCTCCTTTCTGTTCTCACTATTGGCTCTTACCACTTTACATCTCACCAGCGGCTAGAGGGTACACAGTTCTCTAAAACCCCTTCAGCATTTATTGTTTGTAGACCTTTGGCTGATGGTAGTTGACGTGTGTGTGTTGAAATCTTTTTGTAGGCTAGATTTGCATGAGTTTAAAAATTTATGTTGTTGAGCTTTTATCCATTTTCCTTGTTTTTAGAAAAATAAGGAGTAAAATTTACCTCTTCCTACTATCTCCTTGAAAATTTTGCCAGTTGTGAATTTTTGAGGGCAGTTGTCCTTTACTGTCCTGAGTCCTTGTGAATGTTAAGTGACCGTTAGCTGTGGTTTTAAAGCCGCTCTTGTGGGAAACGGCCACAAGGCGGCAGCATTTCTACATTTCCAACTCTGGGTTTTTGGGCAACAGAGGGTTCCTGGAAATCGTGTTTGTAAGCTGCAAATTAGAGCAGAATGTGCCACGGCAAACTCCCAAGAGCTTATATCTCCTTACTTCTTGTTTGTTTTTTACATTTAATTTTTATTTATTATCACAGCAAATTGGATAAAAATACGGTGTTTTTTCCAGGTGTACGGAATCTGGTTCATTATATCGATGTATTGATCTATTCATCTTTGGATCCTTTCCCGTGTAGGTTATTACAGAGTGTTGAGTACACCTCTTTTAGCATTCTATAGGTATTTTGTGATTATATATTTCATATGTATTACTACATGTCCGTTAACCCCCATATCCTAATTCATACATTCCTTACACCTTTCCATTTGGTTAAACATAATTTGGGTTTCTGAATCTATGAGTGTCCTTCTCTTGGAAATTATTTCATGGGTATCAATTTTTAGGTAACACCTATAAGTGATGTAATAGGATATCTGTCTTTCGTTTTCTTTCTTACTTCAGGTAGGGTGATTATCTCTAGATCCTTCTATGGTGGTGCCAACGGCATTGTTCCATGCTTTTCCATGGCTAATATTCCATTGTGTACATGGACCACTTCTTCTTGGTGCATTTTTCTGTTGATGGACATTTTGGTTTCTTCCAGCTCTTGGCTATGGTACATGTTGCTGCAGTGAAGGATCGCCAGCCTGTGTCTTTTTGATTCAGGTCTACTCAGCGGATAGGCCCATCAGTGGGCCTACCAGATCACATAGTAGCTCAAGTTTTACCTTTAAACACACCTCCATTTTGTTCTCTGTACTGGCTCTTACCAGGTTACATCCCATCAGCAGCTAGAGGGTACACAGTTCTCTAAAACCCCTTCAGCATTTATACTATGTAGACTTTTTTGCTGATGATCCTTCTGACGGCTGTGAGGTGAATGTGTTTCTAGACTGGATTTGCATGGCTTTATTAATTCCTGACGTTGAGTGTTTCTCCATGCCTTTTTCTATAACAAAAAAAAAGAGACAGAATATAAAATGTGCATAAAATATGCCTCTTGAAATTGTCGTTTTGAAATATGGATGTCTTTTGAGAGTTTTGCTCGATTTACGACTGAAGGATTGTTTTGAGGACAGGTGTCATTTACAGGCCTGCAATTATTTTGACTGTCAAGTAACCATTACAGCTGCAGTTAGAGCTGCTGTTGTGTGAAACGGCCACAAGGCGGCAGCAGTTCTCATTAACCAAATCTGGTTACTAGGGAAACAGAGCCTCAATGGAAGTCCTGTTCTAGGTTGCAAATTAGAATGGAATGGGCCAGGAAAAAGCCCCTTATGTTTATATGTCACTAAATATTGTTCTTTTTTTAAAATTTAATTTTCATTGTTTATCACAGCAAGTGTGATTACAATGTTTTGCTTGTCTTAGGTGTGCAAGATGTGGTTGTTTTCCACATATACATATCTCTTTTCTTCTTTGGATCCTTTTCCCATTTTAGGTTATGACACAATGTTGAGTAGTCTTCTCTTGGTATTCCGTAGGTCTTTGGTGATTATATACTTCTCCTGTGTTTGTATATCTCTGTTAACTCTGACATCCTAATGTATCCAATCCTCACACCTTTCCATTGGTGAACCATAAGTTTGTTTAATGAATCTGTGATTGCCTTTCTCTGTGGAAATATCTTCACTGGTATCAATTTTTAGGTAACACCTATAAGTGATATCACAGGATACGTGTCTTTCGCTTTCTGACTTACTACAAGTTGCGTGATTACTTCTAGACTCATCTATGGTGATGCAAATGGCATTGTGTCATTTTTTTCCTTGGCTAATATTCCATCTGTACGTGGACCAGTTTTTCTTTGTCCACTCACCTGTTGATGGACTTTTTGGTTGCTTCCATGTCTTGGTTATTGTAACACTGCTGAAATGCACATTTGCCTGCCTGTGTCTTTCAATTATGTCTTCTTCGGTTATAGGCCCAGGAGAGGGCCTGTTGGATCATATGGTAGCAAAATGTTTACCTTGTAAAGGCGTCTCCATTCTGTTCTCATTAGTGGCTCTTACCAGGTTATGTTCCACTTAAATTTGAGGGTATGCCCTTGTCCACAACCCTTTCAGCATTTATTGTTTGTAGTTTTTCTGCTGATGTTTATTCTGACAGGTGTGAGCTGACACCTCTTTGAGGTTGGATTTGCATGCATCTCATAATCCCTTGAAATTGAACTTTCAGGCATGTCCTCTTTTTTTTCAAGCTGTGAGTAACGCTTACCTCTTCAAATGGTTTTCTTGAAGTATGTGTCACATTTTGAAATATTTTGGCCATTACCTCCCTGAAGACATTCTGAGGGCAGGTTTCATTTACAGCCCTCCAGTACTTGTGCATATGAAGTGACCATTAGCACAGGTTTTAAAGCTGCTGTTGCAGGTATCGGCCATTGGGCGGCAGCATTTCTCCTTTCCCCATTCAGGGAACTACGGAAAGAGTCCTTCCTGCCAGTGGTGTTCCTCAGTTGTATATTAGAGAGGAATGTGCCCGGACAAACCCCCAAAAGCTGATGTCTCCTTACTTACGTTTGGTTTCTAAATTGAAATTATATATTTTTTTTATTGGAGTAATATTCCATTGTGTACATGGACCACTTCTTCTTTGTGCCTTCCTCTGTTGACAGACATTTTTGTTGCTTCCAAGTGTTGGCTGTGGTAAATATTGCTGGAGTGCAGGATTGCCACCCTGTGTCTTTTTGATTCTCATCCTCTCAGGTGATAGGCCCAGCAGTGGATATGCTTGATTGAATGGTAGCTCAATATTTACCATATCAAGGCACCTCCTTTGTGGTTTCATTACTGGTTCTTACCATGTCCCACTGAGAAACGAGGGTGCACATTTCTCCACAACCCCTTCAGCATTTATTGTTTGCAGAATTTTTGCTGATGGCCATTATGACTGGTGTGAGCTGATAGGTTTTTGTAATTTGGATTTGCATGTCTTTAATAATTCCTAATGTTCAGCATTTTTCCATGCTTTGTTTTCTTTCTGTTAAACAAAAACAGAAAAAAACTGTGAGTACAATAAACCACTTGAAGTGGTCTTCTGGGAAGGCTGCCCTGTTTTGAATTTTTCGTCAATTTTTGACCCCAGGATTTTTTTGAGAACAGGTGACATTTACAGGCTTGTAATGAGTGTGAATATTTAGTGACCACTACTACTGGCTTTAAAGGTGCTGTTGGGGGAAACGGCCACAAGGTGGCAGCATTTCTCCGTTCCCAAAACTGGTTTCTAGGGCAGCACAGCCTTTCTGGAAGTTGTGTTCCCAGGTTGTAAATTAGAATGGAATGTGCTAGGAAAAAAACCCGTAAGTTAATATTCCATTATTTCTTGTTCGACTTTTTAGTCTTTTTAAATCGAGGTAATATTTAGAATATTGTTTGTCCTAGGTGTATACAATCTGGTTCATTTGTACATTACACACACACACACACACACACACACACACACACACATATGTAATATATTCATGTACAGATACTCTTCCCATGTAAATTATTGCAGAGTGCTCCATTGACCTCCCTTGCTATATGGTCGGTCTCTTTGATAAATGTATTTAGTAGGTATTTGTACACATATGGTAACCCTAATCTTAATTTTCCATACCACCCACCTTTCCATTTACATAAGAATAGTTTGTTTTCTAAGTCTGTGAGTTTCTTTCTCTGTGAAAATGCTATCATTTTTGTCAGTTGTTAGATAACGCCTATAAGTGATATCATACTATATGTCTTTTTCTTTCTGACTTACGGCATGTTCTGAGATTATATCTAGGCTCATAAATGGTGCCTCAACGAGCAGTGTTTCACTGTTTTCCATGGCTAATATCCCATTATGTACATGGACCACTTCTTCTTTATCCATTCATCCATTGATGGACATTTTGGTTGCTTCCGTGTCTTGGCTATTGTGAAAAATCCTGCAGTGAAGCTGTTGCAGCATGTGCCTTCTCGACTCTGGTATTTTCAGGTGAGAGGTTCAGCGGTTGACCTGCTGAATGGAATGCTGGCTCAATTTTTACTTTTAAACACAGCTCCTTTCTGTTCTCACTATTGGCTCTTACCACTTTACATCTCACCAGCGGCTAGAGGGTACACAGTTCTCTAAAACCCCTTCAGCATTTATTGTTTGTAGACCTTTGGCTGATGGTAGTTGACGTGTGTGTGTTGAAATCTTTTTGTAGGCTAGATTTGCATGAGTTTAAAAATTTATGTTGTTGAGCTTTTATCCATTTTCCTTGTTTTTAGAAAAATAAGGAGTAAAATTTACCTCTTCCTACTATCTCCTTGAAAATTTTGCCAGTTGTGAATTTTTGAGGGCAGTTGTCCTTTACTGTCCTGAGTCCTTGTGAATGTTAAGTGACCGTTAGCTGTGGTTTTAAAGCCGCTCTTGTGGGAAACGGCCACAAGGCGGCAGCATTTCTACATTTCCAACTCTGGGTTTTTGGGCAACAGAGGGTTCCTGGAAATCGTGTTTGTAAGCTGCAAATTAGAGCAGAATGTGCCACGGCAAACTCCCAAGAGCTTATATCTCCTTACTTCTTGTTTGTTTTTTACATTTAATTTTTATTTATTATCACAGCAAATTGGATAAAAATACGGTGTTTTTTCCAGGTGTACGGAATCTGGTTCATTATATCGATGTATTGATCTATTCATCTTTGGATCCTTTCCCGTGTAGGTTATTACAGAGTGTTGAGTACACCTCTTTTAGCATTCTATAGGTATTTTGTGATTATATATTTCATATGTATTACTACACGTCCGTTAACCCCCATATCCTAATTCATACATTCCTTACACCTTTCCATTTGGTTAAACATAATTTGGGTTTCTGAATCTATGAATGTCCTTCTCTTGGAAATTATTTCATGGGTATCAATTTTTAGGTAACACCTATAAGTGATGTAATAGGATATCTGTCTTTCGTTTTCTTTCTTACTTCAGGTAGGGTGATTATCTCTAGATCCTTCTATGGTGGTGCCAACGGCATTGTTCCATGCTTTTCCATGGCTAATATTCCATTGTGTACATGGACCACTTCTTCTTGGTGCATTTTTCTGTTGATGGACATTTTGGTTTCTTCCAGCTCTTGGCTATGGTACATGTTGCTGCAGTGAAGGATCGCCAGCCTGTGTCTTTTTGATTCAGGTCTACTCAGCGGATAGGCCCATCAGTGGGCCTACCAGATCACATAGTAGCTCAAGTTTTACCTTTAAACACACCTCCATTTTGTTCTCTGTACTGGCTCTTACCAGGTTACATCCCATCAGCAGCTAGAGGGTACACAGTTCTCTAAAACCCCTTCAGCATTTATACTATGTAGACTTTTTTGCTGATGATCCTTCTGACGGCTGTGAGGTGAATGTGTTTCTAGACTGGATTTGCATGGCTTTATTAATTCCTGACGTTGAGCGTTTCTCCATGCCTTTTTCTATAACAAAAAAAAAAGAGACAGAATATAAAATGTGCATAAAATATGCCTCTTGAAATTGTCGTTTTGAAATATGGATGTCTTTTGAGAGTTTTGCTCGATTTACGACCGAAGGATTGTTTTGAGGACAGGTGTCATTTACAGGCCTGCAATTATTTTGACTGTCAAGTAACCATTACAGCTGCAGTTAGAGCTGCTGTTGTGTGAAACGGCCACAAGGCGGCAGCAGTTCTCATTAACCAAATCTGGTTACTAGGGAAACAGAGCCTCAATGGAAGTCCTGTTCTAGGTTGCAAATTAGAATGGAATGGGCCAGGAAAAAGCCCCTTATGTTTATATGTCACTAAATATTGTTCTTTTTTTAAAATTTAATTTTCATTGTTTATCACAGCAAGTGTGATTACAATGTTTTGCTTGTCTTAGGTGTGCAAGATGTGGTTGTTTTCCACATATACATATCTCTTTTCTTCTTTGGATCCTTTTCCCATTTTAGGTTATGACACAATGTTGAGTAGTCTTCTCTTGGTATTCCGTAGGTCTTTGGTGATTATATACTTCTCCTGTGTTTGTATATCTCTGTTAACTCTGACATCCTAATGTATCCAATCCTCACACCTTTCCATTGGTGAACCATAAGTTTGTTTAATGAATCTGTGATTGCCTTTCTCTGTGGAAATATCTTCACTGGTATCAATTTTTAGGTAACACCTATAAGTGATATCACAGGATACGTGTCTTTCGCTTTCTGACTTACTACAAGTTGCGTGATTACTTCTAGACTCATCTATGGTGATGCAAATGGCATTGTGTCATTTTTTTCCTTGGCTAATATTCCATCTGTACGTGGACCAGTTTTTCTTTGTCCACTCACCTGTTGATGGACTTTTTGGTTGCTTCCATGTCTTGGTTATTGTAACACTGCTGAAATGCACATTTGCCTGCCTGTGTCTTTCAATTATGTCTTCTTCGGTTATAGGCCCAGGAGAGGGCCTGTTGGATCATATGGTAGCAAAATGTTTACCTTGTAAAGGCGTCTCCATTCTGTTCTCATTAGTGGCTCTTACCAGGTTATGTTCCACTTAAATTTGAGGGTATGCCCTTGTCCACAACCCTTTCAGCATTTATTGTTTGTAGTTTTTCTGCTGATGTTTATTCTGACAGGTGTGAGCTGACACCTCTTTGAGGTTGGATTTGCATGCATCTCATAATCCCTTGAAATTGAACTTTCAGGCATGTCCTCTTTTTTTTCAAGCTGTGAGTAACGCTTACCTCTTCAAATGGTTTTCTTGAAGTATGTGTCACATTTTGAAATATTTTGGCCATTACCTCCCTGAAGACATTCTGAGGGCAGGTTTCATTTACAGCCCTCCAGTACTTGTGCATATGAAGTGACCATTAGCACAGGTTTTAAAGCTGCTGTTGCAGGTATCGGCCATTGGGTGGCAGCATTTCTCCTTTCCCCATTCAGGGAACTACGGAAAGAGTCCTTCCTGCCAGTGGTGTTCCTCAGTTGTATATTAGAGAGGAATGTGCCCGGACAAACCCCCAAAAGCTGATGTCTCCTTACTTACGTTTGGTTTCTAAATTGAAATTATATATTTTTTTTTATTGGAGTAATATTCCATTGTGTACATGGACCACTTCTTCTTTGTGCCTTCCTCTGTTGACAGACATTTTTGTTGCTTCCAAGTGTTGGCTGTGGTAAATATTGCTGGAGTGCAGGATTGCCACCCTGTGTCTTTTTGATTCTCATCCTCTCAGGTGATAGGCCCAGCAGTGGATATGCTTGATTGAATGGTAGCTCAATATTTACCATATCAAGGCACCTCCTTTGTGGTTTCATTACTGGTTCTTACCATGTCCCACTGAGAAACGAGGGTCCACATTTCTCCACAACCCCTTCAGCATTTATTGTTTGCAGAATTTTTGCTGATGGCCATTATGACTGGTGTGAGCTGATAGGTTTTTGTAATTTGGATTTGCATGTCTTTAATAATTCCTAATGTTCAGCATTTTTCCATGCTTTGTTTTCTTTCTGTTAAACAAAAACAGAAAAAAACTGTGAGTACAATAAACCACTTGAAGTGGTCTTCTGGGAAGGCTGCCCTGTTTTGAATTTTTCGTCAATTTTTGACCCCAGGATTTTTTTGAGAACAGGTGACATTTACAGGCTTGTAATGAGTGTGAATATTTAGTGACCACTACTACTGGCTTTAAAGGTGCTGTTGGGGGAAACGGCCACAAGGTGGCAGCATTTCTCCGTTCCCAAAACTGGTTTCTAGGGCAGCACAGCCTTTCTGGAAGTTGTGTTCCCAGGTTGTAAATTAGAATGGAATGTGCTAGGAAAAAAACCCGTAAGTTAATATTCCATTATTTCTTGTTCGACTTTTTAGTCTTTTTAAATCGAGGTAATATTTAGAATATTGTTTGTCCTAGGTGTATACAATCTGGTTCATTTGTACATTACATACACACACACACACACACACACACACACACACACATGTAATATATTCATGTACAGATACTCTTCCCATGTAAATTATTGCAGAGTGCTCCATTGACCTCCCTTGCTATATGGTCGGTCTCTTTGATAAATGTATTTAGTAGGTATTTGTACACATATGGTAACCCTAATCTTAATTTTCCATACCACCCACCTTTCCATTTACATAAGAATAGTTTGTTTTCTAAGTCTGTGAGTTTCTTTCTCTGTGAAAATGCTATCATTTTTGTCAGTTGTTAGATAACGCCTATAAGTGATATCATACTATATGTCTTTTTCTTTCTGACTTACGGCATGTTCTGAGATTATATCTAGGCTCATAAATGGTGCCTCAACGAGCAGTGTTTCACTGTTTTCCATGGCTAATATCCCATTATGTACATGGACCACTTCTTCTTTATCCATTCATCCATTGATGGACATTTTGGTTGCTTCCGTGTCTTGGCTATTGTGAAAAATCCTGCAGTGAAGCTGTTGCAGCATGTGCCTTCTCGACTCTGGTATTTTCAGGTGAGAGGTTTAGCGGTTGACCTGCTGAATGGAATGCTGGCTCAATTTTTACTTTTAAACACAGCTCCTTTCTGTTCTCACTATTGGCTCTTACCACTTTACATCTCACCAGCAGCTAGAGGGTACACAGTTCTCTAAAACCCCTTCAGCATTTATTGTTTGTAGACCTTTGGCTGATGGTAGTTGACGTGTGTGTGTTGAAATCTTTTTGTAGGCTAGATTTGCATGAGTTTAAAAATTTATGTTGTTGAGCTTTTATCCATTTTCCTTGTTTTTAGAAAAATAAGGAGTAAAATTTACCTCTTCCTACTATCTCCTTGAAAATTTTGCCAGTTGTGAATTTTTGAGGGCAGTTGTCCTTTACTGTCCTGAGTCCTTGTGAATGTTAAGTGACCGTTAGCTGTGGTTTTAAAGCCGCTCTTGTGGGAAACGGCCACAAGGCGGCAGCATTTCTACATTTCCAACTCTGGGTTTTTGGGCAACAGAGGGTTCCTGGAAATCGTGTTTGTAAGCTGCAAATTAGAGCAGAATGTGCCACGGCAAACTCCCAAGAGCTTATATCTCCTTACTTCTTGTTTGTTTTTTACATTTAATTTTTATTTATTATCACAGCAAATTGGATAAAAATACGGTGTTTTTTCCAGGTGTACGGAATCTGGTTCATTATATCGATGTATTGATCTATTCATCTTTGGATCCTTTCCCGTGTAGGTTATTACAGAGTGTTGAGTACACCTCTTTTAGCATTCTATAGGTATTTTGTGATTATATATTTCATATGTATTACTACATGTCCGTTAACCCCCATATCCTAATTCATACATTCCTTACACCTTTCCATTTGGTTAAACATAATTTGGTTTTCTGAATCGATGAGTGTCTTTCTCTTGGAAATTATTTCATGGGTATCAATTTTTAGGTAACACCTATAAGTGATGTAATAGGATATCTGTCTTTCGTTTTCTTTCTTACTTCAGGTAGGGTGATTATCTCTAGATCCTTCTATGGTGGTGCCAACAGCATTGTTCCATGCTTTTCCATGGCTAATATTCCATTGTGTACATGGACCACTTCTTCTTGGTGCATTTTTCTGTTGATGGACATTTTGGTTTCTTCCAGCTCTTGGCTATGGTACATGTTGCTGCAGTGAAGGATCGCCAGCCTGTGTCTTTTTGATTCAGGTCTACTCAGCGGATAGGCCCATCAGTGGGCCTACCAGATCACATAGTAGCTCAAGTTTTACCTTTAAACACACCTCCATTTTGTTCTCTGTACTGGCTCTTACCAGGTTACATCCCATCAGCAGCTAGAGGGTACACAGTTCTCTAAAACCCCTTCAGCATTTATACTATGTAGACATTTTTGCTGATGATCCTTCTGACGGCTGTGAGGTGAATGTGTTTCTAGACTGGATTTGCATGGCTTTATTAATTCCTGACGTTGAGCGTTTCTCCATGCCTTTTTCTATAACAAAAAAAAAGAGACAGAATATAAAATGTGCATAAAATATGCCTCTTGAAATTGTCGTTTTGAAATATGGATGTCTTTTGAGAGTTTTGCTCGATTTACGACCGAAGGATTGTTTTGAGGACAGGTGTCATTTACAGGCCTGCAATTATTTTGACTGTCAAGTAACCATTACAGCTGCAGTTAGAGCTGCTGTTGTGTGAAACGGCCACAAGGCGGCAGCAGTTCTCATTAACCAAATCTGGTTACTAGGGAAACAGAGCCTCAATGGAAGTCCTGTTCTAGGTTGCAAATTAGAATGGAATGGGCCAGGAAAAAGCCCCTTATGTTTATATGTCACTAAATATTGTTCTTTTTTTAAAATTTAATTTTCATTGTTTATCACAGCAAGTGTGATTACAATGTTTTGCTTGTCTTAGGTGTGCAAGATGTGGTTGTTTTCCACATATACATATCTCTTTTCTTCTTTGGATCCTTTTCCCATTTTAGGTTATGACACAATGTTGAGTAGTCTTCTCTTGGTATTCCGTAGGTCTTTGGTGATTATATACTTCTCCTGTGTTTGTATATCTCTGTTAACTCTGACATCCTAATGTATCCAATCCTCACACCTTTCCATTGGTGAACCATAAGTTTGTTTAATGAATCTGTGATTGCCTTTCTCTGTGGAAATATCTTCACTGGTATCAATTTTTAGGTAACACCTATAAGTGATATCACAGGATACGTGTCTTTCGCTTTCTGACTTACTACAAGTTGCGTGATTACTTCTAGACTCATCTATGGTGATGCAAATGGCATTGTGTCATTTTTTTCCTTGGCTAATATTCCATCTGTACGTG
This sequence comes from Grampus griseus, assembly GCF_964374135.1. Taxonomy (NCBI): domain Eukaryota; kingdom Metazoa; phylum Chordata; class Mammalia; order Artiodactyla; family Delphinidae; genus Grampus; species Grampus griseus. The sequence continues at coordinate 54,823 of NW_028133376.1, forward strand.
GACCAGTTTTTCTTTGTCCACTCACCTGTTGATGGACTTTTTGGTTGCTTCCATGTCTTGGTTATTGTAACACTGCTGAAATGCACATTTGCCTGCCTGTGTCTTTCAATTATGTCTTCTTCGGTTATAGGCCCAGGAGAGGGCCTGTTGGATCATATGGTAGCAAAATGTTTACCTTGTAAAGGCGTCTCCATTCTGTTCTCATTAGTGGCTCTTACCAGGTTATGTTCCACTTAAATTTGAGGGTATGCCCTTGTCCACAACCCTTTCAGCATTTATTGTTTGTAGTTTTTCTGCTGATGTTTATTCTGACAGGTGTGAGCTGACACCTCTTTGAGGTTGGATTTGCATGCATCTCATAATCCCTTGAAATTGAACTTTCAGGCATGTCCTCTTTTTTTTCAAGCTGTGAGTAACGCTTACCTCTTCAAATGGTTTTCTTGAAGTATGTGTCACATTTTGAAATATTTTGGCCATTACCTCCCTGAAGACATTCTGAGGGCAGGTTTCATTTACAGCCCTCCAGTACTTGTGCATATGAAGTGACCATTAGCACAGGTTTTAAAGCTGCTGTTGCAGGTATCGGCCATTGGGCGGCAGCATTTCTCCTTTCCCCATTCAGGGAACTACGGAAAGAGTCCTTCCTGCCAGTGGTGTTCCTCAGTTGTATATTAGAGAGGAATGTGCCCGGACAAACCCCCAAAAGCTGATGTCTCCTTACTTACGTTTGGTTTCTAAATTGAAATTATATATTTTTTTTTATTGGAGTAATATTCCATTGTGTACATGGACCACTTCTTCTTTGTGCCTTCCTCTGTTGACAGACATTTTTGTTGCTTCCAAGTGTTGGCTGTGGTAAATATTGCTGGAGTGCAGGATTGCCACCCTGTGTCTTTTTGATTCTCATCCTCTCAGGTGATAGGCCCAGCAGTGGATATGCTTGATTGAATGGTAGCTCAATATTTACCATATCAAGGCACCTCCTTTGTGGTTTCATTACTGGTTCTTACCATGTCCCACTGAGAAACGAGGGTGCACATTTCTCCACAACCCCTTCAGCATTTATTGTTTGCAGAATTTTTGCTGATGGCCATTATGACTGGTGTGAGCTGATAGGTTTTTGTAATTTGGATTTGCATGTCTTTAATAATTCCTAATGTTCAGCATTTTTCCATGCTTTGTTTTCTTTCTGTTAAACAAAAACAGAAAAAAACTGTGAGTACAATAAACCACTTGAAGTGGTCTTCTGGGAAGGCTGCCCTGTTTTGAATTTTTCGTCAATTTTTGACCCCAGGATTTTTTTGAGAACAGGTGACATTTACAGGCTTGTAATGAGTGTGAATATTTAGTGACCACTACTACTGGCTTTAAAGGTGCTGTTGGGGGAAACGGCCACAAGGTGGCAGCATTTCTCCGTTCCCAAAACTGGTTTCTAGGGCAGCACAGCCTTTCTGGAAGTTGTGTTCCCAGGTTGTAAATTAGAATGGAATGTGCTAGGAAAAAAACCCGTAAGTTAATATTCCATTATTTCTTGTTCGACTTTTTAGTCTTTTTAAATCGAGGTAATATTTAGAATATTGTTTGTCCTAGGTGTATACAATCTGGTTCATTTGTACATTACATACACACACACACACACACACACACACACACACACATGTAATATATTCATGTACAGATACTCTTCCCATGTAAATTATTGCAGAGTGCTCCATTGACCTCCCTTGCTATATGGTCGGTCTCTTTGATAAATGTATTTAGTAGGTATTTGTACACATATGGTAACCCTAATCTTAATTTTCCATACCACCCACCTTTCCATTTACATAAGAATAGTTTGTTTTCTAAGTCTGTGAGTTTCTTTCTCTGTGAAAATGCTATCATTTTTGTCAGTTGTTAGATAACGCCTATAAGTGATATCATACTATATATCGTTTTCTTTCTGACTTACATCATGTTCTGAGATTATATCTAGGCTCATAAATGGTGCCTCAACGAGCAGTGTTTCACTGTTTTCCATGGCTAATATTCCATTATGTACATGGACCACTTCTTCTTTATCCATTCATCCATTGATGGACATTTTGGTTGCTTCCGTGTCTTGGCTATTGTGAAAAATCCTGCAGTGAAGCTGTTGCAGCCTGTGCCTTCTCGACTCTGGTATTTTCAGGTGAGAGGTTCAGCGGTTGACCTGCTGAATGGAATGCTGGCTCAATTTTTACTTTTAAACACAGCTCCTTTCTGTTCTCACTATTGGCTCTTACCACTTTACATCTCACCAGCGGCTAGAGGGTACACAGTTCTCTAAAACCCCTTCAGCATTTATTGTTTGTAGATTTTGGCTGATGGTAGTTGATGTGCATGAGTTGAAATCTTTTTGTAAGCTATATTTGCATGAGTTTAAAAATTTATGTTGTTGAGCTTTTATCCATTTTCCTTGTTTTTAGAAAAATAATGAGTAAAATTTACCTCTTCCTACTATCTCCTTGAAAATTTTGCCAGTTGTGAATTTTTGAGGGCAGTTGTCCTTTACTGTCCTGAGTCCTTCTGAATGTTATGTGACAATTAGCTGTGGTTTTAAGGCCGCTCTTGTGGTAAACGGCCACAAGGCGGCAGCATATCTACATTTCCAACTCTGGGTTTTTGGGCAACAGAAGTTTCCTGGAAATCGTGTTTGTAAGCTGCAAATTAGAGCAGAATGTGCCACGGCAAACTCCCAAGAGCTTATATCTCCTTACTTCTTGTTTGTTTTTTACATTTAATTTTTATTTATTATCACAGCAAATTGGATAAAAATACGGTGTTTTTTCTAGGTGTACAGAATCTGGTTCATTATATCAATGTATCGATCTATATATCTTTGGATCCTTTCCCGTGTAGGTTATTACAGAGTGTTGATTACACCTCTTTTAGCATTCCATAGGTATTTTGTGATTATATATTTCATATGTATTACTACATGTCTGTTAACCCCCATATCCTAATTCATACATTCCTTACACCTTTCCATTTGGTTAAACATGATTTGGTTTTCTGAATCTATGAGTGTCCTTCTCTTGGAAAATATTTCATGGGTATCAATTTTTAGGTAACACCTATAAGTGATGTCATAGAATATATGTCTTTCATTTTGTTTCTTACTTCAGGTGGGGTGATTATCTCTAGATCCTTCTATGGTGATGCCATCGGCACTGTTCCATGCTTTTCCATAGCTAATATTCCATTGTGTACATGGACCACTTCTTCTTGGTGCATTTTTCTGTTGATGGACATTTTGGTTTCTTCCAAGTCTTGGCTATGGTACATGTTGCTCTAGTGAAGGATTGCCAGCCTGTGTCTTTTTGATTCTGGTCTACTCAGGTGATAGGCCCATCAGTGGGCCTACCAGATCACATGGTAGCTCAATTTTTACCTTTAAATGCACCTCCATTGTGTTCTCACTACTGGCTCTTACCAGGTGACATCCCACCAGCAGCTAGAGCGTACACAGTTCTCTAAAACCTCTTCAGCATTTATTCTCTGTAGAGATTTTTGATGATGATCATTCTGACAGCTCTGAGGTGAATGTTTTTGTAGACTGGATTTGCATGGCTTTATTAGTTACTGATGTTGAGCCGTTTTCCTTGCCCTTTTTTTAACAAAAAAAAAAAGAGTGAAAGAAAAAGAAAGAGAAGACAAAATGAGCGAAAAGTATGCCTCTTGAAATTGTCATTTTAAAATGTGCATGTCTTTTGTCGTTTTAAAATGTGCACATCTTTTGAGTTTTTTGCTGGATTTATGTCCCAAGGATTTGTTTAGAGGGCAGGTGTCATTTACAGGCCTGCAATTATTTAGAATATCAGGTGAGCATTAGTGCTGTGTTTTTTTAACACCTTTTTTGGGGTATAATTGCTTTAGAATGGTATGTTAGTTTCTATTTATAACCAAGTGAATCAGTTATACATATACATATGTTACCATATCTCTTCCCTCTTGCATCTCCCTCCCTCCCACCCTCCCTATCCCACCCCTCCAGGCGGTCACAAAGCACGGAGCTGATATACCTGTTCTATGCGGCTGCTTCCCACTAGCTATCTGTCTTACGTTTGGTAGTGTATATATGTCCATGTCTCTCTCTCGCTTTGTCACAGCTCACCCTCCCCCCTCCCCATATCTTCAAGTCCGTTCTCCAGTAGGTCTGTGTATTTATTCCTGTCTTACCCCTCGGTTCTTCATGGTATTTTTTTCCTTAAATTCCATATATATATATGTTAGCATACGGTATTTGTCTTTCTCTTTCTGACTTACTTCACTCTGTATGACAGATCTAGGTCTATCCACCTCATTACAAATAGCTCAATTTCGTTTGTTTATGGCTGAGTAATATTCCAATGTATATATGTGTCACATCTTCTTTATCCATTCATCCGATGATGGGCACTTAAGTTGTTTCCATCTCCGGGCTATTTTAAATAGAGCTGCAATGAACATTTTGGTACATGACTCTTTTTGAATTATGGTTTTCTCAGGGTGTATGCCCAGTAGTGGGATTGCTTGGTCATATGGTAGGTCTATTTGTTGTTTTCTAAGGAACCTCCATACTGTTCTCCATAGTGGCTGTACCAATTCACATTGCCACCAGCAGTGACGGAGTGTTCCCTTTTCTCCACACTCTCTCCAGCATTTATTGTTTCTAGATTTTTTGATGATGGCCATTCTGACTGGTGTGAGATGATATCTCATTGTAGTTTTGATTTGTATTTCCCTAATGATTAATGATGTTGAGTATTCTTTCATGTGTTTGTTGGCAGTCTGTATATCTTCTTTGGAGAAATGTCTATTTAGGTATTCTGCCCATTTTTGGATTGGGTTGTTGATTTTATTGTTATTGAGCTGAATGAGCTGCTTTTAATTTTGGGGAATTAATCCTTTGTCAGTTCCTTCATTTGCAAATATTTTCTCCCATTCTGAGGGTTGTCTTTTGGTCTTGTTTATGGTTTCCTTTGCTGTGCAAAAGCTTTGACGTTTCATTAGGTCCCACTTGTTTATTTTTGTTTTTAATTCCATTTCTCTAGGAGGTGGGTCAAAAAGAATCTTGCTGTGATTTATGTCGTAGAGTGTTCTGCCTATGATTTCCTCTAAGTGTTTGATAGATCCTGGCCTTACATTTAGGTCTTTAATCCATTTTGAACTTATTTTTGTGTATGGTGTTAGGGAGTGATTTAATCTCATACTTTTACATGTAACCTTCCCGTTTCCCCAGCACCACTTATTGAAGAGGCTGTCCTTTCTCCACTGTACATTCCTGCCTCCTTGATCAAAGATAAGGTGACCATATGTGTGTGGGTTTATCTTTGGGCTTTCTATCCTGTTCCATTGATCTATCTTTCTGTTTTTGTGCCAGTACCATACTGTCTTGATTACTGTAGCTTTGTCATATAGTCTGAAGTCAGGGAGCCTGATTCCTCCAGCTTCGTTTTTCGTTCTCAAGATTGCTTTGGCTATTCGGGGTCTTTTGTGTTTCCATACAAATTGTGAAACTTTTTGTTCTAGTTCTGTGAAAATTGCCAGTGGTAGTTTGATAGAGATTGCATTGAATCTGTAGATTGCTTTGGGTAGTAGAGTCATTTTCACAATGTTGATTCTTCCAATCCAAGAACATGGTATATCTCTCCATCTATTTGTATCATCTTTAATTTCTTTCATCAGTGTCTTATAATTTTCTGCATACAGTTCTTTTGTCTCCTTAGGTAGGTTTATTCCTAGATATTTCATTCTTTTTGTTGCAATGGTAAATGGGAGTGTTTTCTTGATTTCACTTTCAGATTTTTCATCATTAGTGTATAGGAATGCAAGAGATTTCTATGCATTAATTTTGTATCCTGCAACTTTACCAAATACATTGATTAGCTCTAGTAGTATTCTGGTAGCATTTTTAGGATTCTGTATGTATAGTATCATGTCATCTGCAAACAGTGACAACTTTACTTCTTCTTTTCCGGTTTGGATTCCTTTTCTTTCCTTTTCTTCTCTGATTGCTGTGGCTAAAACTTCCAATACTATATTGAATAAGAGTGGTGAGAGTGGGCAACCTTGTCTTTTTCCTGATCTTCGTGTAAATGCTTTCAGTTTTTCATCATTGAGGATGATGTTGGCTGTGGGTTTGTCATATATGGCCTTTATTATGTTGAGGAAAGTTCCTTCTATGCCTACTTTCTGCAGGGTTGTTATAAATGGGTGTTGAATTTTGTCAAAAGCTTTCTCTGTATCTATTGAGATGATCATACGATTTTTCTCCTTCAATTTGTTAATACGGTTTATCACATTGATTGACTTGCGTATATTGAAGAATCCATGCATTCCTGGAATAAACCCCACTTGATCATGGTGTATGATCCTTTTAATGTGCTGTTGGATTCTGTTTGCTAGTATTTTGTTGAGGATTTTTGCATCTATGTTCATCAGTGATATTGGCCTGTAGTTTTCTTTCTTTGTGACATCCTTGTGTGGTTTTGGTATTAAGGTGATGGTGGCCTCGTAGAATGAATTTGGGAGTGTTCCTCCCTCTGCTATATTTTGGAAGAGTTTGAGAAGGATAGGTCCTAGCTCTTCTCTAAATGTTTGATAGAATTCACCTGTGAAGCCATCTGGTCCTGGGCTTTTGTTTGTTGGAAGATTTTTAATCACAGTTTCAATTTCAGTGCTTGTGACTGGTCTGTTCATATTTTCTATTTCTTCCTGATTCAGTCTTGGCACGTTGTGCATTTCTAAGTATTTGTCCATTTCTTCCAGCTTGTCCATTTTATTGGCATAGCGTTGCTTGTAGTAATCTCTCATGATCTTTTGTATTTCTGCAGTGTCAGTTGTTACTTCTTTTTCATTTCTAATTCTATTGATTTGAGTCTTCTCCCTTTTTTTCGTGATGAGTCTGGCTAATGGTTTATCTATTTTGTTTATCTTCTCAAAGAACCAGCTTTTAGTTTTACTGATCTTTGCTATTGTTTCCTTCATTTCTTTTTCATTTATTTCTGATCTGATTTTTATGATTCTTCCCTTCTGCTAACTTTGGGTTTTTTTGTTCTTTCTCTAATTGCTTTAGGTGCAAGGTTAGGTTTTTTATTCGAGACGTTTACTGTTTCTTAAGGTGGGCTTGTATTGCTATAAACTTCCCTCTTAGAACTGCTTTTGCTGCATCCCATAGGTTTTGGGTCGTCGTGTCTCCATTGTCATTTGTTTCTAGGTATTTTGTTTTTTCCTCTTTGATTTCTTCAGTGATCACTTCATTATTAAATAGTGTATTGTTTAGCCTCCATGTGTTTGTATTTTTTACAGATCTTTTCCTGTAATTGATATCTAATTTTATGGCGTTGTGGTTGGAAAAGATACTTGATGTAATTTCAATTTTCTTAAATTTTCCAAGGCTTGATTTGTGACCCAAGATATGATCTATCCTGGGGAATGTTCCATGAGCACTTGAGAAAAATGTGTATTCTGTTGATTTTGGATGGAGTGTCCTATAAATATCAATTAAGTCCATCTTGTTTAATGTATCATTTAAAGTTTGTGTTTCCTTATTTATTTTCATTTTGGATGATCTGTCCATTGGTGAAAGTGGGGTGTTAAAGTCCCCTACTATGAATGTGTTACTGTCGATTTCCCCTTTTATGGCTGTTAGTATTTGCCTTATGTATTGAGGTGCTCGTATGTTGGGTGCATAAATATTTACAATTGTTATATCTTCTTCTTGGATAGATCCCTTGATCATTATGTAGTGTCCTTCTTTGTCTCTTCTAGTAGTCTTTATTTTAAAGTCTATTTTGTCTGATATGAAAATTGCTACTGCAGCTTTCTTTTGGTTTTCATTTGCATGGATTATCTTTTTCCATCCCCTTACTTTCAGTCTGTATGTGTCTCTAGGTCTGAAGTGGGTCCCTTGTAGACAGCATATATAAGGGTCTTGTTTTTGTATCCATTCAGCCAATCTGTGTCTTTTGGTGGGAGCATTTAGTCCATTTACATTTAAGGTAATTATCAATATGTATGTTCGTATTCCCATTTTCTAAATTGTTTTGGGTTCGTTATTGTAGGTCTTTTCCTTCTCTTGTGATTCTTGCCTAGAGAAGTTCCTTTAGCATTTGTTGTAATGCTGGTTTGGTGGTGCTGAACTCTCTCAGCTTTTGCTTGTCTGTAAAGGTTTTAATTTCTCCATCCAATCTGAATGAGATCCTTGCTGGGTAGAGTAATCTTGGTTGCAGGTTTTTCTCTTTCATCACTTTCAGTATGTCCTGCCACTTCCTTCTGCCTTGCAGAGTTTCTGCTGAGAGATCAGCTGTTAACCTAATGGGGATTCCCTTGTGTCTTATGTGTTGTTTTTCCCTTGCTGCTTTTAATATGCTTTCTTTGTATTTAACTTTTGACAGTTTGATTAATGTATCTTGGTGTATTTCTCCTTGGATATATCCTGTATGGGTCCTGTATGGGACTCTCTGTGCTTCCTGGACTTGATTAACTATTTCCTTTCCCATATTAGGGAAGTTTTCAACTATAATCTCTTCACATATTTTCTCAGTCCCTTTCTTTTTCTCTTCTTCTTCTGGAACCCCTATAATTCGAAGGTTGGCGCATTTAATGTTGTCCCAGAGGTCTTTGAGACTGTCCTCAGTTCTTTTCATTATTTTTTCTTTATTCTTCTCTGCAATAGTTTTTTCCAATATTTTATCTTCCAGGTCACTTATTCGTCCTTCTGCCTCAGTTATTCTGCTTTTGACCCCATCTAGAGTATTTTTCATTTCATTTATTGTGCTGTTCATCGTTGTTTGTTTCATCTTAAGTTCTTCTAGGTCCTTGTTAAATGTTTCTTGCATTTTGTCTATTCTATTTCCAAGATTTTGGATCACGTTTACTATCATTATTCTGAGTTCTTTTTCAGGTAGACTGCCTATTTCCTCTTCATTTGTTAGGTCTGATGCGTTTTTTTCTTGCTCCTTCATCTGCGATGTGTTTTTCTGTCTTCTCATTTTGCTTACCTTACTGTGTTTGGGGTTTCCTTTTTGCAGGCTGCAGGTTCATAGTTCCTGTTGTTTTTGGTGTCTGTCCCCAGTGGCTAAGGTTTGTTCAGTGTGTTGTGTAGGCTTCTTGGTGGAGGGGACTAGTGCCTGTATTCTGGTGGATGAAGCTGGATCTTGTCTCTCTGGTGGGCAGGTCCATGTCTGGTGGTATTTTGGGGTGTCTGTGGACTTATTATGATTTTAGGCAGCCTCTCTGCTAATGGGTGGGGTTGTGTCCCTGTTTGCTAGTTGTTTGGCATAGGGTGTCCAGCACTGTAACTTGCTGTTCGTTGAGTGCAGCTGGGTGCTGGCATTGAGATGGAGATCTCTGGGAGATTTTCGCCATTTGATATTTTGTGGAGCTGGGAGGTTTCTTGTTGACCAGTGTCCTGAAGTTGGCTCTCCCACCTCAGAGGCACAGCACTGACCCCTGGCTGCAGCACCAAAAGCCTTTCATCCACACAGCTCAGAATAAAAGGGAGAAAAATTAGAGAGAAAGAGTCAGTAGAAGTAGGAAGGAAGAAAGAAAAAAGAAAGAAAGAAAAGATGGATGAAAGAAAGAAAGAAGAAAAGAAGGAAAGAAAGAAAGGAGGGGGGAGGGAGAGAGGGAGGGCTGTGGGAGAAAGGAAGGAAGGAAGGAGGGAAGGAAGGAAGGAAACAAAGAAAGAAAGAAGATAAAGTAAAATAAAATAAAGTAAAATATAATAAAGTTATTAAATTAAAAGATAATAATTAAGAAAATACATTAAAAAGAAACAAAACGAATGGATAGAACCTTAGGACAAATGGTGGAAGAAAAGCAGTACACCAAAATCTCATACTGAAGCATACACATACACACTCACAAAAAGAGTAAAAGGGGAAAAAATCATAAATCTTGCTCTCAAAGTCTACCTCCTCAATTTGGGATGATTCATTGTCTATTCATGTATTCCACAGATGCAGGGTACATCAAGTTGATTGTGCAGCTTTAATCCGCTGCTTCTGAGGCTGCTGGGAGAGATTTCCCTTTCTCTTCTTTGTTCTCACAGCTCCCAGTGGCTCAGCTTTGGATTTGGCCCCGCCTCTGCGTGTAGGTCGCTGGAGGGCTTTTGTTTTTTGCTCAGACAGGATGGGGTTAAAGGAGCCGCTGATTCAGGGGCTCTGGCTCACTCAGGCTGAGGGGAGAGAGGGACGTGGAATGCGAGGCGAGCCTGTAACAGCAGAGGCCGGCATGACATTGCACCAGCCTGAGGCCCGCCGTGCGTTCTCCCAGGGAAGTTGTCCCTGGATCCCGGGAACCTGGCAGTCGTGGGCTGCACAGGCACCCTGGAAGGGAGGTGTGGATAGTGACTTGTGCTCGCACACAGGCCCCTTGGTGGTGGCAGCAGCAGCCTTAGCGTCTTCCTCCCGTCTCTGGGGTCCGTGCTTTTAGCCGCGGCTCGCGCCTGCCTCTGGGAACTGTGCTTTTAGCCACGGCTCATGCCCGTCTCAGGGGTCCATGCTTTTAGCCACGACTCACGCCCATCTCTGGGGTCCGTGCTTTTAGCCACGGCTCGCGCTGGTCTCTGGAGTTCCTTTAAGCAGCGCTCTTAATCCCATCTTAATCCCATCTCCAGGAAACAAAGAGGGAAGAAAAAGTCTCTTGCTTCTTCGGCAGCTCCAGAACTTTTCCTGGACTCCCTCCCGGCTAGCGTGGTGCACTAAACCCATCAGGCTGTGTTCACACAGCCAACACCATTTCTCTCCCTGCACTCTGACCAAAGCCCGCACCTCAGCTCGCAGCCCCGCCCGCACCTGCGGGTGAGCAGACAAGCCTCTCGGGCTGGCGAGCGCCGGTCGGCACCGATTCTCTGTACGGGAATCTCCCCGCTTTTCCCTCCTCACCCCTGTTGCTGTGCTCTCCTCCACAGCTGTGACACTCCCCCTTCCGCCACCTGTAGTTTCCGCCTGCGAAGGGGCTTCCTAGTTTGTGGAAACCTTTCCTCCTTCACAGCTCCCTCCCACTGGTGCAGGTCCCGTCCCTATTCTTTTGTCTCTGTTTTTTCTTTTTTTCTTTTGCCCTACCCAGGTACATGGGGAGTTTCTTGCCTTTTGGGAGGTCTGAGGTCTTCTGCCAGCATTCAGTAGGTGTTCTGTAGGAGTTGTTCCACGTGTAGAAGTATTTCTGTTGTATCTGTGGGGAGGAAGGTGATCTCCGCATCTTACTCTTCAGTCATCTTCCCCTCCGTTCTAGAGCTGTGTTTAAATCTGCTGTTTTGAGAAATGTTCACAAGGCGGTAGCAGTTCTCCTTTACAAAATCTGGTTACTAGGGCAACAGAGCCTCAATGGAAGTCGTGTTGTAGGTTATAAATTAGAATGCAGTGTGCCAGGAAAAAGCCCATTAAGTTTATGTCTCACTACTTCTTATTCATTTTTTTAATTTTAATTTTTTATCACAGCAACTTTGATTACAATGTTTTGCTTGTGCTAGGTGTGTGAGATGTGGTCCTTTTACACATATACATATATCTATTCTTCTTCGGATCCTTTCGCCATGTAAGTTATGACATGATGTTGAGTAGTCTTCTCTTGGTGTTCTGTAGGTGTTTGGTGATTATATATTTCACCTATGTTTGTATATCTCTGTTAAACCCAATATCCTAATATATACAGTCTCACACCTTTCCATTGGTGAACCGTAAGTTTGTTTAATGAATCTGTGATTGCCTTTCTCTGAGGAAATATCTTCGCTGTTATCAATTTTTAGGTAACACCTCTAAGTGATATCATAGGATATGTGTCTTTTGCTTTCTGACTTACTACAAGTTGCTTGATGACCTCTAGACTCATCTATGGTGCTGCAAATGGCATTGTGCTATTTTTTTCCTTGGCTAATATTCCATCTGTACGTGTGCCAGTTCTTCTTTATCCACTCATCTGTTGATGGACTTTGTGTTTGCTTCCATGTCTTGGCTATTGCAATACAGCTGCAATGCAGATTTGCCCTCCAGTGTCTGTCTAATTCCATCTTCTTATGTTATAGACCCAGGACTGAACCTCCTGGATCATATTGTAGCTCAATGTTTACCTCGTAACGGCACCTCCATTCTGTTCTCATTAGTGGCTCTTACCAGGTTAAGTCCCTCTTAAAGTCGAGGGTACGCACTTCTCCACAACCACTTCAGCATTTATTGTTTGTAGTTTTTCTGCTGATGGCTATTCTGACTGGTGTGAGCTGATACCTCTTTGTAGTTGGACTTGCACGTCTCTCATAATCCCCTGAAATTGAACTTTCAGACATGTCCTTTTTGTCTTCAAACTGTGAGTACAGCTTACATCTTCAAATTGTTTTCTTGAAGTATGTGCCACATTTTGAATTATTTTGGCCATTACACCCCTCAAGACATTTTGAGGGCAGGTTTCATTTACAGCCTTCCTGTACTTGTGCATATGAAGTGACTATTAGTACAGGTTTTAAAGCTGCTGTTGCAGATAACGGCCAGAGGGCGGCAGCATTTCTGCTTTCCCCACTCTGGTAACTAGGGAAACAGACCTTCCTGCCAGTGGTGTTCCTTGGTTATAAATTAAAGTGGAGTGTCCCCGCATAAACCCACAAAAGCTGATGTCTCCTTACTTATGTTTGTTTTTTAAATTGAATTTACATTTTTTATTGGTGTAATATTCCATTCTGTACATGGACCACTTCTTCTTTGTGCATTCCTCTGTTGATGGACATTTTCATTGCTTCAAAGTGTTGGCAGTGTTAAATGTGGCTGGAGTGCAGGATTGCCAGCCTGTGTCTTTTTGATTCTCATCCTCTCAGGCGATAGGCCCAGCACGGGTATGCTTGATTGAATGGTAGCTCAATGTTTACCTTTCGAGGCAGCTACATTGTGTTTTCATTAGTGGCTCTTACCACGTCCCACTTAGAACCGAGGGTACGCATTTCTCCACAACCCCTTCAGCATTTATTGTTTGCAGAACTTTTGCTGATGACTATTTTGACTGGTGTGAGCTGATAGGTTTTTGTAATTTGGATTTGCATGTCTTTAATAATTCCTAATGTTCAGCTCTTTTCCACACCTTTTTTTTCTGTTAAACAAAAACAAGGAAAAACTGAGTACAATAAACCTCTTGAAATTGTCTTCTTGGAAGGTTGCTCTCTTGATTTTTTCGATCGATTTTCGATACCAGGATGTTTTTTGAAGGTAGGTGTCATTTACAGGACTGCAATGAGTGTGAATATTTAGTGACCCTTAGCACTGGTTTTAAAGCTGCTGTTGTGGGAAACGGCCTCAAGTCTGCAGCATTTCTCCATCCCCAAATCCGGTTACTAGGGCAGCAGATCCTTTCTGGAAGTCATGTTACCAGGTTGTAAATTAGAATGCAGTGTGCCAGGAAAAAACCCCATAAGTTTATGTCACATTACTTCTTGTTTGTTGTTTGAATTATTTAAATCAGGGTAATGATTAGAATATTGTTTGTCCTAGGTGACACAATCTGGTTCATTTGTACATTATATTTATATATATGTATATGTGTATATATATAGATATATAGATATAGATATATAGATATAGATGTGCAGATCCTCCTCCCATGTAAATTATTGAAGAGTGTCCCGTAGACCTCCGTTTCAATATGGCCGGTCTTTTTGACATACGTATTTAATACGCATTTGTACACGTATGGTAAACCTGGTCTTAATTTATCCATTCCCTCCACCTTTCCTTTTAGATAAGCATAATTTGTTTTCTAAGTCTGTGAGTGTCTTTCTCTGTGGAAATATGTTCATTTGGGTCAGTTGTCAGATAACGCCTATAAGTGATATCATAGGATATGTATTTTGCTTTCCGACTTACCTCACGTTCTGTGATGATCTCTAGGCTCATCTATGGTGTCTCAAAGAGCAGTGTTTCATTGTTTTCCAAGGTTAATATTCCATTGTGTACATGGACCACTTCTTCTTTATCAATTCATCTGTTGATGGACATTTTGGTTGCTTCCGTATCTTGGCTATTGTGAAAGCGGCTGCAGTGCAGCTGTTGCAGCCTCTGTCTTCTCGATTCTGGTCTTCTCAGGTGAGAGGCCCAACATTGGGCCTGCTGGATGGAATGGTGGCTCGGTTTTACATTTCTTTTTTTGGTGTGTGTGCTACGATGGCCTCTCACTGTTGCGGCCTTTCCCGTTGTGGAGCACAGGCTCCGGACGCGCATGCTCAACGGCTATGCCTCACGGGCCTAGCCACTCTGCGGCATGTGGGATCTTCCCGGACTGGGGCACGAACCCGTGTCCCCTGCATCGGAAGGTGGACTCTCAACCACTGCACCACTAGGGAAGCCCCAGATTTTACTTTTAAATGAGGTCCTTTCTGTTCTCATTATTGGCTGTAACCACTTTACATCTCACCAGCAGCTAGAGAGTACACAGTTCTCTAAAACCCTTTCAGCATGTATTGTTTGTAGACGTTCTGCTGATGGTAGTTTACGTGTGTGAGTTGAAACCTTTTTGTAGATTAGATTTGCATGAGTCTAATAATTCCTGATGTTGAGCTTTTATCCATTTTCCTTTCTTTTGAAGAAGAGTGTGCAAACTTATCTCTTCATACTATCTCCTTTAAACATTTGCATGTCTTGAATATTTTTGGTCATTCCCTAGCTCAGGACATTTTTTGAGGGCAGGTGTCCTTTACAGCCCTGAGTCTGTGAATGTTAAGTGACCATTAGCAGTGGGTTTAAAGCCGCTCTTGCCGCAAACGGCCACAAGGTGGCAGCATTTCTACATTTCCAACTCTGGGTTTTTGAGCAACAGAGCCTTCCTGGAAATCCTGTTAGTAGGCTGCAAATTAGTCTGGAATGTGCCAGGGCAAACCCCCAAGAGCTTGTATCTCCTTACTCCTTGTTTGTTTTTTAAATTTAATTTTTATTTAGTATCAGAGTAAATTTGATAAAAATGTTGTGTGTGTTCTAGGTGTACAGAATCTGGTTCATTTTATGTATGTATCGATCTATTCATCTTTGGATCCTTTCCCATGTAGGTTATTACAGAAAGTTGAGTAGACCTCTCTTGGTATTCCGTAGGTATTTGGTGATTATATATTTCATGTGTATTAGTACATGTCTGTTAATCCCCATATCCTAATTCATACCTTCCTTACACCTTTCCATTTGGTTAAACATAATTTGGTTTTCTGAATCTATGAGTGTCTTTCTCTTGGAAAGTATTTCATGGGTATCAATTTTTAGGTAACACCTATAATTGATGTCATAGGATATCTGTCTTTTGGTTTCTTTCTTACTTCAAGTTGGGTGATTATCTCTAGATCCTTCTATGGTGGTGCCAATGGCACTGTTCCATGCTTTTCCATGGCTAATATTGCATTGTGTACACGGACCACTTCTTCTTGGTGCAATTTTCTGTTGATGGACATTTTGGTTTCTTCCAAGTCTTGGCTATGGTACATGTTGCTGCAGTGCAGGATTGCCAGCCTGTGTCTCTTTGATTCTGTTCTACTCAGGTGATAGGCCCATCAGTGATCGTACCAGATCACATGGTAGCTCAATTTTTACCTTTAAACACACCTCCATTCTGTTTTCAGTACTGTCTGTTACCAGGTGACATCCCACCAGCAGCTAGAGGGTACACAGTTCTCTAAAGCCCCTTCACCATTTAAGTTGTAGACTTTTTTGCTGGTGATCATTCTGACGGCTGTGAGGTGAATGTTTTTGTAGACTGGATTTGCATGGCTTTATTAATTCCTGATGTTGAGCATGTTTCCTTGCCCTTTTTTTAACAAAAAAAAGAGATAAAAAGAAAGAATACAAAATGTGCGTAAAATATGCCTCTTTAAATTGTCGTTCTGAAATATGCACATCTTTTGAGATTTTTGCTCGATTTAGTGACCACGGATTTGTTTAGAGGGCAGGTGTCATTAACAAGCCTGGAATTATTTTGAATATCAAGTAACCATTATCGCTGGGTTTAGAGCTACTGCTGTGTGAAACGGCCACAAAGAAGCACAATTCTCCTTTAACTAATCTGGTTATTAGGGCAAGAGAGCCTTAATGAAAGTCGTGTTCTAGGTTGTAAATTAGAATGGAATGGGCCAGGAAAATGCCCCTTAACTTTATATCCCACTACTTCTTCGTTTTTTAAATTTAAGTTTCATTTTTTATCACAGCAAGTGTGATTACAATGTTTTGCTTGTTCTAGGTGTGCAAGATGTGGTGGTTTTACACATATATCTATTGTTCTTTGGATCCTTTTCCAATGTAGGTTACGACACAATGTTGAGTAGTCTTCTCTTGGTATTCCGTAGGTCTTTGGTGATTATATACTTCTCCTGTGTTTGTATATCTCTGTTAACCCCGATATCTTAATGTATCCAATCCTCACACCTTTCCATTGGTGAATCATAAGTTTGTTTAATAAATCTGTGATTGCCTTTCTCTGTGGAAATATCTTCACTGGTGTCAATTTTTAGGTGACACCTATAAGTGATATCATAGTATATGTGTCTTTCACTTTCTGACTTATGACAAGTTGTGTGATTACTTCTAGACTCATCTACGGTGTTGTAAATGGCATTGTATCATTTTTTTCCTTGGCTAATATTCGGTCTGTGCATGTACCAGTTCTTCTTTGTCCACTCATCTGTTGATGGACTTTTTGGTTGCTTCCATGTCTTGACTATTGTAATACTGCTGCAGTGCACATTTGCCTGCCTGTGTCTTTCCAATTCTGTCATCTTCAGTTTTAGACCAACTAGTGGGCCTGCTGGATCATATGGTAGCCAATTGTTTACCTTGTAAAGGCACCTCCATTCTGTTCCATTAATGGCTCTTACCAGGTTACGTCCCATTTAAAGTTGAGGGTATGCACTTCTCCATAACCCCTTCAGCATTTATTGTTTGTAGTTTTTCTACTAATTTTTATTCTGACTGCTGTGAGCTGATACCTCTTTGTGGTTGGATTTGCATGTGTCTCATAATGCCTTGAAATTTAGCATTCAGGCATGTCCTTTTTTTCTTCAAACTGTGAGTACAGCTTACCTCCTCAAATGGTTTTCTTGAAGTATGTGCCACATTTTGAAATATTTTGGCCATTACCTCCCTGAAGACATTTTGAGGGCAGGTTTCATTTACAGCCCTCGAGTACTTGTGCATATGAAGTGCCGATTAGCACAGGTTGTAAAGCTGCTGTTGCAGACAACGGTCATTTGGCGGCAGCATTTCTGCTTTCCCCATTCTGGTAACCACGGAAACACACCTTCCTGCCAGTGGTGTTCCTCTTTTATACACTAGAGGTGAATGTGCCTGGATAAACCCCCAAAGGCTGATGTTGTCATACACTAAACTGTAACCAAAACTGTACCCGTTCCCTAACCCTAACCCTAAACCTTACACTAAGCTGTGCCATAATAATAACACATACACTAACACTAACACGTACCCTAAGCCTAACCCTAAACCTTATACTTACCCAAGTCCTAATTGTAACACGTACACTAACAGTAACACTAACCCTAACAGGTACCCTAAACCGTTGTCGTACCCTAGACAGTGACCTAATCCGTACCCTTTCCCTAACGTTAAACCTAACCCTAAACCGTCCCCTAACCCACAACCTAATCCTAACCCGTATACTAACACTAACCCACACCCTAACATGGATTCTAACCAAACCCGTTGTCGTACACTAACTGGTACCATAAGCTGTATCCATTCCCTAACGCTAATCCTAACCATAACCCTAACCCTAAATCATACCCTAACCCGTACCTTGATCCTAATTTGTACCTTGGCGGGGGAACCGTACATCACACTGTCACCATAGAAAAACCTACAGACACTGCAGTGATGGTGGCCAATAAGACCGCTGGACTCCTCGCTACTTCAAAATTTCCTGTGACTCTGGGACTAATGGAATACAGAAGAAGACATCATCTAAGTCTAATACAGAATACCATGTCCTGGTGGATGGTAGAATTACCATCAGTGTGTAGGAATTAGGAACTACTGGATGTATATTCCCAGGTGTTTCACTGACCTGACGTCCTTTACCAAGTACCCAGTAGCCCACAGGGCTCTCGTGGTCAGGCCCCTCCCAGGATATGGAGCTCACCTGTGCAGATACCCAGCAGCCCACGGGGCTCTCATGGTCAGGCCTCTCCCAGGATTTGGAGCTCACCTGGGCAGGTACCCAGCAGGCCACGGGGCTCTCATGGTCAGGCCCCTCCAGGATATGGAGCCCACCTGTGCAGATACCCAGCAGCCCACGGGGCTCTCATGGTCAGGCCCCTCCCAGGATTTGGAGCTCACCTGGGCAGGTACCCAGCAGGCCACAGGGCTCTCGTGGTCAGGCCTCTCCCAGGATTTGGAGCTCACCTGTGCAGGTACCCAGCAAGACTGGGCACACAGGAACTGTGCACATAGCCCCCATTGCAGAGCACCCCCAGCTCACCTGTCGCTCAGGGCTGACACAGAGCACCTCAGAGCATGACTTGAACTAACAAACGACAGCTTCAACAGGTCTGTGACACTGGGCGTCACTCTGTGCGGCCTCCCTCCACCTGGTCTTCCAGAGACTTCCACTGCAGCCGGGGCACCAGGCCTCTGTCTCCACCCACCACCCCTCCTCTCCCGGACTACTGGGTCCCTCTCATTAGGAGAGGGTCTTCTTGAAGTTGTCTCCCACTCATGGGCCAGATAAAATGATTAGAAAACAAGCCAGAGCTGCAGCCCCTTGTTTATCCTGACTCTCTGGAGCCCACACCTGTCCCTTGGACCTGGTTGGTTCATCAAGGTCCATTTTCTGCTGCTGCGAGCCCCGGAGGGGCGAAGATTGGCTGACCTGGGCAGCCTGACACTGCCGGCCAGCCCTCTCCAGGTGTGCCTGGTTTGAGGTCAATATAAACACCGCTCCAGGTAGCAAGAGCCCCTTCAGTTGTGTCTGACGCCATATTCTCTGCCCCGTCAGCAGTGTCGGGGCTGGGCTGGTGGGAGGGAGTGAGGGGCCACGGTTTTTTGGGTAGCCCGGTGTGAGTGGGGCTCTGCTGGGCTTTCTGCAGGAGTTGCCAAGCTGCCAACTGCTAAAGAAGAGGATGTGTCACCCATATCTGCTGCTGGAATTTCTCCCCAGGCAGAGGTGAGTAAGGAAAAAAGCAGTGGGGGCCGGGACAGGAGGGGTATCTCAGGCAGGGAAATGGAAATCTTCCAGAAGTGCGCCCGGGGCCAGGACCATCCTGGCTGGCCTGTAGGCACCAAGTCGGCCTGGGTGCTGTCGCTGGTGTGGCTCCATGGCCCTTCCTCTAGGCTTTCAAGTCCTTGCACAGATTCAGGTGTTTTACCTGGGAACTGTGGGAACAGTTCAGCAGCAGCTGGCCTGGAGCTCAGCTCACGTTTACTCAGAGATGCCTCAGCACGGTCCCCCAGCTTTGCAATGAGGACGCTCCTTGTGGGGGGGGGGGCTGCTGGCTGCATGGGAGACGATTACCCACCTCTGACCAACTTCAGGATTCTTTACCTTTGGAGCAAGTGCCCTGAAAGGGTTTTCCTGTTTATAACTGGTGGGTTCTGCTTTTTTTTTTTTTTTTCTTTTTGGGTTGAATGTAGGTTTTATTCCTCTTTTTCGTATTTATAGATAGAAGCATGGAAATAATTCATTCATATAAATACATGTATGGGAATGGAAGAACTATCTTTCTGTTTTACTTTTTGAACGTTTATTTATTTTTTTCATTTTTAATTTTATTATTATACAGCAGGTTCTTTCTGGTTATCGATTTTACACATATGGGTGTATATAAGTCAATCCCAAACTCCCAATTCATCCCAACACTACCCCCCCACAGCTTTCCCCCCCTTGGTGTCCATACATTTGTTCTCTACATCTGTGTCTCTATTTCTGCCCTGCAAACCAGTTCATCTGTTCCATTTTTCTTGGTTCCACATATATGCATTAATATACAATATTTCTTTTTCTCTTTCTGTCTTGTTTCACTCTGTATGACAATCTCTAGGTCCATCGACGTCTGTACAAATGACCCAATTTCATTCCTTTTTATGGCTGAGTAACATTCCATTTTATATATGTACCACATCTTTATCCATTCGTTTGTCTGTGTGCATTTAGGTTGCTCCCATTACCTGGCTATTGTAAATAGTGCTGCAGTGAACATTGTGGTGAATGTGTCTTTTTGATTTATGTTTTTCTCTGGGTATATGCCCAGTAGTGGGATTGCTGGATCATATGGTAATTCTATTTTTAGTTTTTTAAGGAACCTCCATATTGTTCTCCATAGTGACTGTATCAATTTACATTCCCACCAATAGTGGAAGAGGGTTCCTTTTCTCCACACCCTCCCCAGCATTTGTTGTTTGTAGATTTTCTGATGATGTCCATTCTAACAGGTGTGAGGTGATACCTCATTGTAGTTTTGATTTGCATTTCTCTAATAATTAGTGATGTTGAGAAACTTTCCATGTGCTTCTTGGCCATCTCTCTCTCTTCTTGGAATCAATGTCTATTTAGATCTTCTGCCATTTTTGTATTGGGTTGTTTTTTTTTAATATTGAGCTGCATGTGCTGTTTATATATTATTGGAGATTAAACCTTTGTCTGTTGATTCATTTGCAAATATATTCTCCCATTCTGAGGGTTGTCTTTTCGTCTTGTTTTTACTTTCCTTTGCTTTGCAAAAGCTTTTATGTTTCATTAGTTCCCATTTGTTTATTTTTCTTTTTTATTGCATTACTCTAGGAGGTGGATCAAAAAAGATCTTGTTGTGATTTATGTCAGAGTATTCTTCCTATTTTTTCCTCTAAGAGTTTTATACTGTCCGGTCTTACATTAAGGTCTCTAATCCATTTTGAATTTATTTTTCTGTATGGTGTTAGGGAGTATTCTAATTTCATTCTTTTACATGTAGCTGCCCATTTTTCCCAGAACCACTGATTGAAGAGACTGTCTTTTCTCCATTGTATAGTCTTGCCTCCTGTGTCATAGATTATTGACCATTGGTATGTAGGTTTATCTCTGGGCTTTCTTTTTTTTTCATTTTACAGCTTTATTGGAGTATAATTGCTTTACAATGATGTGTTAGTTTCTGGTGTATAACAAAGTGAATCAGCTATACATATACCACCATATCCCCTCCCTCTTGCATCTCTCTCTCACTGTCTCTATCCCACCACTTTAGGTGTTCACAAAGCACTGAGCTGATCTCCCTGTGCTATGTGGCTTCTTCCCAGTAGCTATGGATGTTACATTTGGTAATGTATATATGTCCATGTCACTCTCTCACTTTGTCCCAACTTACCCTTCCCCCTCCCCGTGTGCTCAAGTCGTTTCTGTACGTCTGTGTCCTTAATCCTGTCCCACCCCTAGGTTCTTCATGAACTTTTTTTTTCTTTAGACTCCATATATCTGTGTTAGCACACGCTATTTGTTTTTCTCTTTCTGACTTACTTTACTGTGTAGGACAGTCTCTACGTCCATCTATCTCACTACAAATAACTCAGTTTTGTTTCTTTTTATGGCTGAGTAATATTCCATTGTATATATGTGCCAGATCTTCTTTATCGATTCGTCAGTCGATGGACACTTAGGTTGCTTCCATGTCCTGGCTATTGTAAATAGAGCTGCAATGAACATTGTTGAACATAACTCTTTTTGAATTATGGTTCTCTCAGGGTAAATGCCCAGGAGTTGGATTGCTGGGTCGTATGGTGCTTCTATTTTTAGTTTTTTAAGGAACCTCCATACCGTTCTCCCTAATGGCTATATCAATTTACATTCCCACCAACACTGAAAGAGTGTTCCTTTTTCTCCAATAAATGCCTCTCCTGCAATTATTTTTTGTAGATTTTTTGATGATTGACATTCTGACTGCTGTGAGTGATACCTCACTGTAGTTTTGATTTACATTTCTGTTATGATTAGTGATGTTCAGCATCCTTTCATGTGTTTGTTGGCAACCTGTATATCGTCTTTGGAGAAATGTCTATTTAGGTCTTCTGCCCATTCCTGGATTGGGTTGTTTGTTTTTGTGATATTGAGCTACATGAGCTACTTGTAAATTTTGGAGATTAATCCTTTGTCATTTGCTTCATTTGAAAATATTTTCTCCCATTCTGAGGGTTGTCTTTTCATCTTCTTTATGTGTTTCTTTGCTGTGCAAAAGCTTTTAAGTTTCATTAGGTCCCATTTGTTTATTTTTGTTTTTATTTACATTTCTCTAAGAGGTGGGTCAAATAGGATCTTGCTGTGATTTATGTCATAGAGTGTTCTGCCTATGTTTTCTTCTAAGAGTTTAATAGCGTCTGGCCTTAACATTTAGCTCTCTAATCTATTTGGAGTTTATTTTTGTGTATGGTGTTATGGATGTTCTAATTTCATTCTTCTATGTGTAACTGTCCAGTTTTCCCAGCACCACTTACTGAAGAGACTGTCTTTTCTCCATTGTTTATCCTTGCCTCCTTTGTCATAGATGAGTTAGCCATAGGTATGTAGGTTTATCTCTGGGCTTTCTATCCTGTTCCATTGATCTATATTTCTGTTTTGGTGCCAGTACCATATAGTCTTGATTACTGTAGCTTTGTAGTATAGTCTGAAGTCAGGAAGTCTGATTCCTCCAGCTCTTTTAATTTCCCTCAAGACTGATTTGGCTATTCGGGGTGTTTTGTGTCTCCATACAAATTTTAAGGCTTTTTTGTTCTAGTTCTGTAGAAAATGCTACTGATAATTTGATAGGGATTGTTTTGAATCTGTAGATTGCTTTGGGTAGTATAGTCATTTTCACAATATTGATGCTTCTAATCCAAGCATATGGTTAATACTCCCATCTGTTTATATAATATTTGATTTCTTTCAGCAGTGTCTTATAGTTTTCTGAGTATAGGATTTTGACCTCCTTAGGTAGGTTTATTCCTACATATTTTATTCCTTTTGTTGCAATGGTGTATGGGATTGTTTCCTTAATTTCTCTTTCTCATCTTTCATTGTTAGTGTAGAGGAATGCAAGAGATTTCTGTGCATTAATTTTGTACCCTGCAACTTTACCAAATTCATTGATTAGCTCTAGTAATTTTCTAGCGTCATCTTTAAGATTCACTATGTGTAGTATCGTGTCATTTGCAAACAGTGAAAATTTTACTTCTTTTCCAATTTGTATTCCTTTTATTTCTTTTTTTCTCTGAATGTTGTGTCTAGGCCTTCCAAAACTATGTTGAATAATACTGGTGAGAGTGGACATCCTTGTTTTGTTCCTGATCTTAGAGGAAATTCTTGTAGTTTTTCACCATTGAGAATGATGTTTGTTGTGGGTTTGTCATATATGGCCTTTATTATGTTGAGGTAGATTCCCTCTATGTTCACTTTCTGGAGAATTTTTAATCATAAATTTGTGTTGAATTTTGTCAAAATTTTTTCCTGCTTCTATTGAGATGATATTTTTATTCTACAATTTGTTAATATGGTGTATCACATTGATTGATTTGTGTATATTGAAGAACCCTTGCGTTCCTGGGTTAGACCCCACCTGATCATGGTGTGTGATCCTTTTAATGTGTTGTTCAATTCTGTTTGCTAGTATTTTGTTGAGGATTTTTACATTTGTATTCATCAGTGATATTGGTCTCTAATTTTCTTTTTCTGTAGTATCATTGTCTGGTTTTGGTATCAGTGTGATGGTGGCGTCATAGAATGAGTTTGGGAGTGTTCCTTTCCCTGCAAATTTCTGAAGAGTTTGAGAAGGTTGAGTGTTAGCTCTTGTCGAAATATTTGATAGAATTCACTTCTGATACCATCTGGTTCTGAACTTTTGTTTGTTGGAAGATTTGTAATCACCGTTTCAATTTCATTACTTGTGATTGGTCTATTCATATTTTCTATTTATTCCTCTTTCAGTCTTGGAAGGTTATACCTTTCTAAGAATGTGTCCATTTCTTCCAGGTTGTCCATTTGATTGGCATAGAGTTGCTTGTAGAAGTCTCTTAGGATGCTTTGTATTTCTGTGGTGTCTGTTGCAACTTCTCCTTTTTCACTTCTAATTTTATTGATTTGAGTCCTCTCCCTCTTTTCCTTGAGTCTGGCTAACGATTTATCATTTTTGTTTATCTTCTCAAAGAACCAGCTTTTAGTTTTATTGATCTTTGCTATTGTTTTCTTTGTTTCTATTTCATTTATTTCTGCTCTGATCTTTATGATTTCTTTCCTTCTACTAACTTTGGGTTTCTTTCTTCTTTCTCTAATTCCTTTAGGTGTAAGGTTAGATTGTTTATTTGAGAGTTGTCTGGTTTCTTGAGGTAGGCTTGTATTGCTATAAACTTCCCTCTTAGGACTGCTTTTGCTGCATCCCATAGGTTTTGGATCATCATGTTTTTGTTGTCATTTGTCTCTAGGTTGTTTTTGATTTCCTCTTTTCTTTCTTCAGTGATGTCTTGGTTATTTAGTGACGTATTGTTGAGCCTCCATGTGTTTCTGTTTTTTACATATTTTTTCCCTGTAATTGATTTCTAATCTCATAACCTTGTGGTCAGAACAGATGCTTCATATGATTTCAGTTTTATTAAATTTCCTGAGGCTTTATTTGTGACCCAAGATGTGATCTATCCTGGAGAATGTTCTGCGTGAAGTTGAGAAAAACATGTAATCTGCTGTTTTTGGATGGAATGTCCTATAAATATCAATTAAATCTATTTGGTCTATTGTGTCATTTAAAGTTTGTGTTTCCTTATTAATTTTCTGTCCGGATGATCTCCATTGGTGTAAGTAAAGTGTTAAAGTCCCCTGCTATTATTGTGTTACTGTCGATTTTCTCTTTTATAGCTGTTAGCAGTTGCCTTATGTATTGAGGTGTTCCTATGTTGGGTACATATATATTTATAATTGTTATGTCTTCTTCTTGGATTGATCCCTTGATCATTATGTAGTGTCCTTCCTTGTCTCTTGTAACACTCTTTATTTTAAAGTCTATTGTATCTGATATGAGTATTGCTACTCCAGCTTTCTTTTGATTTTCATTTGCATGGAATATCCATTTCCATCCCCTCACTTTCAGTCTGTATGTTTCCCTAGGTCTGAAATGGGTCTCTTATAGACTGCATATACATGGATCTTGTTTTTGTATCCATTCAGCAAGACTGTGTCTTTTGTTTGGAGCATTTAATCCATTCACATTTAAGGTAAATATTGATATGTATATTCCTATTACTATTTTCTTAATTGTTATGTGTTTGTTTTTGTAGATTCTTTTCTTCTGTTGTGTTTCCCACTTAGATAGGCTCCTTTAGCATTTGTTGTAGAGCTGGTTTGGTGGTGCTGAGTTCTCTTAGCTTTTGCTTGTCTGTGAAGCTTTTGATTTCTCCATTGAATCTGAATGAGATCTTGCTGGGTAGAGTTCTTTTGGTTGTAGGTTCTTCCCTTTCATCACTTTAAATATATCAGCCCACTCCCTTCTGGTTTGTAGAGTTTCTGCTGAGAAATCAGCTGTTAACCTTATGGGAGTTCCCTTGTATGTTGTCATTTTTCCCTTGTGCTTTCAATAATTTTTCTTTGTCTTTAATTTTTGTCAGTTTGATTATTATGTGTCTCGGCATTTTTCTCCTTGGGTTTATCCTGCCTGGGACTCTCTGTGCTTTCTGGACTTGGGTGGCTACTATTTCCTTTCCCGTGCTAGGGAAGTTTTCGACTATAATCTCTTCAAATATTTTCTCGGGTCCTTTCTCTCTCTCTTCACCTTCTGGGATCCCTATAATGCAAATTTTGTTGTGTTTAATGTTATCCCAGAGGTCTCTTAAGCTGTCTTCATTTCTTTGCATTCTTCTTTCTTTATTCTTTTCTGCAGCAGTGAATTCCACCTTTCTGTCTCCAGGCCAGTTATCCGTTCTTCTGCCTCAGTTATTCTACTATTGATTCCTTCTAGTGTATTTTTTTTTTTTTTGCAGTATGCGGGGCTCTCACTTTTGTGGCCTCTCCCGTTGTGGAGCACAGGCTCTGGATGTGCAGGCTTAGCGGCCATGGCTCATGGGCCCAGCCGCTCCTTGGCATGTGGGATCTTACCAGACCAGGGCACGAACCCATGTCCCCTGCATCGGCAGTTGGACTCTCAACCACTGCGGCACCAGGGAAACCCCCTTCTAGTGTATTTTTCATTTCAGTTATTGTATTGTTCATCTCTGTTTGTTGGTTCTTTAATTCTTCTAGGTCTTTGTTAACTATTTCTTGCATCTTCTCGATCTTTGCCTCCATTCTTTTTCCAAGGTCTTGGATCATCTTCACTATCATTATTATGAATTCTTTTTCTGGAAGGTTGCCTATCTCCACCTCATTTAGTTGTTTTTCTGGGGTTTTATCTTGTTCCTTCATCTGGTACAAATTCCTCTGCCTTTTCATTTTGTCTATCTTCTGTGAATGTGGTTTTCCATCCACAGTCTGAAGAACTCTAGTTCTTCTTGCTTCTGCTGTCTGCTCTCTGCTGGATGAGTCTATCTTAGAGGCTTGTGCAGCATTCCTGATGTGAGGGACTGGTGGTGGGTAGAGCTGGGTGCTGCGCTGGTGGGCAGAGCTCAATAAAACTTTAATCCGCTTGTCTGCTGATGCATGGGGCAGAGTTCCCTCTCTGTTTGTTGTTTGGCCTGAGGCGACCCAGAACTGTGGCCTACCTGGCTCTTTGATGGGGGTACCTGTGGACTCTGGGAGGGCTCATGCTAAGGAGAACTTCCCAGAACTTCTGCTGCCAGTGTCCTTGTCCGCACGGTGAGACCCAGTCACCCCCCGCCTCTGCAGGAGACCCTCTAAAACTAGCAGATAGGTCTGCTCAGTCTCCTATGGGGTCACTGCTCCTTCCCTTGGGTCCTGATGTGCACACTACTGTGTGTGTCCTCCAAGAGTGGAGTCTCTGTTGTGACTCTACGTCTCTGAGTGGGGTTGAGACTCTGAGACTGAGTGGAGTCTCACAGACTCTGTGTCCTGTGAAACTTCGATGCTTTGTGGTTCTAGAAATCCTATAGGAGACGGTCCACAGCAGGTGAAGCTAATGCTGTCGGTGGAGGTGGTGAAGTCAAAGATCTGCAGTTCAGACTAAAGGTGCCAATGTACATTCAGGACAAAACAATCTCATGTGAATGTAGTTCAGGCAGGTTTAACATAAATAGAGTCAGGTTAATGCCTAACATCTTCTATCTTGTGCCTCCCCTCAGGGACCCCCTCCTCAGTTCCTGAGGCTCCTGAAACTCATGTACAGTGGAAGGGAGACTGGGCTCTGTCCAGTCTGAGCCCTGAGTTACCCTGTGTGTATCTTAGGATACTTTGTATTTCTGTGGTGTCTGTTGTAACATCATCGCTTTCATTTCTGATTTATTTGGGCTCTGTCTTTTTTAAAAAAAACATACTACTATTGTCTTTTATTCTTTACAGAAGCTAAAAAAATGTTTGATCTATTACCCTTACTCTATGTATAGGTTTTTCAGTGAGATTTTTACTTTTGTTTGTTTTCTTGTTACTATCAATAATTAGTGAGACTTCTTTTAAGCTTAAGTAAATTCCTTCAACATTGCATATAAGGCTGGTTTATTAGTGATGAACTCTTTTAGCTTTGCTAGTCTGGGAAACTCTTGACCTCTCCTTCAATTCTTTCTTTCCTCCATAAATTTATTTATTTATTTTTGGCTGTATTAGGTCTTCATTGCAGTGCGTGGGCTTTTCTCTAGTTGTGGCATGTGGAGGCTACTCTTCGTTGTGGTGCATGGGCCGTTGTGGTGCATGGGCTTCTCATTGCAGTGGCCCTTCTTTTTGTGCAACATGGGCTCTAGGTGCTCAGGCTTCAGTAGTTGTGGCTAGCAGGCTCAGTAGTTGTGTCTCATGGGCTCTAGAGCACAGGCTCAGTAGTTGTGGCACACAGGCTTAGTTGCTCTGTGGCATGTGGGATCTTCCTGGATCAGGGCCCGAACCCGTGTCCCCTGCATTGGCAGGCAGATTCTCAACCACTCTGACATCAGGGAAGCCCTGTCCTGCAATTCTGAATAATAATTTTGCTGGTAGAGTATTCCTGTTGTAGACTTTTTCTTTTTAGCCCATTGATTATATCCTATCATTCCTTCCTAGTTTGAAAATTGTGCTGAGAAGTCATCTGACAGTCTTATGGGAATACCTTGAACATAACTAGACCCTTTTATTTCACTGCCTCTGTGATCACTCTTTAAATTTTTAAAGTTTTGGAGCTTTATAATATGTCTTGGCGTGGACCTGTTTGTCTTCATCTTGTTTGGGACTCTGTTTTTCCTGGACCTGGATGTGTGTTTCCTTCCCCAGGTTAGGAAAGTTATCAGTTCCTCTATCCTCCAATAAGTTATCTGCCCGTTTCTCTCTTCTCCTCGTTCTGGGGCCCCTGTAATGCTCATGTTAATACTCTTGATGTTGTCTTAGAGGTCCTTTTACGTATACTCTTAATTGCTTTTACTTTGTGCTATTCAGTTTGGGTGATTTTCACTACTCTGTTTTCCATTTCACTGATCTGTTCTTCTGTATCATACAGTATAATGTGGCTTCTCTCATGTACACGTGTGTGTTTTAATCTCTTTTATTGTATTGTTCACTGTTTTGTTCTTTTTGACATGTTATTACTCTGTTGAAATTCTCACTATGTCTATCCAGTCTTCTCCTGACTTGGGTGAGCGTCTTTATAATCATTACTGTGAACACTTTTTTTATCGGGTAGAATGCTTATCCCTGTTCTATTCAGTTCTTTTTCTGATGTCGTGTCTTGTTACTTCATTTGTAACATATTCCTCTATTTCCTTATGCTTCCTAAGTCTCTGTACATCTTTATTCATTAGGTTCAGGTTGTTACATTCCTGGGTCTCAGAGAAGTGGCCTTATATAGGAGATGACTGATAGGGCCCAGCAGCACATTGTCCTCTGGCCAGCAGAGCCACACGCTCCAGGGGTGTCCCTTGTGTGGGCTGCACACACCTTTCTCTTATGGCGGGACCAACTGCTGTAGACAAGCTGGTAGGTGGTATTGGACCCTGGCCTAAATGGCTGTGAGCCCCTGCAGTATGTGATTGATTGCCATGGGTGTGCTGATATCCAAGGCAGCCCTCCATTATGGGTGGCTGTGTGGTGCTCCAGGTGCACAGGTGGACAGTGTAGGCCCCCAGTGTGTCTGGTTGTGAGGCCTTCTGGTGCGGGAGTGTTATGGGCATGGTGGTAAATGGGGCAGGCCCCTGATTCTAATCAGTTCCAGGGAAGATTCTAAAATGTTGCTTGCCCATGTCTCAGTTCCTAGTGGGAGTCCCAGTTGCCTCTTGCCTTTCCAAGAAGCTCTCTGAGATTAGCAAGTGGGTCTGGCACACGTGTCTTTCACTCTATTGGCTCTGCACAGGGACTGAGAACATGTGAGATTTGTGTGTGCCCTATGAGAGCAGTCTCAGTTTCCTTTAGTCTCCAGATTTCCTGAAAATAAGCCCTGCAAGTTTTCAAAGCCAGACCTGCTGTGTTCTTTTCTTCTAGTGCAGGAACCCTGGGCTGAGCAGCCTAATGCCAGGCTCATACCCTTCCCTCCATGTGGAGGACCTATGCAATTGTGATACCTTCCAGCTGTGGGTCACTGTGCTATATGTGTGGGTTCCAATTAGACTGTTTCCAGTCCTCCTACCTGCCTTGTGGTTTCTCCTTCCTTATATCTTTAGTTGTGGAAAACATTCCCTGCTGGTCTTCAGAGATAATTTCCGTGTAAGTTGTTGTAATTTGGGTGTGCCTTTGGCAGCAGGGGAGCTCAGTATCTTCCTACTCTATCATCTTGATCCCCTCTCAAGAATTCTTTGAAAATATATGCATCTATTACTGTAAACATAACTCTTTGAATTGCAGTCTTGTTCCTGTATTCCATAAATTTAGGTACTTTGTGTTTCCAATTTTGTTTGCTTTAAGATTTCTTTTAAATTTCCGTTTTGATTTATTCCTGTATGCATTGGCTATTCAGGAGCTTATTGTTCAATTTCTAAGTGTTCTTCAATTTTCAATTATTCTTTTTAATATTGAATTTCAGTTTCATACCATTGTGGTTGGAAATGATCCTTGATATGATTTCAATATTCTTGGATCTTTGAAGACTTGTTTTGTGGCTTAACATAAGATCTACCCTAGGCAATGTTCTACGTGTACTTAAGAACAATGGAAAGTTTGCTGCTGTTGAGTGGAATATACTGTAGATGTATGTTAGGTTCATTTGATATCAAGTACGTGTTCAGGTTCAGTGTTTCCTGATTGATATTATGTCCGGATGACCTATACAGTGTTGAAAGTTGGGTATCGATGTTTCTTACCATTATTTTATTTCTGCACATTTTCCCCTTCACGTGGGTTAATATATTCTTTATACGTTGAGAGGCTCCAAAGCTGGATACATACATATTTATAATTGTCATGATTTCTTGATGAATTAATCCATTTATCATTATATGATAACCTTCTTTCCTTTGAGAGGTTTGACTTCAAGTCTTTTTTATCTCATAATAGACTAGTCAGTCAAGTATCATTTTCATGGAGTATTTTGTTCCCAATCTTTCAATTTTATGCTATATATGGATTAGAAGTTAACATGAATATCTTGTACACAGTATAATTGAACTTTCTTTGATCCATTCAGCCACCCTATGGATTATTTAAATTGAAGTATAGTTGATTTACAATATTACATTAGTCTCAGGGGTACAACATATGGATTGAATATTTTTATAGATCATGTTCCACTAAAGTGATTACACAATAATGTCTATACTTCCCTGTGTTGTACTATATATCCTTGTTTGTTTATTTCATACATAGGGGTACTGGATTTAGAGGAACAAACTACTGTTTTTTCCTCCCCCTTTAAGTCGCCCCACCAGTAACCACTAATTTGTTCTCTGTGAGTCTATTTCTGTTTTGTTATATACATACATTTCTTGCATTTTTAGATTCTACAGAGAAGTGAGAACATAGTGTATTTGTCCTTCTCTAACTTAAGTAGGTATAAATATTCTAGGCCTATCCATGTTGTTGCAAATGGCAGAATTTGATCCTTTTTAATGGCTGAGTAATAGTCTATTGTGTATACATACCACATCTTCTTTATCCACTCATCTGTTGATGGACATGTAGTTTGCTTCCATATGTTGGCAATTGTAAATAATACTGCTATGAACATTGGGATGCATGTATCTTGTCAAATTGGTGTCTTCATTTTCTTTGGACATATACCAAGCAGTGGAATTGCTGGCTAATCTGACCGTTCTACTTTTAGCTTTTATCAGGACCTCCATATTCTTTTCATAGTGAGTGTACCAACTTACAATCCCACCACCAGGGTACTAGAATTGCCTTCTCCATGTCATGAACAACATTTCATATTTGTATACTTTGGAATAATAGCCACGTTGAGAGGTGTGACCTGATGTCTCATTATGGGTTTTCTTGTGGATCATCCATTAAATTTAATTTACAAAAGAAGGTGATAGGCTGGATGTGATCTACAGGTTTAGTTTGCTAATGCCTGGTATAGGTTAATTTGGGGAGAATTAATACCTTTACAATGTTATTTATTGCTTACATTTTTCAGGTTGACATTTAGTGATTGGAAACATTTAAAATTTTTTCTCCCTGAAGGATATATGAAGTCTGTTGGTTTGTTTCTGTTTTATAAATTTGTTCATGTCTATCATTTTTTAGACTCCACTATAAGTGATATCATATGATATTTGTCTTTTTCTATCTGACTTACTTCACTTAGAATGAAATAATGTCATTTGCAGCAACAGGAATGGACCTAGAGGTGATCATGTTTTTTCATTTCTGAGTAATATTTATTTGATTGTGTACATGTACAACTTCTTTATTATCCATTCATCTGTTGATGGACATTTTGGTTGCCTCCATGTCTTGGCTATTGTAAACAGTGCTGCAGTGCGTGTTTGGGTTTGGGTGCATTTGCCATTTTCATTTCTGGCTTTCTGCAGATGTACACCCAGAAATAAGACTGCTGGATGATATGGTAGCTCTATTTTTACTTTTAAAAGGCATCTCCATACTGTACTTTATAGTGGCTGTTACCAGCTTACATCACACCAACAGCATAGGAGGGTTCCCTTTTCTCCATGTCCTCTCCATCATTTATGGTTTGTAAACTTTTTGATGATGGCCATTCTGACTGCGTGAGGTGATACCTTGTTGTAGTTTTGATTTGCATGTGTCTGTCCAATAATTCGAGATTTTGAGCATCTTTGCATGTGTTTTTTTTAAACACTGTGAGGAAAAGTTACAGTGGACATTGGGTTTTTGGAGTCTGACTATTTTGAATTTTTGCTCGATAACTACCACAGGACATTTGTTAAGGGCACGTGTCATTTACACCCTGGCAGTCCTTGTGAATATGAAGTGCCCATAAGCACATGTTTTAAAGTTGCTGTTGTGGAAATGGGCACAGATGTTAGGATTTCCTTCATGCCCCTCTCGGTTACTTGGGTAACCAGATCCACTGTGGAAGACGGGCTCTTGGATTGTAAATTAGTGTGGGCTGTGGCAGAACAAACACCCCAAATCTTCTGTTTTGTTACTTCTTGTTTTTGTTTTAATTTAATTTTTCTTTTTTATTGGAGTAAAGTTGATTTAAAATATTCTGTTTGTGGTAGGCATACAGAATCTTGTTCAGTTATGTATATTTATATGTGTATTCATCTTCAGATCCTTTTCCCATATAGGTTATTAGAGAGTGTTGAGTAGACTTCCCTTTGTTATGCAGTAGGTCCTTGTTGATAATCTATTTTATATGTATTAGTGTGTAAATATTTCCCCCAGCCTCCTGATTGATTTATTCCTTCCACCCACCTTTCTCATTGGGTAAGCATAAGTTTGTTTTCTAAGTCTGTGAGTCTGTTTCTCTCTCTTTTATTTTATTTTTTTGGCTGTACTGCAAGGCATGTGTGATATTACTTCTCCCAACACCAGGGATTGAACCCATGCCCCCTGAATTGGAAGCTCAGATTCTTAACCATTGGACCACCTGGGAAGTCCCTGTTTCTCTCTTGTAAATTAGTTCATTGGTATCAATTTTTAAATTTCAGCTTTAAGTAGTATCATATGATATTTGACTTTCTCTTTCTGACTTACTTCACTTAGTATGATTATCTCTAATTCTATCTATGATGCTGCAAATGGCATTCCTTCATTCTTTTCATTTCTGAGTAATATTTCTCTGTGAACATGTACCGCTTCTTTATCCGTGCATCGGCTGATGGATATTTTGGTTGCTTCCATGTCTTAGACGTTGTAAATTGTGCTGCGGTACACATATGGGTGCATGTGTGTTTTCCAATTCTGGTTTTCTCCTGTTATACACCTGGGAGTGGGACAGCTGGATCATATGGTACCTCTAAATTTACCTTGTAAAGGCACCTCCATACTCTTATTTATAGTGGCTGTTACCATGTTAGATCCCAACAGCAGCATAGGAGGGTTGCCTTTTTTCTACAACCTCTCAAGCATTTACTGTTTGTAGATGTTTCAATGGTGGCTATTCTTACTCATGTGAAGTGACCCCTCATTGTAGTTTTGATTTCCATGACGTTAATAATATAGGAATTAGAACATCTTTTCAAGTGCTTTTCTTTTAAACAGTGTAAAATTTACCTATTGAAATAGGATCTTGAAAGTCAGTTCCTTTGGAATTTATTTTGCTTACCTACCCGTGGACATTTCCTGATTGTGGGTGTCATGTAGAGCCCAACAGTTCTTCTGAATATTAAGTACCCATAAGCATTGCTTTTAAAGTTGCAGGAGAGGGCAACAAAGCAGTGGAATTTATTCATACTCACCTTGATTGCTAGGTAAAACATTGGTTTAGTGGAATTCCTCTTCCTAGATTGTAAATTGGAGTGTAAAGTGCCAGGACAAATACACAAAATCTTGTGTCACATTACTTCTTGTTTAATTTAATTTTTATTTCTTATCAGAGTAAATTCGATTACAATGTTGTGTTTGTTCTAGGTGTAAAGAAGCTGGTTCATTCATATGTATACATATATCTAATCAGGTTTAGATTCTTTCACATGTTGGTCATTAGAGAGAGTTGAGTAGACCTCCCTTGGCATCCAGTAGGTCCTTCTTGATTATATATTTTATATGAATTATTAAATGCATGTTAAACCCAACATCCTAATTTTTCCATTCCTTTCACCTTTTTCAAAGTCTGTATGGGTCTTTTGCTGTGGAAATATATTCATGGGTATCAATTTTTAGATAACCCTAGTAAATGATGTCATCGGCTATTTGTCTTTCTTTTTGTGACTTACTTTACATAGTATGATTACCCCTAGGTTCATCAGTGGTGATGGAAAAGGCATTGTTTCATCATTTCCATGGATAATATTCGATTGTGTACATGTACCACTTCTTTGCCCATTCATTTGTTTTTGAACATTTTGCTTGCATCCATGTCTGGCTATTGTAAGTACCGCCGAAGAGCATTTTTGGGTACCTGGGTATTTCTGAATTCTGGTGTTCTCGGGTTACAGGCCCATTAGTGTTTTGGCAGGATCACATAGTAGCTCAATTTTTACATTTTACAGGCACCTTCATTCTGTTCTGATTAGTGGCTGTTACCAGTTTACATCTCAGCAACAACATATGAGTGTATCCATTCTCGGAAACCCATTCAGCATTTATTGTTTGCAGACATTTTTCTCTGATGGCCATTCAGACTATTGTGAGCTGATACCTTTTGGTAGTTTAAATTTGCATGTCCTTAATAATTTTTGATATTGAACATTTTTTCATGTCCTTAAAAAAAACACTGTGAGGAAATTTACCTCTCGAAATTGTCTTCTCCGGATTTTCTACTGTTTTGCATATTAATGTCCATTCCTGACCGCAAGATATTTTTTGAGGGCAGGTGTCATTTAAAGCCCTGCAGTCCTTGTGAATATTAAGTGACCAATAGCACTGGGATTAAAGATGCTGTTGCGGGAATTGACCACAAGGCAGCAGATTTCTACATTCCCAACTTTGGTTACAAGGACAGGAGAGCCTTCCTTGAAGTTGTGGTCCTAGGTTGCAAATTGTAGTGGAATGTCCCAGGACAAACTCCCAAAAGCTTATGTCTCCTACTTACGTTTGTTTTCTAAATTTATTTTATGTTTCTTATTGGGGTAAATTTTTTTTAAACTAGATTCTTCCTCGATCTACAGTTTCCCCTTTCTCCTTTGCCTTTAATATTTATTTATTTATTTTTGGCTGTGTTGCATCTTCGTTTCTGTGCGAGGGCTTTCTCTAGTTGCGGCAAGTGGGGACCACTCTTCATCGAGGTGCGTGGGCCTCTCACTATTGTGGCCTCTCTTGTTGTGGAGCACAGGCTGCAGATGCGCAAGCTCAGTAGTTGTGGCTCATGGGCATAGTTGCTCCACGGCACGTGGGATCCTCCCATACCAGGCCTCGAATCCATGTCCCCTGCATTGGCAGGCAGATTCTCAACCACTGCGCCACTAGGGAAGCCCCTGTTGGAGTAAATTTTATTAGAGTGTTGTGATTCTCTGGATGTACCAATTAGGATCAATTTTTCATACATATATCTGTTCATCATTGGATCCTGTTACCATGTAGGTTATTATAGAGTGTTGAGTAGAGCTCCCTTGGTATTTGGTAGGTGTTTGGTGATTATATAATTTATATATATTAATAATTATATAATTTGTATATTTTATATATTACAAGTTTATATACTTATAACATATATTAGTGTATGTATGTTAACCCCATAATCCTAATTTACTCATCCTCTCACCTTTCATTTTGGTTAACCATTAGTTTGTTTTATACGTCTCTGAGTGTCTTTTCCTTTGGAAATATGTTCATTGGTAGGAATCTTAAGATAACATCTATAAATTACATCATAGGATATATATCATACACTTTTGACTTCACATAATATGATTATTTCTAGACCCACCTGCAGTCATGAAAACGACATTGTTCATTTTTTTGAAAGCTAATCTTCCATTAGGTACATGTACCACTTCTTCTTTGTCCATTCATCTGTTAACTGACATTTTTGCTGCTTCCATGTCCTGGCTATTTTCAGTATTAATTCAGTACAGGTTTGTCTGCGTGTGTCTTCTCGATTCGGCGCTTCGGTGATAGGCCCAGTGGTGGGCGTGTTGGATCGAATGACATCTCAATTTTTACATTTAAATGCAGCTCCTTTCTGTTCTCATTACCAGATCTTACCACTTTACATCTCACAAGCAGCTAGAGGATACACAGTTCTCTAAAACACCTTCAGCGTTTATTGTTTGTAGACTTTTGTCTGAGGTAGTTGACTTGCGTGAGTTGAAACCTTTTTGTAGGCTAGATTTACATGAGTCTAATAATTCCTGATGTTGAGCTTTTATCCATTTTCTTTTTTTATTTGAAAAATAGT
Source organism: Grampus griseus (assembly GCF_964374135.1). Taxonomy (NCBI): domain Eukaryota; kingdom Metazoa; phylum Chordata; class Mammalia; order Artiodactyla; family Delphinidae; genus Grampus; species Grampus griseus. Next base: position 91,262 of record NW_028133376.1, read on the forward strand.
GAGTAAAACTTACCTCTTCATACTATCTCCTTGAAAAATTTGCCAGGTTTGAATTTTTTTGGCCATTCCATCCCTCAGCACAAGTTTTGATGGCAGGTGTGCTTTACAGCCCAGAGTGAGTCCTTGTGAATGTTAAGTGACGGTTACCTGTGGTTTTAAAGCCACTCTTGCGGGAAATGGCACAAGGCGACAGCATTCCTACGTTTCCAATTCTGGGTTTTTGGGCAAGACATCTTTCCTGGAAATCGTATTTGTAGGCTACAATTTAGACTGGAATGTGTCACGGCAAACTCCCAAGAGCTTATATCTCCATAATACTTGCTTGCTTTTTTTAAATTTAATTTTTATTAATTAAAAGAGCAAATTTGAGAAAACTGTTGTGTGTGTTCTAGCTGAACAGAATCTGCTACATTATATCTATGTATAGATCTATTCATCTTTGGATCCTTTCCCATGTAGGTTATTACAGAGTGTTGAGAAGACCTCTCTTGGTATTCCATAGGTATTTTGTGATTATATATTTCATATGTATTACTACATGTCTGTTAACCCCCATATCCTAATTCATACATTCCTTACACATTTCCATTTCGTTAAACATAATTTGGTTTTCTAAATCTATGAGTGTCCTTCTCTTGGAAATTATTTCATGGGTATCAATTTTTAGGTAACACCTATAAGTGATGTAATAGGATATCTGTCTTTCGTTTTCTTTCTTACTTCAGGTAGGGTGATTATCTCTAGATCCTTCTATGGTGGTGCCAACGGCATTGTTCCATGCTTTTCCATGGCTAATATTCCATTGTGTACATGGACCACTTCTTCTTGGTGCATTTTTCTGTTGATGGACATTTTGGTTTCTTCCAGCTCTTGGCTATGGTACATGTTGCTGCAGTGAAGGATCGCCAGCCTGTGTCTTTTTGATTCAGGTCTACTCAGCGGATAGGCCCATCAGTGGGCCTACCAGATCACATAGTAGCTCAAGTTTTACCTTTAAACACACCTCCATTTTGTTCTCTGTACTGGCTCTTACCAGGTTACATCCCATCAGCAGCTAGAGGGTACACAGTTCTCTAAAACCCCTTCAGCATTTATACTATGTAGACTTTTTTGCTGATGATCCTTCTGACGGCTGTGAGGTGAATGTGTTTCTAGACTGGATTTGCATGGCTTTATTAATTCCTGACGTTGAGCGTTTCTCCATGCCTTTTTCTATAAAAAAAAAAGAGACAGAATATAAAATGTGCATAAAATATGCCTCTTGAAATTGTCGTTTTGAAATATGGATGTCTTTTGAGAGTTTTGCTCGATTTACGACCGAAGGATTGTTTTGAGGACAGGTGTCATTTACAGGCCTGCAATTATTTTGACTGTCAAGTAACCATTACAGCTGCAGTTAGAGCTGCTGTTGTGTGAAACGGCCACAAGGCGGCAGCAGTTCTCATTAACCAAATCTGGTTACTAGGGAAACAGAGCCTCAATGGAAGTCCTGTTCTAGGTTGCAAATTAGAATGGAATGGGCCAGGAAAAAGCCCCTTATGTTTATATGTCACTAAATATTGTTCTTTTTTTAAAATTTAATTTTCATTGTTTATCACAGCAAGTGTGATTACAATGTTTTGCTTGTCTTAGGTGTGCAAGATGTGGTTGTTTTCCACATATACATATCTCTTTTCTTCTTTGGATCCTTTTCCCATTTTAGGTTATGACACAATGTTGAGTAGTCTTCTCTTGGTATTCCGTAGGTCTTTGGTGATTATATACTTCTCCTGTGTTTGTATATCTCTGTTAACTCTGACATCCTAATGTATCCAATCCTCACACCTTTCCATTGGTGAACCATAAGTTTGTTTAATGAATCTGTGATTGCCTTTCTCTGTGGAAATATCTTCACTGGTATCAATTTTTAGGTAACACCTATAAGTGATATCACAGGATACGTGTCTTTCGCTTTCTGACTTACTACAAGTTGCGTGATTACTTCTAGACTCATCTATGGTGATGCAAATGGCATTGTGTCATTTTTTTCCTTGGCTAATATTCCATCTGTACGTGGACCAGTTTTTCTTTGTCCACTCACCTGTTGATGGACTTTTTGGTTGCTTCCATGTCTTGGTTATTGTAACACTGCTGAAATGCACATTTGCCTGCCTGTGTCTTTCAATTATGTCTTCTTCGGTTATAGGCCCAGGAGAGGGCCTGTTGGATCATATGGTAGCAAAATGTTTACCTTGTAAAGGCGTCTCCATTCTGTTCTCATTAGTGGCTCTTACCAGGTTATGTTCCACTTAAATTTGAGGGTATGCCCTTGTCCACAACCCTTTCAGCATTTATTGTTTGTAGTTTTTCTGCTGATGTTTATTCTGACAGGTGTGAGCTGACACCTCTTTGAGGTTGGATTTGCATGCATCTCATAATCCCTTGAAATTGAACTTTCAGGCATGTCCTCTTTTTTTTCAAGCTGTGAGTAACGCTTACCTCTTCAAATGGTTTTCTTGAAGTATGTGTCACATTTTGAAATATTTTGGCCATTACCTCCCTGAAGACATTCTGAGGGCAGGTTTCATTTACAGCCCTCCAGTACTTGTGCATATGAAGTGACCATTAGCACAGGTTTTAAAGCTGCTGTTGCAGGTATCGGCCATTGGGCGGCAGCATTTCTCCTTTCCCCATTCAGGGAACTACGGAAAGAGTCCTTCCTGCCAGTGGTGTTCCTCAGTTGTATATTAGAGAGGAATGTGCCCGGACAAACCCCCAAAAGCTGATGTCTCCTTACTTACGTTTGGTTTCTAAATTGAAATTATATATTTTTTTTATTGGAGTAATATTCCATTGTGTACATGGACCACTTCTTCTTTGTGCCTTCCTCTGTTGACAGACATTTTTGTTGCTTCCAAGTGTTGGCTGTGGTAAATATTGCTGGAGTGCAGGATTGCCACCCTGTGTCTTTTTGATTCTCATCCTCTCAGGTGATAGGCCCAGCAGTGGGTATGCTTGATTGAATGGTAGCTCAATATTTACCATATCAAGGCACCTCCTTTGTGGTTTCATTACTGGTTCTTACCATGTCCCACTGAGAAACGAGGGTGCACATTTCTCCACAACCCCTTCAGCATTTATTGTTTGCAGAATTTTTGCTGATGGCCATTATGACTGGTGTGAGCTGATAGGTTTTTGTAATTTGGATTTGCATGTCTTTAATAATTCCTAATGTTCAGCATTTTTCCATGCTTTGTTTTCTTTCTGTTAAACAAAAACAGAAAAAAACTGTGAGTACAATAAACCACTTGAAGTGGTCTTCTGGGAAGGCTGCCCTGTTTTGAATTTTTCGTCAATTTTTGACCCCAGGATTTTTTTGAGAACAGGTGACATTTACAGGCTTGTAATGAGTGTGAATATTTAGTGACCACTACTACTGGCTTTAAAGGTGCTGTTGGGGGAAACGGCCACAAGGTGGCAGCATTTCTCCGTTCCCAAAACTGGTTTCTAGGGCAGCACAGCCTCTCTGGAAGTTGTGTTCCCAGGTTGTAAATTAGAATGGAATGTGCTAGGAAAAAAACCCGTAAGTTAATATTCCATTATTTCTTGTTCGACTTTTTAGTCTTTTTAAATCGAGGTAATATTTAGAATATTGTTTGTCCTAGGTGTATACAATCTGGTTCATTTGTACATTACATACACACACACACACACACACACACACATATGTAATATATTCATGTACAGATACTCTTCCCATGTAAATTATTGCAGAGTGCTCCATTGACCTCCCTTGCTATATGGTCGGTCTCTTTGATAAATGTATTTAGTAGGTATTTGTACACATATGGTAACCCTAATCTTAATTTTCCATACCACCCACCTTTCCATTTACATAAGAATAGTTTGTTTTCTAAGTCTGTGAGTTTCTTTCTCTGTGAAAATGCTATCATTTTTGTCAGTTGTTAGATAACGCCTATAAGTGATATCATACTATATGTCTTTTTCTTTCTGACTTACGGCATGTTCTGAGATTATATCTAGGCTCATAAATGGTGCCTCAACGAGCAGTGTTTCACTGTTTTCCATGGCTAATATCCCATTATGTACATGGACCACTTCTTCTTTATCCATTCATCCATTGATGGACATTTTGGTTGCTTCCGTGTCTTGGCTATTGTGAAAAATCCTGCAGTGAAGCTGTTGCAGCCTGTGCCTTCTCGACTCTGGTATTTTCAGGTGAGAGGTTCAGCGGTTGACCTGCTGAATGGAATGCTGGCTCAATTTTTACTTTTAAACACAGCTCCTTTCTGTTCTCACTATTGGCTCTTACCACTTTACATCTCACCAGCGGCTAGAGGGTACACAGTTCTCTAAAACCCCTTCAGCATTTATTGTTTGTAGACCTTTGGCTGATGGTAGTTGACGTGTGTGTGTTGAAATCTTTTTGTAGGCTAGATTTGCATGAGTTTAAAAATTTATGTTGTTGAGCTTTTATCCATTTTCCTTGTTTTTAGAAAAATAAGGAGTAAAATTTACCTCTTCCTACTATCTCCTTGAAAATTTTGCCAGTTGTGAATTTTTGAGGGCAGTTGTCCTTTACTGTCCTGAGTCCTTGTGAATGTTAAGTGACCGTTAGCTGTGGTTTTAAAGCCGCTCTTGTGGGAAACGGCCACAAGGCGGCAGCATTTCTACATTTCCAACTCTGGGTTTTTGGGCAACAGAGGGTTCCTGGAAATCGTGTTTGTAAGCTGCAAATTAGAGCAGAATGTGCCACGGCAAACTCCCAAGAGCTTATATCTCCTTACTTCTTGTTTGTTTTTTACATTTAATTTTTATTTATTATCACAGCAAATTGGATAAAAATATGGTGTTTTTTCCAGGTGTACGGAATCTGGTTCATTATATCGATGTATTGATCTATTCATCTTTGGATCCTTTCCCGTGTAGGTTATTACAGAGTGTTGAGTACACCTCTTTTAGCATTCTATAGGTATTTTGTGATTATATATTTCATATGTATTACTACATGTCCGTTAACCCCCATATCCTAATTCATACATTCCTTACACCTTTCCATTTGGTTAAACATAATTTGGGTTTCTGAATCGATGAGTGTCCTTCTCTTGGAAATTATTTCATGGGTATCAATTTTTAGGTAACACCTATAAGTGATGTAATAGGATATCTGTCTTTCGTTTTCTTTCTTACTTCAGGTAGGGTGATTATCTCTAGATCCTTCTATGGTGGTGCCAACGGCATTGTTCCATGCTTTTCCATGGCTAATATTCCATTGTGTACATGGACCACTTCTTCTTGGTGCATTTTTCTGTTGATGGACATTTTGGTTTCTTCCAGCTCTTGGCTATGGTACATGTTGCTGCAGTGAAGGATCGCCAGCCTGTGTCTTTTTGATTCAGGTCTACTCAGCGGATAGGCCCATCAGTGGGCCTACCAGATCACATAGTAGCTCAAGTTTTACCTTTAAACACACCTCCATTTTGTTCTCTGTACTGGCTCTTACCAGGTTACATCCCATCAGCAGCTAGAGGGTACACAGTTCTCTAAAACCCCTTCAGCATTTATACTATGTAGACTTTTTTGCTGATGATCCTTCTGACGGCTGTGAGGTGAATGTGTTTCTAGACTGGATTTGCATGGCTTTATTAATTCCTGACGTTGAGCGTTTCTCCATGCCTTTTTCTATAACAAAAAAAAGAGACAGAATATAAAATGTGCATAAAATATGCCTCTTGAAATTGTCGTTTTGAAATATGGATGTCTTTTGAGAGTTTTGCTCGATTTACGACCGAAGGATTGTTTTGAGGACAGGTGTCATTTACAGGCCTGCAATTATTTTGACTGTCAAGTAACCATTACAGCTGCAGTTAGAGCTGCTGTTGTGTGAAACGGCCACAAGGCGGCAGCAGTTCTCATTAACCAAATCTGGTTACTAGGGAAACAGAGCCTCAATGGAAGTCCTGTTCTAGGTTGCAAATTAGAATGGAATGGGCCAGGAAAAAGCCCCTTATGTTTATATGTCACTAAATATTGTTCTTTTTTTAAAATTTAATTTTCATTGTTTATCACAGCAAGTGTGATTACAATGTTTTGCTTGTCTTAGGTGTGCAAGATGTGGTTGTTTTCCACATATACATATCTCTTTTCTTCTTTGGATCCTTTTCCCATTTTAGGTTATGACACAATGTTGAGTAGTCTTCTCTTGGTATTCCGTAGGTCTTTGGTGATTATATACTTCTCCTGTGTTTGTATATCTCTGTTAACTCTGACATCCTAATGTATCCAATCCTCACACCTTTCCATTGGTGAACCATAAGTTTGTTTAATGAATCTGTGATTGCCTTTCTCTGTGGAAATATCTTCACTGGTATCAATTTTTAGGTAACACCTATAAGTGATATCACAGGATACGTGTCTTTCGCTTTCTGACTTACTACAAGTTGCGTGATTACTTCTAGACTCATCTATGGTGATGCAAATGGCATTGTGTCATTTTTTTCCTTGGCTAATATTCCATCTGTACGTGGACCAGTTTTTCTTTGTCCACTCACCTGTTGATGGACTTTTTGGTTGCTTCCATGTCTTGGTTATTGTAACACTGCTGAAATGCACATTTGCCTGCCTGTGTCTTTCAATTATGTCTTCTTCGGTTATAGGCCCAGGAGAGGGCCTGTTGGATCATATGGTAGCAAAATGTTTACCTTGTAAAGGCGTCTCCATTCTGTTCTCATTAGTGGCTCTTACCAGGTTATGTTCCACTTAAATTTGAGGGTATGCCCTTGTCCACAACCCTTTCAGCATTTATTGTTTGTAGTTTTTCTGCTGATGTTTATTCTGACAGGTGTGAGCTGACACCTCTTTGAGGTTGGATTTGCATGCATCTCATAATCCCTTGAAATTGAACTTTCAGGCATGTCCTCTTTTTTTTCAAGCTGTGAGTAACGCTTACCTCTTCAAATGGTTTTCTTGAAGTATGTGTCACATTTTGAAATATTTTGGCCATTACCTCCCTGAAGACATTCTGAGGGCAGGTTTCATTTACAGCCCTCCAGTACTTGTGCATATGAAGTGACCATTAGCACAGGTTTTAAAGCTGCTGTTGCAGGTATCGGCCATTGGGCGGCAGCATTTCTCCTTTCCCCATTCAGGGAACTACGGAAAGAGTCCTTCCTGCCAGTGGTGTTCCTCAGTTGTATATTAGAGAGGAATGTGCCCGGACAAACCCCCAAAAGCTGATGTCTCCTTACTTACGTTTGGTTTCTAAATTGAAATTATATATTTTTTTTATTGGAGTAATATTCCATTGTGTACATGGACCACTTCTTCTTTGTGCCTTCCTCTGTTGACAGACATTTTTGTTGCTTCCAAGTGTTGGCTGTGGTAAATATTGCTGGAGTGCAGGATTGCCACCCTGTGTCTTTTTGATTCTCATCCTCTCAGGTGATAGGCCCAGCAGTGGGTATGCTTGATTGAATGGTAGCTCAATATTTACCATATCAAGGCACCTCCTTTGTGGTTTCATTACTGGTTCTTACCATGTCCCACTGAGAAACGAGGGTGCACATTTCTCCACAACCCCTTCAGCATTTATTGTTTGCAGAATTTTTGCTGATGGCCATTATGACTGGTGTGAGCTGATAGGTTTTTGTAATTTGGATTTGCATGTCTTTAATAATTCCTAATGTTCAGCATTTTTCCATGCTTTGTTTTCTTTCTGTTAAACAAAAACAGAAAAAAACTGTGAGTACAATAAACCACTTGAAGTGGTCTTCTGGGAAGGCTGCCCTGTTTTGAATTTTTCGTCAATTTTTGACCCCAGGATTTTTTTGAGAACAGGTGACATTTACAGGCTTGTAATGAGTGTGAATATTTAGTGACCACTACTACTGGCTTTAAAGGTGCTGTTGGGGGAAACGGCCACAAGGTGGCAGCATTTCTCCGTTCCCAAAACTGGTTTCTAGGGCAGCACAGCCTCTCTGGAAGTTGTGTTCCCAGGTTGTAAATTAGAATGGAATGTGCTAGGAAAAAAACCCGTAAGTTAATATTCCATTATTTCTTGTTCGACTTTTTAGTCTTTTTAAATCGAGGTAATATTTAGAATATTGTTTGTCCTAGGTGTATACAATCTGGTTCATTTGTACATTACATACACACACACACACACACACACACACATATGTAATATATTCATGTACAGATACTCTTCCCATGTAAATTATTGCAGAGTGCTCCATTGACCTCCCTTGCTATATGGTCGGTCTCTTTGATAAATGTATTTAGTAGGTATTTGTACACATATGGTAACCCTAATCTTAATTTTCCATACCACCCACCTTTCCATTTACATAAGAATAGTTTGTTTTCTAAGTCTGTGAGTTTCTTTCTCTGTGAAAATGCTATCATTTTTGTCAGTTGTTAGATAACGCCTATAAGTGATATCATACTATATGTCTTTTTCTTTCTGACTTACGGCATGTTCTGAGATTATATCTAGGCTCATAAATGGTGCCTCAACGAGCAGTGTTTCACTGTTTTCCATGGCTAATATCCCATTATGTACATGGACCACTTCTTCTTTATCCATTCATCCATTGATGGACATTTTGGTTGCTTCCGTGTCTTGGCTATTGTGAAAAATCCTGCAGTGAAGCTGTTGCAGCCTGTGCCTTCTCGACTCTGGTATTTTCAGGTGAGAGGTTCAGCGGTTGACCTGCTGAATGGAATGCTGGCTCAATTTTTACTTTTAAACACAGCTCCTTTCTGTTCTCACTATTGGCTCTTACCACTTTACATCTCACCAGCGGCTAGAGGGTACACAGTTCTCTAAAACCCCTTCAGCATTTATTGTTTGTAGACCTTTGGCTGATGGTAGTTGACGTGTGTGTGTTGAAATCTTTTTGTAGGCTAGATTTGCATGAGTTTAAAAATTTATGTTGTTGAGCTTTTATCCATTTTCCTTGTTTTTAGAAAAATAAGGAGTAAAATTTACCTCTTCCTACTATCTCCTTGAAAATTTTGCCAGTTGTGAATTTTTGAGGGCAGTTGTCCTTTACTGTCCTGAGTCCTTGTGAATGTTAAGTGACCGTTAGCTGTGGTTTTAAAGCCGCTCTTGTGGGAAACGGCCACAAGGCGGCAGCATTTCTACATTTCCAACTCTGGGTTTTTGGGCAACAGAGGGTTCCTGGAAATCGTGTTTGTAAGCTGCAAATTAGAGCAGAATGTGCCACGGCAAACTCCCAAGAGCTTATATCTCCTTACTTCTTGTTTGTTTTTTACATTTAATTTTTATTTATTATCACAGCAAATTGGATAAAAATACGGTGTTTTTTCCAGGTGTACGGAATCTGGTTCATTATATCGATGTATTGATCTATTCATCTTTGGATCCTTTCCCGTGTAGGTTATTACAGAGTGTTGAGTACACCTCTTTTAGCATTCTATAGGTATTTTGTGATTATATATTTCATATGTATTACTACATGTCCGTTAACCCCCATATCCTAATTCATACATTCCTTACACCTTTCCATTTGGTTAAACATAATTTGGGTTTCTGAATCGATGAGTGTCCTTCTCTTGGAAATTATTTCATGGGTATCAATTTTTAGGTAACACCTATAAGTGATGTAATAGGATATCTGTCTTTCGTTTTCTTTCTTACTTCAGGTAGGGTGATTATCTCTAGATCCTTCTATGGTGGTGCCAACGGCATTGTTCCATGCTTTTCCATGGCTAATATTCCATTGTGTACATGGACCACTTCTTCTTGGTGCATTTTTCTGTTGATGGACATTTTGGTTTCTTCCAGCTCTTGGCTATGGTACATGTTGCTGCAGTGAAGGATCGCCAGCCTGTGTCTTTTTGATTCAGGTCTACTCAGCGGATAGGCCCATCAGTGGGCCTACCAGATCACATAGTAGCTCAAGTTTTACCTTTAAACACACCTCCATTTTGTTCTCTGTACTGGCTCTTACCAGGTTACATCCCATCAGCAGCTAGAGGGTACACAGTTCTCTAAAACCCCTTCAGCATTTATACTATGTAGACTTTTTTGCTGATGATCCTTCTGACGGCTGTGAGGTGAATGTGTTTCTAGACTGGATTTGCATGGCTTTATTAATTCCTGACGTTGAGCGTTTCTCCATGCCTTTTTCTATAAAAAAAAAAAGAGACAGAATATAAAATGTGCATAAAATATGCCTCTTGAAATTGTCGTTTTGAAATATGGATGTCTTTTGAGAGTTTTGCTCGATTTACGACCGAAGGATTGTTTTGAGGACAGGTGTCATTTACAGGCCTGCAATTATTTTGACTGTCAAGTAACCATTACAGCTGCAGTTAGAGCTGCTGTTGTGTGAAACGGCCACAAGGCGGCAGCAGTTCTCATTAACCAAATCTGGTTACTAGGGAAACAGAGCCTCAATGGAAGTCCTGTTCTAGGTTGCAAATTAGAATGGAATGGGCCAGGAAAAAGCCCCTTATGTTTATATGTCACTAAATATTGTTCTTTTTTTAAAATTTAATTTTCATTGTTTATCACAGCAAGTGTGATTACAATGTTTTGCTTGTCTTAGGTGTGCAAGATGTGGTTGTTTTCCACATATACATATCTCTTTTCTTCTTTGGATCCTTTTCCCATTTTAGGTTATGACACAATGTTGAGTAGTCTTCTCTTGGTATTCCGTAGGTCTTTGGTGATTATATACTTCTCCTGTGTTTGTATATCTCTGTTAACTCTGACATCCTAAGGTATCCAATCCTCACACCTTTCCATTGGTGAACCATAAGTTTGTTTAATGAATCTGTGATTGCCTTTCTCTGTGGAAATATCTTCACTGGTATCAATTTTTAGGTAACACCTATAAGTGATATCACAGGATACGTGTCTTTCGCTTTCTGACTTACTACAAGTTGCGTGATTACTTCTAGACTCATCTATGGTGATGCAAATGGCATTGTGTCATTTTTTTCCTTGGCTAATATTCCATCTGTACGTGGACCAGTTTTTCTTTGTCCACTCACCTGTTGATGGACTTTTTGGTTGCTTCCATGTCTTGGTTATTGTAACACTGCTGAAATGCACATTTGCCTGCCTGTGTCTTTCAATTATGTCTTCTTCGGTTATAGGCCCAGGAGAGGGCCTGTTGGATCATATGGTAGCAAAATGTTTACCTTGTAAAGGCGTCTCCATTCTGTTCTCATTAGTGGCTCTTACCAGGTTATGTTCCACTTAAATTTGAGGGTATGCCCTTGTCCACAACCCTTTCAGCATTTATTGTTTGTAGTTTTTCTGCTGATGTTTATTCTGACAGGTGTGAGCTGACACCTCTTTGAGGTTGGATTTGCATGCATCTCATAATCCCTTGAAATTGAACTTTCAGGCATGTCCTCTTTTTTTTCAAGCTGTGAGTAACGCTTACCTCTTCAAATGGTTTTCTTGAAGTATGTGTCACATTTTGAAATATTTTGGCCATTACCTCCCTGAAGACATTCTGAGGGCAGGTTTCATTTACAGCCCTCCAGTACTTGTGCATATGAAGTGACCATTAGCACAGGTTTTAAAGCTGCTGTTGCAGGTATCGGCCATTGGGCGGCAGCATTTCTCCTTTCCCCATTCAGGGAACTACGGAAAGAGTCCTTCCTGCCAGTGGTGTTCCTCAGTTGTATATTAGAGAGGAATGTGCCCGGACAAACCCCCAAAAGCTGATGTCTCCTTACTTACGTTTGGTTTCTAAATTGAAATTATATATTTTTTTTATTGGAGTAATATTCCATTGTGTACATGGACCACTTCTTCTTTGTGCCTTCCTCTGTTGACAGACATTTTTGTTGCTTCCAAGTGTTGGCTGTGGTAAATATTGCTGGAGTGCAGGATTGCCACCCTGTGTCTTTTTGATTCTCATCCTCTCAGGTGATAGGCCCAGCAGTGGGTATGCTTGATTGAATGGTAGCTCAATATTTACCATATCAAGGCACCTCCTTTGTGGTTTCATTACTGGTTCTTACCATGTCCCACTGAGAAACGAGGGTGCACATTTCTCCACAACCCCTTCAGCATTTATTGTTTGCAGAATTTTTGCTGATGGCCATTATGACTGGTGTGAGCTGATAGGTTTTTGTAATTTGGATTTGCATGTCTTTAATAATTCCTAATGTTCAGCATTTTTCCATGCTTTGTTTTCTTTCTGTTAAACAAAAACAGAAAAAAACTGTGAGTACAATAAACCACTTGAAGTGGTCTTCTGGGAAGGCTGCCCTGTTTTGAATTTTTCGTCAATTTTTGACCCCAGGATTTTTTTGAGAACAGGTGACATTTACAGGCTTGTAATGAGTGTGAATATTTAGTGACCACTACTACTGGCTTTAAAGGTGCTGTTGGGGGAAACGGCCACAAGGTGGCAGCATTTCTCCGTTCCCAAAACTGGTTTCTAGGGCAGCACAGCCTCTCTGGAAGTTGTGTTCCCAGGTTGTAAATTAGAATGGAATGTGCTAGGAAAAAAACCCGTAAGTTAATATTCCATTATTTCTTGTTCGACTTTTTAGTCTTTTTAAATCGAGGTAATATTTAGAATATTGTTTGTCCTAGGTGTATACAATCTGGTTCATTTGTACATTACATACACACACACACACACACACACACACACATATGTAATATATTCATGTACAGATACTCTTCCCATGTAAATTATTGCAGAGTGCTCCATTGACCTCCCTTGCTATATGGTCGGTCTCTTTGATAAATGTATTTAGTAGGTATTTGTACACATATGGTAACCCTAATCTTAATTTTCCATACCACCCACCTTTCCATTTACATAAGAATAGTTTGTTTTCTAAGTCTGTGAGTTTCTTTCTCTGTGAAAATGCTATCATTTTTGTCAGTTGTTAGATAACGCCTATAAGTGATATCATACTATATGTCTTTTTCTTTCTGACTTACGGCATGTTCTGAGATTATATCTAGGCTCATAAATGGTGCCTCAACGAGCAGTGTTTCACTGTTTTCCATGGCTAATATCCCATTATGTACATGGACCACTTCTTCTTTATCCATTCATCCATTGATGGACATTTTGGTTGCTTCCGTGTCTTGGCTATTGTGAAAAATCCTGCAGTGAAGCTGTTGCAGCCTGTGCCTTCTCGACTCTGGTATTTTCAGGTGAGAGGTTCAGCGGTTGACCTGCTGAATGGAATGCTGGCTCAATTTTTACTTTTAAACACAGCTCCTTTCTGTTCTCACTATTGGCTCTTACCACTTTACATCTCACCAGCGGCTAGAGGGTACACAGTTCTCTAAAACCCCTTCAGCATTTATTGTTTGTAGACCTTTGGCTGATGGTAGTTGACGTGTGTGTGTTGAAATCTTTTTGTAGGCTAGATTTGCATGAGTTTAAAAATTTATGTTGTTGAGCTTTTATCCATTTTCCTTGTTTTTAGAAAAATAAGGAGTAAAATTTACCTCTTCCTACTATCTCCTTGAAAATTTTGCCAGTTGTGAATTTTTGAGGGCAGTTGTCCTTTACTGTCCTGAGTCCTTGTGAATGTTAAGTGACCGTTAGCTGTGGTTTTAAAGCCGCTCTTGTGGGAAACGGCCACAAGGCGGCAGCATTTCTACATTTCCAACTCTGGGTTTTTGGGCAACAGAGGGTTCCTGGAAATCGTGTTTGTAAGCTGCAAATTAGAGCAGAATGTGCCACGGCAAACTCCCAAGAGCTTATATCTCCTTACTTCTTGTTTGTTTTTTACATTTAATTTTTATTTATTATCACAGCAAATTGGATAAAAATACGGTGTTTTTTCCAGGTGTACGGAATCTGGTTCATTATATCGATGTATTGATCTATTCATCTTTGGATCCTTTCCCGTGTAGGTTATTACAGAGTGTTGAGTACACCTCTTTTAGCATTCTATAGGTATTTTGTGATTATATATTTCATATGTATTACTACATGTCCGTTAACCCCCATATCCTAATTCATACATTCCTTACACCTTTCCATTTGGTTAAACATAATTTGGGTTTCTGAATCGATGAGTGTCCTTCTCTTGGAAATTATTTCATGGGTATCAATTTTTAGGTAACACCTATAAGTGATGTAATAGGATATCTGTCTTTCGTTTTCTTTCTTACTTCAGGTAGGGTGATTATCTCTAGATCCTTCTATGGTGGTGCCAACGGCATTGTTCCATGCTTTTCCATGGCTAATATTCCATTGTGTACATGGACCACTTCTTCTTGGTGCATTTTTCTGTTGATGGACATTTTGGTTTCTTCCAGCTCTTGGCTATGGTACATGTTGCTGCAGTGAAGGATCGCCAGCCTGTGTCTTTTTGATTCAGGTCTACTCAGCGGATAGGCCCATCAGTGGGCCTACCAGATCACATAGTAGCTCAAGTTTTACCTTTAAACACACCTCCATTTTGTTCTCTGTACTGGCTCTTACCAGGTTACATCCCATCAGCAGCTAGAGGGTACACAGTTCTCTAAAACCCCTTCAGCATTTATACTATGTAGACTTTTTTGCTGATGATCCTTCTGACGGCTGTGAGGTGAATGTGTTTCTAGACTGGATTTGCATGGCTTTATTAATTCCTGACGTTGAGCGTTTCTCCATGCCTTTTTCTATAAAAAAAAAAAGAGACAGAATATAAAATGTGCATAAAATATGCCTCTTGAAATTGTCGTTTTGAAATATGGATGTCTTTTGAGAGTTTTGCTCGATTTACGACCGAAGGATTGTTTTGAGGACAGGTGTCATTTACAGGCCTGCAATTATTTTGACTGTCAAGTAACCATTACAGCTGCAGTTAGAGCTGCTGTTGTGTGAAACGGCCACAAGGCGGCAGCAGTTCTCATTAACCAAATCTGGTTACTAGGGAAACAGAGCCTCAATGGAAGTCCTGTTCTAGGTTGCAAATTAGAATGGAATGGGCCAGGAAAAAGCCCCTTATGTTTATATGTCACTAAATATTGTTCTTTTTTTAAAATTTAATTTTCATTGTTTATCACAGCAAGTGTGATTACAATGTTTTGCTTGTCTTAGGTGTGCAAGATGTGGTTGTTTTCCACATATACATATCTCTTTTCTTCTTTGGATCCTTTTCCCATTTTAGGTTATGACACAATGTTGAGTAGTCTTCTCTTGGTATTCCGTAGGTCTTTGGTGATTATATACTTCTCCTGTGTTTGTATATCTCTGTTAACTCTGACATCCTAAGGTATCCAATCCTCACACCTTTCCATTGGTGAACCATAAGTTTGTTTAATGAATCTGTGATTGCCTTTCTCTGTGGAAATATCTTCACTGGTATCAATTTTTAGGTAACACCTATAAGTGATATCACAGGATACGTGTCTTTCGCTTTCTGACTTACTACAAGTTGCGTGATTACTTCTAGACTCATCTATGGTGATGCAAATGGCATTGTGTCATTTTTTTCCTTGGCTAATATTCCATCTGTACGTGGACCAGTTTTTCTTTGTCCACTCACCTGTTGATGGACTTTTTGGTTGCTTCCATGTCTTGGTTATTGTAACACTGCTGAAATGCACATTTGCCTGCCTGTGTCTTTCAATTATGTCTTCTTCGGTTATAGGCCCAGGAGAGGGCCTGTTGGATCATATGGTAGCAAAATGTTTACCTTGTAAAGGCGTCTCCATTCTGTTCTCATTAGTGGCTCTTACCAGGTTATGTTCCACTTAAATTTGAGGGTATGCCCTTGTCCACAACCCTTTCAGCATTTATTGTTTGTAGTTTTTCTGCTGATGTTTATTCTGACAGGTGTGAGCTGACACCTCTTTGAGGTTGGATTTGCATGCATCTCATAATCCCTTGAAATTGAACTTTCAGGCATGTCCTCTTTTTTTTCAAGCT
Organism: Grampus griseus; assembly: GCF_964374135.1. NCBI lineage: Eukaryota > Metazoa > Chordata > Mammalia > Artiodactyla > Delphinidae > Grampus > Grampus griseus. The sequence goes on from NW_028133376.1 coordinate 107,140, forward strand.
GTGAGTAACGCTTACCTCTTCAAATGGTTTTCTTGAAGTATGTGTCACATTTTGAAATATTTTGGCCATTACCTCCCTGAAGACATTCTGAGGGCAGGTTTCATTTACAGCCCTCCAGTACTTGTGCATATGAAGTGACCATTAGCACAGGTTTTAAAGCTGCTGTTGCAGGTATCGGCCATTGGGCGGCAGCATTTCTCCTTTCCCCATTCAGGGAACTACGGAAAGAGTCCTTCCTGCCAGTGGTGTTCCTCAGTTGTATATTAGAGAGGAATGTGCCCGGACAAACCCCCAAAAGCTGATGTCTCCTTACTTACGTTTGGTTTCTAAATTGAAATTATATATTTTTTTTTATTGGAGTAATATTCCATTGTGTACATGGACCACTTCTTCTTTGTGCCTTCCTCTGTTGACAGACATTTTTGTTGCTTCCAAGTGTTGGCTGTGGTAAATATTGCTGGAGTGCAGGATTGCCACCCTGTGTCTTTTTGATTCTCATCCTCTCAGGTGATAGGCCCAGCAGTGGGTATGCTTGATTGAATGGTAGCTCAATATTTACCATATCAAGGCACCTCCTTTGTGGTTTCATTACTGGTTCTTACCATGTCCCACTGAGAAACGAGGGTGCACATTTCTCCACAACCCCTTCAGCATTTATTGTTTGCAGAATTTTTGCTGATGGCCATTATGACTGGTGTGAGCTGATAGGTTTTTGTAATTTGGGTTTGCATGTCTTTAATAATTCCTAATGTTCAGCATTTTTCCATGCTTTGTTTCCTTTCTGTTAAACAAAAACAGAAAAAAACTGTGAGTACAATAAACCACTTGAAGTGGTCTTCTGGGAAGGCTGCCCTGTTTTGAATTTTTCGTCAATTTTTGACCCCAGGATTTTTTTGAGAACAGGTGACATTTACAGGCTTGTAATGAGTGTGAATATTTAGTGACCACTACTACTGGCTTTAAAGGTGCTGTTGGGGGAAACGGCCACAAGGTGGCAGCATTTCTCCGTTCCCAAAACTGGTTTCTAGGGCAGCACAGCCTTTCTGGAAGTCGTGTTCCCAGGTTGTAAATTAGAATGGAATGTGCTAGGAAAAAAACCCGTAAGTTAATATTCCATTATTTCTTGTTCGACTTTTTAGTCTTTTTAAATCGAGGTAATATTTAGAATATTGTTTGTCCTAGGTGTATACAATCTGGTTCATTTGTACATTACATACACACACACACACACACACACACACACATATGTAATATATTCATGTACAGATACTCTTCCCATGTAAATTATTGCAGAGTGCTCCATTGACCTCCCTTGCTATATGGTCGGTCTCTTTGATAAATGTATTTAGTAGGTATTTGTACACATATGGTAACCCTAATCTTAATTTTCCATACCACCCACCTTTCCATTTACATAAGAATAGTTTGTTTTCTAAGTCTGTGAGTTTCTTCCTCTGTGAAAATGCTATCATTTTTGTCAGTTGTTAGATAACGCCTATAAGTGATATCATACTATATGTCTTTTTCTTTCTGACTTACGGCATGTTCTGAGATTATATCTAGGCTCATAAATGGTGCCTCAACGAGCAGTGTTTCACTGTTTTCCATGGCTAATATCCCATTATGTACATGGACCACTTCTTCTTTATCCATTCATCCATTGATGGACATTTTGGTTGCTTCCGTGTCTTGGCTATTGTGAAAAATCCTGCAGTGAAGCTGTTGCAGCCTGTGCCTTCTCGACTCTGGTATTTTCAGGTGAGAGGTTCAGCGGTTGACCTGCTGAATGGAATGCTGGCTCAATTTTTACTTTTAAACACAGCTCCTTTCTGTTCTCACTATTGGCTCTTACCACTTTACATCTCACCAGCGGCTAGAGGGTACACAGTTCTCTAAAACCCCTTCAGCATTTATTGTTTGTAGACCTTTGGCTGATGGTAGTTGACGTGTGTGTGTTGAAATCTTTTTGTAGGCTAGATTTGCATGAGTTTAAAAATTTATGTTGTTGAGCTTTTATCCATTTTCCTTGTTTTTAGAAAAATAAGGAGTAAAATTTACCTCTTCCTACTATCTCCTTGAAAATTTTGCCAGTTGTGAATTTTTGAGGGCAGTTGTCCTTTACTGTCCTGAGTCCTTGTGAATGTTAAGTGACCGTTAGCTGTGGTTTTAAAGCCGCTCTTGTGGGAAACGGCCACAAGGCGGCAGCATTTCTACATTTCCAACTCTGGGTTTTTGGGCAACAGAGGGTTCCTGGAAATCGTGTTTGTAAGCTGCAAATTAGAGCAGAATGTGCCACGGCAAACTCCCAAGAGCTTATATCTCCTTACTTCTTGTTTGTTTTTTACATTTAATTTTTATTTATTATCACAGCAAATTGGATAAAAATACGGTGTTTTTTCCAGGTGTACGGAATCTGGTTCATTATATCGATGTATTGATCTATTCATCTTTGGATCCTTTCCCGTGTAGGTTATTACAGAGTGTTGAGTACACCTCTTTTAGCATTCTATAGGTATTTTGTGATTATATATTTCATATGTATTACTACATGTCCGTTAACCCCCATATCCTAATTCATACATTCCTTACACCTTTCCATTTGGTTAAACATAATTTGGGTTTCTGAATCTATGAGTGTCCTTCTCTTGGAAATTATTTCATGGGTATCAATTTTTAGGTAACACCTATAAGTGATGTAATAGGATATCTGTCTTTCGTTTTCTTTCTTACTTCAGGTAGGGTGATTATCTCTAGATCCTTCTATGGTGGTGCCAACAGCATTGTTCCATGCTTTTCCATGGCTAATATTCCATTGTGTACATGGACCACTTCTTCTTGGTGCATTTTTCTGTTGATGGACATTTTGGTTTCTTCCAGCTCTTGGCTATGGTACATGTTGCTGCAGTGAAGGATCGCCAGCCTGTGTCTTTTTGATTCAGGTCTACTCAGCGGATAGGCCCATCAGTGGGCCTACCAGATCACATAGTAGCTCAAGTTTTACCTTTAAACACACCTCCATTTTGTTCTCTGTACTGGCTCTTACCAGGTTACATCCCATCAGCAGCTAGAGGGTACACAGTTCTCTAAAACCCCTTCAGCATTTATACTATGTAGACTTTTTTGCTGATGATCCTTCTGACGGCTGTGAGGTGAATGTGTTTCTAGACTGGATTTGCATGGCTTTATTAATTCCTGACGTTGAGCGTTTCTCCATGCCTTTTTCTATAACAAAAAAAAGAGACAGAATATAAAATGTGCATAAAATATGCCTCTTGAAATTGTCGTTTTGAAATATGGATGTCTTTTGAGAGTTTTGCTCGATTTACGACCGAAGGATTGTTTTGAGGACAGGTGTCATTTACAGGCCTGCAATTATTTTGACTGTCAAGTAACCATTACAGCTGCAGTTAGAGCTGCTGTTGTGTGAAACGGCCACAAGGCGGCAGCAGTTCTCATTAACCAAATCTGGTTACTAGGGAAACAGAGCCTCAATGGAAGTCCTGTTCTAGGTTGCAAATTAGAATGGAATGGGCCAGGAAAAAGCCCCTTATGTTTATATGTCACTAAATATTGTTCTTTTTTTAAAATTTAATTTTCATTGTTTATCACAGCAAGTGTGATTACAATGTTTTGCTTGTCTTAGGTGTGCAAGATGTGGTTGTTTTCCACATATACATATCTCTTTTCTTCTTTGGATCCTTTTCCCATTTTAGGTTATGACACAATGTTGAGTAGTCTTCTCTTGGTATTCCGTAGGTCTTTGGTGATTATATACTTCTCCTGTGTTTGTATATCTCTGTTAACTCTGACATCCTAATGTATCCAATCCTCACACCTTTCCATTGGTGAACCATAAGTTTGTTTAATGAATCTGTGATTGCCTTTCTCTGTGGAAATATCTTCACTGGTATCAATTTTTAGGTAACACCTATAAGTGATATCACAGGATACGTGTCTTTCGCTTTCTGACTTACTACAAGTTGCGTGATTACTTCTAGACTCATCTATGGTGATGCAAATGGCATTGTGTCATTTTTTTCCTTGGCTAATATTCCATCTGTACGTGGACCAGTTTTTCTTTGTCCACTCACCTGTTGATGGACTTTTTGGTTGCTTCCATGTCTTGGTTATTGTAACACTGCTGAAATGCACATTTGCCTGCCTGTGTCTTTCAATTATGTCTTCTTCGGTTATAGGCCCAGGAGAGGGCCTGTTGGATCATATGGTAGCAAAATGTTTACCTTGTAAAGGCGTCTCCATTCTGTTCTCATTAGTGGCTCTTACCAGGTTATGTTCCACTTAAATTTGAGGGTATGCCCTTGTCCACAACCCTTTCAGCATTTATTGTTTGTAGTTTTTCTGCTGATGTTTATTCTGACAGGTGTGAGCTGACACCTCTTTGAGGTTGGATTTGCATGCATCTCATAATCCCTTGAAATTGAACTTTCAGGCATGTCCTCTTTTTTTTCAAGCTGTGAGTAACGCTTACCTCTTCAAATGGTTTTCTTGAAGTATGTGTCACATTTTGAAATATTTTGGCCATTACCTCCCTGAAGACATTCTGAGGGCAGGTTTCATTTACAGCCCTCCAGTACTTGTGCATATGAAGTGACCATTAGCACAGGTTTTAAAGCTGCTGTTGCAGGTATCGGCCATTGGGCGGCAGCATTTCTCCTTTCCCCATTCAGGGAACTACGGAAAGAGTCCTTCCTGCCAGTGGTGTTCCTCAGTTGTATATTAGAGAGGAATGTGCCCGGACAAACCCCCAAAAGCTGATGTCTCCTTACTTACGTTTGGTTTCTAAATTGAAATTATATATTTTTTTTTATTGGAGTAATATTCCATTGTGTACATGGACCACTTCTTCTTTGTGCCTTCCTCTGTTGACAGACATTTTTGTTGCTTCCAAGTGTTGGCTGTGGTAAATATTGCTGGAGTGCAGGATTGCCACCCTGTGTCTTTTTGATTCTCATCCTCTCAGGTGATAGGCCCAGCAGTGGGTATGCTTGATTGAATGGTAGCTCAATATTTACCATATCAAGGCACCTCCTTTGTGGTTTCATTACTGGTTCTTACCATGTCCCACTGAGAAACGAGGGTGCACATTTCTCCACAACCCCTTCAGCATTTATTGTTTGCAGAATTTTTGCTGATGGCCATTATGACTGGTGTGAGCTGATAGGTTTTTGTAATTTGGGTTTGCATGTCTTTAATAATTCCTAATGTTCAGCATTTTTCCATGCTTTGTTTCCTTTCTGTTAAACAAAAACAGAAAAAAACTGTGAGTACAATAAACCACTTGAAGTGGTCTTCTGGGAAGGCTGCCCTGTTTTGAATTTTTCGTCAATTTTTGACCCCAGGATTTTTTTGAGAACAGGTGACATTTACAGGCTTGTAATGAGTGTGAATATTTAGTGACCACTACTACTGGCTTTAAAGGTGCTGTTGGGGGAAACGGCCACAAGGTGGCAGCATTTCTCCGTTCCCAAAACTGGTTTCTAGGGCAGCACAGCCTTTCTGGAAGTCGTGTTCCCAGGTTGTAAATTAGAATGGAATGTGCTAGGAAAAAAACCCGTAAGTTAATATTCCATTATTTCTTGTTCGACTTTTTAGTCTTTTTAAATCGAGGTAATATTTAGAATATTGTTTGTCCTAGGTGTATACAATCTGGTTCATTTGTACATTACATACACACACACACACACACACACACACACACATATGTAATATATTCATGTACAGATACTCTTCCCATGTAAATTATTGCAGAGTGCTCCATTGACCTCCCTTGCTATATGGTCGGTCTCTTTGATAAATGTATTTAGTAGGTATTTGTACACATATGGTAACCCTAATCTTAATTTTCCATACCACCCACCTTTCCATTTACATAAGAATAGTTTGTTTTCTAAGTCTGTGAGTTTCTTCCTCTGTGAAAATGCTATCATTTTTGTCAGTTGTTAGATAACGCCTATAAGTGATATCATACTATATGTCTTTTTCTTTCTGACTTACGGCATGTTCTGAGATTATATCTAGGCTCATAAATGGTGCCTCAACGAGCAGTGTTTCACTGTTTTCCATGGCTAATATCCCATTATGTACATGGACCACTTCTTCTTTATCCATTCATCCATTGATGGACATTTTGGTTGCTTCCGTGTCTTGGCTATTGTGAAAAATCCTGCAGTGAAGCTGTTGCAGCCTGTGCCTTCTCGACTCTGGTATTTTCAGGTGAGAGGTTCAGCGGTTGACCTGCTGAATGGAATGCTGGCTCAATTTTTACTTTTAAACACAGCTCCTTTCTGTTCTCACTATTGGCTCTTACCACTTTACATCTCACCAGCGGCTAGAGGGTACACAGTTCTCTAAAACCCCTTCAGCATTTATTGTTTGTAGACCTTTGGCTGATGGTAGTTGACGTGTGTGTGTTGAAATCTTTTTGTAGGCTAGATTTGCATGAGTTTAAAAATTTATGTTGTTGAGCTTTTATCCATTTTCCTTGTTTTTAGAAAAATAAGGAGTAAAATTTACCTCTTCCTACTATCTCCTTGAAAATTTTGCCAGTTGTGAATTTTTGAGGGCAGTTGTCCTTTACTGTCCTGAGTCCTTGTGAATGTTAAGTGACCGTTAGCTGTGGTTTTAAAGCCGCTCTTGTGGGAAACGGCCACAAGGCGGCAGCATTTCTACATTTCCAACTCTGGGTTTTTGGGCAACAGAGGGTTCCTGGAAATCGTGTTTGTAAGCTGCAAATTAGAGCAGAATGTGCCACGGCAAACTCCCAAGAGCTTATATCTCCTTACTTCTTGTTTGTTTTTTACATTTAATTTTTATTTATTATCACAGCAAATTGGATAAAAATACGGTGTTTTTTCCAGGTGTACGGAATCTGGTTCATTATATCGATGTATTGATCTATTCATCTTTGGATCCTTTCCCGTGTAGGTTATTACAGAGTGTTGAGTACACCTCTTTTAGCATTCTATAGGTATTTTGTGATTATATATTTCATATGTATTACTACATGTCCGTTAACCCCCATATCCTAATTCATACATTCCTTACACCTTTCCATTTGGTTAAACATAATTTGGGTTTCTGAATCGATGAGTGTCCTTCTCTTGGAAATTATTTCATGGGTATCAATTTTTAGGTAACACCTATAAGTGATGTAATAGGATATCTGTCTTTCGTTTTCTTTCTTACTTCAGGTAGGGTGATTATCTCTAGATCCTTCTATGGTGGTGCCAACGGCATTGTTCCATGCTTTTCCATGGCTAATATTCCATTGTGTACATGGACCACTTCTTCTTGGTGCATTTTTCTGTTGATGGACATTTTGGTTTCTTCCAGCTCTTGGCTATGGTACATGTTGCTGCAGTGAAGGATCGCCAGCCTGTGTCTTTTTGATTCAGGTCTACTCAGCGGATAGGCCCATCAGTGGGCCTACCAGATCACATAGTAGCTCAAGTTTTACCTTTAAACACACCTCCATTTTGTTCTCTGTACTGGCTCTTACCAGGTTACATCCCATCAGCAGCTAGAGGGTACACAGTTCTCTAAAACCCCTTCAGCATTTATACTATGTAGACTTTTTTGCTGATGATCCTTCTGACGGCTGTGAGGTGAATGTGTTTCTAGACTGGATTTGCATGGCTTTATTAATTCCTGACGTTGAGCGTTTCTCCATGCCTTTTTCTATAACAAAAAAAAAGAGACAGAATATAAAATGTGCATAAAATATGCCTCTTGAAATTGTCGTTTTGAAATATGGATGTCTTTTGAGAGTTTTGCTCGATTTACGACCGAAGGATTGTTTTGAGGACAGGTGTCATTTACAGGCCTGCAATTATTTTGACTGTCAAGTAACCATTACAGCTGCAGTTAGAGCTGCTGTTGTGTGAAACGGCCACAAGGCGGCAGCAGTTCTCATTAACCAAATCTGGTTACTAGGGAAACAGAGCCTCAATGGAAGTCCTGTTCTAGGTTGCAAATTAGAATGGAATGGGCCAGGAAAAAGCCCCTTATGTTTATATGTCACTAAATATTGTTCTTTTTTTAAAATTTAATTTTCATTGTTTATCACAGCAAGTGTGATTACAATGTTTTGCTTGTCTTAGGTGTGCAAGATGTGGTTGTTTTCCACATATACATATCTCTTTTCTTCTTTGGATCCTTTTCCCATTTTAGGTTATGACACAATGTTGAGTAGTCTTCTCTTGGTATTCCGTAGGTCTTTGGTGATTATATACTTCTCCTGTGTTTGTATATCTCTGTTAACTCTGACATCCTAATGTATCCAATCCTCACACCTTTCCATTGGTGAACCATAAGTTTGTTTAATGAATCTGTGATTGCCTTTCTCTGTGGAAATATCTTCACTGGTATCAATTTTTAGGTAACACCTATAAGTGATATCACAGGATACGTGTCTTTCGCTTTCTGACTTACTACAAGTTGCGTGATTACTTCTAGACTCATCTATGGTGATGCAAATGGCATTGTGTCATTTTTTTCCTTGGCTAATATTCCATCTGTACGTGGACCAGTTTTTCTTTGTCCACTCACCTGTTGATGGACTTTTTGGTTGCTTCCATGTCTTGGTTATTGTAACACTGCTGAAATGCACATTTGCCTGCCTGTGTCTTTCAATTATGTCTTCTTCGGTTATAGGCCCAGGAGAGGGCCTGTTGGATCATATGGTAGCAAAATGTTTACCTTGTAAAGGCGTCTCCATTCTGTTCTCATTAGTGGCTCTTACCAGGTTATGTTCCACTTAAATTTGAGGGTATGCCCTTGTCCACAACCCTTTCAGCATTTATTGTTTGTAGTTTTTCTGCTGATGTTTATTCTGACAGGTGTGAGCTGACACCTCTTTGAGGTTGGATTTGCATGCATCTCATAATCCCTTGAAATTGAACTTTCAGGCATGTCCTCTTTTTTTTCAAGCTGTGAGTAACGCTTACCTCTTCAAATGGTTTTCTTGAAGTATGTGTCACATTTTGAAATATTTTGGCCATTACCTCCCTGAAGACATTCTGAGGGCAGGTTTCATTTACAGCCCTCCAGTACTTGTGCATATGAAGTGACCATTAGCACAGGTTTTAAAGCTGCTGTTGCAGGTATCGGCCATTGGGCGGCAGCATTTCTCCTTTCCCCATTCAGGGAACTACGGAAAGAGTCCTTCCTGCCAGTGGTGTTCCTCAGTTGTATATTAGAGAGGAATGTGCCCGGACAAACCCCCAAAAGCTGATGTCTCCTTACTTACGTTTGGTTTCTAAATTGAAATTATATATTTTTTTTTATTGGAGTAATATTCCATTGTGTACATGGACCACTTCTTCTTTGTGCCTTCCTCTGTTGACAGACATTTTTGTTGCTTCCAAGTGTTGGCTGTGGTAAATATTGCTGGAGTGCAGGATTGCCACCCTGTGTCTTTTTGATTCTCATCCTCTCAGGTGATAGGCCCAGCAGTGGATATGCTTGATTGAATGGTAGCTCAATATTTACCATATCAAGGCACCTCCTTTGTGGTTTCATTACTGGTTCTTACCATGTCCCACTGAGAAACGAGGGTGCACATTTCTCCACCACCCCTTCAGCATTTATTGTTTGCAGAATTTTTGCTGATGGCCATTATGACTGGTGTGAGCTGATAGGTTTTTGTAATTTGGATTTGCATGTCTTTAATAATTCCTAATGTTCAGCATTTTTCCATGCTTTGTTTTCTTTCTGTTAAACAAAAACAGAAAAAAACTGTGAGTACAATAAACCACTTGAAGTGGTCTTCTGGGAAGGCTGCCCTGTTTTGAATTTTTCGTCAATTTTTGACCCCAGGATTTTTTTGAGAACAGGTGACATTTACAGGCTTGTAATGAGTGTGAATATTTAGTGACCACTACTACTGGCTTTAAAGGTGCTGTTGGGGGAAACGGCCACAAGGTGGCAGCATTTCTCCGTTCCCAAAACTGGTTTCTAGGGCAGCACAGCCTTTCTGGAAGTTGTGTTCCCAGGTTGTAAATTAGAATGGAATGTGCTAGGAAAAAAACCCGTAAGTTAATATTCCATTATTTCTTGTTCGACTTTTTAGTCTTTTTAAATCGAGGTAATATTTAGAATATTGTTTGTCCTAGGTGTATACAATCTGGTTCATTTGTACATTACATACACACACACACACACACACACACACACACATGTAATATATTCATGTACAGATACTCTTCCCATGTAAATTATTGCAGAGTGCTCCATTGACCTCCCTTGCTATATGGTCGGTCTCTTTGATAAATGTATTTAGTAGGTATTTGTACACATATGGTAACCCTAATCTTAATTTTCCATACCACCCACCTTTCCATTTACATAAGAATAGTTTGTTTTCTAAGTCTGTGAGTTTCTTTCTCTGTGAAAATGCTATCATTTTTGTCAGTTGTTAGATAACGCCTATAAGTGATATCATACTATATGTCTTTTTCTTTCTGACTTACGGCATGTTCTGAGATTATATCTAGGCTCATAAATGGTGCCTCAACGAGCAGTGTTTCACTGTTTTCCATGGCTAATATCCCATTATGTACATGGACCACTTCTTCTTTATCCATTCATCCATTGATGGACATTTTGGTTGCTTCCGTGTCTTGGCTATTGTGAAAAATCCTGCAGTGAAGCTGTTGCAGCCTGTGCCTTCTCGACTCTGGTATTTTCAGGTGAGAGGTTCAGCGGTTGACCTGCTGAATGGAATGCTGGCTCAATTTTTACTTTTAAACACAGCTCCTTTCTGTTCTCACTATTGGCTCTTACCACTTTACATCTCACCAGCGGCTAGAGGGTACACAGTTCTCTAAAACCCCTTCAGCATTTATTGTTTGTAGACCTTTGGCTGATGGTAGTTGACGTGTGTGTGTTGAAATCTTTTTGTAGGCTAGATTTGCATGAGTTTAAAAATTTATGTTGTTGAGCTTTTATCCATTTTCCTTGTTTTTAGAAAAATAAGGAGTAAAATTTACCTCTTCCTACTATCTCCTTGAAAATTTTGCCAGTTGTGAATTTTTGAGGGCAGTTGTCCTTTACTGTCCTGAGTCCTTGTGAATGTTAAGTGACCGTTAGCTGTGGTTTTAAAGCCGCTCTTGTGGGAAACGGCCACAAGGCGGCAGCATTTCTACATTTCCAACTCTGGGTTTTTGGGCAACAGAGGGTTCCTGGAAATCGTGTTTGTAAGCTGCAAATTAGAGCAGAATGTGCCACGGCAAACTCCCAAGAGCTTATATCTCCTTACTTCTTGTTTGTTTTTTACATTTAATTTTTATTTATTATCACAGCAAATTGGATAAAAATACGGTGTTTTTTCCAGGTGTACGGAATCTGGTTCATTATATCGATGTATTGATCTATTCATCTTTGGATCCTTTCCCGTGTAGGTTATTACAGAGTGTTGAGTACACCTCTTTTAGCATTCTATAGGTATTTTGTGATTATATATTTCATATGTATTACTACATGTCCGTTAACCCCCATATCCTAATTCATACATTCCTTACACCTTTCCATTTGGTTAAACATAATTTGGGTTTCTGAATCGATGAGTGTCCTTCTCTTGGAAATTATTTCATGGGTATCAATTTTTAGGTAACACCTATAAGTGATGTAATAGGATATCTGTCTTTCGTTTTCTTTCTTACTTCAGGTAGGGTGATTATCTCTAGATCCTTCTATGGTGGTGCCAACGGCATTGTTCCATGCTTTTCCATGGCTAATATTCCATTGTGTACATGGACCACTTCTTCTTGGTGCATTTTTCTGTTGATGGACATTTTGGTTTCTTCCAGCTCTTGGCTATGGTACATGTTGCTGCAGTGAAGGATCGCCAGCCTGTGTCTTTTTGATTCAGGTCTACTCAGCGGATAGGCCCATCAGTGGGCCTACCAGATCACATAGTAGCTCAAGTTTTACCTTTAAACACACCTCCATTTTGTTCTCTGTACTGGCTCTTACCAGGTTACATCCCATCAGCAGCTAGAGGGTACACAGTTCTCTAAAACCCCTTCAGCATTTATACTATGTAGACTTTTTTGCTGATGATCCTTCTGACGGCTGTGAGGTGAATGTGTTTCTAGACTGGATTTGCATGGCTTTATTAATTCCTGACGTTGAGCGTTTCTCCATGCCTTTTTCTATAACAAAAAAAAAGAGACAGAATATAAAATGTGCATAAAATATGCCTCTTGAAATTGTCGTTTTGAAATATGGATGTCTTTTGAGAGTTTTGCTCGATTTACGACCGAAGGATTGTTTTGAGGACAGGTGTCATTTACAGGCCTGCAATTATTTTGACTGTCAAGTAACCATTACAGCTGCAGTTAGAGCTGCTGTTGTGTGAAACGGCCACAAGGCGGCAGCAGTTCTCATTAACCAAATCTGGTTACTAGGGAAACAGAGCCTCAATGGAAGTCCTGTTCTAGGTTGCAAATTAGAATGGAATGGGCCAGGAAAAAGCCCCTTATGTTTATATGTCACTAAATATTGTTCTTTTTTTAAAATTTAATTTTCATTGTTTATCACAGCAAGTGTGATTACAATGTTTTGCTTGTCTTAGGTGTGCAAGATGTGGTTGTTTTCCACATATACATATCTCTTTTCTTCTTTGGATCCTTTTCCCATTTTAGGTTATGACACAATGTTGAGTAGTCTTCTCTTGGTATTCCGTAGGTCTTTGGTGATTATATACTTCTCCTGTGTTTGTATATCTCTGTTAACTCTGACATCCTAATGTATCCAATCCTCACACCTTTCCATTGGTGAACCATAAGTTTGTTTAATGAATCTGTGATTGCCTTTCTCTGTGGAAATATCTTCACTGGTATCAATTTTTAGGTAACACCTATAAGTGATATCACAGGATACGTGTCTTTCGCTTTCTGACTTACTACAAGTTGCGTGATTACTTCTAGACTCATCTATGGTGATGCAAATGGCATTGTGTCATTTTTTTCCTTGGCTAATATTCCATCTGTACGTGGACCAGTTTTTCTTTGTCCACTCACCTGTTGATGGACTTTTTGGTTGCTTCCATGTCTTGGTTATTGTAACACTGCTGAAATGCACATTTGCCTGCCTGTGTCTTTCAATTATGTCTTCTTCGGTTATAGGCCCAGGAGAGGGCCTGTTGGATCATATGGTAGCAAAATGTTTACCTTGTAAAGGCGTCTCCATTCTGTTCTCATTAGTGGCTCTTACCAGGTTATGTTCCACTTAAATTTGAGGGTATGCCCTTGTCCACAACCCTTTCAGCATTTATTGTTTGTAGTTTTTCTGCTGATGTTTATTCTGACAGGTGTGAGCTGACACCTCTTTGAGGTTGGATTTGCATGCATCTCATAATCCCTTGAAATTGAACTTTCAGGCATGTCCTCTTTTTTTTCAAGCTGTGAGTAACGCTTACCTCTTCAAATGGTTTTCTTGAAGTATGTGTCACATTTTGAAATATTTTGGCCATTACCTCCCTGAAGACATTCTGAGGGCAGGTTTCATTTACAGCCCTCCAGTACTTGTGCATATGAAGTGACCATTAGCACAGGTTTTAAAGCTGCTGTTGCAGGTATCGGCCATTGGGCGGCAGCATTTCTCCTTTCCCCATTCAGGGAACTACGGAAAGAGTCCTTCCTGCCAGTGGTGTTCCTCAGTTGTATATTAGAGAGGAATGTGCCCGGACAAACCCCCAAAAGCTGATGTCTCCTTACTTACGTTTGGTTTCTAAATTGAAATTATATATTTTTTTTTATTGGAGTAATATTCCATTGTGTACATGGACCACTTCTTCTTTGTGCCTTCCTCTGTTGACAGACATTTTTGTTGCTTCCAAGTGTTGGCTGTGGTAAATATTGCTGGAGTGCAGGATTGCCACCCTGTGTCTTTTTGATTCTCATCCTCTCAGGTGATAGGCCCAGCAGTGGATATGCTTGATTGAATGGTAGCTCAATATTTACCATATCAAGGCACCTCCTTTGTGGTTTCATTACTGGTTCTTACCATGTCCCACTGAGAAACGAGGGTGCACATTTCTCCACCACCCCTTCAGCATTTATTGTTTGCAGAATTTTTGCTGATGGCCATTATGACTGGTGTGAGCTGATAGGTTTTTGTAATTTGGATTTGCATGTCTTTAATAATTCCTAATGTTCAGCATTTTTCCATGCTTTGTTTTCTTTCTGTTAAACAAAAACAGAAAAAAACTGTGAGTACAATAAACCACTTGAAGTGGTCTTCTGGGAAGGCTGCCCTGTTTTGAATTTTTCGTCAATTTTTGACCCCAGGATTTTTTTGAGAACAGGTGACATTTACAGGCTTGTAATGAGTGTGAATATTTAGTGACCACTACTACTGGCTTTAAAGGTGCTGTTGGGGGAAACGGCCACAAGGTGGCAGCATTTCTCCGTTCCCAAAACTGGTTTCTAGGGCAGCACAGCCTTTCTGGAAGTTGTGTTCCCAGGTTGTAAATTAGAATGGAATGTGCTAGGAAAAAAACCCGTAAGTTAATATTCCATTATTTCTTGTTCGACTTTTTAGTCTTTTTAAATCGAGGTAATATTTAGAATATTGTTTGTCCTAGGTGTATACAATCTGGTTCATTTGTACATTACATACACACACACACACACACACACACACACACACATGTAATATATTCATGTACAGATACTCTTCCCATGTAAATTATTGCAGAGTGCTCCATTGACCTCCCTTGCTATATGGTCGGTCTCTTTGATAAATGTATTTAGTAGGTATTTGTACACATATGGTAACCCTAATCTTAATTTTCCATACCACCCACCTTTCCATTTACATAAGAATAGTTTGTTTTCTAAGTCTGTGAGTTTCTTTCTCTGTGAAAATGCTATCATTTTTGTCAGTTGTTAGATAACGCCTATAAGTGATATCATACTATATGTCTTTTTCTTTCTGACTTACGGCATGTTCTGAGATTATATCTAGGCTCATAAATGGTGCCTCAACGAGCAGTGTTTCACTGTTTTCCATGGCTAATATCCCATTATGTACATGGACCACTTCTTCTTTATCCATTCATCCATTGATGGACATTTTGGTTGCTTCCGTGTCTTGGCTATTGTGAAAAATCCTGCAGTGAAGCTGTTGCAGCCTGTGCCTTCTCGACTCTGGTATTTTCAGGTGAGAGGTTCAGCGGTTGACCTGCTGAATGGAATGCTGGCTCAATTTTTACTTTTAAACACAGCTCCTTTCTGTTCTCACTATTGGCTCTTACCACTTTACATCTCACCAGCGGCTAGAGGGTACACAGTTCTCTAAAACCCCTTCAGCATTTATTGTTTGTAGACCTTTGGCTGATGGTAGTTGACGTGTGTGTGTTGAAATCTTTTTGTAGGCTAGATTTGCATGAGTTTAAAAATTTATGTTGTTGAGCTTTTATCCATTTTCCTTGTTTTTAGAAAAATAAGGAGTAAAATTTACCTCTTCCTACTATCTCCTTGAAAATTTTGCCAGTTGTGAATTTTTGAGGGCAGTTGTCCTTTACTGTCCTGAGTCCTTGTGAATGTTAAGTGACCGTTAGCTGTGGTTTTAAAGCCGCTCTTGTGGGAAACGGCCACAAGGCGGCAGCATTTCTACATTTCCAACTCTGGGTTTTTGGGCAACAGAGGGTTCCTGGAAATCGTGTTTGTAAGCTGCAAATTAGAGCAGAATGTGCCACGGAAAACTCCCAAGAGCTTATATCTCCTTACTTCTTGTTTGTTTTTTACATTTAATTTTTATTTATTATCACAGCAAATTGGATAAAAATACGGTGTTTTTTCCAGGTGTACGGAATCTGGTTCATTATATCGATGTATTGATCTATTCATCTTTGGATCCTTTCCCGTGTAGGTTATTACAGAGTGTTGAGTACACCTCTTTTAGCATTCTATAGGTATTTTGTGATTATATATTTCATATGTATTACTACATGTCCGTTAACCCCCATATCCTAATTCATACATTCCTTACACCTTTCCATTTGGTTAAACATAATTTGGTTTTCTGAATCGATGAGTGTCCTTCTCTTGGAAATTATTTCATGGGTATCAATTTTTAGGTAACACCTATAAGTGATGTAATAGGATATCTGTCTTTCGTTTTCTTTCTTACTTCAGGTAGGGTGATTATCTCTAGATCCTTCTATGGTGGTGCCAACGGCATTGTTCCATGCTTTTCCATGGCTAATATTCCATTGTGTACATGGACCACTTCTTCTTGGTGCATTTTTCTGTTGATGGACATTTTGGTTTCTTCCAGCTCTTGGCTATGGTACATGTTGCTGCAGTGAAGGATCGCCAGCCTGTGTCTTTTTGATTCAGGTCTACTCAGCGGATAGGCCCATCAGTGGGCCTACCAGATCACATAGTAGCTCAAGTTTTACCTTTAAACACACCTCCATTTTGTTCTCTGTACTGGCTCTTACCAGGTTACATCCCATCAGCAGCTAGAGGGTACACAGTTCTCTAAAACCCCTTCAGCATTTATACTATGTAGACTTTTTTGCTGATGATCCTTCTGACGGCTGTGAGGTGAATGTGTTTCTAGACTGGATTTGCATGGCTTTATTAATTCCTGACGTTGAGCGTTTCTCCATGCCTTTTTCTATAACAAAAAAAAAGAGACAGAATATAAAATGTGCATAAAATATGCCTCTTGAAATTGTCGTTTTGAAATATGGATGTCTTTTGAGAGTTTTGCTCGATTTACGACCGAAGGATTGTTTTGAGGACAGGTGTCATTTACAGGCCTGCAATTATTTTGACTGTCAAGTAACCATTACAGCTGCAGTTAGAGCTGCTGTTGTGTGAAACGGCCACAAGGCGGCAGCAGTTCTCATTAACCAAATCTGGTTACTAGGGAAACAGAGCCTCAATGGAAGTCCTGTTCTAGGTTGCAAATTAGAATGGAATGGGCCAGGAAAAAGCCCCTTATGTTTATATGTCACTAAATATTGTTCTTTTTTTAAAATTTAATTTTCATTGTTTATCACAGCAAGTGTGATTACAATGTTTTGCTTGTCTTAGGTGTGCAAGATGTGGTTGTTTTCCACATATACATATCTCTTTTCTTCTTTGGATCCTTTTCCCATTTTAGGTTATGACACAATGTTGAGTAGTCTTCTCTTGGTATTCCGTAGGTCTTTGGTGATTATATACTTCTCCTGTGTTTGTATATCTCTGTTAACTCTGACATCCTAATGTATCCAATCCTCACACCTTTCCATTGGTGAACCATAAGTTTGTTTAATGAATCTGTGATTGCCTTTCTCTGTGGAAATATCTTCACTGGTATCAATTTTTAGGTAACACCTATAAGTGATATCACAGGATACGTGTCTTTCGCTTTCTGACTTACTACAAGTTGCGTGATTACTTCTAGACTCATCTATGGTGATGCAAATGGCATTGTGTCATTTTTTTCCTTGGCTAATATTCCATCTGTACGTGGACCAGTTTTTCTTTGTCCACTCACCTGTTGATGGACTTTTTGGTTGCTTCCATGTCTTGGTTATTGTAACACTGCTGAAATGCACATTTGCCTGCCTGTGTCTTTCAATTATGTCTTCTTCGGTTATAGGCCCAGGAGAGGGCCTGTTGGATCATATGGTAGCAAAATGTTTACCTTGTAAAGGCGTCTCCATTCTGTTCTCATTAGTGGCTCTTACCAGGTTATGTTCCACTTAAATTTGAGGGTATGCCCTTGTCCACAACCCTTTCAGCATTTATTGTTTGTAGTTTTTCTGCTGATGTTTATTCTGACAGGTGTGAGCTGACACCTCTTTGAGGTTGGATTTGCATGCATCTCATAATCCCTTGAAATTGAACTTTCAGGCATGTCCTCTTTTTTTTCAAGCTGTGAGTAACGCTTACCTCTTCAAATGGTTTTCTTGAAGTATGTGTCACATTTTGAAATATTTTGGCCATTACCTCCCTGAAGACATTCTGAGGGCAGGTTTCATTTACAGCCCTCCAGTACTTGTGCATATGAAGTGACCATTAGCACAGGTTTTAAAGCTGCTGTTGCAGGTATCGGCCATTGGGCGGCAGCATTTCTCCTTTCCCCATTCAGGGAACTACGGAAAGAGTCCTTCCTGCCAGTGGTGTTCCTCAGTTGTATATTAGAGAGGAATGTGCCCGGACAAACCCCCAAAAGCTGATGTCTCCTTACTTACGTTTGGTTTCTAAATTGAAATTATATATTTTTTTTTATTGGAGTAATATTCCATTGTGTACATGGACCACTTCTTCTTTGTGCCTTCCTCTGTTGACAGACATTTTTGTTGCTTCCAAGTGTTGGCTGTGGTAAATATTGCTGGAGTGCAGGATTGCCACCCTGTGTCTTTTTGATTCTCATCCTCTCAGGTGATAGGCCCAGCAGTGGATATGCTTGATTGAATGGTAGCTCAATATTTACCATATCAAGGCACCTCCTTTGTGGTTTCATTACTGGTTCTTACCATGTCCCACTGAGAAACGAGGGTGCACATTTCTCCACCACCCCTTCAGCATTTATTGTTTGCAGAATTTTTGCTGATGGCCATTATGACTGGTGTGAGCTGATAGGTTTTTGTAATTTGGATTTGCATGTCTTTAATAATTCCTAATGTTCAGCATTTTTCCATGCTTTGTTTTCTTTCTGTTAAACAAAAACAGAAAAAAACTGTGAGTACAATAAACCACTTGAAGTGGTCTTCTGGGAAGGCTGCCCTGTTTTGAATTTTTCGTCAATTTTTGACCCCAGGATTTTTTTGAGAACAGGTGACATTTACAGGCTTGTAATGAGTGTGAATATTTAGTGACCACTACTACTGGCTTTAAAGGTGCTGTTGGGGGAAACGGCCACAAGGTGGCAGCATTTCTCCGTTCCCAAAACTGGTTTCTAGGGCAGCACAGCCTTTCTGGAAGTTGTGTTCCCAGGTTGTAAATTAGAATGGAATGTGCTAGGAAAAAAACCCGTAAGTTAATATTCCATTATTTCTTGTTCGACTTTTTAGTCTTTTTAAATCGAGGTAATATTTAGAATATTGTTTGTCCTAGGTGTATACAATCTGGTTCATTTGTACATTACATACACACACACACACACACACACACACACACACATGTAATATATTCATGTACAGATACTCTTCCCATGTAAATTATTGCAGAGTGCTCCATTGACCTCCCTTGCTATATGGTCGGTCTCTTTGATAAATGTATTTAGTAGGTATTTGTACACATATGGTAACCCTAATCTTAATTTTCCATACCACCCACCTTTCCATTTACATAAGAATAGTTTGTTTTCTAAGTCTGTGAGTTTCTTTCTCTGTGAAAATGCTATCATTTTTGTCAGTTGTTAGATAACGCCTATAAGTGATATCATACTATATGTCTTTTTCTTTCTGACTTACGGCATGTTCTGAGATTATATCTAGGCTCATAAATGGTGCCTCAACGAGCAGTGTTTCACTGTTTTCCATGGCTAATATCCCATTATGTACATGGACCACTTCTTCTTTATCCATTCATCCATTGATGGACATTTTGGTTGCTTCCGTGTCTTGGCTATTGTGAAAAATCCTGCAGTGAAGCTGTTGCAGCCTGTGCCTTCTCGACTCTGGTATTTTCAGGTGAGAGGTTCAGCGGTTGACCTGCTGAATGGAATGCTGGCTCAATTTTTACTTTTAAACACAGCTCCTTTCTGTTCTCACTATTGGCTCTTACCACTTTACATCTCACCAGCGGCTAGAGGGTACACAGTTCTCTAAAACCCCTTCAGCATTTATTGTTTGTAGACCTTTGGCTGATGGTAGTTGACGTGTGTGTGTTGAAATCTTTTTGTAGGCTAGATTTGCATGAGTTTAAAAATTTATGTTGTTGAGCTTTTATCCATTTTCCTTGTTTTTAGAAAAATAAGGAGTAAAATTTACCTCTTCCTACTATCTCCTTGAAAATTTTGCCAGTTGTGAATTTTTGAGGGCAGTTGTCCTTTACTGTCCTGAGTCCTTGTGAATGTTAAGTGACCGTTAGCTGTGGTTTTAAAGCCGCTCTTGTGGGAAACGGCCACAAGGCGGCAGCATTTCTACATTTCCAACTCTGGGTTTTTGGGCAACAGAGGGTTCCTGGAAATCGTGTTTGTAAGCTGCAAATTAGAGCAGAATGTGCCACGGCAAACTCCCAAGAGCTTATATCTCCTTACTTCTTGTTTGTTTTTTACATTTAATTTTTATTTATTATCACAGCAAATTGGATAAAAATACGGTGTTTTTTCCAGGTGTACGGAATCTGGTTCATTATATCGATGTATTGATCTATTCATCTTTGGATCCTTTCCCGTGTAGGTTATTACAGAGTGTTGAGTACACCTCTTTTAGCATTCTATAGGTATTTTGTGATTATATATTTCATATGTATTACTACATGTCCGTTAACCCCCATATCCTAATTCATACATTCCTTACACCTTTCCATTTGGTTAAACATAATTTGGGTTTCTGAATCGATGAGTGTCCTTCTCTTGGAAATTATTTCATGGGTATCAATTTTTAGGTAACACCTATAAGTGATGTAATAGGATATCTGTCTTTCGTTTTCTTTCTTACTTCAGGTAGGGTGATTATCTCTAGATCCTTCTATGGTGGTGCCAACGGCATTGTTCCATGCTTTTCCATGGCTAATATTCCATTGTGTACATGGACCACTTCTTCTTGGTGCATTTTTCTGTTGATGGACATTTTGGTTTCTTCCAGCTCTTGGCTATGGTACATGTTGCTGCAGTGAAGGATCGCCAGCCTGTGTCTTTTTGATTCAGGTCTACTCAGCGGATAGGCCCATCAGTGGGCCTACCAGATCACATAGTAGCTCAAGTTTTACCTTTAAACACACCTCCATTTTGTTCTCTGTACTGGCTCTTACCAGGTTACATCCCATCAGCAGCTAGAGGGTACACAGTTCTCTAAAACCCCTTCAGCATTTATACTATGTAGACTTTTTTACTGATGATCCTTCTGACGGCTGTGAGGTGAATGTGTTTCTAGACTGGATTTGCATGGCTTTATTAATTCCTGACGTTGAGCGTTTCTCCATGCCTTTTTCTATAACAAAAAAAAAGAGACAGAATATAAAATGTGCATAAAATATGCCTCTTGAAATTGTCGTTTTGAAATATGGATGTCTTTTGAGAGTTTTGCTCGATTTACGACCGAAGGATTGTTTTGAGGACAGGTGTCATTTACAGGCCTGCAATTATTTTGACTGTCAAGTAACCATTACAGCTGCAGTTAGAGCTGCTGTTGTGTGAAACGGCCACAAGGCGGCAGCAGTTCTCATTAACCAAATCTGGTTACTAGGGAAACAGAGCCTCAATGGAAGTCCTGTTCTAGGTTGCAAATTAGAATGGAATGGGCCAGGAAAAAGCCCCTTATGTTTATATGTCACTAAATATTGTTCTTTTTTTAAAATTTAATTTTCATTGTTTATCACAGCAAGTGTGATTACAATGTTTTGCTTGTCTTAGGTGTGCAAGATGTGGTTGTTTTCCACATATACATATCTCTTTTCTTCTTTGGATCCTTTTCCCATTTTAGGTTATGACACAATGTTGAGTAGTCTTCTCTTGGTATTCCGTAGGTCTTTGGTGATTATATACTTCTCCTGTGTTTGTATATCTCTGTTAACTCTGACATCCTAATGTATCCAATCCTCACACCTTTCCATTGGTGAACCATAAGTTTGTTTAATGAATCTGTGATTGCCTTTCTCTGTGGAAATATCTTCACTGGTATCAATTTTTAGGTAACACCTATAAGTGATATCACAGGATACGTGTCTTTCGCTTTCTGACTTACTACAAGTTGCGTGATTACTTCTAGACTCATCTATGGTGATGCAAATGGCATTGTGTCATTTTTTTCCTTGGCTAATATTCCATCTGTACGTGGACCAGTTTTTCTTTGTCCACTCACCTGTTGATGGACTTTTTGGTTGCTTCCATGTCTTGGTTATTGTAACACTGCTGAAATGCACATTTGCCTGCCTGTGTCTTTCAATTATGTCTTCTTCGGTTATAGGCCCAGGAGAGGGCCTGTTGGATCATATGGTAGCAAAATGTTTACCTTGTAAAGGCGTCTCCATTCTGTTCTCATTAGTGGCTCTTACCAGGTTATGTTCCACTTAAATTTGAGGGTATGCCCTTGTCCACAACCCTTTCAGCATTTATTGTTTGTAGTTTTTCTGCTGATGTTTATTCTGACAGGTGTGAGCTGACACCTCTTTGAGGTTGGATTTGCATGCATCTCATAATCCCTTGAAATTGAACTTTCAGGCATGTCCTCTTTTTTTTCAAGCTGTGAGTAACGCTTACCTCTTCAAATGGTTTTCTTGAAGTATGTGTCACATTTTGAAATATTTTGGCCATTACCTCCCTGAAGACATTCTGAGGGCAGGTTTCATTTACAGCCCTCCAGTACTTGTGCATATGAAGTGATCATTAGCACAGGTTTTAAAGCTGCTGTTGCAGGTATCGGCCATTGGGCGGCAGCATTTCTCCTTTCCCCATTCAGGGAACTACGGAAAGAGTCCTTCCTGCCAGTGGTGTTCCTCAGTTGTATATTAGAGAGGAATGTGCCCGGACAAACCCCCAAAAGCTGATGTCTCCTTACTTACGTTTGGTTTCTAAATTGAAATTATATATTTTTTTTTATTGGAGTAATATTCCATTGTGTACATGGACCACTTCTTCTTTGTGCCTTCCTCTGTTGACAGACATTTTTGTTGCTTCCAAGTGTTGGCTGTGGTAAATATTGCTGGAGTGCAGGATTGCCACCCTGTGTCTTTTTGATTCTCATCCTCTCAGGTGATAGGCCCAGCAGTGGATATGCTTGATTGAATGGTAGCTCAATATTTACCATATCAAGGCACCTCCTTTGTGGTTTCATTACTGGTTCTTACCATGTCCCACTGAGAAACGAGGGTGCACATTTCTCCACCACCCCTTCAGCATTTATTGTTTGCAGAATTTTTGCTGATGGCCATTATGACTGGTGTGAGCTGATAGGTTTTTGTAATTTGGATTTGCATGTCTTTAATAATTCCTAATGTTCAGCATTTTTCCATGCTTTGTTTTCTTTCTGTTAAACAAAAACAGAAAAAAACTGTGAGTACAATAAACCACTTGAAGTGGTCTTCTGGGAAGGCTGCCCTGTTTTGAATTTTTCGTCAATTTTTGACCCCAGGATTTTTTTGAGAACAGGTGACATTTACAGGCTTGTAATGAGTGTGAATATTTAGTGACCACTACTACTGGCTTTAAAGGTGCTGTTGGGGGAAACGGCCACAAGGTGGCAGCATTTCTCCGTTCCCAAAACTGGTTTCTAGGGCAGCACAGCCTTTCTGGAAGTTGTGTTCCCAGGTTGTAAATTAGAATGGAATGTGCTAGGAAAAAAACCCGTAAGTTAATATTCCATTATTTCTTGTTCGACTTTTTAGTCTTTTTAAATCGAGGTAATATTTAGAATATTGTTTGTCCTAGGTGTATACAATCTGGTTCATTTGTACATTACATACACACACACACACACACACACACACACACACATGTAATATATTCATGTACAGATACTCTTCCCATGTAAATTATTGCAGAGTGCTCCATTGACCTCCCTTGCTATATGGTCGGTCTCTTTGATAAATGTATTTAGTAGGTATTTGTACACATATGGTAACCCTAATCTTAATTTTCCATACCACCCACCTTTCCATTTACATAAGAATAGTTTGTTTTCTAAGTCTGTGAGTTTCTTTCTCTGTGAAAATGCTATCATTTTTGTCAGTTGTTAGATAACGCCTATAAGTGATATCATACTATATGTCTTTTTCTTTCTGACTTACGGCATGTTCTGAGATTATATCTAGGCTCATAAATGGTGCCTCAACGAGCAGTGTTTCACTGTTTTCCATGGCTAATATCCCATTATGTACATGGACCACTTCTTCTTTATCCATTCATCCATTGATGGACATTTTGGTTGCTTCCGTGTCTTGGCTATTGTGAAAAATCCTGCAGTGAAGCTGTTGCAGCATGTGCCTTCTCGACTCTGGTATTTTCAGGTGAGAGGTTCAGCGGTTGACCTGCTGAATGGAATGCTGGCTCAATTTTTACTTTTAAACACAGCTCCTTTCTGTTCTCACTATTGGCTCTTACCACTTTACATCTCACCAGCGGCTAGAGGGTACACAGTTCTCTAAAACCCCTTCAGCATTTATTGTTTGTAGACCTTTGGCTGATGGTAGTTGACGTGTGTGTGTTGAAATCTTTTTGTAGGCTAGATTTGCATGAGTTTAAAAATTTATGTTGTTGAGCTTTTATCCATTTTCCTTGTTTTTAGAAAAATAAGGAGTAAAATTTACCTCTTCCTACTATCTCCTTGAAAATTTTGCCAGTTGTGAATTTTTGAGGGCAGTTGTCCTTTACTGTCCTGAGTCCTTGTGAATGTTAAGTGACCGTTAGCTGTGGTTTTAAAGCCGCTCTTGTGGGAAACGGCCACAAGGCGGCAGCATTTCTACATTTCCAACTCTGGGTTTTTGGGCAACAGAGGGTTCCTGGAAATCGTGTTTGTAAGCTGCAAATTAGAGCAGAATGTGCCACGGCAAACTCCCAAGAGCTTATATCTCCTTACTTCTTGTTTGTTTTTTACATTTAATTTTTATTTATTATCACAGCAAATTGGATAAAAATACAGTGTTTTTTCCAGGTGTACGGAATCTGGTTCATTATATCGATGTATTGATCTATTCATCTTTGGATCCTTTCCCGTGTAGGTTATTACAGAGTGTTGAGTACACCTCTTTTAGCATTCTATAGGTATTTTGTGATTATATATTTCATATGTATTACTACATGTCCGTTAACCCCCATATCCTAATTCATACATTCCTTACACCTTTCCATTTGGTTAAACATAATTTGGGTTTCTGAATCTATGAGTGTCCTTCTCTTGGAAATTATTTCATGGGTATCAATTTTTAGGTAACACCTATAAGTGATGTAATAGGATATCTGTCTTTCGTTTTCTTTCTTACTTCAGGTAGGGTGATTATCTCTAGATCCTTCTATGGTGGTGCCAACGGCATTGTTCCATGCTTTTCCATGGCTAATATTCCATTGTGTACATGGACCACTTCTTCTTGGTGCATTTTTCTGTTGATGGACATTTTGGTTTCTTCCAGCTCTTGGCTATGGTACATGTTGCTGCAGTGAAGGATCGCCAGCCTGTGTCTTTTTGATTCAGGTCTACTCAGCGGATAGGCCCATCAGTGGGCCTACCAGATCACATAGTAGCTCAAGTTTTACCTTTAAACACACCTCCATTTTGTTCTCTGTACTGGCTCTTACCAGGTTACATCCCATCAGCAGCTAGAGGGTACACAGTTCTCTAAAACCCCTTCAGCATTTATACTATGTAGACTTTTTTGCTGATGATCCTTCTGACGGCTGTGAGGTGAATGTGTTTCTAGACTGGATTTGCATGGCTTTATTAATTCCTGACGTTGAGCGTTTCTCCATGCCTTTTTCTATAACAAAAAAAAGAGACAGAATATAAAATGTGCATAAAATATGCCTCTTGAAATTGTCGTTTTGAAATATGGATGTCTTTTGAGAGTTTTGCTCGATTTACGACCGAAGGATTGTTTTGAGGACAGGTGTCATTTACAGGCCTGCAATTATTTTGACTGTCAAGTAACCATTACAGCTGCAGTTAGAGCTGCTGTTGTGTGAAACGGCCACAAGGCGGCAGCAGTTCTCATTAACCAAATCTGGTTACTAGGGAAACAGAGCCTCAATGGAAGTCCTGTTCTAGGTTGCAAATTAGAATGGAATGGGCCAGGAAAAAGCCCCTTATGTTTATATGTCACTAAATATTGTTCTTTTTTTAAAATTTAATTTTCATTGTTTATCACAGCAAGTGTGATTACAATGTTTTGCTTGTCTTAGGTGTGCAAGATGTGGTTGTTTTCCACATATACATATCTCTTTTCTTCTTTGGATCCTTTTCCCATTTTAGGTTATGACACAATGTTGAGTAGTCTTCTCTTGGTATTCCGTAGGTCTTTGGTGATTATATACTTCTCCTGTGTTTGTATATCTCTGTTAACTCTGACATCCTAATGTATCCAATCCTCACACCTTTCCATTGGTGAACCATAAGTTTGTTTAATGAATCTGTGATTGCCTTTCTCTGTGGAAATATCTTCACTGGTATCAATTTTTAGGTAACACCTATAAGTGATATCACAGGATACGTGTCTTTCGCTTTCTGACTTACTACAAGTTGCGTGATTACTTCTAGACTCATCTATGGTGATGCAAATGGCATTGTGTCATTTTTTTCCTTGGCTAATATTCCATCTGTACGTGGACCAGTTTTTCTTTGTCCACTCACCTGTTGATGGACTTTTTGGTTGCTTCCATGTCTTGGTTATTGTAACACTGCTGAAATGCACATTTGCCTGCCTGTGTCTTTCAATTATGTCTTCTTCGGTTATAGGCCCAGGAGAGGGCCTGTTGGATCATATGGTAGCAAAATGTTTACCTTGTAAAGGCGTCTCCATTCTGTTCTCATTAGTGGCTCTTACCAGGTTATGTTCCACTTAAATTTGAGGGTATGCCCTTGTCCACAACCCTTTCAGCATTTATTGTTTGTAGTTTTTCTGCTGATGTTTATTCTGACAGGTGTGAGCTGACACCTCTTTGAGGTTGGATTTGCATGCATCTCATAATCCCTTGAAATTGAACTTTCAGGCATGTCCTCTTTTTTTTCAAGCTGTGAGTAACGCTTACCTCTTCAAATGGTTTTCTTGAAGTATGTGTCACATTTTGAAATATTTTGGCCATTACCTCCCTGAAGACATTCTGAGGGCAGGTTTCATTTACAGCCCTCCAGTACTTGTGCATATGAAGTGACCATTAGCACAGGTTTTAAAGCTGCTGTTGCAGGTATCGGCCATTGGGCGGCAGCATTTCTCCTTTCCCCATTCAGGGAACTACGGAAAGAGTCCTTCCTGCCAGTGGTGTTCCTCAGTTGTATATTAGAGAGGAATGTGCCCGGACAAACCCCCAAAAGCTGATGTCTCCTTACTTACGTTTGGTTTCTAAATTGAAATTATATATTTTTTTTTATTGGAGTAATATTCCATTGTGTACATGGACCACTTCTTCTTTGTGCCTTCCTCTGTTGACAGACATTTTTGTTGCTTCCAAGTGTTGGCTGTGGTAAATATTGCTGGAGTGCAGGATTGCCACCCTGTGTCTTTTTGATTCTCATCCTCTCAGGTGATAGGCCCAGCAGTGGATATGCTTGATTGAATGGTAGCTCAATATTTACCATATCAAGGCACCTCCTTTGTGGTTTCATTACTGGTTCTTACCATGTCCCACTGAGAAACGAGGGTGCACATTTCTCCACAACCCCTTCAGCATTTATTGTTTGCAGAATTTTTGCTGATGGCCATTATGACTGGTGTGAGCTGATAGGTTTTTGTAATTTGGATTTGCATGTCTTTAATAATTCCTAATGTTCAGCATTTTTCCATGCTTTGTTTTCTTTCTGTTAAACAAAAACAGAAAAAAACTGTGAGTACAATAAACCACTTGAAGTGGTCTTCTGGGAAGGCTGCCCTGTTTTGAATTTTTCGTCAATTTTTGACCCCAGGATTTTTTTGAGAACAGGTGACATTTACAGGCTTGTAATGAGTGTGAATATTTAGTGACCACTACTACTGGCTTTAAAGGTGCTGTTGGGGGAAACGGCCACAAGGTGGCAGCATTTCTCCGTTCCCAAAACTGGTTTCTAGGGCAGCACAGCCTTTCTGGAAGTTGTGTTCCCAGGTTGTAAATTAGAATGGAATGTGCTAGGAAAAAAACCCGTAAGTTAATATTCCATTATTTCTTGTTCGACTTTTTAGTCTTTTTAAATCGAGGTAATATTTAGAATATTGTTTGTCCTAGGTGTATACAATCTGGTTCATTTGTACATTACATACACACACACACACACACACACACACACACACACATGTAATATATTCATGTACAGATACTCTTCCCATGTAAATTATTGCAGAGTGCTCCATTGACCTCCCTTGCTATATGGTCGGTCTCTTTGATAAATGTATTTAGTAGGTATTTGTACACATATGGTAACCCTAATCTTAATTTTCCATACCACCCACCTTTCCATTTACATAAGAATAGTTTGTTTTCTAAGTCTGTGAGTTTCTTTCTCTGTGAAAATGCTATCATTTTTGTCAGTTGTTAGATAACGCCTATAAGTGATATCATACTATATGTCTTTTTCTTTCTGACTTACGGCATGTTCTGAGATTATATCTAGGCTCATAAATGGTGCCTCAACGAGCAGTGTTTCACTGTTTTCCATGGCTAATATCCCATTATGTACATGGACCACTTCTTCTTTATCCATTCATCCATTGATGGACATTTTGGTTGCTTCCGTGTCTTGGCTATTGTGAAAAATCCTGCAGTGAAGCTGTTGCAGCCTGTGCCTTCTCGACTCTGGTATTTTCAGGTGAGAGGTTCAGCGGTTGACCTGCTGAATGGAATGCTGGCTCAATTTTTACTTTTAAACACAGCTCCTTTCTGTTCTCACTATTGGCTCTTACCACTTTACATCTCACCAGCGGCTAGAGGGTACACAGTTCTCTAAAACCCCTTCAGCATTTATTGTTTGTAGACCTTTGGCTGATGGTAGTTGACGTGTGTGTGTTGAAATCTTTTTGTAGGCTAGATTTGCATGAGTTTAAAAATTTATGTTGTTGAGCTTTTATCCATTTTCCTTGTTTTTAGAAAAATAAGGAGTAAAATTTACCTCTTCCTACTATCTCCTTGAAAATTTTGCCAGTTGTGAATTTTTGAGGGCAGTTGTCCTTTACTGTCCTGAGTCCTTGTGAATGTTAAGTGACCGTTAGCTGTGGTTTTAAAGCCGCTCTTGTGGGAAACGGCCACAAGGCGGCAGCATTTCTACATTTCCAACTCTGGGTTTTTGGGCAACAGAGGGTTCCTGGAAATCGTGTTTGTAAGCTGCAAATTAGAGCAGAATGTGCCACGGCAAACTCCCAAGAGCTTATATCTCCTTACTTCTTGTTTGTTTTTTACATTTAATTTTTATTTATTATCACAGCAAATTGGATAAAAATACGGTGTTTTTTCCAGGTGTACGGAATCTGGTTCATTATATCGATGTATTGATCTATTCATCTTTGGATCCTTTCCCGTGTAGGTTATTACAGAGTGTTGAGTACACCTCTTTTAGCATTCTATAGGTATTTTGTGATTATATATTTCATATGTATTACTACATGTCCGTTAACCCCCATATCCTAATTCATACATTCCTTACACCTTTCCATTTGGTTAAACATAATTTGGTTTTCTGAATCGATGAGTGTCCTTCTCTTGGAAATTATTTCATGGGTATCAATTTTTAGGTAACACCTATAAGTGATGTAATAGGATATCTGTCTTTCGTTTTCTTTCTTACTTCAGGTAGGGTGATTATCTCTAGATCCTTCTATGGTGGTGCCAACGGCATTGTTCCATGCTTTTCCATGGCTAATATTCCATTGTGTACATGGACCACTTCTTCTTGGTGCATTTTTCTGTTGATGGACATTTTGGTTTCTTCCAGCTCTTGGCTATGGTACATGTTGCTGCAGTGAAGGATCGCCAGCCTGTGTCTTTTTGATTCAGGTCTACTCAGCGGATAGGCCCATCAGTGGGCCTACCAGATCACATAGTAGCTCAAGTTTTACCTTTAAACACACCTCCATTTTGTTCTCTGTACTGGCT
Source organism: Grampus griseus (assembly GCF_964374135.1). Lineage (NCBI taxonomy): Eukaryota > Metazoa > Chordata > Mammalia > Artiodactyla > Delphinidae > Grampus > Grampus griseus. The sequence goes on from NW_028133376.1 coordinate 137,038, forward strand.
CTTACCAGGTTACATCCCATCAGCAGCTAGAGGGTACACAGTTCTCTAAAACCCCTTCAGCATTTATACTATGTAGACTTTTTTGCTGATGATCCTTCTGACGGCTGTGAGGTGAATGTGTTTCTAGACTGGATTTGCATGGCTTTATTAATTCCTGACGTTGAGCGTTTCTCCATGCCTTTTTCTATAACAAAAAAAAAGAGACAGAATATAAAATGTGCATAAAATATGCCTCTTGAAATTGTCGTTTTGAAATATGGATGTCTTTTGAGAGTTTTGCTCGATTTACGACCGAAGGATTGTTTTGAGGACAGGTGTCATTTACAGGCCTGCAATTATTTTGACTGTCAAGTAACCATTACAGCTGCAGTTAGAGCTGCTGTTGTGTGAAACGGCCACAAGGCGGCAGCAGTTCTCATTAACCAAATCTGGTTACTAGGGAAACAGAGCCTCAATGGAAGTCCTGTTCTAGGTTGCAAATTAGAATGGAATGGGCCAGGAAAAAGCCCCTTATGTTTATATGTCACTAAATATTGTTCTTTTTTTAAAATTTAATTTTCATTGTTTATCACAGCAAGTGTGATTACAATGTTTTGCTTGTCTTAGGTGTGCAAGATGTGGTTGTTTTCCACATATACATATCTCTTTTCTTCTTTGGATCCTTTTCCCATTTTAGGTTATGACACAATGTTGAGTAGTCTTCTCTTGGTATTCCGTAGGTCTTTGGTGATTATATACTTCTCCTGTGTTTGTATATCTCTGTTAACTCTGACATCCTAATGTATCCAATCCTCACACCTTTCCATTGGTGAACCATAAGTTTGTTTAATGAATCTGTGATTGCCTTTCTCTGTGGAAATATCTTCACTGGTATCAATTTTTAGGTAACACCTATAAGTGATATCACAGGATACGTGTCTTTCGCTTTCTGACTTACTACAAGTTGCGTGATTACTTCTAGACTCATCTATGGTGATGCAAATGGCATTGTGTCATTTTTTTCCTTGGCTAATATTCCATCTGTACGTGGACCAGTTTTTCTTTGTCCACTCACCTGTTGATGGACTTTTTGGTTGCTTCCATGTCTTGGTTATTGTAACACTGCTGAAATGCACATTTGCCTGCCTGTGTCTTTCAATTATGTCTTCTTCGGTTATAGGCCCAGGAGAGGGCCTGTTGGATCATATGGTAGCAAAATGTTTACCTTGTAAAGGCGTCTCCATTCTGTTCTCATTAGTGGCTCTTACCAGGTTATGTTCCACTTAAATTTGAGGGTATGCCCTTGTCCACAACCCTTTCAGCATTTATTGTTTGTAGTTTTTCTGCTGATGTTTATTCTGACAGGTGTGAGCTGACACCTCTTTGAGGTTGGATTTGCATGCATCTCATAATCCCTTGAAATTGAACTTTCAGGCATGTCCTCTTTTTTTTCAAGCTGTGAGTAACGCTTACCTCTTCAAATGGTTTTCTTGAAGTATGTGTCACATTTTGAAATATTTTGGCCATTACCTCCCTGAAGACATTCTGAGGGCAGGTTTCATTTACAGCCCTCCAGTACTTGTGCATATGAAGTGACCATTAGCACAGGTTTTAAAGCTGCTGTTGCAGGTATCGGCCATTGGGCGGCAGCATTTCTCCTTTCCCCATTCAGGGAACTACGGAAAGAGTCCTTCCTGCCAGTGGTGTTCCTCAGTTGTATATTAGAGAGGAATGTGCCCGGACAAACCCCCAAAAGCTGATGTCTCCTTACTTACGTTTGGTTTCTAAATTGAAATTATATATTTTTTTTTATTGGAGTAATATTCCATTGTGTACATGGACCACTTCTTCTTTGTGCCTTCCTCTGTTGACAGACATTTTTGTTGCTTCCAAGTGTTGGCTGTGGTAAATATTGCTGGAGTGCAGGATTGCCACCCTGTGTCTTTTTGATTCTCATCCTCTCAGGTGATAGGCCCAGCAGTGGATATGCTTGATTGAATGGTAGCTCAATATTTACCATATCAAGGCACCTCCTTTGTGGTTTCATTACTGGTTCTTACCATGTCCCACTGAGAAACGAGGGTGCACATTTCTCCACAACCCCTTCAGCATTTATTGTTTGCAGAATTTTTGCTGATGGCCATTATGACTGGTGTGAGCTGATAGGTTTTTGTAATTTGGATTTGCATGTCTTTAATAATTCCTAATGTTCAGCATTTTTCCATGCTTTGTTTTCTTTCTGTTAAACAAAAACAGAAAAAAACTGTGAGTACAATAAACCACTTGAAGTGGTCTTCTGGGAAGGCTGCCCTGTTTTGAATTTTTCGTCAATTTTTGACCCCAGGATTTTTTTGAGAACAGGTGACATTTACAGGCTTGTAATGAGTGTGAATATTTAGTGACCACTACTACTGGCTTTAAAGGTGCTGTTGGGGGAAACGGCCACAAGGTGGCAGCATTTCTCCGTTCCCAAAACTGGTTTCTAGGGCAGCACAGCCTTTCTGGAAGTTGTGTTCCCAGGTTGTAAATTAGAATGGAATGTGCTAGGAAAAAAACCCGTAAGTTAATATTCCATTATTTCTTGTTCGACTTTTTAGTCTTTTTAAATCGAGGTAATATTTAGAATATTGTTTGTCCTAGGTGTATACAATCTGGTTCATTTGTACATTACATACACACACACACACACACACATGTAATATATTCATGTACAGATACTCTTCCCATGTAAATTATTGCAGAGTGCTCCATTGACCTCCCTTGCTATATGGTCGGTCTCTTTGATAAATGTATTTAGTAGGTATTTGTACACATATGGTAACCCTAATCTTAATTTTCCATACCACCCACCTTTCCATTTACATAAGAATAGTTTGTTTTCTAAGTCTGTGAGTTTCTTTCTCTGTGAAAATGCTATCATTTTTGTCAGTTGTTAGATAACGCCTATAAGTGATATCATACTATATGTCTTTTTCTTTCTGACTTACGGCATGTTCTGAGATTATATCTAGGCTCATAAATGGTGCCTCAACGAGCAGTGTTTCACTGTTTTCCATGGCTAATATCCCATTATGTACATGGACCACTTCTTCTTTATCCATTCATCCATTGATGGACATTTTGGTTGCTTCCGTGTCTTGGCTATTGTGAAAAATCCTGCAGTGAAGCTGTTGCAGCCTGTGCCTTCTCGACTCTGGTATTTTCAGGTGAGAGGTTCAGCGGTTGACCTGCTGAATGGAATGCTGGCTCAATTTTTACTTTTAAACACAGCTCCTTTCTGTTCTCACTATTGGCTCTTACCACTTTACATCTCAGCGGCTAGAGGGTACACAGTTCTCTAAAACCCCTTCAGCATTTATTGTTTGTAGACCTTTGGCTGATGGTAGTTGACGTGTGTGTGTTGAAATCTTTTTGTAGGCTAGATTTGCATGAGTTTAAAAATTTATGTTGTTGAGCTTTTATCCATTTTCCTTGTTTTTAGAAACATAAGGAGTAAAATTTACCTCTTCCTACTATCTCCTTGAAAATTTTGCCAGTTGTGAATTTTTGAGGGCAGTTGTCCTTTACTGTCCTGAGTCCTTGTGAATGTTAAGTGACCGTTAGCTGTGGTTTTAAAGCCGCTCTTGTGGGAAACGGCCACAAGGCGGCAGCATTTCTACATTTCCAACTCTGGGTTTTTGGGCAACAGAGGGTTCCTGGAAATCGTGTTTGTAAGCTGCAAATTAGAGCAGAATGTGCCACGGCAAACTCCCAAGAGCTTATATCTCCTTACTTCTTGTTTGTTTTTTACATTTAATTTTTATTTATTATCACAGCAAATTGGATAAAAATACGGTGTTTTTTCCAGGTGTACGGAATCTGGTTCATTATATCGATGTATTGATCTATTCATCTTTGGATCCTTTCCCGTGTAGGTTATTACAGAGTGTTGAGTACACCTCTTTTAGCATTCTATAGGTATTTTGTGATTATATATTTCATATGTATTACTACATGTCCGTTAACCCCCATATCCTAATTCATACATTCCTTACACCTTTCCATTTGGTTAAACATAATTTGGTTTTCTGAATCGATGAGTGTCTTTCTCTTGGAAATTATTTCATGGGTATCAATTTTTAGGTAACACCTATAAGTGATGTAATAGGATATCTGTCTTTCGTTTTCTTTCTTACTTCAGGTAGGGTGATTATCTCTAGATCCTTCTATGGTGGTGCCAACGGCATTGTTCCATGCTTTTCCATGGCTAATATTCCATTGTGTACATGGACCACTTCTTCTTGGTGCATTTTTCTGTTGATGGACATTTTGGTTTCTTCCAGCTCTTGGCTATGGTACATGTTGCTGCAGTGAAGGATCGCCAGCCTGTGTCTTTTTGATTCAGGTCTACTCAGCGGATAGGCCCATCAGTGGGCCTACCAGATCACATAGTAGCTCAAGTTTTACCTTTAAACACACCTCCATTTTGTTCTCTGTACTGGCTCTTACCAGGTTACATCCCATCAGCAGCTAGAGGGTACACAGTTCTCTAAAACCCCTTCAGCATTTATACTATGTAGACTTTTTTGCTGATGATCCTTCTGACGGCTGTGAGGTGAATGTGTTTCTAGACTGGATTTGCATGGCTTTATTAATTCCTGACGTTGAGCGTTTCTCCATGCCTTTTTCTATAACAAAAAAAAAGAGACAGAATATAAAATGTGCATAAAATATGCCTCTTGAAATTGTCGTTTTGAAATATGGATGTCTTTTGAGAGTTTTGCTCGATTTACGACCGAAGGATTGTTTTGAGGACAGGTGTCATTTACAGGCCTGCAATTATTTTGACTGTCAAGTAACCATTACAGCTGCAGTTAGAGCTGCTGTTGTGTGAAACGGCCACAAGGCGGCAGCAGTTCTCATTAACCAAATCTGGTTACTAGGGAAACAGAGCCTCAATGGAAGTCCTGTTCTAGGTTGCAAATTAGAATGGAATGGGCCAGGAAAAAGCCCCTTATGTTTATATGTCACTAAATATTGTTCTTTTTTTAAAATTTAATTTTCATTGTTTATCACAGCAAGTGTGATTACAATGTTTTGCTTGTCTTAGGTGTGCAAGATGTGGTTGTTTTCCACATATACATATCTCTTTTCTTCTTTGGATCCTTTTCCCATTTTAGGTTATGACACAATGTTGAGTAGTCTTCTCTTGGTATTCCGTAGGTCTTTGGTGATTATATACTTCTCCTGTGTTTGTATATCTCTGTTAACTCTGACATCCTAATGTATCCAATCCTCACACCTTTCCATTGGTGAACCATAAGTTTGTTTAATGAATCTGTGATTGCCTTTCTCTGTGGAAATATCTTCACTGGTATCAATTTTTAGGTAACACCTATAAGTGATATCACAGGATACGTGTCTTTCGCTTTCTGACTTACTACAAGTTGCGTGATTACTTCTAGACTCATCTATGGTGATGCAAATGGCATTGTGTCATTTTTTTCCTTGGCTAATATTCCATCTGTACGTGGACCAGTTTTTCTTTGTCCACTCACCTGTTGATGGACTTTTTGGTTGCTTCCATGTCTTGGTTATTGTAACACTGCTGAAATGCACATTTGCCTGCCTGTGTCTTTCAATTATGTCTTCTTCGGTTATAGGCCCAGGAGAGGGCCTGTTGGATCATATGGTAGCAAAATGTTTACCTTGTAAAGGCGTCTCCATTCTGTTCTCATTAGTGGCTCTTACCAGGTTATGTTCCACTTAAATTTGAGGGTATGCCCTTGTCCACAACCCTTTCAGCATTTATTGTTTGTAGTTTTTCTGCTGATGTTTATTCTGACAGGTGTGAGCTGACACCTCTTTGAGGTTGGATTTGCATGCATCTCATAATCCCTTGAAATTGAACTTTCAGGCATGTCCTCTTTTTTTTCAAGCTGTGAGTAACGCTTACCTCTTCAAATGGTTTTCTTGAAGTATGTGTCACATTTTGAAATATTTTGGCCATTACCTCCCTGAAGACATTCTGAGGGCAGGTTTCATTTACAGCCCTCCAGTACTTGTGCATATGAAGTGACCATTAGCACAGGTTTTAAAGCTGCTGTTGCAGGTATCGGCCATTGGGCGGCAGCATTTCTCCTTTCCCCATTCAGGGAACTACGGAAAGAGTCCTTCCTGCCAGTGGTGTTCCTCAGTTGTATATTAGAGAGGAATGTGCCCAGACAAACCCCCAAAAGCTGATGTCTCCTTACTTACGTTTGGTTTCTAAATTGAAATTATATATTTTTTTTATTGGAGTAATATTCCATTGTGTACATGGACCACTTCTTCTTTGTGCCTTCCTCTGTTGACAGACATTTTTGTTGCTTCCAAGTGTTGGCTGTGGTAAATATTGCTGGAGTGCAGGATTGCCACCCTGTGTCTTTTTGATTCTCATCCTCTCAGGTGATAGGCCCAGCAGTGGGTATGCTTGATTGAATGGTAGCTCAATATTTACCATATCAAGGCACCTCCTTTGTGGTTTCATTACTGGTTCTTACCATGTCCCACTGAGAAACGAGGGTGCACATTTCTCCACCACCCCTTCAGCATTTATTGTTTGCAGAATTTTTGCTGATGGCCATTATGACTGGTGTGAGCTGATAGGTTTTTGTAATTTGGATTTGCATGTCTTTAATAATTCCTAATGTTCAGCATTTTTCCATGCTTTGTTTTCTTTCTGTTAAACAAAAACAGAAAAAAACTGTGAGTACAATAAACCACTTGAAGTGGTCTTCTGGGAAGGCTGCCCTGTTTTGAATTTTTCGTCAATTTTTGACCCCAGGATTTTTTTGAGAACAGGTGACATTTACAGGCTTGTAATGAGTGTGAATATTTAGTGACCACTACTACTGGCTTTAAAGGTGCTGTTGGGGGAAACGGCCACAAGGTGGCAGCATTTCTCCGTTCCCAAAACTGGTTTCTAGGGCAGCACAGCCTTTCTGGAAGTTGTGTTCCCAGGTTGTAAATTAGAATGGAATGTGCTAGGAAAAAAACCCGTAAGTTAATATTCCATTATTTCTTGTTCGACTTTTTAGTCTTTTTAAATCGAGGTAATATTTAGAATATTGTTTGTCCTAGGTGTATACAATCTGGTTCATTTGTACATTACATACACACACACACACACACACACACATATGTAATATATTCATGTACAGATACTCTTCCCATGTAAATTATTGCAGAGTGCTCCATTGACCTCCCTTGCTATATGGTCGGTCTCTTTGATAAATGTATTTAGTAGGTATTTGTACACATATGGTAACCCTAATCTTAATTTTCCATACCACCCACCTTTCCATTTACATAAGAATAGTTTGTTTTCTAAGTCTGTGAGTTTCTTTCTCTGTGAAAATGCTATCATTTTTGTCAGTTGTTAGATAACGCCTATAAGTGATATCATACTATATGTCTTTTTCTTTCTGACTTACGGCATGTTCTGAGATTATATCTAGGCTCATAAATGGTGCCTCAACGAGCAGTGTTTCACTGTTTTCCATAGCTAATATCCCATTATGTACATGGACCACTTCTTCTTTATCCATTCATCCATTGATGGACATTTTGGTTGCTTCCGTGTCTTGGCTATTGTGAAAAATCCTGCAGTGAAGCTGTTGCAGCCTGTGCCTTCTCGACTCTGGTATTTTCAGGTGAGAGGTTCAGCGGTTGACCTGCTGAATGGAATGCTGGCTCAATTTTTACTTTTAAACACAGCTCCTTTCTGTTCTCACTATTGGCTCTTACCACTTTACATCTCACCAGCGGCTAGAGGGTACACAGTTCTCTAAAACCCCTTCAGCATTTATTGTTTGTAGACCTTTGGCTGATGGTAGTTGACGTGTGTGTGTTGAAATCTTTTTGTAGGCTAGATTTGCATGAGTTTAAAAATTTATGTTGTTGAGCTTTTATCCATTTTCCTTGCTTTTAGAAAAATAAGGAGTAAAATTTACCTCTTCCTACTATCTCCTTGAAAATTTTGCCAGTTGTGAATTTTTGAGGGCAGTTGTCCTTTACTGTCCTGAGTCCTTGTGAATGTTAAGTGACCGTTAGCTGTGGTTTTAAAGCCGCTCTTGTGGGAAACGGCCACAAGGCGGCAGCATTTCTACATTTCCAACTCTGGGTTTTTGGGCAACAGAGGGTTCCTGGAAATCGTGTTTGTAAGCTGCAAATTAGAGCAGAATGTGCCACGGCAAACTCCCAAGAGCTTATATCTCCTTACTTCTTGTTTGTTTTTTACATTTAATTTTTATTTATTATCACAGCAAATTGGACAAAAATACGGTGTTTTTTCCAGGTGTACGGAATCTGGTTCATTATATCGATGTATTGATCTATTCATCTTTGGATCCTTTCCCGTGTAGGTTATTACAGAGTGTTGAGTACACCTCTTTTAGCATTCTATAGGTATTTTGTGATTATATATTTCATATGTATTACTACATGTCCGTTAACCCCCATATCCTAATTCATACATTCCTTACACCTTTCCATTTGGTTAAACATAATTTGGGTTTCTGAATCTATGAGTGTCCTTCTCTTGGAAATTATTTCATGGGTATCAATTTTTAGGTAACACCTATAAGTGATGTAACAGGATATCTGTCTTTCGTTTTCTTTCTTACTTCAGGTAGGGTGATTATCTCTAGATCCTTCTATGGTGGTGCCAACGGCATTGTTCCATGCTTTTCCATGGCTAATATTCCATTGTGTACATGGACCACTTCTTCTTGGTGCATTTTTCTGTTGATGGACATTTTGGTTTCTTCCAGCTCTTGGCTATGGTACATGTTGCTGCAGTGAAGGATCGCCAGCCTGTGTCTTTTTGATTCAGGTCTACTCAGCGGATAGGCCCATCAGTGGGCCTACCAGATCACATAGTAGCTCAAGTTTTACCTTTAAACACACCTCCATTTTGTTCTCTGTACTGGCTCTTACCAGGTTACATCCCATCAGCAGCTAGAGGGTACACAGTTCTCTAAAACCCCTTCAGCATTTATACTATGTAGACTTTTTTGCTGATGATCCTTCTGACGGCTGTGAGGTGAATGTGTTTCTAGACTGGATTTGCATGGCTTTATTAATTCCTGACGTTGAGCGTTTCTCCATGCCTTTTTCTATAACAAAAAAAAGAGACAGAATATAAAATGTGCATAAAATATGCCTCTTGAAATTGTCGTTTTGAAATATGGATGTCTTTTGAGAGTTTTGCTCGATTTACGACCGAAGGATTGTTTTGAGGACAGGTGTCATTTACAGGCCTGCAATTATTTTGACTGTCAAGTAACCATTACAGCTGCAGTTAGAGCTGCTGTTGTGTGAAACGGCCACAAGGCGGCAGCAGTTCTCATTAACCAAATCTGGTTACTAGGGAAACAGAGCCTCAATGGAAGTCCTGTTCTAGGTTGCAAATTAGAATGGAATGGGCCAGGAAAAAGCCCCTTATGTTTATATGTCACTAAATATTGTTCTTTTTTTAAAATTTAATTTTCATTGTTTATCACAGCAAGTGTGATTACAATGTTTTGCTTGTCTTAGGTGTGCAAGATGTGGTTGTTTTCCACATATACATATCTCTTTTCTTCTTTGGATCCTTTTCCCATTTTAGGTTATGACACAATGTTGAGTAGTCTTCTCTTGGTATTCCGTAGGTCTTTGGTGATTATATACTTCTCCTGTGTTTGTATATCTCTGTTAACTCTGACATCCTAATGTATCCAATCCTCACACCTTTCCATTGGTGAACCATAAGTTTGTTTAATGAATCTGTGATTGCCTTTCTCTGTGGAAATATCTTCACTGGTATCAATTTTTAGGTAACACCTATAAGTGATATCACAGGATACGTGTCTTTCGCTTTCTGACTTACTACAAGTTGCGTGATTACTTCTAGACTCATCTATGGTGATGCAAATGGCATTGTGTCATTTTTTTCCTTGGCTAATATTCCATCTGTACGTGGACCAGTTTTTCTTTGTCCACTCACCTGTTGATGGACTTTTTGGTTGCTTCCATGTCTTGGTTATTGTAACACTGCTGAAATGCACATTTGCCTGCCTGTGTCTTTCAATTATGTCTTCTTCGGTTATAGGCCCAGGAGAGGGCCTGTTGGATCATATGGTAGCAAAATGTTTACCTTGTAAAGGCGTCTCCATTCTGTTCTCATTAGTGGCTCTTACCAGGTTATGTTCCACTTAAATTTGAGGGTATGCCCTTGTCCACAACCCTTTCAGCATTTATTGTTTGTAGTTTTTCTGCTGATGTTTATTCTGACAGGTGTGAGCTGACACCTCTTTGAGGTTGGATTTGCATGCATCTCATAATCCCTTGAAATTGAACTTTCAGGCATGTCCTCTTTTTTTTCAAGCTGTGAGTAACGCTTACCTCTTCAAATGGTTTTCTTGAAGTATGTGTCACATTTTGAAATATTTTGGCCATTACCTCCCTGAAGACATTCTGAGGGCAGGTTTCATTTACAGCCCTCCAGTACTTGTGCATATGAAGTGACCATTAGCACAGGTTTTAAAGCTGCTGTTGCAGGTATCGGCCATTGGGCGGCAGCATTTCTCCTTTCCCCATTCAGGGAACTACGGAAAGAGTCCTTCCTGCCAGTGGTGTTCCTCAGTTGTATATTAGAGAGGAATGTGCCCAGACAAACCCCCAAAAGCTGATGTCTCCTTACTTACGTTTGGTTTCTAAATTGAAATTATATATTTTTTTTATTGGAGTAATATTCCATTGTGTACATGGACCACTTCTTCTTTGTGCCTTCCTCTGTTGACAGACATTTTTGTTGCTTCCAAGTGTTGGCTGTGGTAAATATTGCTGGAGTGCAGGATTGCCACCCTGTGTCTTTTTGATTCTCATCCTCTCAGGTGATAGGCCCAGCAGTGGGTATGCTTGATTGAATGGTAGCTCAATATTTACCATATCAAGGCACCTCCTTTGTGGTTTCATTACTGGTTCTTACCATGTCCCACTGAGAAACGAGGGTGCACATTTCTCCACCACCCCTTCAGCATTTATTGTTTGCAGAATTTTTGCTGATGGCCATTATGACTGGTGTGAGCTGATAGGTTTTTGTAATTTGGATTTGCATGTCTTTAATAATTCCTAATGTTCAGCATTTTTCCATGCTTTGTTTTCTTTCTGTTAAACAAAAACAGAAAAAAACTGTGAGTACAATAAACCACTTGAAGTGGTCTTCTGGGAAGGCTGCCCTGTTTTGAATTTTTCGTCAATTTTTGACCCCAGGATTTTTTTGAGAACAGGTGACATTTACAGGCTTGTAATGAGTGTGAATATTTAGTGACCACTACTACTGGCTTTAAAGGTGCTGTTGGGGGAAACGGCCACAAGGTGGCAGCATTTCTCCGTTCCCAAAACTGGTTTCTAGGGCAGCACAGCCTTTCTGGAAGTTGTGTTCCCAGGTTGTAAATTAGAATGGAATGTGCTAGGAAAAAAACCCGTAAGTTAATATTCCATTATTTCTTGTTCGACTTTTTAGTCTTTTTAAATCGAGGTAATATTTAGAATATTGTTTGTCCTAGGTGTATACAATCTGGTTCATTTGTACATTACATACACACACACACACACACACACATATGTAATATATTCATGTACAGATACTCTTCCCATGTAAATTATTGCAGAGTGCTCCATTGACCTCCCTTGCTATATGGTCGGTCTCTTTGATAAATGTATTTAGTAGGTATTTGTACACATATGGTAACCCTAATCTTAATTTTCCATACCACCCACCTTTCCATTTACATAAGAATAGTTTGTTTTCTAAGTCTGTGAGTTTCTTTCTCTGTGAAAATGCTATCATTTTTGTCAGTTGTTAGATAACGCCTATAAGTGATATCATACTATATGTCTTTTTCTTTCTGACTTACGGCATGTTCTGAGATTATATCTAGGCTCATAAATGGTGCCTCAACGAGCAGTGTTTCACTGTTTTCCATAGCTAATATCCCATTATGTACATGGACCACTTCTTCTTTATCCATTCATCCATTGATGGACATTTTGGTTGCTTCCGTGTCTTGGCTATTGTGAAAAATCCTGCAGTGAAGCTGTTGCAGCCTGTGCCTTCTCGACTCTGGTATTTTCAGGTGAGAGGTTCAGCGGTTGACCTGCTGAATGGAATGCTGGCTCAATTTTTACTTTTAAACACAGCTCCTTTCTGTTCTCACTATTGGCTCTTACCACTTTACATCTCACCAGCGGCTAGAGGGTACACAGTTCTCTAAAACCCCTTCAGCATTTATTGTTTGTAGACCTTTGGCTGATGGTAGTTGACGTGTGTGTGTTGAAATCTTTTTGTAGGCTAGATTTGCATGAGTTTAAAAATTTATGTTGTTGAGCTTTTATCCATTTTCCTTGCTTTTAGAAAAATAAGGAGTAAAATTTACCTCTTCCTACTATCTCCTTGAAAATTTTGCCAGTTGTGAATTTTTGAGGGCAGTTGTCCTTTACTGTCCTGAGTCCTTGTGAATGTTAAGTGACCGTTAGCTGTGGTTTTAAAGCCGCTCTTGTGGGAAACGGCCACAAGGCGGCAGCATTTCTACATTTCCAACTCTGGGTTTTTGGGCAACAGAGGGTTCCTGGAAATCGTGTTTGTAAGCTGCAAATTAGAGCAGAATGTGCCACGGCAAACTCCCAAGAGCTTATATCTCCTTACTTCTTGTTTGTTTTTTACATTTAATTTTTATTTATTATCACAGCAAATTGGATAAAAATACGGTGTTTTTTCCAGGTGTACGGAATCTGGTTCATTATATCGATGTATTGATCTATTCATCTTTGGATCCTTTCCCGTGTAGGTTATTACAGAGTGTTGAGTACACCTCTTTTAGCATTCTATAGGTATTTTGTGATTATATATTTCATATGTATTACTACATGTCCGTTAACCCCCATATCCTAATTCATACATTCCTTACACCTTTCCATTTGGTTAAACATAATTTGGGTTTCTGAATCTATGAGTGTCCTTCTCTTGGAAATTATTTCATGGGTATCAATTTTTAGGTAACACCTATAAGTGATGTAACAGGATATCTGTCTTTCGTTTTCTTTCTTACTTCAGGTAGGGTGATTATCTCTAGATCCTTCTATGGTGGTGCCAACGGCATTGTTCCATGCTTTTCCATGGCTAATATTCCATTGTGTACATGGACCACTTCTTCTTGGTGCATTTTTCTGTTGATGGACATTTTGGTTTCTTCCAGCTCTTGGCTATGGTACATGTTGCTGCAGTGAAGGATCGCCAGCCTGTGTCTTTTTGATTCAGGTCTACTCAGCGGATAGGCCCATCAGTGGGCCTACCAGATCACATAGTAGCTCAAGTTTTACCTTTAAACACACCTCCATTTTGTTCTCTGTACTGGCTCTTACCAGGTTACATCCCATCAGCAGCTAGAGGGTACACAGTTCTCTAAAACCCCTTCAGCATTTATACTATGTAGACTTTTTTGCTGATGATCCTTCTGACGGCTGTGAGGTGAATGTGTTTCTAGACTGGATTTGCATGGCTTTATTAATTCCTGACGTTGAGCGTTTCTCCATGCCTTTTTCTATAACAAAAAAAAGAGACAGAATATAAAATGTGCATAAAATATGCCTCTTGAAATTGTCGTTTTGAAATATGGATGTCTTTTGAGAGTTTTGCTCGATTTACGACCGAAGGATTGTTTTGAGGACAGGTGTCATTTACAGGCCTGCAATTATTTTGACTGTCAAGTAACCATTACAGCTGCAGTTAGAGCTGCTGTTGTGTGAAACGGCCACAAGGCGGCAGCAGTTCTCATTAACCAAATCTGGTTACTAGGGAAACAGAGCCTCAATGGAAGTCCTGTTCTAGGTTGCAAATTAGAATGGAATGGGCCAGGAAAAAGCCCCTTATGTTTATATGTCACTAAATATTGTTCTTTTTTTAAAATTTAATTTTCATTGTTTATCACAGCAAGTGTGATTACAATGTTTTGCTTGTCTTAGGTGTGCAAGATGTGGTTGTTTTCCACATATACATATCTCTTTTCTTCTTTGGATCCTTTTCCCATTTTAGGTTATGACACAATGTTGAGTAGTCTTCTCTTGGTATTCCGTAGGTCTTTGGTGATTATATACTTCTCCTGTGTTTGTATATCTCTGTTAACTCTGACATCCTAATGTATCCAATCCTCACACCTTTCCATTGGTGAACCATAAGTTTGTTTAATGAATCTGTGATTGCCTTTCTCTGTGGAAATATCTTCACTGGTATCAATTTTTAGGTAACACCTATAAGTGATATCACAGGATACGTGTCTTTCGCTTTCTGACTTACTACAAGTTGCGTGATTACTTCTAGACTCATCTATGGTGATGCAAATGGCATTGTGTCATTTTTTTCCTTGGCTAGTATTCCATCTGTACGTGGACCAGTTTTTCTTTGTCCACTCACCTGTTGATGGACTTTTTGGTTGCTTCCATGTCTTGGTTATTGTAACACTGCTGAAATGCACATTTGCCTGCCTGTGTCTTTCAATTATGTCTTCTTCGGTTATAGGCCCAGGAGAGGGCCTGTTGGATCATATGGTAGCAAAATGTTTACCTTGTAAAGGCGTCTCCATTCTGTTCTCATTAGTGGCTCTTACCAGGTTATGTTCCACTTAAATTTGAGGGTATGCCCTTGTCCACAACCCTTTCAGCATTTATTGTTTGTAGTTTTTCTGCTGATGTTTATTCTGACAGGTGTGAGCTGACACCTCTTTGAGGTTGGATTTGCATGCATCTCATAATCCCTTGAAATTGAACTTTCAGGCATGTCCTCTTTTTTTTCAAGCTGTGAGTAACGCTTACCTCTTCAAATGGTTTTCTTGAAGTATGTGTCACATTTTGAAATATTTTGGCCATTACCTCCCTGAAGACATTCTGAGGGCAGGTTTCATTTACAGCCCTCCAGTACTTGTGCATATGAAGTGACCATTAGCACAGGTTTTAAAGCTGCTGTTGCAGGTATCGGCCATTGGGCGGCAGCATTTCTCCTTTCCCCATTCAGGGAACTACGGAAAGAGTCCTTCCTGCCAGTGGTGTTCCTCAGTTGTATATTAGAGAGGAATGTGCCCAGACAAACCCCCAAAAGCTGATGTCTCCTTACTTACGTTTGGTTTCTAAATTGAAATTATATATTTTTTTTATTGGAGTAATATTCCATTGTGTACATGGACCACTTCTTCTTTGTGCCTTCCTCTGTTGACAGACATTTTTGTTGCTTCCAAGTGTTGGCTGTGGTAAATATTGCTGGAGTGCAGGATTGCCACCCTGTGTCTTTTTGATTCTCATCCTCTCAGGTGATAGGCCCAGCAGTGGGTATGCTTGATTGAATGGTAGCTCAATATTTACCATATCAAGGCACCTCCTTTGTGGTTTCATTACTGGTTCTTACCATGTCCCACTGAGAAACGAGGGTGCACATTTCTCCACAACCCCTTCAGCATTTATTGTTTGCAGAATTTTTGCTGATGGCCATTATGACTGGTGTGAGCTGATAGGTTTTTGTAATTTGGATTTGCATGTCTTTAATAATTCCTAATGTTCAGCATTTTTCCATGCTTTGTTTTCTTTCTGTTAAACAAAAACAGAAAAAAACTGTGAGTACAATAAACCACTTGAAGTGGTCTTCTGGGAAGGCTGCCCTGTTTTGAATTTTTCGTCAATTTTTGACCCCAGGATTTTTTTGAGAACAGGTGACATTTACAGGCTTGTAATGAGTGTGAATATTTAGTGACCACTACTACTGGCTTTAAAGGTGCTGTTGGGGGAAACGGCCACAAGGTGGCAGCATTTCTCCGTTCCCAAAACTGGTTTCTAGGGCAGCACAGCCTTTCTGGAAGTTGTGTTCCCAGGTTGTAAATTAGAATGGAATGTGCTAGGAAAAAAACCCGTAAGTTAATATTCCATTATTTCTTGTTCGACTTTTTAGTCTTTTTAAATCGAGGTAATATTTAGAATATTGTTTGTCCTAGGTGTATACAATCTGGTTCATTTGTACATTACATACACACACACACACACACACACACACACACACACATATGTAATATATTCATGTACAGATACTCTTCCCATGTAAATTATTGCAGAGTGCTCCATTGACCTCCCTTGCTATATGGTCGGTCTCTTTGATAAATGTATTTAGTAGGTATTTGTACACATATGGTAACCCTAATCTTAATTTTCCATACCACCCACCTTTCCATTTACATAAGAATAGTTTGTTTTCTAAGTCTGTGAGTTTCTTTCTCTGTGAAAATGCTATCATTTTTGTCAGTTGTTAGATAACGCCTATAAGTGATATCATACTATATGTCTTTTTCTTTCTGACTTACGGCATGTTCTGAGATTATATCTAGGCTCATAAATGGTGCCTCAACGAGCAGTGTTTCACTGTTTTCCATAGCTAATATCCCATTATGTACATGGACCACTTCTTCTTTATCCATTCATCCATTGATGGACATTTTGGTTGCTTCCGTGTCTTGGCTATTGTGAAAAATCCTGCAGTGAAGCTGTTGCAGCCTGTGCCTTCTCGACTCTGGTATTTTCAGGTGAGAGGTTCAGCGGTTGACCTGCTGAATGGAATGCTGGCTCAATTTTTACTTTTAAACACAGCTCCTTTCTGTTCTCACTATTGGCTCTTACCACTTTACATCTCACCAGCAGCTAGAGGGTACACAGTTCTCTAAAACCCCTTCAGCATTTATTGTTTGTAGACCTTTGGCTGATGGTAGTTGACGTGTGTGTGTTGAAATCTTTTTGTAGGCTAGATTTGCATGAGTTTAAAAATTTATGTTGTTGAGCTTTTATCCATTTTCCTTGCTTTTAGAAAAATAAGGAGTAAAATTTACCTCTTCCTACTATCTCCTTGAAAATTTTGCCAGTTGTGAATTTTTGAGGGCAGTTGTCCTTTACTGTCCTGAGTCCTTGTGAATGTTAAGTGACCGTTAGCTGTGGTTTTAAAGCCGCTCTTGTGGGAAACGGCCACAAGGCGGCAGCATTTCTACATTTCCAACTCTGGGTTTTTGGGCAACAGAGGGTTCCTGGAAATCGTGTTTGTAAGCTGCAAATTAGAGCAGAATGTGCCACGGCAAACTCCCAAGAGCTTATATCTCCTTACTTCTTGTTTGTTTTTTACATTTAATTTTTATTTATTATCACAGCAAATTGGATAAAAATACGGTGTTTTTTCCAGGTGTACGGAATCTGGTTCATTATATCGATGTATTGATCTATTCATCTTTGGATCCTTTCCCGTGTAGGTTATTACAGAGTGTTGAGTACACCTCTTTTAGCATTCTATAGGTATTTTGTGATTATATATTTCATATGTATTACTACATGTCCGTTAACCCCCATATCCTAATTCATACATTCCTTACACCTTTCCATTTGGTTAAACATAATTTGGTTTTCTGAATCTATGAGTGTCCTTCTCTTGGAAATTATTTCATGGGTATCAATTTTTAGGTAACACCTATAAGTGATGTAATAGGATATCTGTCTTTCGTTTTCTTTCTTACTTCAGGTAGGGTGATTATCTCTAGATCCTTCTATGGTGGTGCCAACGGCATTGTTCCATGCTTTTCCATGGCTAATATTCCATTGTGTACATGGACCACTTCTTCTTGGTGCATTTTTCTGTTGATGGACATTTTGGTTTCTTCCAGCTCTTGGCTATGGTACATGTTGCTGCAGTAAAGGATCGCCAGCCTGTGTCTTTTTGATTCAGGTCTACTCAGCGGATAGGCCCATCAGTGGGCCTACCAGATCACATAGTAGCTCAAGTTTTACCTTTAAACACACCTCCATTTTGTTCTCTGTACTGGCTCTTACCAGGTTACATCCCATCAGCAGCTAGAGGGTACACAGTTCTCTAAAACCCCTTCAGCATTTATACTATGTAGACTTTTTTGCTGATGATCCTTCTGACGGCTGTGAGGTGAATGTGTTTCTAGACTGGATTTGCATGGCTTTATTAATTCCTGACGTTGAGCGTTTCTCCATGCCTTTTTCTATAACAAAAAAAAGAGACAGAATATAAAATGTGCATAAAATATGCCTCTTGAAATTGTCGTTTTGAAATATGGATGTCTTTTGAGAGTTTTGCTCGATTTACGACCGAAGGATTGTTTTGAGGACAGGTGTCATTTACAGGCCTGCAATTATTTTGACTGTCAAGTAACCATTACAGCTGCAGTTAGAGCTGCTGTTGTGTGAAACGGCCACAAGGCGGCAGCAGTTCTCATTAACCAAATCTGGTTACTAGGGAAACAGAGCCTCAATGGAAGTCCTGTTCTAGGTTGCAAATTAGAATGGAATGGGCCAGGAAAAAGCCCCTTATGTTTATATGTCACTAAATATTGTTCTTTTTTTAAAATTTAATTTTCATTGTTTATCACAGCAAGTGTGATTACAATGTTTTGCTTGTCTTAGGTGTGCAAGATGTGGTTGTTTTCCACATATACATATCTCTTTTCTTCTTTGGATCCTTTTCCCATTTTAGGTTATGACACAATGTTGAGTAGTCTTCTCTTGGTATTCCGTAGGTCTTTGGTGATTATATACTTCTCCTGTGTTTGTATATCTCTGTTAACTCTGACATCCTAATGTATCCAATCCTCACACCTTTCCATTGGTGAACCATAAGTTTGTTTAATGAATCTGTGATTGCCTTTCTCTGTGGAAATATCTTCACTGGTATCAATTTTTAGGTAACACCTATAAGTGATATCACAGGATACGTGTCTTTCGCTTTCTGACTTACTACAAGTTGCGTGATTACTTCTAGACTCATCTATGGTGATGCAAATGGCATTGTGTCATTTTTTTCCTTGGCTAATATTCCATCTGTACGTGGACCAGTTTTTCTTTGTCCACTCACCTGTTGATGGACTTTTTGGTTGCTTCCATGTCTTGGTTATTGTAACACTGCTGAAATGCACATTTGCCTGCCTGTGTCTTTCAATTATGTCTTCTTCGGTTATAGGCCCAGGAGAGGGCCTGTTGGATCATATGGTAGCAAAATGTTTACCTTGTAAAGGCGTCTCCATTCTGTTCTCATTAGTGGCTCTTACCAGGTTATGTTCCACTTAAATTTGAGGGTATGCCCTTGTCCACAACCCTTTCAGCATTTATTGTTTGTAGTTTTTCTGCTGATGTTTATTCTGACAGGTGTGAGCTGACACCTCTTTGAGGTTGGATTTGCATGCATCTCATAATCCCTTGAAATTGAACTTTCAGGCATGTCCTCTTTTTTTTCAAGCTGTGAGTAACGCTTACCTCTTCAAATGGTTTTCTTGAAGTATGTGTCACATTTTGAAATATTTTGGCCATTACCTCCCTGAAGACATTCTGAGGGCAGGTTTCATTTACAGCCCTCCAGTACTTGTGCATATGAAGTGACCATTAGCACAGGTTTTAAAGCTGCTGTTGCAGGTATCGGCCATTGGGCGGCAGCATTTCTCCTTTCCCCATTCAGGGAACTACGGAAAGAGTCCTTCCTGCCAGTGGTGTTCCTCAGTTGTATATTAGAGAGGAATGTGCCCGGACAAACCCCCAAAAGCTGATGTCTCCTTACTTACGTTTGGTTTCTAAATTGAAATTATATATTTTTTTTTATTGGAGTAATATTCCATTGTGTACATGGACCACTTCTTCTTTGTGCCTTCCTCTGTTGACAGACATTTTTGTTGCTTCCAAGTGTTGGCTGTGGTAAATATTGCTGGAGTGCAGGATTGCCACCCTGTGTCTTTTTGATTCTCATCCTCTCAGGTGATAGGCCCAGCAGTGGATATGCTTGATTGAATGGTAGCTCAATATTTACCATATCAAGGCACCTCCTTTGTGGTTTCATTACTGGTTCTTACCATGTCCCACTGAGAAACGAGGGTGCATATTTCTCCACAACCCCTTCAGCATTTATTGTTTGCAGAATTTTTGCTGATGGCCATTATGACTGGTGTGAGCTGATAGGTTTTTGTAATTTGGATTTGCATGTCTTTAATAATTCCTAATGTTCAGCATTTTTCCATGCTTTGTTTTCTTTCTGTTAAACAAAAACAGAAAAAAACTGTGAGTACAATAAACCACTTGAAGTGGTCTTCTGGGAAGGCTGCCCTGTTTTGAATTTTTCGTCAATTTTTGACCCCAGGATTTTTTTGAGAACAGGTGACATTTACAGGCTTGTAATGAGTGTGAATATTTAGTGACCACTACTACTGGCTTTAAAGGTGCTGTTGGGGGAAACGGCCACAAGGTGGCAGCATTTCTCCGTTCCCAAAACTGGTTTCTAGGGCAGCACAGCCTTTCTGGAAGTTGTGTTCCCAGGTTGTAAATTAGAATGGAATGTGCTAGGAAAAAAACCCGTAAGTTAATATTCCATTATTTCTTGTTCGACTTTTTAGTCTTTTTAAATCGAGGTAATATTTAGAATATTGTTTGTCCTAGGTGTATACAATCTGGTTCATTTGTACATTACATACACACACACACACACACACACACACACACACATGTAATATATTCATGTACAGATACTCTTCCCATGTAAATTATTGCAGAGTGCTCCATTGACCTCCCTTGCTATATGGTCGGTCTCTTTGATAAATGTATTTAGTAGGTATTTGTACACATATGGTAACCCTAATCTTAATTTTCCATACCACCCACCTTTCCATTTACATAAGAATAGTTTGTTTTCTAAGTCTGTGAGTTTCTTTCTCTGTGAAAATGCTATCATTTTTGTCAGTTGTTAGATAACGCCTATAAGTGATATCATACTATATGTCTTTTTCTTTCTGACTTACGGCATGTTCTGAGATTATATCTAGGCTCATAAATGGTGCCTCAACGAGCAGTGTTTCACTGTTTTCCATGGCTAATATCCCATTATGTACATGGACCACTTCTTCTTTATCCATTCATCCATTGATGGACATTTTGGTTGCTTCCGTGTCTTGGCTATTGTGAAAAATCCTGCAGTGAAGCTGTTGCAGCCTGTGCCTTCTCGACTCTGGTATTTTCAGGTGAGAGGTTCAGCGGTTGACCTGCTGAATGGAATGCTGGCTCAATTTTTACTTTTAAACACAGCTCCTTTCTGTTCTCACTATTGGCTCTTACCACTTTACATCTCACCAGCGGCTAGAGGGTACACAGTTCTCTAAAACCCCTTCAGCATTTATTGTTTGTAGACCTTTGGCTGATGGTAGTTGACGTGTGTGTGTTGAAATCTTTTTGTAGGCTAGATTTGCATGAGTTTAAAAATTTATGTTGTTGAGCTTTTATCCATTTTCCTTGTTTTTAGAAAAATAAGGAGTAAAATTTACCTCTTCCTACTATCTCCTTGAAAATTTTGTCAGTTGTGAATTTTTGAGGGCAGTTGTCCTTTACTGTCCTGAGTCCTTGTGAATGTTAAGTGACCGTTAGCTGTGGTTTTAAAGCCGCTCTTGTGGGAAACGGCCACAAGGCGGCAGCATTTCTACATTTCCAACTCTGGGTTTTTGGGCAACAGAGGGTTCCTGGAAATCGTGTTTGTAAGCTGCAAATTAGAGCAGAATGTGCCACGGCAAACTCCCAAGAGCTTATATCTCCTTACTTCTTGTTTGTTTTTTACATTTAATTTTTATTTATTATCACAGCAAATTGGATAAAAATACGGTGTTTTTTCCAGGTGTACGGAATCTGGTTCATTATATCGATGTATTGATCTATTCATCTTTGGATCCTTTCCCGTGTAGGTTATTACAGAGTGTTGAGTACACCTCTTTTAGCATTCTATAGGTATTTTGTGATTATATATTTCATATGTATTACTACATGTCCGTTAACCCCCATATCCTAATTCATACATTCCTTACACCTTTCCATTTGGTTAAACATAATTTGGGTTTCTGAATCTATGAGTGTCCTTCTCTTGGAAATTATTTCATGGGTATCAATTTTTAGGTAACACCTATAAGTGATGTAATAGGATATCTGTCTTTCGTTTTCTTTCTTACTTCAGGTAGGGTGATTATCTCTAGATCCTTCTATGGTGGTGCCAACGGCATTGTTCCATGCTTTTCCATGGCTAATATTCCATTGTGTACATGGACCACTTCTTCTTGGTGCATTTTTCTGTTGATGGACATTTTGGTTTCTTCCAGCTCTTGGCTATGGTACATGTTGCTGCAGTGAAGGATCGCCAGCCTGTGTCTTTTTGATTCAGGTCTACTCAGCGGATAGGCCCATCAGTGGGCCTACCAGATCACATAGTAGCTCAAGTTTTACCTTTAAACACACCTCCATTTTGTTCTCTGTACTGGCTCTTACCAGGTTACATCCCATCAGCAGCTAGAGGGTACACAGTTCTCTAAAACCCCTTCAGCATTTATACTATGTAGACTTTTTTGCTGATGATCCTTCTGACGGCTGTGAGGTGAATGTGTTTCTAGACTGGATTTGCATGGCTTTATTAATTCCTGACGTTGAGCGTTTCTCCATGCCTTTTTCTATAACAAAAAAAAGAGACAGAATATAAAATGTGCATAAAATATGCCTCTTGAAATTGTCGTTTTGAAATATGGATGTCTTTTGAGAGTTTTGCTCGATTTACGACCGAAGGATTGTTTTGAGGACAGGTGTCATTTACAGGCCTGCAATTATTTTGACTGTCAAGTAACCATTACAGCTGCAGTTAGAGCTGCTGTTGTGTGAAACGGCCACAAGGCGGCAGCAGTTCTCATTAACCAAATCTGGTTACTAGGGAAACAGAGCCTCAATGGAAGTCCTGTTCTAGGTTGCAAATTAGAATGGAATGGGCCAGGAAAAAGCCCCTTATGTTTATATGTCACTAAATATTGTTCTTTTTTTAAAATTTAATTTTCATTGTTTATCACAGCAAGTGTGATTACAATGTTTTGCTTGTCTTAGGTGTGCAAGATGTGGTTGTTTTCCACATATACATATCTCTTTTCTTCTTTGGATCCTTTTCCCATTTTAGGTTATGACACAATGTTGAGTAGTCTTCTCTTGGTATTCTGTAGGTCTTTGGTGATTATATACTTCTCCTGTGTTTGTATATCTCTGTTAACTCTGACATCCTAATGTATCCAATCCTCACACCTTTCCATTGGTGAACCATAAGTTTGTTTAATGAATCTGTGATTGCCTTTCTCTGTGGAAATATCTTCACTGATATCAATTTTTAGGTAACACCTATAAGTGATATCACAGGATACGTGTCTTTCGCTTTCTGACTTACTACAAGTTGCGTGATTACTTCTAGACTCATCTATGGTGATGCAAATGGCATTGTGTCATTTTTTTCCTTGGCTAATATTCCATCTGTACGTGGACCAGTTTTTCTTTGTCCACTCACCTGTTGATGGACTTTTTGGTTGCTTCCATGTCTTGGTTATTGTAACACTGCTGAAATGCACATTTGCCTGCCTGTGTCTTTCAATTATGTCTTCTTCGGTTATAGGCCCAGGAGAGGGCCTGTTGGATCATATGGTAGCAAAATGTTTACCTTGTAAAGGCGTCTCCATTCTGTTCTCATTAGTGGCTCTTACCAGGTTATGTTCCACTTAAATTTAAGGGTATGCCCTTGTCCACAACCCTTTCAGCATTTATTGTTTGTAGTTTTTCTGCTGATGTTTATTCTGACAGGTGTGAGCTGACACCTCTTTGAGGTTGGATTTGCATGCATCTCATAATCCCTTGAAATTGAACTTTCAGGCATGTCCTCTTTTTTTTCAAGCTGTGAGTAACGCTTACCTCTTCAAATGGTTTTCTTGAAGTATGTGTCACATTTTGAAATATTTTGGCCATTACCTCCCTGAAGACATTCTGAGGGCAGGTTTCATTTACAGCCCTCCAGTACTTGTGCATATGAAGTGACCATTAGCACAGGTTTTAAAGCTGCTGTTGCAGGTATCGGCCATTGGGCGGCAGCATTTCTCCTTTCCCCATTCAGGGAACTACGGAAAGAGTCCTTCCTGCCAGTGGTGTTCCTCAGTTGTATATTAGAGAGGAATGTGCCCGGACAAACCCCCAAAAGCTGATGTCTCCTTACTTACGTTTGGTTTCTAAATTGAAATTATATATTTTTTTTTATTGGAGTAATATTCCATTGTGTACATGGACCACTTCTTCTTTGTGCCTTCCTCTGTTGACAGACATTTTTGTTGCTTCCAAGTGTTGGCTGTGGTAAATATTGCTGGAGTGCAGGATTGCCACCCTGTGTCTTTTTGATTCTCATCCTCTCAGGTGATAGGCCCAGCAGTGGGTATGCTTGATTGAATGGTAGCTCAATATTTACCATATCAAGGCACCTCCTTTGTGGTTTCATTACTGGTTCTTACCATGTCCCACTGAGAAACGAGGGTGCACATTTCTCCACAACCCCTTCAGCATTTATTGTTTGCAGAATTTTTGCTGATGGCCATTATGACTGGTGTGAGCTGATAGGTTTTTGTAATTTGGATTTGCATGTCTTTAATAATTCCTAATGTTCAGCATTTTTCCATGCTTTGTTTTCTTTCTGTTAAACAAAAACAGAAAAAAACTGTGAGTACAATAAACCACTTGAAGTGGTCTTCTGGGAAGGCTGCCCTGTTTTGAATTTTTCGTCAATTTTTGACCCCAGGATTTTTTTGAGAACAGGTGACATTTACAGGCTTGTAATGAGTGTGAATATTTAGTGACCACTACTACTGGCTTTAAAGGTGCTGTTGGGGGAAACGGCCACAAGGTGGCAGCATTTCTCCGTTCCCAAAACTGGTTTCTAGGGCAGCACAGCCTTTCTGGAAGTTGTGTTCCCAGGTTGTAAATTAGAATGGAATGTGCTAGGAAAAAAACCCGTAAGTTAATATTCCATTATTTCTTGTTCGACTTTTTAGTCTTTTTAAATCGAGGTAATATTTAGAATATTGTTTGTCCTAGGTGTATACAATCTGGTTCATTTGTACATTACATACACACACACACACACACACACACACACACACATGTAATATATTCATGTACAGATACTCTTCCCATGTAAATTATTGCAGAGTGCTCCATTGACCTCCCTTGCTATATGGTCGGTCTCTTTGATAAATGTATTTAGTAGGTATTTGTACACATATGGTAACCCTAATCTTAATTTTCCATACCACCCACCTTTCCATTTACATAAGAATAGTTTGTTTTCTAAGTCTGTGAGTTTCTTTCTCTGTGAAAATGCTATCATTTTTGTCAGTTGTTAGATAACGCCTATAAGTGATATCATACTATATGTCTTTTTCTTTCTGACTTACGGCATGTTCTGAGATTATATCTAGGCTCATAAATGGTGCCTCAACGAGCAGTGTTTCACTGTTTTCCATGGCTAATATCCCATTATGTACATGGACCACTTCTTCTTTATCCATTCATCCATTGATGGACATTTTGGTTGCTTCCGTGTCTTGGCTATTGTGAAAAATCCTGCAGTGAAGCTGTTGCAGCCTGTGCCTTCTCGACTCTGGTATTTTCAGGTGAGAGGTTCAGCGGTTGACCTGCTGAATGGAATGCTGGCTCAATTTTTACTTTTAAACACAGCTCCTTTCTGTTCTCACTATTGGCTCTTACCACTTTACATCTCACCAGCGGCTAGAGGGTACACAGTTCTCTAAAACCCCTTCAGCATTTATTGTTTGTAGACCTTTGGCTGATGGTAGTTGACGTGTGTGTGTTGAAATCTTTTTGTAGGCTAGATTTGCATGAGTTTAAAAATTTATGTTGTTGAGCTTTTATCCATTTTCCTTGTTTTTAGAAAAATAAGGAGTAAAATTTACCTCTTCCTACTATCTCCTTGAAAATTTTGTCAGTTGTGAATTTTTGAGGGCAGTTGTCCTTTACTGTCCTGAGTCCTTGTGAATGTTAAGTGACCGTTAGCTGTGGTTTTAAAGCCGCTCTTGTGGGAAACGGCCACAAGGCGGCAGCATTTCTACATTTCCAACTCTGGGTTTTTGGGCAACAGAGGGTTCCTGGAAATCGTGTTTGTAAGCTGCAAATTAGAGCAGAATGTGCC
The DNA here is from genome assembly GCF_964374135.1 of Grampus griseus. NCBI lineage: Eukaryota > Metazoa > Chordata > Mammalia > Artiodactyla > Delphinidae > Grampus > Grampus griseus. The sequence continues at coordinate 163,124 of NW_028133376.1, forward strand.
ACGGCAAACTCCCAAGAGCTTATATCTCCTTACTTCTTGTTTGTTTTTTACATTTAATTTTTATTTATTATCACAGCAAATTGGATAAAAATACGGTGTTTTTTCCAGGTGTACGGAATCTGGTTCATTATATCGATGTATTGATCTATTCATCTTTGGATCCTTTCCCGTGTAGGTTATTACAGAGTGTTGAGTACACCTCTTTTAGCATTCTATAGGTATTTTGTGATTATATATTTCATATGTATTACTACATGTCCGTTAACCCCCATATCCTAATTCATACATTCCTTACACCTTTCCATTTGGTTAAACATAATTTGGGTTTCTGAATCTATGAGTGTCCTTCTCTTGGAAATTATTTCATGGGTATCAATTTTTAGGTAACACCTATAAGTGATGTAATAGGATATCTGTCTTTCGTTTTCTTTCTTACTTCAGGTAGGGTGATTATCTCTAGATCCTTCTATGGTGGTGCCAACGGCATTGTTCCATGCTTTTCCATGGCTAATATTCCATTGTGTACATGGACCACTTCTTCTTGGTGCATTTTTCTGTTGATGGACATTTTGGTTTCTTCCAGCTCTTGGCTATGGTACATGTTGCTGCAGTGAAGGATCGCCAGCCTGTGTCTTTTTGATTCAGGTCTACTCAGCGGATAGGCCCATCAGTGGGCCTACCAGATCACATAGTAGCTCAAGTTTTACCTTTAAACACACCTCCATTTTGTTCTCTGTACTGGCTCTTACCAGGTTACATCCCATCAGCAGCTAGAGGGTACACAGTTCTCTAAAACCCCTTCAGCATTTATACTATGTAGACTTTTTTGCTGATGATCCTTCTGACGGCTGTGAGGTGAATGTGTTTCTAGACTGGATTTGCATGGCTTTATTAATTCCTGACGTTGAGCGTTTCTCCATGCCTTTTTCTATAACAAAAAAAAAGAGACAGAATATAAAATGTGCATAAAATATGCCTCTTGAAATTGTCGTTTTGAAATATGGATGTCTTTTGAGAGTTTTGCTCGATTTACGACCGAAGGATTGTTTTGAGGACAGGTGTCATTTACAGGCCTGCAATTATTTTGACTGTCAAGTAACCATTACAGCTGCAGTTAGAGCTGCTGTTGTGTGAAACGGCCACAAGGCGGCAGCAGTTCTCATTAACCAAATCTGGTTACTAGGGAAACAGAGCCTCAATGGAAGTCCTGTTCTAGGTTGCAAATTAGAATGGAATGGGCCAGGAAAAAGCCCCTTATGTTTATATGTCACTAAATATTGTTCTTTTTTTAAAATTTAATTTTCATTGTTTATCACAGCAAGTGTGATTACAATGTTTTGCTTGTCTTAGGTGTGCAAGATGTGGTTGTTTTCCACATATACATATCTCTTTTCTTCTTTGGATCCTTTTCCCATTTTAGGTTATGACACAATGTTGAGTAGTCTTCTCTTGGTATTCTGTAGGTCTTTGGTGATTATATACTTCTCCTGTGTTTGTATATCTCTGTTAACTCTGACATCCTAATGTATCCAATCCTCACACCTTTCCATTGGTGAACCATAAGTTTGTTTAATGAATCTGTGATTGCCTTTCTCTGTGGAAATATCTTCACTGATATCAATTTTTAGGTAACACCTATAAGTGATATCACAGGATACGTGTCTTTCGCTTTCTGACTTACTACAAGTTGCGTGATTACTTCTAGACTCATCTATGGTGATGCAAATGGCATTGTGTCATTTTTTTCCTTGGCTAATATTCCATCTGTACGTGGACCAGTTTTTCTTTGTCCACTCACCTGTTGATGGACTTTTTGGTTGCTTCCATGTCTTGGTTATTGTAACACTGCTGAAATGCACATTTGCCTGCCTGTGTCTTTCAATTATGTCTTCTTCGGTTATAGGCCCAGGAGAGGGCCTGTTGGATCATATGGTAGCAAAATGTTTACCTTGTAAAGGCGTCTCCATTCTGTTCTCATTAGTGGCTCTTACCAGGTTATGTTCCACTTAAATTTAAGGGTATGCCCTTGTCCACAACCCTTTCAGCATTTATTGTTTGTAGTTTTTCTGCTGATGTTTATTCTGACAGGTGTGAGCTGACACCTCTTTGAGGTTGGATTTGCATGCATCTCATAATCCCTTGAAATTGAACTTTCAGGCATGTCCTCTTTTTTTTCAAGCTGTGAGTAACGCTTACCTCTTCAAATGGTTTTCTTGAAGTATGTGTCACATTTTGAAATATTTTGGCCATTACCTCCCTGAAGACATTCTGAGGGCAGGTTTCATTTACAGCCCTCCAGTACTTGTGCATATGAAGTGACCATTAGCACAGGTTTTAAAGCTGCTGTTGCAGGTATCGGCCATTGGGCGGCAGCATTTCTCCTTTCCCCATTCAGGGAACTACGGAAAGAGTCCTTCCTGCCAGTGGTGTTCCTCAGTTGTATATTAGAGAGGAATGTGCCCGGACAAACCCCCAAAAGCTGATGTCTCCTTACTTACGTTTGGTTTCTAAATTGAAATTATATATTTTTTTTTATTGGAGTAATATTCCATTGTGTACATGGACCACTTCTTCTTTGTGCCTTCCTCTGTTGACAGACATTTTTGTTGCTTCCAAGTGTTGGCTGTGGTAAATATTGCTGGAGTGCAGGATTGCCACCCTGTGTCTTTTTGATTCTCATCCTCTCAGGTGATAGGCCCAGCAGTGGGTATGCTTGATTGAATGGTAGCTCAATATTTACCATATCAAGGCACCTCCTTTGTGGTTTCATTACTGGTTCTTACCATGTCCCACTGAGAAACGAGGGTGCACATTTCTCCACAACCCCTTCAGCATTTATTGTTTGCAGAATTTTTGCTGATGGCCATTATGACTGGTGTGAGCTGATAGGTTTTTGTAATTTGGATTTGCATGTCTTTAATAATTCCTAATGTTCAGCATTTTTCCATGCTTTGTTTTCTTTCTGTTAAACAAAAACAGAAAAAAACTGTGAGTACAATAAACCACTTGAAGTGGTCTTCTGGGAAGGCTGCCCTGTTTTGAATTTTTCGTCAATTTTTGACCCCAGGATTTTTTTGAGAACAGGTGACATTTACAGGCTTGTAATGAGTGTGAATATTTAGTGACCACTACTACTGGCTTTAAAGGTGCTGTTGGGGGAAACGGCCACAAGGTGGCAGCATTTCTCCGTTCCCAAAACTGGTTTCTAGGGCAGCACAGCCTTTCTGGAAGTTGTGTTCCCAGGTTGTAAATTAGAATGGAATGTGCTAGGAAGAAAACCCGTAAGTTAATATTCCATTATTTCTTGTTCGACTTTTTAGTCTTTTTAAATCGAGGTAATATTTAGAATATTGTTTGTCCTAGGTGTATACAATCTGGTTCATTTGTACATTACATACACACACACACACACACACACACACACACATGTAATATATTCATGTACAGATACTCTTCCCATGTAAATTATTGCAGAGTGCTCCATTGACCTCCCTTGCTATATGGTCGGTCTCTTTGATAAATGTATTTAGTAGGTATTTGTACACATATGGTAACCCTAATCTTAATTTTCCATACCACCCACCTTTCCATTTACATAAGAATAGTTTGTTTTCTAAGTCTGTGAGTTTCTTTCTCTGTGAAAATGCTATCATTTTTGTCAGTTGTTAGATAACGCCTATAAGTGATATCATACTATATGTCTTTTTCTTTCTGACTTACGGCATGTTCTGAGATTATATCTAGGCTCATAAATGGTGCCTCAATGAGCAGTGTTTCACTGTTTTCCATAGCTAATATCCCATTATGTACATGGACCACTTCTTCTTTATCCATTCATCCATTGATGGACATTTTGGTTGCTTCCGTGTCTTGGCTATTGTGAAAAATCCTGCAGTGAAGCTGTTGCAGCCTGTGCCTTCTCGACTCTGGTATTTTCAGGTGAGAGGTTCAGTGGTTGACCTGCTGAATGGAATGCTGGCTCAATTTTTACTTTTAAACACAGCTCCTTTCTGTTCTCACTATTGGCTCTTACCACTTTACATCTCACCAGCGGCTAGAGGGTACACAGTTCTCTAAAACCCCTTCAGCATTTATTGTTTGTAGACCTTTGGCTGATGGTAGTTGACGTGTGTGTGTTGAAATCTTTTTGTAGGCTAGATTTGCATGAGTTTAAAAATTTATGTTGTTGAGCTTTTATCCATTTTCCTTGCTTTTAGAAAAATAAGGAGTAAAATTTACCTCTTCCTACTATCTCCTTGAAAATTTTGCCAGTTGTGAATTTTTGAGGGCAGTTGTCCTTTACTGTCCTGAGTCCTTGTGAATGTTAAGTGACCGTTAGCTGTGGTTTTAAAGCCGCTCTTGTGGGAAACGGCCACAAGGCGGCAGCATTTCTACATTTCCAACTCTGGGTTTTTGGGCAACAGAGGGTTCCTGGAAATCGTGTTTGTAAGCTGCAAATTAGAGCAGAATGTGCCACGGCAAACTCCCAAGAGCTTATATCTCCTTACTTCTTGTTTGTTTTTTACATTTAATTTTTATTTATTATCACAGCAAATTGGATAAAAATACGGTGTTTTTTCCAGGTGTACGGAATCTGGTTCATTATATCGATGTATTGATCTATTCATCTTTGGATCCTTTCCCGTGTAGGTTATTACAGAGTGTTGAGTACACCTCTTTTAGCATTCTATAGGTATTTTGTGATTATATATTTCATATGTATTACTACATGTCCGTTAACCCCCATATCCTAATTCATACATTCCTTACACCTTTCCATTTGGTTAAACATAATTTGGGTTTCTGAATCTATGAGTGTCCTTCTCTTGGAAATTATTTCATGGGTATCAATTTTTAGGTAACACCTATAAGTGATGTAATAGGATATCTGTCTTTCGTTTTCTTTCTTACTTCAGGTAGGGTGATTATCTCTAGATCCTTCTATGGTGGTGCCAACGGCATTGTTCCATGCTTTTCCATGGCTAATATTCCATTGTGTACATGGACCACTTCTTCTTGGTGCATTTTTCTGTTGATGGACATTTTGGTTTCTTCCAGCTCTTGGCTATGGTACATGTTGCTGCAGTAAAGGATCGCCAGCCTGTGTCTTTTTGATTCAGGTCTACTCAGCGGATAGGCCCATCAGTGGGCCTACCAGATCACATAGTAGCTCAAGTTTTACCTTTAAACACACCTCCATTTTGTTCTCTGTACTGGCTCTTACCAGGTTACATCCCATCAGCAGCTAGAGGGTACACAGTTCTCTAAAACCCCTTCAGCATTTATACTATGTAGACTTTTTTGCTGATGATCCTTCTGACGGCTGTGAGGTGAATGTGTTTCTAGACTGGATTTGCATGGCTTTATTAATTCCTGACGTTGAGCGTTTCTCCATGCCTTTTTCTATAACAAAAAAAAGAGACAGAATATAAAATGTGCATAAAATATGCCTCTTGAAATTGTCGTTTTGAAATATGGATGTCTTTTGAGAGTTTTGCTCGATTTACGACCGAAGGATTGTTTTGAGGACAGGTGTCATTTACAGGCCTGCAATTATTTTGACTGTCAAGTAACCATTACAGCTGCAGTTAGAGCTGCTGTTGTGTGAAACGGCCACAAGGCGGCAGCAGTTCTCATTAACCAAATCTGGTTACTAGGGAAACAGAGCCTCAATGGAAGTCCTGTTCTAGGTTGCAAATTAGAATGGAATGGGCCAGGAAAAAGCCCCTTATGTTTATATGTCACTAAATATTGTTCTTTTTTTAAAATTTAATTTTCATTGTTTATCACAGCAAGTGTGATTACAATGTTTTGCTTGTCTTAGGTGTGCAAGATGTGGTTGTTTTCCACATATACATATCTCTTTTCTTCTTTGGATCCTTTTCCCATTTTAGGTTATGACACAATGTTGAGTAGTCTTCTCTTGGTATTCCGTAGGTCTTTGGTGATTATATACTTCTCCTGTGTTTGTATATCTCTGTTAACTCTGACATCCTAATGTATCCAATCCTCACACCTTTCCATTGGTGAACCATAAGTTTGTTTAATGAATCTGTGATTGCCTTTCTCTGTGGAAATATCTTCACTGGTATCAATTTTTAGGTAACACCTATAAGTGATATCACAGGATACGTGTCTTTCGCTTTCTGACTTACTACAAGTTGCGTGATTACTTCTAGACTCATCTATGGTGATGCAAATGGCATTGTGTCATTTTTTTCCTTGGCTAATATTCCATCTGTACGTGGACCAGTTTTTCTTTGTCCACTCACCTGTTGATGGACTTTTTGGTTGCTTCCATGTCTTGGTTATTGTAACACTGCTGAAATGCACATTTGCCTGCCTGTGTCTTTCAATTATGTCTTCTTCGGTTATAGGCCCAGGAGAGGGCCTGTTGGATCATATGGTAGCAAAATGTTTACCTTGTAAAGGCGTCTCCATTCTGTTCTCATTAGTGGCTCTTACCAGGTTATGTTCCACTTAAATTTGAGGGTATGCCCTTGTCCACAACCCTTTCAGCATTTATTGTTTGTAGTTTTTCTGCTGATGTTTATTCTGACAGGTGTGAGCTGACACCTCTTTGAGGTTGGATTTGCATGCATCTCATAATCCCTTGAAATTGAACTTTCAGGCATGTCCTCTTTTTTTTCAAGCTGTGAGTAACGCTTACCTCTTCAAATGGTTTTCTTGAAGTATGTGTCACATTTTGAAATATTTTGGCCATTACCTCCCTGAAGACATTCTGAGGGCAGGTTTCATTTACAGCCCTCCAGTACTTGTGCATATGAAGTGACCATTAGCACAGGTTTTAAAGCTGCTGTTGCAGGTATCGGCCATTGGGCGGCAGCATTTCTCCTTTCCCCATTCAGGGAACTACGGAAAGAGTCCTTCCTGCCAGTGGTGTTCCTCAGTTGTATATTAGAGAGGAATGTGCCCGGACAAACCCCCAAAAGCTGATGTCTCCTTACTTACGTTTGGTTTCTAAATTGAAATTATATATTTTTTTTTATTGGAGTAATATTCCATTGTGTACATGGACCACTTCTTCTTTGTGCCTTCCTCTGTTGACAGACATTTTTGTTGCTTCCAAGTGTTGGCTGTGGTAAATATTGCTGGAGTGCAGGATTGCCACCCTGTGTCTTTTTGATTCTCATCCTCTCAGGTGATAGGCCCAGCAGTGGGTATGCTTGATTGAATGGTAGCTCAATATTTACCATATCAAGGCACCTCCTTTGTGGTTTCATTACTGGTTCTTACCATGTCCCACTGAGAAACGAGGGTGCACATTTCTCCACAACCCCTTCAGCATTTATTGTTTGCAGAATTTTTGCTGATGGCCATTATGACTGGTGTGAGCTGATAGGTTTTTGTAATTTGGATTTGCATGTCTTTAATAATTCCTAATGTTCAGCATTTTTCCATGCTTTGTTTTCTTTCTGTTAAACAAAAACAGAAAAAAACTGTGAGTACAATAAACCACTTGAAGTGGTCTTCTGGGAAGGCTGCCCTGTTTTGAATTTTTCGTCAATTTTTGACCCCAGGATTTTTTTGAGAACAGGTGACATTTACAGGCTTGTAATGAGTGTGAATATTTAGTGACCACTACTACTGGCTTTAAAGGTGCTGTTGGGGGAAACGGCCACAAGGTGGCAGCATTTCTCCGTTCCCAAAACTGGTTTCTAGGGCAGCACAGCCTTTCTGGAAGTTGTGTTCCCAGGTTGTAAATTAGAATGGAATGTGCTAGGAAAAAAACCCGTAAGTTAATATTCCATTATTTCTTGTTCGACTTTTTAGTCTTTTTAAATCGAGGTAATATTTAGAATATTGTTTGTCCTAGGTGTATACAATCTGGTTCATTTGTACATTACATACACACACACACACACACACACACACACACACATGTAATATATTCATGTACAGATACTCTTCCCATGTAAATTATTGCAGAGTGCTCCATTGACCTCCCTTGCTATATGGTCGGTCTCTTTGATAAATGTATTTAGTAGGTATTTGTACACATATGGTAACCCTAATCTTAATTTTCCATACCACCCACCTTTCCATTTACATAAGAATAGTTTGTTTTCTAAGTCTGTGAGTTTCTTTCTCTGTGAAAATGCTATCATTTTTGTCAGTTGTTAGATAACGCCTATAAGTGATATCATACTATATGTCTTTTTCTTTCTGACTTACGGCATGTTCTGAGATTATATCTAGGCTCATAAATGGTGCCTCAATGAGCAGTGTTTCACTGTTTTCCATAGCTAATATCCCATTATGTACATGGACCACTTCTTCTTTATCCATTCATCCATTGATGGACATTTTGGTTGCTTCCGTGTCTTGGCTATTGTGAAAAATCCTGCAGTGAAGCTGTTGCAGCCTGTGCCTTCTCGACTCTGGTATTTTCAGGTGAGAGGTTCAGCGGTTGACCTGCTGAATGGAATGCTGGCTCAATTTTTACTTTTAAACACAGCTCCTTTCTGTTCTCACTATTGGCTCTTACCACTTTACATCTCACCAGCGGCTAGAGGGTACACAGTTCTCTAAAACCCCTTCAGCATTTATTGTTTGTAGACCTTTGGCTGATGGTAGTTGACGTGTGTGTGTTGAAATCTTTTTGTAGGCTAGATTTGCATGAGTTTAAAAATTTATGTTGTTGAGCTTTTATCCATTTTCCTTGCTTTTAGAAAAATAAGGAGTAAAATTTACCTCTTCCTACTATCTCCTTGAAAATTTTGCCAGTTGTGAATTTTTGAGGGCAGTTGTCCTTTACTGTCCTGAGTCCTTGTGAATGTTAAGTGACCGTTAGCTGTGGTTTTAAAGCCGCTCTTGTGGGAAACGGCCACAAGGCGGCAGCATTTCTACATTTCCAACTCTGGGTTTTTGGGCAACAGAGGGTTCCTGGAAATCGTGTTTGTAAGCTGCAAATTAGAGCAGAATGTGCCACGGCAAACTCCCAAGAGCTTATATCTCCTTACTTCTTGTTTGTTTTTTACATTTAATTTTTATTTATTATCACAGCAAATTGGATAAAAATACGGTGTTTTTTCCAGGTGTACGGAATCTGGTTCATTATATCGATGTATTGATCTATTCATCTTTGGATCCTTTCCCGTGTAGGTTATTACAGAGTGTTGAGTACACCTCTTTTAGCATTCTATAGGTATTTTGTGATTATATATTTCATATGTATTACTACATGTCCGTTAACCCCCATATCCTAATTCATACATTCCTTACACCTTTCCATTTGGTTAAACATAATTTGGGTTTCTGAATCTATGAGTGTCCTTCTCTTGGAAATTATTTCATGGGTATCAATTTTTAGGTAACACCTATAAGTGATGTAATAGGATATCTGTCTTTCGTTTTCTTTCTTACTTCAGGTAGGGTGATTATCTCTAGATCCTTCTATGGTGGTGCCAACGGCATTGTTCCATGCTTTTCCATGGCTAATATTCCATTGTGTACATGGACCACTTCTTCTTGGTGCATTTTTCTGTTGATGGACATTTTGGTTTCTTCCAGCTCTTGGCTATGGTACATGTTGCTGCAGTAAAGGATCGCCAGCCTGTGTCTTTTTGATTCAGGTCTACTCAGCGGATAGGCCCATCAGTGGGCCTACCAGATCACATAGTAGCTCAAGTTTTACCTTTAAACACACCTCCATTTTGTTCTCTGTACTGGCTCTTACCAGGTTACATCCCATCAGCAGCTAGAGGGTACACAGTTCTCTAAAACCCCTTCAGCATTTATACTATGTAGACTTTTTTGCTGATGATCCTTCTGACGGCTGTGAGGTGAATGTGTTTCTAGACTGGATTTGCATGGCTTTATTAATTCCTGACGTTGAGCGTTTCTCCATGCCTTTTTCTATAACAAAAAAAAGAGACAGAATATAAAATGTGCATAAAATATGCCTCTTGAAATTGTCGTTTTGAAATATGGATGTCTTTTGAGAGTTTTGCTCGATTTACGACCGAAGGATTGTTTTGAGGACAGGTGTCATTTACAGGCCTGCAATTATTTTGACTGTCAAGTAACCATTACAGCTGCAGTTAGAGCTGCTGTTGTGTGAAACGGCCACAAGGCGGCAGCAGTTCTCATTAACCAAATCTGGTTACTAGGGAAACAGAGCCTCAATGGAAGTCCTGTTCTAGGTTGCAAATTAGAATGGAATGGGCCAGGAAAAAGCCCCTTATGTTTATATGTCACTAAATATTGTTCTTTTTTTAAAATTTAATTTTCATTGTTTATCACAGCAAGTGTGATTACAATGTTTTGCTTGTCTTAGGTGTGCAAGATGTGGTTGTTTTCCACATATACATATCTCTTTTCTTCTTTGGATCCTTTTCCCATTTTAGGTTATGACACAATGTTGAGTAGTCTTCTCTTGGTATTCCGTAGGTCTTTGGTGATTATATACTTCTCCTGTGTTTGTATATCTCTGTTAACTCTGACATCCTAATGTATCCAATCCTCACACCTTTCCATTGGTGAACCATAAGTTTGTTTAATGAATCTGTGATTGCCTTTCTCTGTGGAAATATCTTCACTGGTATCAATTTTTAGGTAACACCTATAAGTGATATCACAGGATACGTGTCTTTCGCTTTCTGACTTACTACAAGTTGCGTGATTACTTCTAGACTCATCTATGGTGATGCAAATGGCATTGTGTCATTTTTTTCCTTGGCTAATATTCCATCTGTACGTGGACCAGTTTTTCTTTGTCCACTCACCTGTTGATGGACTTTTTGGTTGCTTCCATGTCTTGGTTATTGTAACACTGCTGAAATGCACATTTGCCTGCCTGTGTCTTTCAATTATGTCTTCTTCGGTTATAGGCCCAGGAGAGGGCCTGTTGGATCATATGGTAGCAAAATGTTTACCTTGTAAAGGCGTCTCCATTCTGTTCTCATTAGTGGCTCTTACCAGGTTATGTTCCACTTAAATTTGAGGGTATGCCCTTGTCCACAACCCTTTCAGCATTTATTGTTTGTAGTTTTTCTGCTGATGTTTATTCTGACAGGTGTGAGCTGACACCTCTTTGAGGTTGGATTTGCATGCATCTCATAATCCCTTGAAATTGAACTTTCAGGCATGTCCTCTTTTTTTTCAAGCTGTGAGTAACGCTTACCTCTTCAAATGGTTTTCTTGAAGTATGTGTCACATTTTGAAATATTTTGGCCATTACCTCCCTGAAGACATTCTGAGGGCAGGTTTCATTTACAGCCCTCCAGTACTTGTGCATATGAAGTGACCATTAGCACAGGTTTTAAAGCTGCTGTTGCAGGTATCGGCCATTGGGCGGCAGCATTTCTCCTTTCCCCATTCAGGGAACTACGGAAAGAGTCCTTCCTGCCAGTGGTGTTCCTCAGTTGTATATTAGAGAGGAATGTGCCCGGACAAACCCCCAAAAGCTGATGTCTCCTTACTTACGTTTGGTTTCTAAATTGAAATTATATATTTTTTTTTATTGGAGTAATATTCCATTGTGTACATGGACCACTTCTTCTTTGTGCCTTCCTCTGTTGACAGACATTTTTGTTGCTTCCAAGTGTTGGCTGTGGTAAATATTGCTGGAGTGCAGGATTGCCACCCTGTGTCTTTTTGATTCTCATCCTCTCAGGTGATAGGCCCAGCAGTGGATATGCTTGATTGAATGGTAGCTCAATATTTACCATATCAAGGCACCTCCTTTGTGGTTTCATTACTGGTTCTTACCATGTCCCACTGAGAAACGAGGGTGCACATTTCTCCACAACCCCTTCAGCATTTATTGTTTGCAGAATTTTTGCTGATGGCCATTATGACTGGTGTGAGCTGATAGGTTTTTGTAATTTGGATTTGCATGTCTTTAATAATTCCTAATGTTCAGCATTTTTCCATGCTTTGTTTTCTTTCTGTTAAACAAAAACAGAAAAAAACTGTGAGTACAATAAACCACTTGAAGTGGTCTTCTGGGAAGGCTGCCCTGTTTTGAATTTTTCGTCAATTTTTGACCCCAGGATTTTTTTGAGAACAGGTGACATTTACAGGCTTGTAATGAGTGTGAATATTTAGTGACCACTACTACTGGCTTTAAAGGTGCTGTTGGGGGAAACGGCCACAAGGTGGCAGCATTTCTCCGTTCCCAAAACTGGTTTCTAGGGCAGCACAGCCTTTCTGGAAGTTGTGTTCCCAGGTTGTAAATTAGAATGGAATGTGCTAGGAAAAAAACCCGTAAGTTAATATTCCATTATTTCTTGTTCGACTTTTTAGTCTTTTTAAATCGAGGTAATATTTAGAATATTGTTTGTCCTAGGTGTATACAATCTGGTTCATTTGTACATTACATACACACACACACACACACACACACACACACACATGTAATATATTCATGTACAGATACTCTTCCCATGTAAATTATTGCAGAGTGCTCCATTGACCTCCCTTGCTATATGGTCGGTCTCTTTGATAAATGTATTTAGTAGGTATTTGTACACATATGGTAACCCTAATCTTAATTTTCCATACCACCCACCTTTCCATTTACATAAGAATAGTTTGTTTTCTAAGTCTGTGAGTTTCTTTCTCTGTGAAAATGCTATCATTTTTGTCAGTTGTTAGATAACGCCTATAAGTGATATCATACTATATGTCTTTTTCTTTCTGACTTACGGCATGTTCTGAGATTATATCTAGGCTCATAAATGGTGCCTCAACGAGCAGTGTTTCACTGTTTTCCATGGCTAATATCCCATTATGTACATGGACCACTTCTTCTTTATCCATTCATCCATTGATGGACATTTTGGTTGCTTCCGTGTCTTGGCTATTGTGAAAAATCCTGCAGTGAAGCTGTTGCAGCCTGTGCCTTCTCGACTCTGGTATTTTCAGGTGAGAGGTTCAGCGGTTGACCTGCTGAATGGAATGCTGGCTCAATTTTTACTTTTAAACACAGCTCCTTTCTGTTCTCACTATTGGCTCTTACCACTTTACATCTCACCAGCGGCTAGAGGGTACACAGTTCTCTAAAACCCCTTCAGCATTTATTGTTTGTAGACCTTTGGCTGATGGTAGTTGACGTGTGTGTGTTGAAATCTTTTTTAGGCTAGATTTGCATGAGTTTAAAAATTTATGTTGTTGAGCTTTTATCCATTTTCCTTGTTTTTAGAAAAATAAGGAGTAAAATTTACCTCTTCCTACTATCTCCTTGAAAATTTTGTCAGTTGTGAATTTTTGAGGGCAGTTGTCCTTTACTGTCCTGAGTCCTTGTGAATGTTAAGTGACCGTTAGCTGTGGTTTTAAAGCCGCTCTTGTGGGAAACGGCCACAAGGCGGCAGCATTTCTACATTTCCAACTCTGGGTTTTTGGGCAACAGAGGGTTCCTGGAAATCGTGTTTGTAAGCTGCAAATTAGAGCAGAATGTGCCACGGCAAACTCCCAAGAGCTTATATCTCCTTACTTCTTGTTTGTTTTTTACATTTAATTTTTATTTATTATCACAGCAAATTGGATAAAAATACGGTGTTTTTTCCAGGTGTACGGAATCTGGTTCATTATATCGATGTATTGATCTATTCATCTTTGGATCCTTTCCCGTGTAGGTTATTACAGAGTGTTGAGTACACCTCTTTTAGCATTCTATAGGTATTTTGTGATTATATATTTCATATGTATTACTACATGTCCGTTAACCCCCATATCCTAATTCATACATTCCTTACACCTTTCCATTTGGTTAAACATAATTTGGGTTTCTGAATCTATGAGTGTCCTTCTCTTGGAAATTATTTCATGGGTATCAATTTTTAGGTAACACCTATAAGTGATGTAATAGGATATCTGTCTTTCGTTTTCTTTCTTACTTCAGGTAGGGTGATTATCTCTAGATCCTTCTATGGTGGTGCCAACGGCATTGTTCCATGCTTTTCCATGGCTAATATTCCATTGTGTACATGGACCACTTCTTCTTGGTGCATTTTTCTGTTGATGGACATTTTGGTTTCTTCCAGCTCTTGGCTATGGTACATGTTGCTGCAGTGAAGGATCGCCAGCCTGTGTCTTTTTGATTCAGGTCTACTCAGCGGATAGGCCCATCAGTGGGCCTACCAGATCACATAGTAGCTCAAGTTTTACCTTTAAACACACCTCCATTTTGTTCTCTGTACTGGCTCTTACCAGGTTACATCCCATCAGCAGCTAGAGGGTACACAGTTCTCTAAAACCCCTTCAGCATTTATACTATGTAGACTTTTTTGCTGATGATCCTTCTGACGGCTGTGAGGTGAATGTGTTTCTAGACTGGATTTGCATGGCTTTATTAATTCCTGACGTTGAGCATTTCTCCATGCCTTTTTCTATAACAAAAAAAAAGAGACAGAATATAAAATGTGCATAAAATATGCCTCTTGAAATTGTCGTTTTGAAATATGGATGTCTTTTGAGAGTTTTGCTCGATTTACGACCGAAGGATTGTTTTGAGGACAGGTGTCATTTACAGGCCTGCAATTATTTTGACTGTCAAGTAACCATTACAGCTGCAGTTAGAGCTGCTGTTGTGTGAAACGGCCACAAGGCGGCAGCAGTTCTCATTAACCAAATCTGGTTACTAGGGAAACAGAGCCTCAATGGAAGTCCTGTTCTAGGTTGCAAATTAGAATGGAATGGGCCAGGAAAAAGCCCCTTATGTTTATATGTCACTAAATATTGTTCTTTTTTTAAAATTTAATTTTCATTGTTTATCACAGCAAGTGTGATTACAATGTTTTGCTTGTCTTAGGTGTGCAAGATGTGGTTGTTTTCCACATATACATATCTCTTTTCTTCTTTGGATCCTTTTCCCATTTTAGGTTATGACACAATGTTGAGTAGTCTTCTCTTGGTATTCCGTAGGTCTTTGGTGATTATATACTTCTCCTGTGTTTGTATATCTCTGTTAACTCTGACATCCTAATGTATCCAATCCTCACACCTTTCCATTGGTGAACCATAAGTTTGTTTAATGAATCTGTGATTGCCTTTCTCTGTGGAAATATCTTCACTGGTATCAATTTTTAGGTAACACCTATAAGTGATATCACAGGATACGTGTCTTTCGCTTTCTGACTTACTACAAGTTGCGTGATTACTTCTAGACTCATCTATGGTGATGCAAATGGCATTGTGTCATTTTTTTCCT
Organism: Grampus griseus; assembly: GCF_964374135.1. Lineage (NCBI taxonomy): Eukaryota > Metazoa > Chordata > Mammalia > Artiodactyla > Delphinidae > Grampus > Grampus griseus. Next base: position 178,299 of record NW_028133376.1, read on the forward strand.
TGGCTAATATTCCATCTGTACGTGGACCAGTTTTTCTTTGTCCACTCACCTGTTGATGGACTTTTTGGTTGCTTCCATGTCTTGGTTATTGTAACACTGCTGAAATGCACATTTGCCTGCCTGTGTCTTTCAATTATGTCTTCTTCAGTTATAGGCCCAGGAGAGGGCCTGTTGGATCATATGGTAGCAAAATGTTTACCTTGTAAAGGCGTCTCCATTCTGTTCTCATTAGTGGCTCTTACCAGGTTATGTTCCACTTAAATTTGAGGGTATGCCCTTGTCCACAACCCTTTCAGCATTTATTGTTTGTAGTTTTTCTGCTGATGTTTATTCTGACAGGTGTGAGCTGACACCTCTTTGAGGTTGGATTTGCATGCATCTCATAATCCCTTGAAATTGAACTTTCAGGCATGTCCTCTTTTTTTTCAAGCTGTGAGTAACGCTTACCTCTTCAAATGGTTTTCTTGAAGTATGTGTCACATTTTGAAATATTTTGGCCATTACCTCCCTGAAGACATTCTGAGGGCAGGTTTCATTTACAGCCCTCCAGTACTTGTGCATATGAAGTGACCATTAGCACAGGTTTTAAAGCTGCTGTTGCAGGTATCGGCCATTGGGCGGCAGCATTTCTCCTTTCCCCATTCAGGGAACTACGGAAAGAGTCCTTCCTGCCAGTGGTGTTCCTCAGTTGTATATTAGAGAGGAATGTGCCCGGACAAACCCCCAAAAGCTGATGTCTCCTTACTTACGTTTGGTTTCTAAATTGAAATTATATATTTTTTTTTATTGGAGTAATATTCCATTGTGTACATGGACCACTTCTTCTTTGTGCCTTCCTCTGTTGACAGACATTTTTGTTGCTTCCAAGTGTTGGCTGTGGTAAATATTGCTGGAGTGCAGGATTGCCACCCTGTGTCTTTTTGATTCTCATCCTCTCAGGTGATAGGCCCAGCAGTGGGTATGCTTGATTGAATGGTAGCTCAATATTTACCATATCAAGGCACCTCCTTTGTGGTTTCATTACTGGTTCTTACCATGTCCCACTGAGAAACGAGGGTGCACATTTCTCCACAACCCCTTCAGCATTTATTGTTTGCAGAATTTTTGCTGATGGCCATTATGACTGGTGTGAGCTGATAGGTTTTTGTAATTTGGATTTGCATGTCTTTAATAATTCCTAATGTTCAGCATTTTTCCATGCTTTGTTTTCTTTCTGTTAAACAAAAACAGAAAAAAACTGTGAGTACAATAAACCACTTGAAGTGGTCTTCTGGGAAGGCTGCCCTGTTTTGAATTTTTCGTCAATTTTTGACCCCAGGATTTTTTTGAGAACAGGTGACATTTACAGGCTTGTAATGAGTGTGAATATTTAGTGACCACTACTACTGGCTTTAAAGGTGCTGTTGGGGGAAACGGCCACAAGGTGGCAGCATTTCTCCGTTCCCAAAACTGGTTTCTAGGGCAGCACAGCCTTTCTGGAAGTTGTGTTCCCAGGTTGTAAATTAGAATGGAATGTGCTAGGAAAAAAACCCGTAAGTTAATATTCCATTATTTCTTGTTCGACTTTTTAGTCTTTTTAAATCGAGGTAATATTTAGAATATTGTTTGTCCTAGGTGTATACAATCTGGTTCATTTGTACATTACATACACACACACACACACACACACACACACATGTAATATATTCATGTACAGATACTCTTCCCATGTAAATTATTGCAGAGTGCTCCATTGACCTCCCTTGCTATATGGTCGGTCTCTTTGATAAATGTATTTAGTAGGTATTTGTACACATATGGTAACCCTAATCTTAATTTTCCATACCACCCACCTTTCCATTTACATAAGAATAGTTTGTTTTCTAAGTCTGTGAGTTTCTTTCTCTGTGAAAATGCTATCATTTTTGTCAGTTGTTAGATAACGCCTATAAGTGATATCATACTATATGTCTTTTTCTTTCTGACTTACGGCATGTTCTGAGATTATATCTAGGCTCATAAATGGTGCCTCAACGAGCAGTGTTTCACTGTTTTCCATGGCTAATATCCCATTATGTACATGGACCACTTCTTCTTTATCCATTCATCCATTGATGGACATTTTGGTTGCTTCCGTGTCTTGGCTATTGTGAAAAATCCTGCAGTGAAGCTGTTGCAGCCTGTGCCTTCTCGACTCTGGTATTTTCAGGTGAGAGGTTCAGCGGTTGACCTGCTGAATGGAATGCTGGCTCAATTTTTACTTTTAAACACAGCTCCTTTCTGTTCTCACTATTGGCTCTTACCACTTTACATCTCACCAGCGGCTAGAGGGTACACAGTTCTCTAAAACCCCTTCAGCATTTATTGTTTGTAGACCTTTGGCTGATGGTAGTTGACGTGTGTGTGTTGAAATCTTTTTGTAGGCTAGATTTGCATGAGTTTAAAAATTTATGTTGTTGAGCTTTTATCCATTTTCCTTGTTTTTAGAAAAATAAGGAGTAAAATTTACCTCTTCCTACTATCTCCTTGAAAATTTTGTCAGTTGTGAATTTTTGAGGGCAGTTGTCCTTTACTGTCCTGAGTCCTTGTGAATGTTAAGTGACCGTTAGCTGTGGTTTTAAAGCCGCTCTTGTGGGAAACGGCCACAAGGCGGCAGCATTTCTACATTTCCAACTCTGGGTTTTTGGGCAACAGAGGGTTCCTGGAAATCGTGTTTGTAAGCTGCAAATTAGAGCAGAATGTGCCACGGCAAACTCCCAAGAGCTTATATCTCCTTACTTCTTGTTTGTTTTTTACATTTAATTTTTATTTATTATCACAGCAAATTGGATAAAAATACGGTGTTTTTTCCAGGTGTACGGAATCTGGTTCATTATATCGATGTATTGATCTATTCATCTTTGGATCCTTTCCCGTGTAGGTTATTACAGAGTGTTGAGTACACCTCTTTTAGCATTCTATAGGTATTTTGTGATTATATATTTCATATGTATTACTACATGTCCGTTAACCCCCATATCCTAATTCATACATTCCTTACACCTTTCCATTTGGTTAAACATAATTTGGGTTTCTGAATCTATGAGTGTCCTTCTCTTGGAAATTATTTCATGGGTATCAATTTTTAGGTAACACCTATAAGTGATGTAATAGGATATCTGTCTTTCGTTTTCTTTCTTACTTCAGGTAGGGTGATTATCTCTAGATCCTTCTATGGTGGTGCCAACAGCATTGTTCCATGCTTTTCCATGGCTAATATTCCATTGTGTACATGGACCACTTCTTCTTGGTGCATTTTTCTGTTGATGGACATTTTGGTTTCTTCCAGCTCTTGGCTATGGTACATGTTGCTGCAGTGAAGGATCGCCAGCCTGTGTCTTTTTGATTCAGGTCTACTCAGCGGATAGGCCCATCAGTGGGCCTACCAGATCACATAGTAGCTCAAGTTTTACCTTTAAACACACCTCCATTTTGTTCTCTGTACTGGCTCTTACCAGGTTACATCCCATCAGCAGCTAGAGGGTACACAGTTCTCTAAAACCCCTTCAGCATTTATACTATGTAGACTTTTTTGCTGATGATCCTTCTGACGGCTGTGAGGTGAATGTGTTTCTAGACTGGATTTGCATGGCTTTATTAATTCCTGACGTTGAGCATTTCTCCATGCCTTTTTCTATAACAAAAAAAAAGAGACAGAATATAAAATGTGCATAAAATATGCCTCTTGAAATTGTCGTTTTGAAATATGGATGTCTTTTGAGAGTTTTGCTCGATTTACGACCGAAGGATTGTTTTGAGGACAGGTGTCATTTACAGGCCTGCAATTATTTTGACTGTCAAGTAACCATTACAGCTGCAGTTAGAGCTGCTGTTGTGTGAAACGGCCACAAGGCGGCAGCAGTTCTCATTAACCAAATCTGGTTACTAGGGAAACAGAGCCTCAATGGAAGTCCTGTTCTAGGTTGCAAATTAGAATGGAATGGGCCAGGAAAAAGCCCCTTATGTTTATATGTCACTAAATATTGTTCTTTTTTTAAAATTTAATTTTCATTGTTTATCACAGCAAGTGTGATTACAATGTTTTGCTTGTCTTAGGTGTGCAAGATGTGGTTGTTTTCCACATATACATATCTCTTTTCTTCTTTGGATCCTTTTCCCATTTTAGGTTATGACACAATGTTGAGTAGTCTTCTCTTGGTATTCCGTAGGTCTTTGGTGATTATATACTTCTCCTGTGTTTGTATATCTCTGTTAACTCTGACATCCTAATGTATCCAATCCTCACACCTTTCCATTGGTGAACCATAAGTTTGTTTAATGAATCTGTGATTGCCTTTCTCTGTGGAAATATCTTCACTGGTATCAATTTTTAGGTAACACCTATAAGTGATATCACAGGATACGTGTCTTTCGCTTTCTGACTTACTACAAGTTGCGTGATTACTTCTAGACTCATCTATGGTGATGCAAATGGCATTGTGTCATTTTTTTCCTTGGCTAATATTCCATCTGTACGTGGACCAGTTTTTCTTTGTCCACTCACCTGTTGATGGACTTTTTGGTTGCTTCCATGTCTTGGTTATTGTAACACTGCTGAAATGCACATTTGCCTGCCTGTGTCTTTCAATTATGTCTTCTTCAGTTATAGGCCCAGGAGAGGGCCTGTTGGATCATATGGTAGCAAAATGTTTACCTTGTAAAGGCGTCTCCATTCTGTTCTCATTAGTGGCTCTTACCAGGTTATGTTCCACTTAAATTTGAGGGTATGCCCTTGTCCACAACCCTTTCAGCATTTATTGTTTGTAGTTTTTCTGCTGATGTTTATTCTGACAGGTGTGAGCTGACACCTCTTTGAGGTTGGATTTGCATGCATCTCATAATCCCTTGAAATTGAACTTTCAGGCATGTCCTCTTTTTTTTCAAGCTGTGAGTAACGCTTACCTCTTCAAATGGTTTTCTTGAAGTATGTGTCACATTTTGAAATATTTTGGCCATTACCTCCCTGAAGACATTCTGAGGGCAGGTTTCATTTACAGCCCTCCAGTACTTGTGCATATGAAGTGACCATTAGCACAGGTTTTAAAGCTGCTGTTGCAGGTATCGGCCATTGGGCGGCAGCATTTCTCCTTTCCCCATTCAGGGAACTACGGAAAGAGTCCTTCCTGCCAGTGGTGTTCCTCAGTTGTATATTAGAGAGGAATGTGCCCGGACAAACCCCCAAAAGCTGATGTCTCCTTACTTACGTTTGGTTTCTAAATTGAAATTATATATTTTTTTTTATTGGAGTAATATTCCATTGTGTACATGGACCACTTCTTCTTTGTGCCTTCCTCTGTTGACAGACATTTTTGTTGCTTCCAAGTGTTGGCTGTGGTAAATATTGCTGGAGTGCAGGATTGCCACCCTGTGTCTTTTTGATTCTCATCCTCTCAGGTGATAGGCCCAGCAGTGGGTATGCTTGATTGAATGGTAGCTCAATATTTACCATATCAAGGCACCTCCTTTGTGGTTTCATTACTGGTTCTTACCATGTCCCACTGAGAAACGAGGGTGCACATTTCTCCACAACCCCTTCAGCATTTATTGTTTGCAGAATTTTTGCTGATGGCCATTATGACTGGTGTGAGCTGATAGGTTTTTGTAATTTGGATTTGCATGTCTTTAATAATTCCTAATGTTCAGCATTTTTCCATGCTTTGTTTTCTTTCTGTTAAACAAAAACAGAAAAAAACTGTGAGTACAATAAACCACTTGAAGTGGTCTTCTGGGAAGGCTGCCCTGTTTTGAATTTTTCGTCAATTTTTGACCCCAGGATTTTTTTGAGAACAGGTGACATTTACAGGCTTGTAATGAGTGTGAATATTTAGTGACCACTACTACTGGCTTTAAAGGTGCTGTTGGGGGAAACGGCCACAAGGTGGCAGCATTTCTCCGTTCCCAAAACTGGTTTCTAGGGCAGCACAGCCTTTCTGGAAGTTGTGTTCCCAGGTTGTAAATTAGAATGGAATGTGCTAGGAAAAAAACCCGTAAGTTAATATTCCATTATTTCTTGTTCGACTTTTTAGTCTTTTTAAATCGAGGTAATATTTAGAATATTGTTTGTCCTAGGTGTATACAATCTGGTTCATTTGTACATTACATACACACACACACACACACATATGTAATATATTCATGTACAGATACTCTTCCCATGTAAATTATGGCAGAGTGCTCCATTGACCTCCCTTGCTATATGGTCGGTCTCTTTGATAAATGTATTTAGTAGGTATTTGTACACCTATGGTAACCCTAATCTTAATTTTCCATACCACCCACCTTTCCATTTACATAAGAATAGTTTGTTTTCTAAGTCTGTGAGTTTCTTTCTCTGTGAAAATGCTATCATTTTTGTCAGTTGTTAGATAACGCCTATAAGTGATATCATACTATATATCGTTTTCTTTCTGACTTACATCATGTTCTGAGATTATATCTAGGCTCATAAATGGTGCCTCAACGAGCAGTGTTTCACTGTTTTCCATGGCTAATATTCCATTATGTACATGGACCACTTCTTCTTTATCCATTCATCCATTGATGGACATTTTGGTTGCTTCCGTGTCTTGGCTATTGTGAAAAATCCTGCAGTGAAGCTGTTGCAGCCTGTGCCTTCTCGACTCTGCTATTTTCAGGTGAGAGGTTCAGTGGTTGACCTGCTGAATGGAATGCTGGCTCAATTTTTACTTTTAAACACAGCTCCTTTCTGTTCTCACTATTGGCTCTTACCACTTTACATCTCACCAGTGGCTAGAGGGTACACAGTTCTCTAAAACCCCTTCAGCATTTATTGTTTGTAGATTTTGGCTGATGGTAGTTGATGTGCATGAGTTGAAATCTTTTTGTAAGCTAGATTTGCATGAGTTTAAAAATTTATGTTGTTGAGCTTTTATCCATTTTCCTTGTTTTTAGAAAAATAATGAGTAAAATTTACCTCTTCCTACTATCTCCTTGAAAATTTTGCCAGTTGTGAATTTTTGAGGGCAGTTGTCCTTTACTGTCCTGAGTCCTTCTGAATGTTATGTGACAATTAGCTGTGGTTTTAAAGCCGCTCTTGTGGGAAACGGCCACAAGGCGGCAGCATATCTACATTTCCAACTCTGGGTTTTTGGGCAACAGAAGTTTCCTGGAAATCGTGTTTGTAAGCTGCAAATTAGAGCAGAATGTGCCACGGCAAACTCCCAAGAGCTTATATCTCCTTACTTCTTGTTTGTTTTTTACATTTAATTTTTATTTATTATCACAGCAAATTGGATAAAAATACGGTGTTTTTTCTAGGTGTACAGAATCTGGTTCATTATATCAATGTATCGATCTATATATCTTTGGATCCTTTCCCGTGTAGGTTATTACAGAGTGTTGATTACACCTCTTTTAGCATTCCATAGGTATTTTGTGATTATATATTTCATATGTATTACTACATGTCTGTTAACCCCCATATCGTAATTCATACATTCCTTACACCTTTCCATTTGGTTAAACATAATTTGGTTTTCTGAATCTATGAGTGTCCTTCTCTTGGAAAATATTTCATGGGTATCAATTTTTAGGTAACACCTATAAGTGATGTCATAGAATATATGTCTTTCATTTTCTTTCTTACTTCAGGTGGGGTGATTATCTCTAGATCCTTCTATGGTGATGCCATCGGCACTGTTCCATGCTTTTCCATGGCTAATATTCCATTGTGTACATGGACCACTTCTTCTTGGTGCATTTTTCTGTTGATGGACATTTTGGTTTCTTCCAAGTCTTGGCTATGGTACATGTTGCTCTAGTGAAGGATTGCCAGCCTGTGTCTTTTTGATTCTGGTCTACTCAGGTGATAGGCCCATCAGTGGGCCTACCAGATCACATGGTAGCTCAATTTTTACCTTTAAATGCACCTCCATTGTGTTCTCACTACTGGCTCTTACCAGGTGACATCCCACCAGCAGCTAGAGCGTACACAGTTCTCTAAAACCTCTTCAGCATTTATTCTCTGTAGACATTTTTGATGATGATCATTCTGACAGCTCTGAGGTGAATGTTTTTGTAGACTGGATTTGCATGGCTTTATTAGTTACTGATGTTGAGCCGTTTTCCTTGCCCTTTTTTTAACCAAAAAAAAGAGTGAAAGAAAAAGAAAGAGAAGACAAAATGAGCGAAAAGTATGCCTCTTGAAATTGTCATTTTAAAATGTGCATGTCTTTTGTCGTTTTAAAATGTGCACATCTTTTGAGTTTTTTGCTGGATTTATGTCCCAAGGATTTGTTTAGAGGGCAGGTGTCATTTACAGGCCTGCAATTATTTAGAATATCAGGTGAGCATTAGTGCTGTGTTTTTTTAACACCTTTTTAAGGGTATAATTGCTTTAGAATGGTGTGTTAGTTTCTATTTATAACCAAGTGAATCAGTTATACATATACATATGTTCCCATATCTCTTCCCTCTTGCATCTCCCTCCCTCCCACCCTCCCTATCCCACCCCTCCAGGCGGTCACAAAGCACGGAGCTGATATACCTGTTCTATGCGGCTGCTTCCCACTAGCTATCTGTCTTACGTTTGGTAGTGTATATATGTCCATGCCTCTCTCTCGCTTTGTCACAGCTCACCCTCCCCCCTCCCCATATCTTCAAGTCCGTTCTCCAGTAGGTCTGTGTATTTATTCCTGTCTTACCCCTCGGTTCTTCATGGTATTTTTTTCCTTAAATTCCATATATATATATGTTAGCATACGGTATTTGTCTTTCTCTTTCTGACTTACTTCACTCTGTATGACAGATCTAGGTCTATCCACCTCATTACAAATAGCTCAATTTCGTTTGTTTATGGCTGAGTAATATTCCAATGTATATATGTGTCACATCTTCTTTATCCATTCATCCGATGATGGGCACTTAGGTTGTTTCCATCTCCGGACTATTTTAAATAGAGCTGCAATGAACATTTTGGTACATGACTCTTTTTGAATTATGGTTTTCTCAGGGTGTATGCCCAGTAGTGGGATTGCTTGGTCATATGGTAGGTCTATTTGTTGTTTTCTAAGGAACCTCCATACTGTTCTCCATAGTGGCTGTACCAATTCACATTGCCACCAGCAGTGACGGAGTGTTCCCTTTTCTCCACACTCTCTCCAGCATTTATTGTTTCTAGATTTTTTGATGATGGCCATTCTGACTGGTGTGAGATGATATCTCATTGTAGTTTTGATTTGTATTTCCCTAATGATTAATGATGTTGAGTATTCTTTCATGTGTTTGTTGGCAGTCTGTATATCTTCTTTGGAGAAATGTCTATTTAGGTATTCTGCCCATTTTTGGATTGGGTTGTTGATTTTATTGTTATTGAGCTGAATGAGCTGCTTTTAATTTTGGGGAATTAATCCTTTGTCAGTTCCTTCATTTGCAAATATTTTCTCCCATTCTGAGGGTTGTCTTTTGGTCTTGTTTATGGTTTCCTTTGCTGTGCAAAAGCTTTGACGTTTCATTACGTCCCACTTGTTTATTTTTGTTTTTAATTCCATTTCTCTAGGAGGTGGGTCAAAAAGAATCTTGCTGTGATTTATGTCGTAGAGTGTTCTGCCTATGATTTCCTCTAAGTGTTTGATAGATCCTGGCCTTACATTTAGGTCTTTAATCCATTTTGAACTTATTTTTGTGTATGGTGTTAGGGAGTGATTTAATCTCATACTTTTACATGTAACCTTCCCGTTTCCCCAGCACCACTTATTGAAGAGGCTGTCCTTTCTCCACTGTACATTCCTGCCTCCTTGATCAAAGATAAGGTGACCATATGTGTGTGGGTTTATCTTTGGGCTTTCTATCCTGTTCCATTGATCTATCTTTCTGTTTTTGTGCCAGTACCATACTGTCTTGATTACTGTAGCTTTGTCATATAGTCTGAAGTCAGGGAGCCTGATTCCTCCAGCTTCGTTTTTCATTCTCAAGATTGCTTTGGCTATTCGGGGTCTTTTGTGTTTCCATACAAATTGTGAAACTTTTTGTTCTAGTTCTGTGAAAATTGCCAGTGGTAGTTTGATAGAGATTGCATTGAATCTGTAGATTGCTTTGGGTAGTAGAGTCATTTTCACAATGTTGATTCTTCCAATCCAAGAACATGGTATATCTCTCCATCTATTTGTATCATCTTTAACTTCTTTCATCAGTGTCTTATAATTTTCTGCATACAGTTCTTTTGTCTCCTTAGGTAGGTTTATTCCTAGATATTTCATTCTTTTTGTTGCAATGGTAAATGGGAGTGTTTTCTTGATTTCACTTTCAGATTTTTCATCATTAGTGTATAGGAATGCAAGAGATTTCTATGCATTAATTTTGTATCCTGCAACTTTACCAAATACATTGATTAGCTCTAGTAGTATTCTGGTAGCATTTTTAGGATTCTGTATGTATAGTATCATGTCATCTGCAAACAGTGACAACTTTACTTCTTCTTTTCCGGTTTGGATTCCTTTTCTTTCCTTTTCTTCTCTGATTGCTGTGGCTAAAACTTCCAATACTATATTGAATAAGAGTGGTGAGAGTGGGCAACCTTGTCTTTTTCCTGATCTTCGTGTAAATGCTTTCAGTTTTTCATCATTGAGGATGATGTTGGCTGTGGGTTTGTCATATATGGCCTTTATTATGTTGAGGAAAGTTCCTTCTATGCCTACTTTCTGCAGGGTTGTTATAAATGGGTGTTGAATTTTGTCAAAAGCTTTCTCTGTATCTATTGAGATGATCATATGATTTTTCTCCTTCAATTTGTTAATACGGTTTATCACATTGATTGACTTGCGTATATTGAAGAATCCATGCATTCCTGGAATAAACCCCACTTGATCATGGTGTATGATCCTTTTAATGTGCTGTTGGATTCTGTTTGCTAGTATTTTGTTGAGGATTTTTGCATCTATGTTCATCAGTGATATTGGCCTGTAGTTTTCTTTCTTTGTGACATCCTTGTGTGGTTTTGGTATTAAGGTGATGGTGGCCTCGTAGAATGAATTTGAGAGTGTTCCTCCCTCTGCTATATTTTGGAAGAGTTTGAGAAGGATAGGTCCTAGCTCGTCTCTAAATGTTTGATAGAATTCACCTGTGAAGCCATCTGGTCCTGGGCTTTTGTTTGTTGGAAGATTTTTAATCACAGTTTCAATTTCAGTGCTTGTGACTGGTCTGTTCATATTTTCTATTTCTTCCTGATTCAGTCTTGGCACGTTGTGCATTTCTAAGTATTTGTCCATTTCTTCCAGCTTGTCCATTTTATTGGCATAGCGTTGCTTGTAGTAATCTCTCATGATCTTTTGTATTTCTGCAGTGTCAGTTGTTACTTCTTTTTCATTTCTAATTCTATTGATTTGAGTCTTCTCCCTTTTTTTCGTGATGAGTCTGGCTAATGGTTTATCTATTTTGTTTATCTTCTCAAAGAACCAGCTTTTAGTTTTACTGATCTTTGCTATTGTTTCCTTCATTTCTTTTTCATTTATTTCTGATCTGATTTTTATGATTCTTCCCTTCTGCTAACTTTGGGTTTTTTTGTTCTTTCTCTAATTGCTTTAGGTGCAAGGTTAGGTTTTTTATTCGAGACGTTTACTGTTTCTTAAGGTGGGCTTGTATTGCTATAAACTTCCCTCTTAGAACTGCTTTTGCTGCATCCCATAGGTTTTGGGTCGTCGTGTCTCCATTGTCATTTGTTTCTAGGTATTTTGTTTTTTCCTCTTTGATTTCTTCAGTGATCACTTCATTATTAAATAGTGTATTGTTTAGCCTCCATGTGTTTGTATTTTTTACAGATCTTTTCCTGTAATTGATATCTAATTTTATGGCGTTGTGGTTGGAAAAGATACTTGATGTAATTTCAATTTTCTTAAATTTTCCAAGGCTTGATTTGTGACCCAAGATATGATCTATCCTGGGGAATGTTCCATGAGCACTTGAGAAAAATGTGTATTCTGTTGATTTTGGATGGAGTGTCCTATAAATATCAATTAAGTCCATCTTGTTTAATGTATCATTTAAAGTTTGTGTTTCCTTATTTATTTTCATTTTGGATGATCTGTCCATTGGTGAAAGTGGGGTGTTAAAGTCCCCTACTATGAATGTGTTACTGTCGATTTCCCCTTTTATGGCTGTTAGTATTTGCCTTATGTATTGAGGTGCTCGTATGTTGGGTGCATAAATATTTACAATTGTTATATCTTCTTCTTGGATAGATCCCTTGATCATTATGTAGTGTCCTTCTTTGTCTCTTCTAGTAGTCTTTATTTTAAAGTCTATTTTGTCTGATATGAAAATTGCTACTGCAGCTTTCTTTTGGTTTTCATTTGCATGGATTATCTTTTTCCATCCCCTTACTTTCAGTCTGTATGTGTCTCTAGGTCTGAAGTGGGTCCCTTGTAGACAGCATATATAAGGGTCTTGTTTTTGTATCCATTCAGCCAATCTGTGTCTTTTGGTGGGAGCATTTAGTCCATTTACATTTAAGGTAATTATCAATATGTATGTTCGTATTCCCATTTTCTAAATTGTTTTGGGTTCGTTATTGTAGGTCTTTTCCTTCTCTTGTGATTCTTGCCTAGAGAAGTTCCTTTAGCATTTGTTGTAATGCTGGTTTGGTGGTGCTGAACTCTCTCAGCTTTTGCTTGTCTGTAAAGGTTTTAATTTCTCCATCCAATCTGAATGAGATCCTTGCTGGGTAGAGTAATCTTGGTTGCAGGTTTTTCTCTTTCATCACTTTCAGTATGTCCTGCCACTTCCTTCTGCCTTGCAGAGTTTCTGCTGAGAGATCAGCTGTTAACCTAATGGGGATTCCCTTGTGTCTTATGTGTTGTTTTTCCCTTGCTGCTTTTAATATGCTTTCTTTGTATTTAACTTTTGACAGTTTGATTAATGTATCTTGGTGTATTTCTCCTTGGATATATCCTGTATGGGTCCTGTATGGGACTCTCTGTGCTTCCTGGACTTGATTAACTATTTCCTTTCCCATATTAGGGAAGTTTTCAACTATAATCTCTTCAAATATTTTCTCAGTCCCTTTCTTTTTCTCTTCTTCTTCTGGAACCCCTATAATTCGAAGGTTGGCGCATTTAATGTTGTCCCAGAGGTCTTTGAGACTGTCCTCAGTTCTTTTCATTATTTTTTCTTTACTCTTCTCTGCAATAGTTTTTTCCAATATTTTATCTTCCAGGTCACTTATTCGTCCTTCTGCCTCAGTTATTCTGCTTTTGACCCCATCTAGAGTATTTTTCATTTCATTTATTGTGCTGTTCATCGTTGTTTGTTTCATCTTAAGTTCTTCTAGGTCCTTGTTAAATGTTTCTTGCATTTTGTCTATTCTATTTCCAAGATTTTGGATCACGTTTACTATCATTATTCTGAGTTCTTTTTCAGATAGACTGCCTATTTCCTCTTCATTTGTTAGGTCTGGTGCGTTTTTTTCTTGCTCCTTCATCTGCGATGTGTTTTTCTGTCTTCTCATTTTGCTTACCTTACTGTGTTTGGGGTTTCCTTTTTGCAGGCTGCAGGTTCATAGTTCCTGTTGTTTTTGGTGTCTGTCCCCAGTGGCTAAGGTTTGTTCAGTGTGTTGTGTAGGCTTCTTGGTGGAGGGGACTAGTGCCTGTATTCTGGTGGATGAAGCTGGATCTTGTCTCTCTGGTGGGCAGGTCCATGTCTGGTGGTATTTTGGGGTGTCTGTGGACTTATTATGATTTTAGGCAGCCTCTCTGCTAATGGGTGGGGTTGTGTCCCTGTTTGCTAGTTGTTTGGCATAGGGTGTCCAGCACTGTAACTTGCTGTTCGTTGAGTGCAGCTGGGTGCTGGCATTGAGATGGAGATCTCTGGGAGATTTTCGCCATTTGATATTTTGTGGAGCTGGGAGGTTTCTTGTTGACCAGTGTCCTGAAGTTGGCTCTCCCACCTCAGAGGCACAGCACTGACCCCTGGCTGCAGCACCAAAAGCCTTTCATCCACACAGCTCAGAATAAAAGGGAGAAAAATTAGAGAGAAAGAGTCAGTAGAAGTAGGAAGGAAGAAAGAAAAAAGAAAGAAAGAAAGAAAGAAAGAAAGGATGGATGAAAGAAAGAAAGAAGAAAAGAAGGAAAGAAAGAAAGGAGGGGGGAGGGAGAGAGGGAGGGCTGTGGGAGAAAGGAAGGAAGGAAGGAGGGAAGGAAGGAAGGAAATGAAGAAAGAAAGAAGATAAAGTAAAATAAAATAAAGTAAAATATAATAAAGTTATTAAATTAAAAGATAATAATTAAGAAAATACATTAAAAAGAAACAAAACGAATGGATAGAACCTTAGGACAAATGGTGGAAGAAAAGCAGTACACCAAAATCTCATACTGAAGCATACACATACACACTCACAAAAAGAGTAAAAGGGGAAAAAATCATAAATCTTGCTCTCAAAGTCTACCTCCTCAATTTGGGATGATTCATTGTCTATTCATGTATTCCACAGATGCAGGGTACATCAAGTTGATTGTGCAGCTTTAATCCGCTGCTTCTGAGGCTGCTGGGAGAGATTTCCCTTTCTCTTCTTTGTTCTCACAGCTCCCAGTGGCTCAGCTTTGGATTTGGCCCCGCCTCTGCGTGTAGGTCGCTGGAGGGCTTTTGTTTTTTGCTCAGACAGGATGGGGTTAAAGGAGCCGCTGATTCAGGGGCTCTGGCTCACTCAGGCTGAGGGGAGAGAGGGACGTGGAATGCGAGGCGAGCCTGTAACAGCAGAGGCCGGCATGACATTGCACCAGCCTGAGGCCTGCCGTGCGTTCTCCCAGGGAAGTTGTCCCTGGATCCCGGGAACCTGGCAGTCGTGGGCTGCACAGGCACCCTGGAAGGGAGGTGTGGATAGTGACTTGTGCTCGCACACAGGCCCCTTGGTGGTGGCAGCAGCAGCCTTAGCGTCTTCCTCCCGTCTCTGGGGTCCGTGCTTTTAGCCGCGGCTCGCGCCTGCCTCTGGGAACTGTGCTTTTAGCCACGGCTCATGCCCGTCTCAGGGGTCCATGCTTTTAGGCACGACTCACGCCCATCTCTGGGGTCCGTGCTTTTAGCCACGGCTCGCGCTGGTCTCTGGAGTTCCTTTAAGCAGTGCTCTTAATCCCATCTTAATCCCATCTCCAGGAAACAAAGAGGGAAGAAAAAGTCTCTTGCTTCTTCGGCAGCTCCAGAACTTTTCCTGGACTCCCTCCCGGCTAGCGTGGTGCACTAAACCCATCAGGCTGTGTTCACACAGCCAACACCATTTCTCTCCCTGCACTCTGACCAAAGCCCGCACCTCAGCTCGCAGCCCCGCCCGCACCTGCGGGTGAGCAGACAAGCCTCTCGGGCTGGCGAGCGCCGGTCGGCACCGATTCTCTGTACGGGAATCTCCCCGCTTTTCCCTCCTCACCCCTGTTGCTGTGCTCTCCTCCACAGCTGTGACACTCCCCCTTCCGCCACCTGTAGTTTCCGCCTGCGAAGGGGCTTCCTAGTTTGTGGAAACCTTTCCTCCTTCACAGCTCCCTCCCACTGGTGCAGGTCCTGTCCCTATTCTTTTGTCTCTGTTTTTTCTTTTTTTCTTTTGCCCTACCCAGGTACATGGGGAGTTTCTTGCCTTTTGGGAGGTCTGAGGTCTTCTGCCAGCATTCAGTAGGTGTTCTGTAGGAGTTGTTCCACGTGTAGAAGTATTTCTGTTGTATCTGTGGGGAGGAAGGTGATCTCCGCATCTTACTCTTCAGTCATCTTCCCCTCCGTTCTAGAGCTGTGTTTAAATCTGCTGTTTTGAGAAATGTTCACAAGGCGGTAGCAGTTCTCCTTTACAAAATCTGGTTACTAGGGCAACAGAGCCTCAATGGAAGTCGTGTTGTAGGTTATAAATTAGAATGCAGTGTGCCAGGAAAAAGCCCATTAAGTTTATGTCTCACTACTTCTTATTCATTTTTTTAATTTTAATTTTTTATCACAGCAACTTTGATTACAATGTTTTGCTTGTGCTAGGTGTGTGAGATGTGGTCCTTTTACACATATACATATATCTATTCTTCTTCGGATCCTTTCGCCATGTAAGTTATGACATGATGTTGAGTAGTCTTCTCTTGGTGTTCTGTAGGTGTTTGGTGATTATATATTTCACCTATGTTTGTATATCTCTGTTAAACCCAATATCCTAATATATACAGTCTCACACCTTTCCATTGGTGAACCGTAAGTTTGTTTAGTGAATCTGTGATTGCCTTTCTCTGAGGAAATATCTTCGCTGTTATCAATTTTTAGGTAACACCTCTAAGTGATATCATAGGATATGTGTCTTTTGCTTTCTGACTTACTACAAGTTGCTTGATGACCTCTAGACTCATCTATGGTGCTGCAAATGGCATTGTGCTATTTTTTTCCTTGGCTAATATTCCATCTGTACGTGTGCCAGTTCTTCTTTATCCACTCATCTGTTGATGGACTTTGTGTTTGCTTCCATGTCTTGGCTATTGTAATACAGCTGCAATGCAGATTTGCCCTCCAGTGTCTGTCTAATTCCATCTTCTTATGTTATAGACCCAGGACTGGACCTCCTGGATCATATTGTAGCTCAATGTTTACCTCGTAACGGCACCTCCATTCTGTTCTCATTAGTGGCTCTTACCAGGTTAAGTCCCTCTTAAAGTCGAGGGTACGCACTTCTCCACAACCACTTCAGCATTTATTGTTTGTAGTTTTTCTTTTGATGGTTATTCTGACTGGTGTGAGCTGATACCTCTTTGTAGTTGGACTTGCACGCCTCTCATAATCCCCTGAAATTGAACTTTCAGACATGTCCTTTTTGTCTTCAAACTGTGAGTACAGCTTACATCTTCAAATTGTTTTCTTGAAGTATGTGCCACATTTTGAATTATTTTGGCCATTACACCCCTCAAGACATTTTGAGGGCAGGTTTCATTTACAGCCCTCCTGTACTTGTGCATATGAAGTGACTATTAGTATAGGTTTTAAAGCTGCTGTTGCAGATAACGGCCAGAGGGCGGCAGCATTTCTGCTTTCCCCACTCTGGTAACTAGGGAAACAGACCTTCTTGCCAGTGGTGTTCCTTGGTTATAAATTAAAGTGGAGTGTCCCCGCATAAACCCACAAAAGCTGATGTCTCCTTACTTATGTTTGTTTTTTAAATTGAATTTACATTTTTTATTGGTGTAATATTCCATTCTGTACATGGACCACTTCTTCTTTGTGCATTCCTCTGTTGATGGACATTTTCATTGCTTCAAAGTGTTGGCAGTGTTAAATGTGGCTGGAGTGCAGGATTGCCAGCCTGTGTCTTTTTGATTCTCATCCTCTCAGGCGATAGGCCCAGCACGGGTATGCTTGATTGAATGGTAGCTCAATGTTTACCTTTCGAGGCAGCTACATTGTGTTTTCATTAGTGGCTCTTACCACGTCCCACTTAGAACCGAGGGTACGCATTTCTCCACAACCCCTTCAGCATTTATTGTTTGCAGAACTTTTGCTGATGACTATTTTGACTGGTGTGAGCTGATAGGTTTTTGTAATTTGGATTTGCATGTCTTTAATAATTCCTAATGTTCAGCTCTTTTCCACACCTTTTTATTCTGTTAAACAAAAACAAGGAAAAACTGAGTACAATAAACCTCTTGAAATTGTCTTCTTGGAAGGTTGCCCTCTTGATTTTTTCGATCGATTTTCGATACCAGGATGTTTTTTGAAGGTAGGTGTCATTTACAGGACTGCAATGAGTGTGAATATTTAGTGACCCTTAGCACTGGTTTTAAAGCTGCTGTTGTGGGAAACGGCCTCAAGTCTGCAGCATTTCTCCATCCCCAAATCCGGTTACTAGGGCAGCAGATCCTTTCTGGAAGTCATGTTACCAGGTTGTAAATTAGAATGCAGTGTGCCAGGAAAAAAACCCATAAGTTTATGTCACATTACTTCTTGTTCGTTGTTTGAATTATTTAAATCAGGGTAATGATTAGAATATTGTTTGTCCTAGGTGACACAATCTGGTTCATTTGTACATTATATTTATATATATGTATATGTGTATATATATAGATATATAGATATAGATATAGATATATAGATATAGATGTGCAGATCCTCCTCCCATGTAAATTATTGAAGAGTGTCCCGTAGACCTCCATTTCAATATGGCCGGTCTTTTTGACATACGTATTTAATACGCATTTGTACACGTATGGTAAACCTGGTCTTAATTTATCCATTCCCTCCACCTTTCCTTTTAGATAAGCATAATTTGTTTTCTAAGTCTGTGAGTGTCTTTCTCTGTGGAAATATGTTCATTTGGGTCAGTTGTCAGATAACGCCTATAAGTGATATCATAGGATATGTATTTTGCTTTTCGACTTACCTCACGTTCTGTGATGATCTCTAGGCTCATCTATGGTGTCTCAAAGAGCAGTGTTTCATTGTTTTCCAAGGTTAATATTCCATTGTGTACATGGACCACTTCTTCTTTATCAATTCATCTGTTGATGGACATTTTGGTTGCTTCCGTATCTTGGCTATTGTGAAAGCGGCTGCAGTGCAGCTGTTGCAGCCTCTGTCTTCTCGATTCTGGTCTTCTCAGGTGAGAGACCCAACATTGGGCCTGCTGGATGGAATGGTGGCTCGGTTTTACATTTCTTTTTTTGGTGTGTGTGCTACGATGGCCTCTCACTGTTGTGGCCTTTCCCGTTGTGGAGCACAGGCTCCGGACGCGCATGCTCAACGGCTATGCCTCACGGGCCTAGCCACTCTGCGGCATGTGGGATCTTCCCGGACTGGGGCACGAACCCGTGTCCCCTGCATCGGAAGGTGGACTCTCAACCACTGCACCACTAGGGAAGCCCCAGATTTTACTTTTAAATGAGGTCCTTTCTGTTCTCATTATTGGCTGTAACCACTTTACATCTCACCAGCAGCTAGAGAGTACACAGTTCTCTAAAACCCTTTCAGCATGTATTGTTTGTAGACGTTTTGCTGATGGTAGTTTACGTGTGTGAGTTGAAACCTTTTTGTAGATTAGATTTGCATGAGTCTAATAATTCCTGATGTTGAGCTTTTATCCATTTTCCTTTCTTTTGAAGAAGAGTGTGCAAACTTATCTCTTCATACTATCTCCTTTAAACATTTGCATGTCTTGAATATTTTTGGTCATTCCCTAGCTCAGGACATTTTTTGAGGGCAGGTGTCCTTTACAGCCCTGAGTCTGTGAATGTTAAGTGACCATTAGCAGTGGGTTTAAAGCCGCTCTTGCCGCAAACGGCCACAAGGTGGCAGCATTTCTACATTTCCAACTCTGGGTTTTTGAGCAACAGAGCCTTCCTGGAAATCCTGTTAGTAGGTTGCAAATTAGTCTGGAATGTGCCAGGGCAAACCCCCAAGAGCTTGTATCTCCTTACTCCTTGTTTGTTTTTTAAATTTAATTTTTATTTAGTATCAGAGTAAATTTGATAAAAATGTTGTGTGTGTTCTAGGTGTACAGAATCTGGTTCATTTTATGTATGTATTGATCTATTCATCTTTGGATCCTTTCCCATGTAGGTTATTACAGACAGTTGAGTAGACCTCTCTTGGTATTCCGTAGGTATTTGGTGATTATATATTTCATGTGTATTAGTACATGTCTGTTAATCCCCATATCCTAATTCATACCTTCCTTACACCTTTCCATTTGGTTAAACATAATTTGGTTTTCTGAATCTATGAGTGTCTTTCTCTTGGAAAGTATTTCATGGGTATCAATTTTTAGGTAACACCTATAATTGATGTCATAGGATATCTGTCTTTTGGTTTCTTTCTTACTTCAAGTTGGGTGATTATCTCTAGATCCTTCTATGGTGGTGTCAATGGCACTGTTCCATGCTTTTCCATAGCTAATATTGCATTGTGTACACGGACCACTTCTTCTTGGTGCAATTTTCTGTTGATGGACATTTTGGTTTCTTCCAAGTCTTGGCTATGGTTCATGTTGCTGCAGTGCAGGATTGCCAGCCTGTGTCTCTTTGATTCTGTTCTACTCAGGTGATAGGCCCATCAGTGATCGTACCAGATCACATGGTAGCTCAATTTTTACCTTTAAACACACCTCCATTCTGTTTTCAGTACTGTCTGTTACCAGGTGACATCCCACCAGCAGCTAGAGGGTACACAGTTCTCTAAAGCCCCTTCACCATTTATAAGTTGTAGACTTTTTTGCTGGTGATCATTCTGACGGCTGTGAGGTGAATGTTTTTGTAGACTGGATTTGCATGGCTTTATTAATTCCTGATGTTGAGCATGTTTCCTTGCCCTTTTTTTAACAAAAAAAAGAGATAAAAAGAAAGAATACAAAATGTGCGTAAAATATGCCTCTTTAAATTGTCGTTCTGAAATATGCACATCTTTTGAGATTTTTGCTCGATTTAGTGATCACGGATTTGTTTAGAGGGCAGGTGTCATTAACAAGCCTGGAATTATTTTGAATATCAAGTAACCATTATCGCTGGGTTTAGAGCTGCTTCTGTGTGAAACGGCCACAAAGAAGCACAATTCTCCTTTAACAAATCTGGTTATTAGGGCAACAGAGCCTTAATGAAAGTCGTGTTCTAGGTTGTAAATTAGAATGGAATGTGCCAGGAAAATGCCCCTTAACTTTATATCCCACTACTTCTTCGTTTTTTAAATTTAAGTTTCATTTTTTATCACAGCAAGTGTGATTACAATGTTTTGCTTGTTCTAGGTGTGCAAGATGTGGTGGTTTTACACATATATCTATGGTTCTTTGGATCCTTTTCCAATGTAGGTTACGACACAATGTTGAGTAGTCTTCTCTTGGTATTCCGTAGGTCTTTGGTGATTATATACTTCTCCTGTGTTTGTATATCTCTGTTAACCCCGATATCTTAATGTATCCAATCCTCACACCTTTCCATTGGTGAATCATAAGTTTGTTTAATAAATCTGTGATTGCCTTTCTCTGTGGAAATATCTTCACTGGTGTCAATTTTTAGGTGACACCTATAAGTGATATCATAGTATATGTGTCTTTCACTTTCTGACTTATGACAAGTTGTGTGATTACTTCTAGACTCATCTACGGTGTTGTAAATGGCATTGTATCATTTTTTTCCTTGGCTAATATTCGGTCTGTGCATGTACCAGTTCTTCTTTGTCCACTCATCTGTTGATGGACTTTTTGGTTGCTTCCATGTCTTGACTATTGTAATACTGCTGCAGTGCACATTTGCCTGCCTGTGTCTTTCCAATTCTGTCATCTTCAGTTTTAGACCAACTAGTGGGCCTGCTGGATCATATGGTAGCCAATTGTTTACCTTGTAAAGGCACCTCCATTCTGTTCCATTAATGGCTCTTACCAGGTTACGTCCCATTTAAAGTTGAGGGTATGCACTTCTCCATAACCCCTTCAGCATTTATTGTTTGTAGTTTTTCTACTAATTTTTATTCTGACTGCTGTGAGCTGATACCTCTTTGTGGTTGGATTTGCATGTGTCTCATAATGCCTTGAAATTTAGCATTCAGGCATGTCCTTTTTTTCTTCAAACTGTGAGTACAGCTTACCTCCTCAAATGGTTTTCTTGAAGTATGTGCCACATTTTGAAATATTTTGGCCATTACCTCCCTGAAGACATTTTGAGGGCAGGTTTCATTTACAGCCCTCGAGTACTTGTGCATATGAAGTGCCGATTAGCACAGGTTGTAAAGCTGCTGTTGCAGACAACGGTCATTTGGCGGCAGCATTTCTGCTTTCCCCATTCTGGTAACCACGGAAACACACCTTCCTGCCAGTGGTGTTCCTCTTTTATACACTAGAGGTGAATGTGCCTGGATAAACCCCCAAAGGCTGATGTTGTCATACACTAAACTGTAACCAAAACTGTACCCGTTCCCTAACCCTAACCCTAAACCTTACACTAAGCTGTGCCATAATAATAACACATACACTAACACTAACACGTACCCTAAGCCTAACCCTAAACCTTATACTTACCCAAGTCCTAATTGTAACACGTACACTAACAGTAACACTAACCCTAACAGGTACCCTAAACCGTTGTCGTACCCTAGACAGTGACCTAATCCGTACCCTTTCCCTAACGTTAAACCTAACCCTAAACCGTCCCCTAACCCACAACCTAATCCTAACCCGTATACTAACACTAACCCACACCCTAACATGGATTCTAACCAAACCCGTTGTCGTACACTAACTGGTACCATAAGCTGTATCCATTCCCTAACGCTAATCCTAACCATAACCCTAACCCTAAATCATACCCTAACCCGTACCTTGATCCTAACTTGTACCTTGGCGGGGGAACCGTACATCACACTGTCACCATAGAAAAACCTACAGACACTGCAGTGATGGTGGCCAATAAGACCGCTGGACTCCTCGCTACTTCAAAATTTCCTGTGACTCTGGGACTAATGGAATACAGAAGAAGACATCATCTAAGTCTAATACAGAATACCATGTCCTGGTGGATGGTAGAATTACCATCAGTGTGTAGGAATTAGGAACTACTGGATGTATATTCCCAGGTGTTTCACTGACCTGACGTCCTTTACCAAGTACCCAGTAGCCCACAGGGCTCTCGTGGTCAGGCCCCTCCCAGGATATGGAGCTCACCTGTGCAGATACCCAGCAGCCCACGGGGCTCTCATGGTCAGGCCTCTCCCAGGATTTGGAGCTCACCTGGGCAGGTACCCAGCAGGCCACGGGGCTCTCATGGTCAGGCCCCTCCCAGGATATGGAGCCCACCTGTGCAGATACCCAGCAGCCCACGGGGCTCTCATGGTCAGGCCCCTCCCAGGATTTGGAGCTCACCTGGGCAGGTACCCAGCAGGCCACAGGGCTCTCGTGGTCAGGGCCCTCCCAGGATATGGAGCTCACCTGTGCAGGTACCCAGCAAGACTGGGCACACAGGAACTGTGCACATAGCCCCCATTGCAGAGCACCCCCAGCTCACCTGTCGCTCAGGGCTGACACAGAGCACCTCAGAGCATGACTTGAACTAACAAACGACAGCTTCAACAGGTCTGTGACACTGGGCGTCACTCTGTGCGGCCTCCCTCCACCTGGTCTTCCAGAGACTTCCACTGCAGCCGGGGCACCAGGCCTCTGTCTCCACCCACCACCCCTCCTCTCCCGGACTACTGGGTCCCTCTCATTAGGAGAGGGTCTTCTTGAAGTTGTCTCCCACTCATGGGCCAGATAAAATGATTAGAAAACAAGCCAGAGCTGCAGCCCCTTGTTTATCCTGACTCTCAGGAGCCCACACCTGTTCCTTGGACCTGGTTGGTTCATCAAGGTCCATTTTCTGCTGCTGCGAGCCCCAGAGGGGCGAGGATTGGCTGACCTGGGCAGCCTGACACTGCCGGCCAGCCCTCTCCAGGTGTGCCTGGTTTGAGGTCAATATAAACACCGCTCCAGGTAGCAAGAGCCCCTTCAGTTGTGTCTGACGCCATATTCTCTGCCCCGTCAGCAGTGTCGGGGCTGGGCTGGTGGGAGGGAGTGAGGGGCCACGGTTTTTTGGGTAGCCCGGTGTGAGTGGGGCTCTGCTGGGCTTTCTGCAGGAGTTGCCAAGCTGCCAACTGCTAAAGAAGAGGATGTGTCACCCATATCTGCTGCTGGAATTTCTCCCCAGGCAGAGGTGAGTAAGGAAAAAAGCAGTGGGGGCCGGGACAGGAGGGGTATCTCAGGCAGGGAAATGGAAATCTTCCAGAAGTGCGCCCGGGGCCAGGACCATCCTGGCTGGCCTGTAGGCACCAAGTCGGCCTGGGTGCTGTCGCTGGTGTGGCTCCATGGCCCTTCCTCTAGGCTTTCAAGTCCTTGCACAGATTCAGGTGTTTTACCTGGGAACTGTGGGAACAGTTCAGCAGCAGCTGGCCTGGAGCTCAGCTCACGTTTACTCAGAGATGCCTCAGCACGGTCCCCCAGCTTTGCAATGAGGACGCTCCTTGTGGGGGGGGGGGCTGCTGGCTGCATGGGAGACGATTACCCACCTCTGACCAACTTCAGGATTCTTTACCTTTGGAGCAAGTGCCCTGAAAGGGTTTTCCTGTTTATAACTGGTGGGTTCTGCTTTTTTTTTTTTTCTTTTTGGGTTGAATGTAGGTTTTATTCCTCTTTTTCGTATTTATAGATAGAAGCATGGAAATAATTCATTCATATAAATACATGTATGGGAATGGAAGAACTATCTTTCTGTTTTACTTTTTGAACGTTTATTTATTTTTTTCATTTTTAATTTTATTATTATACAGCAGGTTCTTTCTGGTTATCGATTTTACACATATGGGTGTATATAAGTCAATCCCAAACTCCCAATTCATCCCAACACTACCCCCCCACAGCTTTCCCCCCCTTGGTGTCCATACGTTTGTTCTCTACATCTGTGTCTCTATTTCTGCCCTGCAAACCAGTTCATCTGTTCCATTTTTCTTGGTTCCACATATATGCATTAATATACAATATTTCTTTTTCTCGTTCTGTCTTGTTTCACTCTGTATGACAATCTCTAGGTCCATCGACGTCTGTACAAATGACCCAATTTCATTCCTTTTTATGGCTGAGTAACATTCCATTTTATATATGTACCACATCTTTATCCATTCGTTTGTCTGTGTGCATTTAGGTTGCTCCCATTACCTGGCTATTGTAAATAGTGCTGCAGTGAACATTGTGGTGAATGTGTCTTTTTGATTTATGTTTTTCTCTGGGTATATGCCTAGTAGTGGGATTGCTGGATCATATGGTAATTCTATTTTTAGTTTTTTAAGGAACCTCCATATTGTTCTCCATAGTGACTGTATCAATTTACATTCCCACCAATAGTGGAAGAGGGTTCCTTTTCTCCACACCCTCCCCAGCATTTGTTGTTTGTAGATTTTCTGATGATGTCCATTCTAACAGGTGTGAGGTGATACCTCATTGTAGTTTTGATTTGCATTTCTCTAATAATTAGTGATGTTGAGAAACTTTCCATGTGCTTCTTGGCCATCTCTCTCCTTGGAATCAATGTCTATTTAGATCTTCTGCCATTTTTGTATTGGGTTGTTTTTTTTTTAATATTGAGCTGCATGTGCTGTTTATATATTATTGGAGATTAAACCTTTGTCTGTTGATTCATTTGCAAATATATTCTCCCATTCTGAGGGTTGTCTTTTCGTCTTGTTTTTACTTTCCTTTGCTTTGCAAAAGCTTTTATGTTTCATTAGTTCCCATTTGTTTATTTTTCTTTTTTATTGCATTACTCTAGGAGGTGGATCAAAAAAGATCTTGTTGTGATTTATGTCAGAGTATTCTTCCTATTTTTTCCTCTAAGAGTTTTATACTGTCCGGTCTTACATTAAGGTCTCTAATCCATTTTGAATTTATTTTTCTGTATGGTGTTAGGGAGTATTCTAATTTCATTCTTTTACATGTAGCTGCCCATTTTTCCCAGAACCACTGATTGAAGAGACTGTCTTTTCTCCATTGTATAGTCTTGCCTCCTGTGTCATAGATTATTGACCATTGGTATGTAAGTTTATCTCTGGGCTTTCTTTTTTTTTCATTTTACAGCTTTATTGGAGTATAATTGCTTTACAATGATGTGTTAGTTTCTGGTGTATAACAAAGTGAATCAGCTATACATATACCACCATATCCCCTCCCTCTTGCATCTCTCTCTCACTGTCTCTATCCCACCACTTTAGGTGTTCACAAAGCACTGAGCTGATCTCCCTGTGCTATGTGGCTTCTTCCCAGTAGCTATGGATGTTACATTTGGTAATGTATATATGTCCATGTCACTCTCTCACTTTGTCCCAACTTACCCTTCCCCCTCCCCGTGTGCTCAAGTCGTTTCTGTACATCTGTGTCCTTAATCCTGTCCCACCCCTAGGTTCTTCATGAACTTTTTTTTCTTTAGACTCCATATATCTGTGTTAGCACACGCTATTTGTTTTTCTCTTTCTGACTTACTTTACTGTGTAGGACAGTCTCTACGTCCATCCATCTCACTACAAATAACTCAGTTTTGTTTCTTTTAATGGCTGAGTAATATTCCATTGTATATATGTGCCAGATCTTCTTTATCGATTCGTCAGTCGATGGACACTTAGGTTGCTTCCATGTCCTGGCTATTGTAAATAGAGCTGCAATGAACATTGTTGAACATAACTCTTTTTGAATTATGGTTCTCTCAGGGTAAATGCCCAGGAGTTGGATTGCTGGGTCGTATGGTGCTTCTATTTTTAGTTTTTTAAGGAACCTCCATACCGTTCTCCCTAATGGCTATATCAATTTACATTCCCACCAACACTGAAAGAGTGTTCCTTTTTCTCCAATAAATGCCTCTCCTGCAATTATTTTTTGTAGATTTTTTGATGATTGACATTCTGACTGCTGTGAGTGATACCTCACTGTAGTTTTGATTTACATTTCTGTTATGATTAGTGATGTTCAGCATCCTTTCATGTGTTTGTTGGCAACCTGTATATCGTCTTTGGAGAAATGTCTATTTAGGTCTTCTGCCCATTCCTGGATTGGGTTGTTTGTTTTTGTGATATTGAGCTACATGAGCTACTTGTAAATTTTGGAGATTAATCCTTTGTCATTTGCTTCATTTGAAAATATTTTCTCCCATTCTGAGGGTTGTCTTTTCATCTTCTTTATGTGTTTCTTTGCTGTGCAAAAGCTTTTAAGTTTCATTAGGTCCCATTTGTTTATTTTTGTTTTTATTTACATTTCTCTAAGAGGTGGGTCAAATAGGATCTTGCTGTGATTTATGTCATAGAGTGTTCTGCCTATGTTTTCTTCTAAGAGTTTAATAGCGTCTGGCCTTAACATTTAGCTCTCTAATCTATTTGGAGTTTATTTTTGTGTATGGTGTTATGGATGTTCTAATTTCATTCTTCTATGTGTAACTGTCCAGTTTTCCCAGCACCACTTACTGAAGAGACTGTCTTTTCTCCATTGTTTATCCTTGCCTCCTTTGTCATAGATGAGTTAGCCATAGGTATGTAGGTTTATCTCTGGGCTTTCTATCCTGTTCCATTGATCTATATTTCTGTTTTGGTGCCAGTACCATATAGTCTTGATTACTGTAGCTTTGTAGTATAGTCTGAAGTCAGGAAGTCTGATTCCTCCAGCTCTTTTAATTTCCCTCAAGACTGATTTGGCTATTCGGGGTGTTTTGTGTCTCCATACAAATTTTAAGGCTTTTTTGTTCTAGTTCTGTAGAAAATGCTACTGATAATTTGATAGGGATTGTTTTGAATCTGTAGATTGCTTTGGGTAGTATAGTCATTTTCACAATATTGATGCTTCTAATCCAAGCATATGGTTAATACTCCCATCTGTTTATATAATATTTGATTTCTTTCAGCAGTGTCTTATAGTTTTCTGAGTATAGGATTTTGACCTCCTTAGGTAGGTTTATTCCTACATATTTTATTCCTTTTGTTGCAATGGTGTATGGGATTGTTTCCTTAATTTCTCTTTCTCATCTTTCATTGTTAGTGTAGAGGAATGCAAGAGATTTCTGTGCATTAATTTTGTACCCTGCAACTTTACCAAATTCATTGATTAGCTCTAGTAATTTTCTAGCGTCATCTTTAAGATTCACTATGTGTAGTATCGTGTCATTTGCAAACAGTGAAAATTTTACTTCTTTTCCAATTTGTATTCCTTTTATTTCTTTTTTTCTCTGAATGTTGTGTCTAGGCCTTCCAAAACTATGTTGAATAATACTGGTGAGAGTGGACATCCTTGTTTTGTTCCTGATCTTAGAGGAAATTCTTGTAGTTTTTCACCATTGAGAATGATGTTTGTTGTGGGTTTGTCATATATGGCCTTTATTATGTTGAGGTAGATTCCCTCTATGTTCACTTTCTGGAGAATTTTTAATCATAAATTTGTGTTGAATTTTGTCAAAATTTTTTCCTGCTTCTATTGAGATGATATTTTTATTCTACAATTTGTTAATATGGTGTATCACATTGATTGATTTGTGTATATTGAAGAACCCTTGCGTTCCTGGGTTAGACCCCACCTGATCATGGTGTGTGATCCTTTTAATGTGTTGTTCAATTCTGTTTGCTAGTATTTTGTTGAGGATTTTTACATTTGTATTCATCAGTGATATTGGTCTCTAATTTTCTTTTTCTGTAGTATCATTGTCTGGTTTTGGTATCAGTGTGATGGTGGCGTCATAGAATGAGTTTGGGAGTGTTCCTTTCCCTGCAAATTTCTGAAGAGTTTGAGAAGGTTGAGTGTTAGCTCTTGTCGAAATATTTGATAGAATTCACTTCTGATACCATCTGGTTCTGAACTTTTGTTTGTTGGAAGATTTGTAATCACCGTTTCAATTTCATTACTTGTGATTGGTCTATTCATATTTTCTATTTATTCCTCTTTCAGTCTTGGAAGGTTATACCTTTCTAAGAATTTGTCCATTTCTTCCAGGTTGTCCATTTGATTGGCATAGAGTTGCTTGTAGAAGTCTCTTAGGATGCTTTGTATTTCTGTGGTGTCTGTTGCAACTTCTCCTTTTTCACTTCTAATTTTATTGATTTGAGTCCTCTCCCTCTTTTCCTTGAGTCTGGCTAACGATTTATCATTTTTGTTTATCTTCTCAAAGAACCAGCTTTTAGTTTTATTGATCTTTGCTATTGTTTTCTTTGTTTCTATTTCATTTATTTCTGCTCTGATCTTTATGATTTCTTTCCTTCTACTAACTTTGGGTTTCTTTCTTCTTTCTCTAATTCCTTTAGGTGTAAGGTTAGATTGTTTATTTGAGAGTTGTCTGGTTTCTTGAGGTAGGCTTGTATTGCTATAAACTTCCCTCTTAGGACTGCTTTTGCTGCATCCCATAGGTTTTGGATCATCATGTTTTTGTTGTCATTTGTCTCTAGGTTGTTTTTGATTTCCTCTTTTCTTTCTTCAGTGATGTCTTGGTTATTTAGTGACGTATTGTTGAGCCTCCATGTGTTTCTGTTTTTTACATATTTTTTCCCTGTAATTGATTTCTAATCTCATAACCTTGTGGTCAGAACAGATGCTTCATATGATTTCAGTTTTATTAAATTTCCTGAGGCTTTATTTGTGACCCAAGATGTGATCTATCCTGGAGAATGTTCTGCGTGAAGTTGAGAAAAACATGTAATCTGCTGTTTTTGGATGGAATGTCCTATAAATATCAATTAAATCTATTTGGTCTATTGTGTCATTTAAAGTTTGTGTTTCCTTATTAATTTTCTGTCCGGATGATCTCCATTGGTGTAAGTAAAGTGTTAAAGTCCCCTGCTATTATTGTGTTACTGTCGATTTTCTCTTTTATAGCTGTTAGCAGTTGCCTTATGTATTGAGGTGTTCCTATGTTGGGTACATATATATTTATAATTGTTATGTCTTCTTCTTGGATTGATCCCTTGATCATTATGTAGTGTCCTTCCTTGTCTCTTGTAACACTCTTTATTTTAAAGTCTATTGTATCTGATATGAGTATTGCTACTCCAGCTTTCTTTTGATTTTCATTTGCATGGAATATCCATTTCCATCCCCTCACTTTCAGTCTGTATGTTTCCCTAGGTCTGAAATGGGTCTCTTATAGACTGCATATACATGGATCTTGTTTTTGTATCCATTCAGCAAGACTGTGTCTTTTGTTTGGAGCATTTAATCCATTCACATTTAAGGTAAATATTGATATGTATATTCCTATTACTATTTTCTTAATTGTTATGTGTTTGTTTTTGTAGATTCTTTTCTTCTGTTGTGTTTCCCACTTAGATAGGCTCCTTTAGCATTTGTTGTAGAGCTGGTTTGGTGGTGCTGAGTTCTCTTAACTTTTGCTTGTCTGTGAAGCTTTTGATTTCTCCATTGAATCTGAATGAGATCTTGCTGGGTAGAGTTCTTTTGGTTGTAGGTTCTTCCCTTTCATCACTTTAAATATATCAGCCCACTCCCTTCTGGTTTGTAGAGTTTCTGCTGAGAAATCAGCTGTTAACCTTATGGGAGTTCCCTTGTATGTTGTCATTTTTCCCTTGTGCTTTCAATAATTTTTCTTTGTCTTTAATTTTTGTCAGTTTGATTATTATGTGTCTCGGCATTTTTCTCCTTGGGTTTATCCTGCCTGGGACTCTCTGTGCTTTCTGGACTTGGGTGGCTACTATTTCCTTTCCCGTGCTAGGGAAGTTTTCGACTATAATCTCTTCAAATATTTTCTCGGGTCCTTTCTCTCTCTCTTCACCTTCTGGGATCCCTATAATGCAAATTTTGTTGTGTTTAATGTTATCCCAGAGGTCTCTTAAGCTGTCTTCATTTCTTTGCATTCTTCTTTCTTTATTCTTTTCTGCAGCAGTGAATTCCACCTTTCTGTCTCCAGGCCAGTTATCCGTTCTTCTGCCTCAGTTATTCTACTATTGATTCCTTCTAGTGTATTTTTTTTTTTTGCAGTATGCGGGGCTCTCACTTTTGTGGCCTCTCCCGTTGTGGAGCACAGGCTCTGGATGTGCAGGCTTAGCGGCCATGGCTCATGGGCCCAGCCGCTCCTTGGCATGTGGGATCTTACCAGACCAGGGCACGAACCCATGTCCCCTGCATCGGCAGTTGGACTCTCAACCACTGCGGCACCAGGGAAACCCCCTTCTAGTGTATTTTTCATTTCAGTTATTGTATTGTTCATCTCTGTTTGTTGGTTCTTTAATTCTTCTAGGTCTTTGTTAACTATTTCTTGCATCTTCTCGATCTTTGCCTCCATTCTTTTTCCAAGGTCTTGGATCATCTTCACTATCATTATTATGAATTCTTTTTCTGGAAGGTTGCCTATCTCCACCTCATTTAGTTGTTTTTCTGGGGTTTTATCTTGTTCCTTCATCTGGTACAAATTCCTCTGCCTTTTCATTTTGTCTATCTTCTGTGAATGTGGTTTTCCATCCACAGTCTGAAGAACTCTAGTTCTTCTTGCTTCTGCTGTCTGCTCTCTGCTGGATGAGTCTATCTTAGAGGCTTGTGCAGCATTCCTGATGTGAGGGACTGGTGGTGGGTAGAGCTGGGTGCTGCGCTGGTGGGCAGAGCTCAATAAAACTTTAATCCGCTTGTCTGCTGATGCATGGGGCAGAGTTCCCTCTCTGTTTGTTGTTTGGCCTGAGGCGACCCAGAACTGTGGCCTACCTGGCTCTTTGATGGGGGTACCTGTGGACTCTGGGAGGGCTCATGCTAAGGAGAACTTCCCAGAACTTCTGCTGCCAGTGTCCTTGTCCGCACGGTGAGACCCAGTCACCCCCCGCCTCTGCAGGAGACCCTCTAAAACTAGCAGATAGGTCTGCTCAGTCTCCTATGGGGTCACTGCTCCTTCCCTTGGGTCCTGATGTGCACACTACTGTGTGTGTCCTCCAAGAGTGGAGTCTCTGTTGTGACTCTACGTCTCTGAGTGGGGTTGAGACTCTGAGACTGAGTGGAGTCTCACAGACTCTGTGTCCTGTGAAACTTCGATGCTTTGTGGTTCTAGAAATCCTATAGGAGACGGTCCACAGCAGGTGAAGCTAATGCTGTCGGTGGAGGTGGTGAAGTCAAAGATCTGCAGTTCAGACTAAAGGTGCCAATGTACATTCAGGACAAAACAATCTCATGTGAATGTAGTTCAGGCAGGTTTAACATAAATAGAGTCAGGTTAATGCCTAACATCTTCTATCTTGTGCCTCCCCTCAGGGACCCCCTCCTCAGTTCCTGAGGCTCCTGAAACTCATGTACAGTGGAAGGGAGACTGGGCTCTGTCCAGTCTGAGCCCTGAGTTACCCTGTGTGTATCTTAGGATACTTTGTATTTCTGTGGTGTCTGTTGTAACATCATCGCTTTCATTTCTGATTTATTTGGGCTCTGTCTTTTTTAAAAAAACATACTACTATTGTCTTTTATTCTTTACAGAAGCTAAAAAAATGTTTGATCTATTACCCTTACTCTATGTATAGGTTTTTCAGTGAGATTTTTACTTTTGTTTGTTTTCTTGTTACTATCAATAATTAGTGAGACTTCTTTTAAGCTTAAGTAAATTCCTTCAACATTGCATATAAGGCTGGTTTATTAGTGATGAACTCTTTTAGCTTTGCTAGTCTGGGAAACTCTTGACCTCTCCTTCAATTCTTTCTTTCCTCCATAAATTTATTTATTTATTTTTGGCTGTATTAGGTCTTCATTGCAGTGCGTGGGCTTTTCTCTAGTTGTGGCATGTGGAGGCTACTCTTCGTTGTGGTGCATGGGCCGTTGTGGTGCATGGGCTTCTCATTGCAGTGGCCCTTCTTTTTGTGCAACATGGGCTCTAGGTGCTCAGGCTTCAGTAGTTGTGGCTAGCAGGCTCAGTAGTTGTGTCTCATGGGCTCTAGAGCACAGGCTCAGTAGTTGTGGCACACAGGCTTAGTTGCTCTGTGGCATGTGGGATCTTCCTGGATCAGGGCCCGAACCCGTGTCCCCTGCATTGGCAGGCAGATTCTCAACCACTCTGACATCAGGGAAGCCCTGTCCTGCAATTCTGAATAATAATTTTGCTGGTAGAGTATTCCTGTTGTAGACTTTTTCTTTTTAGCCCATTGATTATATCCTATCATTCCTTCCTAGTTTGAAAATTGTGCTGAGAAGTCATCTGACAGTCTTATGGGAATACCTTGAACATAACTAGACCCTTTTATTTCACTGCCTCTGTGATCACTCTTTAAATTTTTAAAGTTTTGGAGCTTTATAATATGTCTTGGCGTGGACCTGTTTGTCTTCATCTTGTTTGGGACTCTGTTTTTCCTGGACCTGGATGTGTGTTTCCTTCCCCAGGTTAGGAAAGTTATCAGTTCCTCTATCCTCCAATAAGTTATCTGCCCGTTTCTCTCTTCTCCTCGTTCTGGGGCCCCTGTAATGCTCATGTTAATACTCTTGATGTTGTCTTAGAGGTCCTTTTACGTATACTCTTAATTGCTTTTACTTTGTGCTATTCAGTTTGGGTGATTTTCACTACTCTGTTTTCCATTTCACTGATCTGTTCTTCTGTATCATACAGTATAATGTGGCTTCTCTCATGTACACGTGTGTGTTTTAATCTCTTTTATTGTATTGTTCACTGTTTTGTTCTTTTTGACATGTTATTACTCTGTTGAAATTCTCACTATGTCTATCCAGTCTTCTCCTGACTTGGGTGAGCGTCTTTATAATCATTACTGTGAACACTTTTTTTATCGGGTAGAATGCTTATCCCTGTTCTATTCAGTTCTTTTTCTGATGTCGTGTCTTGTTACTTCATTTGTAACATATTCCTCTATTTCCTTATGCTTCCTAAGTCTCTGTACATCTTTATTCATTAGGTTCAGGTTGTTACATTCCTGGGTCTCAGAGAAGTGGCCTTATATAGGAGATGACTGATAGGGCCCAGCAGCACATTGTCCTCTGGCCAGCAGAGCCACACGCTCCAGGGGTGTCCCTTGTGTGGGCTGCACACACCTTTCTCTTATGGCGGGACCAACTGCTGTAGACAAGCTGGTAGGTGGTATTGGACCCTGGCCTAAATGGCTGTGAGCCCCTGCAGTATGTGATTGATTGCCATGGGTGTGCTGATATCCAAGGCAGCCCTCCATTATGGGTGGCTGTGTGGTGCTCCAGGTGCACAGGTGGACAGTGTAGGCCCCCAGTGTGTCTGGTTGTGAGGCCTTCTGGTGCGGGAGTGTTATGGGCATGGTGGTAAATGGGGCAGGCCCCTGATTCTAATCAGTTCCAGGGAAGATTCTAAAATGTTGCTTGCCCATGTCTCAGTTCCTAGTGGGAGTCCCAGTTGCCTCTTGCCTTTCCAAGAAGCTCTCTGAGATTAGCAAGTGGGTCTGGCACACGTGTCTTTCACTCTATTGGCTCTGCACAGGGACTGAGAACATGTGAGATTTGTGTGTGCCCTATGAGAGCAGTCTCAGTTTCCTTTAGTCTCCAGATTTCCTGAAAATAAGCCCTGCAAGTTTTCAAAGCCAGACCTGCTGTGTTCTTTTCTTCTAGTGCAGGAACCCTGGGCTGAGCAGCCTAATGCCAGGCTCATACCCTTCCCTCCATGTGGAGGACCTATGCAATTGTGATACCTTCCAGCTGTGGGTCACTGTGCTATATGTGTGGGTTCCAATTAGACTGTTTCCAGTCCTCCTACCTGCCTTGTGGTTTCTCCTTCCTTATATCTTTAGTTGTGGAAAACATTCCCTGCTGGTCTTCAGAGATAATTTCCGTGTAAGTTGTTGTAATTTGGGTGTGCCTTTGGCAGCAGGGGAGCTCAGTATCTTCCTACTCTATCATCTTGATCCCCTCCCAAGAATTCTTTGAAAATATATGCATCTATTACTGTAAACATAACTCTTTGAATTGCAGTCTTGTTCCTGTATTCCATAAATTTAGGTACTTTGTGTTTCCAATTTTGTTTGCTTTAAGATTTCTTTTAAATTTCCGTTTTGATTTATTCCTGTATGCATTGGCTATTCAGGAGCTTATTGTTCAATTTCTAAGTGTTCTTCAATTTTCAATTATTCTTTTTAATATTGAATTTCAGTTTCATACCATTGTGGTTGGAAATGATCCTTGATATGATTTCAATATTCTTGGATCTTTGAAGACTTGTTTTGTGGCTTAACATAAGATCTACCCTAGGCAATGTTCTACGTGTACTTAAGAACAATGGAAAGTTTGCTGCTGTTGAGTGGAATATACTGTAGATGTATGTTAGGTTCATTTGATATCAAGTACGTGTTCAGGTTCAGTGTTTCCTGATTGATATTATGTCCGGATGACCTATACAGTGTTGAAAGTTGGGTATCGATGTTTCTTACCATTATTTTATTTCTGCACATTTTCCCCTTCACGTGGGTTAATATATTCTTTATACGTTGAGAGGCTCCAAAGCTGGATACATACATATTTATAATTGTCATGATTTCTTGATGAATTAATCCATTTATCATTATATGATAACCTTCTTTCCTTTGAGAGGTTTGACTTCAAGTCTTTTTTATCTCATAATAGACTAGTCAGTCAAGTATCATTTTCATGGAGTATTTTGTTCCCAATCTTTCAATTTTATGCTATATATGGATTAGAAGTTAACATGAATATCTTGTACACAGTATAATTGAACTTTCTTTGATCCATTCAGCCACCCTATGGATTATTTAAATTGAAGTATAGTTGATTTACAATATTACATTAGTCTCAGGGGTACAACATATGGATTGAATATTTTTATAGATCATGTTCCACTAAAGTGATTACACAATAATGTCTATACTTCCCTGTGTTGTACTATATATCCTTGTTTGTTTATTTCATACATAGGGGTACTGGATTTAGAGGAACAAACTACTGTTTTTTCCTCCCCCTTTAAGTCGCCCCACCAGTAACCACTAATTTGTTCTCTGTGAGTCTATTTCTGTTTTGTTATATACATACATTTCTTGCATTTTTAGATTCTACAGAGAAGTGAGAACATAGTGTATTTGTCCTTCTCTAACTTAAGTAGGTATAAATATTCTAGGCCTATCCATGTTGTTGCAAATGGCAGAATTTGATCCTTTTTAATGGCTGAGTAATAGTCTATTGTGTATACATACCACATCTTCTTTATCCACTCATCTGTTGATGGACATGTAGTTTGCTTCCATATGTTGGCAATTGTAAATAATACTGCTATGAACATTGGGATGCATGTATCTTGTCAAATTGGTGTCTTCATTTTCTTTGGACATATACCAAGCAGTGGAATTGCTGGCTAATCTGACCGTTCTACTTTTAGCTTTTATCAGGACCTCCATATTCTTTTCATAGTGAGTGTACCAACTTACAATCCCACCACCAGGGTACTAGAATTGCCTTCTCCATGTCATGAACAACATTTCATATTTGTATACTTTGGAATAATAGCCACGTTGAGAGGTGTGACCTGATGTCTCATTATGGGTTTTCTTGTGGATCATCCATTAAATTTAATTTACAAAAGAAGGTGATAGGCTGGATGTGATCTACAGGTTTAGTTTGCTAATGCCTGGTATAGGTTAATTTGGGGAGAATTAATACCTTTACAATGTTATTTATTGCTTACATTTTTCAGGTTGACATTTAGTGATTGGAAACATTTAAAATTTTTTCTCCCTGAAGGATATATGAAGTCTGTTGGTTTGTTTCTGTTTTATAAATTTGTTCATGTCTATCATTTTTTAGACTCCACTATAAGTGATATCATATGATATTTGTCTTTTTCTATCTGACTTACTTCACTTAGAATGAAATAATGTCATTTGCAGCAACAGGAATGGACCTAGAGGTGATCATGCTTTTTCATTTCTGAGTAATATTTATTTGATTGTGTACATGTACAACTTCTTTATTATCCATTCATCTGTTGATGGACATTTTGGTTGCCTCCATGTCTTGGCTATTGTAAACAGTGCTGCAGTGCGTGTTTGGGTTTGGGTGCATTTGCCATTTTCATTTCTGGCTTTCTGCAGATGTACACCCAGAAATAAGACTGCTGGATGATATGGTAGCTCTATTTTTACTTTTAAAAGGCATCTCCATACTGTACTTTATAGTGGCTGTTACCAGCTTACATCACACCAACAGCATAGGAGGGTTCCCTTTTCTCCATGTCCTCTCCATCATTTATGGTTTGTAAACTTTTTGATGATGGCCATTCTGACTGCGTGAGGTGATACCTTGTTGTAGTTTTGATTTGCATGTGTCTGTCCAATAATTCGAGATTTTGAGCATCTTTGCATGTGTTTTTTTAAACACTGTGAGGAAAAGTTACAGTGGACATTGGGTTTTTGGAGTCTGACTATTTTGAATTTTTGCTCGATAACTACCACAGGACATTTGTTAAGGGCACGTGTCATTTACACCCTGGCAGTCCTTGTGAATATGAAGTGCCCATAAGCACATGTTTTAAAGTTGCTGTTGTGGAAATGGGCACAGATGTTAGGATTTCCTTCATGCCCCTCTCGGTTACTTGGGTAACCAGATCCACTGTGGAAGACGGGCTCTTGGATTGTAAATTAGTGTGGGCTGTGGCAGAACAAACACCCCAAATCTTCTGTTTTGTTACTTCTTGTTTTTGTTTTAATTTAATTTTTCTTTTTTATTGGAGTAAAGTTGATTTAAAATATTCTGTTTGTGGTAGGCATACAGAATCTTGTTCAGTTATGTATATTTATATGTGTATTCATCTTCAGATCCTTTTCCCATATAGGTTATTAGAGAGTGTTGAGTAGACTTCCCTTTGTTATGCAGTAGGTCCTTGTTGATAATCTATTTTATATGTATTAGTGTGTAAATATTTCCCCCAGCCTCCTGATTGATTTATTCCTTCCACCCACCTTTCTCATTGGGTAAGCATAAGTTTGTTTTCTAAGTCTGTGAGTCTGTTTCTCTCTCTTTTATTTTATTTTTTTGGCTGTACTGCAAGGCATGTGTGATATTACTTCTCCCAACACCAGGGATTGAACCCATGCCCCCTGAATTGGAAGCTCAGATTCTTAACCATTGGACCACCTGGAAAGTCCCTGTTTCTCTCTTGTAAATTAGTTCATTGGTATCAATTTTTAAATTTCAGCTTTAAGTAGTATCATATGATATTTGACTTTCTCTTTCTGACTTACTTCACTTAGTATGATTATCTCTAATTCTATCTATGATGCTGCAAATGGCATTCCTTCATTCTTTTCATTTCTGAGTAATATTTCTCTGTGAACATGTACCGCTTCTTTATCCGTGCATCGGCTGATGGATATTTTGGTTGCTTCCATGTCTTAGACGTTGTAAATTGTGCTGCGGTACACATATGGGTGCATGTGTGTTTTCCAATTCTGGTTTTCTCCTGTTATACACCTGGGAGTGGGACAGCTGGATCATATGGTACCTCTAAATTTACCTTGTAAAGGCACCTCCATACTCTTATTTATAGTGGCTGTTACCATGTTAGATCCCAACAGCAGCATAGGAGGGTTGCCTTTTTTCTACAACCTCTCAAGCATTTACTGTTTGTAGATGTTTCAATGGTGGCTATTCTTACTCATGTGAAGTGACCCCTCATTGTAGTTTTGATTTCCATGACGTTAATAATATAGGAATTAGAACATCTTTTCAAGTGCTTTTCTTTTAAACAGTGTAAAATTTACCTATTGAAATAGGATCTTGAAAGTCAGTTCCTTTGGAATTTATTTTGCTTACCTACCCGTGGACATTTCCTGATTGTGGGTGTCATGTAGAGCCCAACAGTTCTTCTGAATATTAAGTACCCATAAGCATTGCTTTTAAAGTTGCAGGAGAGGGCAACAAAGCAGTGGAATTTATTCATACTCACCTTGATTGCTAGGTAAAACATTGGTTTAGTGGAATTCCTCTTCCTAGATTGTAAATTGGAGTGTAAAGTGCCAGGACAAATACACAAAATCTTGTGTCACATTACTTCTTGTTTAATTTAATTTTTATTTCTTATCAGAGTAAATTCGATTACAATGTTGTGTTTGTTCTAGGTGTAAAGAAGCTGGTTCATTCATATGTATACATATATCTAATCAGGTTTAGATTCTTTCACATGTTGGTCATTAGAGAGAGTTGAGTAGACCTCCCTTGGCATCCAGTAGGTCCTTCTTGATTATATATTTTATATGAATTATTAAATGCATGTTAAACTCAACATCCTAATTTTTCCATTCCTTTCACCTTTTTCAAAGTCTGTATGGGTCTTTTGCTGTGGAAATATATTCATGGGTATCAATTTTTAGATAACCCTAGTAAATGATGTCATCGGCTATTTGTCTTTCTTTTTGTGACTTACTTTACATAGTATGATTACCCCTAGGTTCATCAGTGGTGATGGAAAAGGCATTGTTTCATCATTTCCATGGATAATATTCGATTGTGTACATGTACCACTTCTTTGCCCATTCATTTGTTTTTGAACATTTTGCTTGCATCCATGTCTGGCTATTGTAAGTACCGCCGAAGAGCATTTTTGGGTACCTGGGTATTTCTGAATTCTGGTGTTCTCGGGTTACAGGCCCATTAGTGTTTTGGCAGGATCACATAGTAGCTCAATTTTTACATTTTACAGGCACCTTCATTCTGTTCTGATTAGTGGCTGTTACCAGTTTACATCTCAGCAACAACATATGAGTGTATCCATTCTCGGAAACCCATTCAGCATTTATTGTTTGCAGACATTTTTCTCTGATGGCCATTCAGACTATTGTGAGCTGATACCTTTTGGTAGTTTAAATTTGCATGTCCTTAATAATTTTTGATATTGAACATTTTTTCATGTCCTTAAAAAAAACACTGTGAGGAAATTTACCTCTCGAAATTGTCTTCTCCGGATTTTCTACTGTTTTGCATATTAATGTCCATTCCTGACCGCAAGATATTTTTTGAGGGCAGGTGTCATTTAAAGCCCTGCAGTCCTTGTGAATATTAAGTGACCAATAGCACTGGGATTAAAGATGCTGTTGCGGGAATTGACCACAAGGCAGCAGATTTCTACATTCCCAACTTTGGTTACAAGGACAGGAGAGCCTTCCTTGAAGTTGTGGTCCTAGGTTGCAAATTGTAGTGGAATGTCCCAGGACAAACTCCCAAAAGCTTATGTCTCCTACTTACGTTTGTTTTCTAAATTTATTTTATGTTTCTTATTGGGGTAAATTTTTTTTAAACTAGATTCTTCCTCGATCTACAATTTCCCCTTTCTCCTTTGCCTTTAATATTTATTTATTTATTTTTGGCTGTGTTGCATCTTCGTTTCTGTGCGAGGGCTTTCTCTAGTTGCGGCAAGTGGGGACCACTCTTCATCGAGGTGCGTGGGCCTCTCACTATTGTGGCCTCTCTTGTTGTGGAGCACAGGCTGCAGATGCGCAAGCTCAGTAGTTGTGGCTCATGGGCATAGTTGCTCCACGGCACGTGGGATCCTCCCATACCAGGCCTCGAATCCATGTCCCCTGCATTGGCAGGCAGATTCTCAACCACTGCGCCACTAGGGAAGCCCCTGTTGGAGTAAATTTTATTAGAGTGTTGTGATTCTCTGGATGTACCAATTAGGATCAATTTTTCATACATATATCTGTTCATCATTGGATCCTGTTACCATGTAGGTTATTATAGAGTGTTGAGTAGAGCTCCCTTGGTATTTGGTAGGTGTTTGGTGATTATATAATTTATATATATTAATAATTATATAATTTGTATATTTTATATATTACAAGTTTATATACTTATAACATATATTAGTGTATGTATGTTAACCCCATAATCCTAATTTACTCATCCTCTCACCTTTCATTTTGGTTAACCATTAGTTTGTTTTATACGTCTCTGAGTGTCTTTTCCTTTGGAAATATGTTCATTGGTAGGAATCTTAAGATAACATCTATAAATTACATCATAGGATATATATCATACACTTTTGACTTCACATAATATGATTATTTCTAGACCCACCTGCAGTCATGAAAACGACATTGTTCATTTTTTTGAAAGCTAATCTTCCATTAGGTACATGTACCACTTCTTCTTTGTCCATTCATCTGTTAACTGACATTTTTGCTGCTTCCATGTCCTGGCTATTTTCAGTATTAATTCAGTACAGGTTTGTCTGCGTGTGTCTTCTCGATTCGGCGCTTCGGTGATAGGCCCAGTGGTGGGCGTGTTGGATCGAATGACATCTCAATTTTTACATTTAAATGCAGCTCCTTTCTGTTCTCATTACCAGATCTTACCACTTTACATCTCACAAGCAGCTAGAGGATACACAGTTCTCTAAAACACCTTCAGCGTTTATTGTTTGTAGACTTTTGTCTGAGGTAGTTGACTTGCGTGAGTTGAAACCTTTTTGTAGGCTAGATTTACATGAGTCTAATAATTCCTGATGTTGAGCTTTTATCCATTTTCTTTTTTTATTTGAAAAATAGTGAGTAAAACTTACCTCTTCATACTATCTCTTTGAAAAATTTGCCAGGTTTGAATTTTTTTGGCCATTCCATCCCTCAGCACAAGTTTTGATGGCAGGTGTGCTTTACAGCCCAGAGTGAGTCCTTGTGAATGTTAAGTGATGGTTACCTGTGGTTTTAAAGCCGCTCTTGCGGGAAATGGCACAAGGCGACAGCATTCCTACGTTTCCAATTCTGGGTTTTTGGGCAAGACATCTTTCCTGGAAATCGTATTTGTAGGCTACAATTTAGACTGGAATGTGTCACGGCAAACTCCCAAGAGCTTATATCTCCATAATACTTGCTTGCTTTTTTTAAATTTAATTTTTATTAATTAAAAGAGCAAATTTGAGAAAACTGTTGTGTGTGTTCTAGCTGAACAGAATCTGCTACATTATATCTATGTATAGATCTATTCATCTTTGGATCCTTTCCCATGTAGGTTATTACAGAGTGTTGAGAAGACCTCTCTTGGTATTCCATAGGTATTTTGTGATTATATATTTCATATGTATTACTACATGTCTGTTAACCCCCATATCCTAATTCATACATTCCTTACACATTTCCATTTGGTTAAACATAATTTGGTTTTCTAAATCTATGAGTGTCCTTCTCTTGGAAATTATTTCATGGGTATCAATTTTTAGGTAACACCTATAAGTGATGTAATAGGATATCTGTCTTTCGTTTTCTTTCTTACTTCAGGTAGGGTGATTATCTCTAGATCCTTCTATGGTGGTGCCAACGGCATTGTTCCATGCTTTTCCATGGCTAATATTCCATTGTGTACACGGACTACTTCTTCTTGGTGCATTTTTCTGTTGATGGACATTTTGGTTTCTTCCAGCTCTTGGCTATGGTACATGTTGCTGCAGTGAAGGATCGCCAGCCTGTGTCTTTTTGATTCAGGTCTACTCAGCGGATAGGCCCATCAGTGGGCCTACCAGATCACATAGTAGCTCAAGTTTTACCTTTAAACACACCTCCATTTTGTTCTCTGTACTGGCTCTTACCAGGTTACATCCCATCAGCAGCTAGAGGGTACACAGTTCTCTAAAACCCCTTCAGCATTTATACTATGTAGACTTTTTTGCTGATGATCCTTCTGACGGCTGTGAGGTGAATGTGTTTCTAGACTGGATTTGCATGGCTTTATTAATTCCTGACGTTGAGCGTTTCTCCATGCCTTTTTCTATAACAAAAAAAAGAGACAGAATATAAAATGTGCATAAAATATGCCTCTTGAAATTGTCGTTTTGAAATATGGATGTCTTTTGAGAGTTTTGCTCGATTTACGACCGAAGGATTGTTTTGAGGACAGGTGTCATTTACAGGCCTGCAATTATTTTGACTGTCAAGTAACCATTACAGCTGCAGTTAGAGCTGCTGTTGTGTGAAACGGCCACAAGGCGGCAGCAGTTCTCATTAACCAAATCTGGTTACTAGGGAAACAGAGCCTCAATGGAAGTCCTGTTCTAGGTTGCAAATTAGAATGGAATGGGCCAGGAAAAAGCCCCTTATGTTTATATGTCACTAAATATTGTTCTTTTTTTAAAATTTAATTTTCATTGTTTATCACAGCAAGTGTGATTACAATGTTTTGCTTGTCTTAGGTGTGCAAGATGTGGTTGTTTTCCACATATACATATCTCTTTTCTTCTTTGGATCCTTTTCCCATTTTAGGTTATGACACAATGTTGAGTAGTCTTCTCTTGGTATTCCGTAGGTCTTTGGTGATTATATACTTCTCCTGTGTTTGTATATCTCTGTTAACTCTGACATCCTAATGTATCCAATCCTCACACCTTTCCATTGGTGAACCATAAGTTTGTTTAATGAATCTGTGATTGCCTTTCTCTGTGGAAATATCTTCACTGGTATCAATTTTTAGGTAACACCTATAAGTGATATCACAGGATACGTGTCTTTCGCTTTCTGACTTACTACAAGTTGCGTGATTACTTCTAGACTCATCTATGGTGATGCAAATGACATTGTGTCATTTTTTTCCTTGGCTAATATTCCATCTGTACGTGGACCAGTTTTTCTTTGTCCACTCACCTGTTGATGGACTTTTTG
This sequence comes from Grampus griseus, assembly GCF_964374135.1. NCBI lineage: Eukaryota > Metazoa > Chordata > Mammalia > Artiodactyla > Delphinidae > Grampus > Grampus griseus. Next base: position 221,328 of record NW_028133376.1, read on the forward strand.
GTTGCTTCCATGTCTTGGTTATTGTAACACTGCTGAAATGCACATTTGCCTGCCTGTGTCTTTCAATTATGTCTTCTTCGGTTATAGGCCCAGGAGAGGGCCTGTTGGATCATATGGTAGCAAAATGTTTACCTTGTAAAGGCGTCTCCATTCTGTTCTCATTAGTGGCTCTTACCAGGTTATGTTCCACTTAAATTTGAGGGTATGCCCTTGTCCACAACCCTTTCAGCATTTATTGTTTGTAGTTTTTCTGCTGATGTTTATTCTGACAGGTGTGAGCTGACACCTCTTTGAGGTTGGATTTGCATGCATCTCATAATCCCTTGAAATTGAACTTTCAGGCATGTCCTCTTTTTTTTCAAGCTGTGAGTAACGCTTACCTCTTCAAATGGTTTTCTTGAAGTATGTGTCACATTTTGAAATATTTTGGCCATTACCTCCCTGAAGACATTCTGAGGGCAGGTTTCATTTACAGCCCTCCAGTACTTGTGCATATGAAGTGACCATTAGCACAGGTTTTAAAGCTGCTGTTGCAGGTATCGGCCATTGGGCGGCAGCATTTCTCCTTTCCCCATTCAGGGAACTACGGAAAGAGTCCTTCCTGCCAGTGGTGTTCCTCAGTTGTATATTAGAGAGGAATGTGCCCAGACAAACCCCCAAAAGCTGATGTCTCCTTACTTACGTTTGGTTTCTAAATTGAAATTATATATTTTTTTTATTGGAGTAATATTCCATTGTGTACATGGACCACTTCTTCTTTGTGCCTTCCTCTGTTGACAGACATTTTTGTTGCTTCCAAGTGTTGGCTGTGGTAAATATTGCTGGAGTGCAGGATTGCCACCCTGTGTCTTTTTGATTCTCATCCTCTCAGGTGATAGGCCCAGCAGTGGGTATGCTTGATTGAATGGTAGCTCAATATTTACCATATCAAGGCACCTCCTTTGTGGTTTCATTACTGGTTCTTACCATGTCCCACTGAGAAACGAGGGTGCACATTTCTCCACCACCCCTTCAGCATTTATTGTTTGCAGAATTTTTGCTGATGGCCATTATGACTGGTGTGAGCTGATAGGTTTTTGTAATTTGGATTTGCATGTCTTTAATAATTCCTAATGTTCAGCATTTTTCCATGCTTTGTTTTCTTTCTGTTAAACAAAAACAGAAAAAAACTGTGAGTACAATAAACCACTTGAAGTGGTCTTCTGGGAAGGCTGCCCTGTTTTGAATTTTTCGTCAATTTTTGACCCCAGGATTTTTTTGAGAACAGGTGACATTTACAGGCTTGTAATGAGTGTGAATATTTAGTGACCACTACTACTGGCTTTAAAGGTGCTGTTGGGGGAAACGGCCACAAGGTGGCAGCATTTCTCCGTTCCCAAAACTGGTTTCTAGGGCAGCACAGCCTTTCTGGAAGTTGTGTTCCCAGGTTGTAAATTAGAATGGAATGTGCTAGGAAAAAAACCCGTAAGTTAATATTCCATTATTTCTTGTTCGACTTTTTAGTCTTTTTAAATCGAGGTAATATTTAGAATATTGTTTGTCCTAGGTGTATACAATCTGGTTCATTTGTACATTACATACACACACACACACACACACACACACATATGTAATATATTCATGTACAGATACTCTTCCCATGTAAATTATGGCAGAGTGCTCCATTGACCTCCCTTGCTATATGGTCGGTCTCTTTGATAAATGTATTTAGTAGGTATTTGTACACATATGGTAACCCTAATCTTAATTTTCCATACCACCCACCTTTCCATTTACATAAGAATAGTTTGTTTTCTAAGTCTGTGAGTTTCTTTCTCTGTGAAAATGCTATCATTTTTGTCAGTTGTTAGATAACGCCTATAAGTGATATCATACTATATGTCTTTTTCTTTCTGACTTACGGCATGTTCTGAGATTATATCTAGGCTCATAAATGGTGCCTCAACGAGCAGTGTTTCACTGTTTTCCATGGCTAATATCCCATTATGTACATGGACCACTTCTTCTTTATCCATTCATCCATTGATGGACATTTTGGTTGCTTCCGTGTCTTGGCTATTGTGAAAAATCCTGCAGTGAAGCTGTTGCAGCCTGTGCCTTCTCGACTCTGGTATTTTCAGGTGAGAGGTTCAGCGGTTGACCTGCTGAATGGAATGCTGGCTCAATTTTTACTTTTAAACACAGCTCCTTTCTGTTCTCACTATTGGCTCTTACCACTTTACATCTCACCAGCGGCTAGAGGGTACACAGTTCTCTAAAACCCCTTCAGCATTTATTGTTTGTAGACCTTTGGCTGATGGTAGTTGACGTGTGTGTGTTGAAATCTTTTTGTAGGCTAGATTTGCATGAGTTTAAAAATTTATGTTGTTGAGCTTTTATCCATTTTCCTTGCTTTTAGAAAAATAAGGAGTAAAATTTACCTCTTCCTACTATCTCCTTGAAAATTTTGCCAGTTGTGAATTTTTGAGGGCAGTTGTCCTTTACTGTCCTGAGTCCTTGTGAATGTTAAGTGACCGTTAGCTGTGGTTTTAAAGCCGCTCTTGTGGGAAACGGCCACAAGGCGGCAGCATTTCTACATTTCCAACTCTGGGTTTTTGGGCAACAGAGGGTTCCTGGAAATCGTGTTTGTAAGCTGCAAATTAGAGCAGAATGTGCCACGGCAAACTCCCAAGAGCTTATATCTCCTTACTTCTTGTTTGTTTTTTACATTTAATTTTTATTTATTATCACAGCAAATTGGATAAAAATACGGTGTTTTTTCCAGGTGTACGGAATCTGGTTCATTATATCGATGTATTGATCTATTCATCTTTGGATCCTTTCCCGTGTAGGTTATTACAGAGTGTTGAGTACACCTCTTTTAGCATTCTATAGGTATTTTGTGATTATATATTTCATATGTATTACTACATGTCCGTTAACCCCCATATCCTAATTCATACATTCCTTACACCTTTCCATTTGGTTAAACATAATTTGGGTTTCTGAATCGATGAGTGTCCTTCTCTTGGAAATTATTTCATGGGTATCAATTTTTAGGTAACACCTATAAGTGATGTAACAGGATATCTGTCTTTCGTTTTCTTTCTTACTTCAGGTAGGGTGATTATCTCTAGATCCTTCTATGGTGGTGCCAACGGCATTGTTCCATGCTTTTCCATGGCTAATATTCCATTGTGTACATGGACCACTTCTTCTTGGTGCATTTTTCTGTTGATGGACATTTTGGTTTCTTCCAGCTCTTGGCTATGGTACATGTTGCTGCAGTGAAGGATCGCCAGCCTGTGTCTTTTTGATTCAGGTCTACTCAGCGGATAGGCCCATCAGTGGGCCTACCAGATCACATAGTAGCTCAAGTTTTACCTTTAAACACACCTCCATTTTGTTCTCTGTACTGGCTCTTACCAGGTTACATCCCATCAGCAGCTAGAGGGTACACAGTTCTCTAAAACCCCTTCAGCATTTATACTATGTAGACTTTTTTGCTGATGATCCTTCTGACGGCTGTGAGGTGAATGTGTTTCTAGACTGGATTTGCATGGCTTTATTAATTCCTGACGTTGAGCGTTTCTCCATGCCTTTTTCTATAACAAAAAAAAGAGACAGAATATAAAATGTGCATAAAATATGCCTCTTGAAATTGTCGTTTTGAAATATGGATGTCTTTTGAGAGTTTTGCTCGATTTACGACCGAAGGATTGTTTTGAGGACAGGTGTCATTTACAGGCCTGCAATTATTTTGACTGTCAAGTAACCATTACAGCTGCAGTTAGAGCTGCTGTTGTGTGAAACGGCCACAAGGCGGCAGCAGTTCTCATTAACCAAATCTGGTTACTAGGGAAACAGAGCCTCAATGGAAGTCCTGTTCTAGGTTGCAAATTAGAATGGAATGGGCCAGGAAAAAGCCCCTTATGTTTATATGTCACTAAATATTGTTCTTTTTTTAAAATTTAATTTTCATTGTTTATCACAGCAAGTGTGATTACAATGTTTTGCTTGTCTTAGGTGTGCAAGATGTGGTTGTTTTCCACATATACATATCTCTTTTCTTCTTTGGATCCTTTTCCCATTTTAGGTTATGACACAATGTTGAGTAGTCTTCTCTTGGTATTCCGTAGGTCTTTGGTGATTATATACTTCTCCTGTGTTTGTATATCTCTGTTAACTCTGACATCCTAATGTATCCAATCCTCACACCTTTCCATTGGTGAACCATAAGTTTGTTTAATGAATCTGTGATTGCCTTTCTCTGTGGAAATATCTTCACTGGTATCAATTTTTAGGTAACACCTATAAGTGATATCACAGGATACGTGTCTTTCGCTTTCTGACTTACTACAAGTTGCGTGATTACTTCTAGACTCATCTATGGTGATGCAAATGGCATTGTGTCATTTTTTTCCTTGGCTAATATTCCATCTGTACGTGGACCAGTTTTTCTTTGTCCACTCACCTGTTGATGGACTTTTTGGTTGCTTCCATGTCTTGGTTATTGTAACACTGCTGAAATGCACATTTGCCTGCCTGTGTCTTTCAATTATGTCTTCTTCGGTTATAGGCCCAGGAGAGGGCCTGTTGGATCATATGGTAGCAAAATGTTTACCTTGTAAAGGCGTCTCCATTCTGTTCTCATTAGTGGCTCTTACCAGGTTATGTTCCACTTAAATTTGAGGGTATGCCCTTGTCCACAACCCTTTCAGCATTTATTGTTTGTAGTTTTTCTGCTGATGTTTATTCTGACAGGTGTGAGCTGACACCTCTTTGAGGTTGGATTTGCATGCATCTCATAATCCCTTGAAATTGAACTTTCAGGCATGTCCTCTTTTTTTTCAAGCTGTGAGTAACGCTTACCTCTTCAAATGGTTTTCTTGAAGTATGTGTCACATTTTGAAATATTTTGGCCATTACCTCCCTGAAGACATTCTGAGGGCAGGTTTCATTTACAGCCCTCCAGTACTTGTGCATATGAAGTGACCATTAGCACAGGTTTTAAAGCTGCTGTTGCAGGTATCGGCCATTGGGCGGCAGCATTTCTCCTTTCCCCATTCAGGGAACTACGGAAAGAGTCCTTCCTGCCAGTGGTGTTCCTCAGTTGTATATTAGAGAGGAATGTGCCCAGACAAACCCCCAAAAGCTGATGTCTCCTTACTTACGTTTGGTTTCTAAATTGAAATTATATATTTTTTTTATTGGAGTAATATTCCATTGTGTACATGGACCACTTCTTCTTTGTGCCTTCCTCTGTTGACAGACATTTTTGTTGCTTCCAAGTGTTGGCTGTGGTAAATATTGCTGGAGTGCAGGATTGCCACCCTGTGTCTTTTTGATTCTCATCCTCTCAGGTGATAGGCCCAGCAGTGGGTATGCTTGATTGAATGGTAGCTCAATATTTACCATATCAAGGCACCTCCTTTGTGGTTTCATTACTGGTTCTTACCATGTCCCACTGAGAAACGAGGGTGCACATTTCTCCACCACCCCTTCAGCATTTATTGTTTGCAGAATTTTTGCTGATGGCCATTATGACTGGTGTGAGCTGATAGGTTTTTGTAATTTGGATTTGCATGTCTTTAATAATTCCTAATGTTCAGCATTTTTCCATGCTTTGTTTTCTTTCTGTTAAACAAAAACAGAAAAAAACTGTGAGTACAATAAACCACTTGAAGTGGTCTTCTGGGAAGGCTGCCCTGTTTTGAATTTTTCGTCAATTTTTGACCCCAGGATTTTTTTGAGAACAGGTGACATTTACAGGCTTGTAATGAGTGTGAATATTTAGTGACCACTACTACTGGCTTTAAAGGTGCTGTTGGGGGAAACGGCCACAAGGTGGCAGCATTTCTCCGTTCCCAAAACTGGTTTCTAGGGCAGCACAGCCTTTCTGGAAGTTGTGTTCCCAGGTTGTAAATTAGAATGGAATGTGCTAGGAAAAAAACCCGTAAGTTAATATTCCATTATTTCTTGTTCGACTTTTTAGTCTTTTTAAATCGAGGTAATATTTAGAATATTGTTTGTCCTAGGTGTATACAATCTGGTTCATTTGTACATTACATACACACACACACACACACACACACATATGTAATATATTCATGTACAGATACTCTTCCCATGTAAATTATTGCAGAGTGCTCCATTGACCTCCCTTGCTATATGGTCGGTCTCTTTGATAAATGTATTTAGTAGGTATTTGTACACATATGGTAACCCTAATCTTAATTTTCCATACCACCCACCTTTCCATTTACATAAGAATAGTTTGTTTTCTAAGTCTGTGAGTTTCTTTCTCTGTGAAAATGCTATCATTTTTGTCAGTTGTTAGATAACGCCTATAAGTGATATCATACTATATGTCTTTTTCTTTCTGACTTACGGCATGTTCTGAGATTATATCTAGGCTCATAAATGGTGCCTCAACGAGCAGTGTTTCACTGTTTTCCATGGCTAATATCCCATTATGTACATGGACCACTTCTTCTTTATCCATTCATCCATTGATGGACATTTTGGTTGCTTCCGTGTCTTGGCTATTGTGAAAAATCCTGCAGTGAAGCTGTTGCAGCCTGTGCCTTCTCGACTCTGGTATTTTCAGGTGAGAGGTTCAGCGGTTGACCTGCTGAATGGAATGCTGGCTCAATTTTTACTTTTAAACACAGCTCCTTTCTGTTCTCACTATTGGCTCTTACCACTTTACATCTCACCAGCGGCTAGAGGGTACACAGTTCTCTAAAACCCCTTCAGCATTTATTGTTTGTAGACCTTTGGCTGATGGTAGTTGACGTGTGTGTGTTGAAATCTTTTTGTAGGCTAGATTTGCATGAGTTTAAAAATTTATGTTGTTGAGCTTTTATCCATTTTCCTTGTTTTTAGAAACATAAGGAGTAAAATTTACCTCTTCCTACTATCTCCTTGAAAATTTTGCCAGTTGTGAATTTTTGAGGGCAGTTGTCCTTTACTGTCCTGAGTCCTTGTGAATGTTAAGTGACCGTTAGCTGTGGTTTTAAAGCCGCTCTTGTGGGAAACGGCCACAAGGCGGCAGCATTTCTACATTTCCAACTCTGGGTTTTTGGGCAACAGAGGGTTCCTGGAAATCGTGTTTGTAAGCTGCAAATTAGAGCAGAATGTGCCACGGCAAACTCCCAAGAGCTTATATCTCCTTACTTCTTGTTTGTTTTTTACATTTAATTTTTATTTATTATCACAGCAAATTGGATAAAAATACGGTGTTTTTTCCAGGTGTACGGAATCTGGTTCATTATATCGATGTATTGATCTATTCATCTTTGGATCCTTTCCCGTGTAGGTTATTACAGAGTGTTGAGTACACCTCTTTTAGCATTCTATAGGTATTTTGTGATTATATATTTCATATGTATTACTACATGTCCGTTAACCCCCATATCCTAATTCATACATTCCTTACACCTTTCCATTTGGTTAAACATAATTTGGGTTTCTGAATCGATGAGTGTCCTTCTCTTGGAAATTATTTCATGGGTATCAATTTTTAGGTAACACCTATAAGTGATGTAATAGGATATCTGTCTTTCGTTTTCTTTCTTACTTCAGGTAGGGTGATTATCTCTAGATCCTTCTATGGTGGTGCCAACGGCATTGTTCCATGCTTTTCCATGGCTAATATTCCATTGTGTACATGGACCACTTCTTCTTGGTGCATTTTTCTGTTGATGGACATTTTGGTTTCTTCCAGCTCTTGGCTATGGTACATGTTGCTGCAGTGAAGGATCGCCAGCCTGTGTCTTTTTGATTCAGGTCTACTCAGCGGATAGGCCCATCAGTGGGCCTACCAGATCACATAGTAGCTCAAGTTTTACCTTTAAACACACCTCCATTTTGTTCTCTGTACTGGCTCTTACCAGGTTACATCCCATCAGCAGCTAGAGGGTACACAGTTCTCTAAAACCCCTTCAGCATTTATACTATGTAGACTTTTTTGCTGATGATCCTTCTGACGGCTGTGAGGTGAATGTGTTTCTAGACTGGATTTGCATGGCTTTATTAATTCCTGACGTTGAGCGTTTCTCCATGCCTTTTTCTATAAAAAAAAAAGAGACAGAATATAAAATGTGCATAAAATATGCCTCTTGAAATTGTCGTTTTGAAATATGGATGTCTTTTGAGAGTTTTGCTCGATTTACGACCGAAGGATTGTTTTGAGGACAGGTGTCATTTACAGGCCTGCAATTATTTTGACTGTCAAGTAACCATTACAGCTGCAGTTAGAGCTGCTGTTGTGTGAAACGGCCACAAGGCGGCAGCAGTTCTCATTAACCAAATCTGGTTACTAGGGAAACAGAGCCTCAATGGAAGTCCTGTTCTAGGTTGCAAATTAGAATGGAATGGGCCAGGAAAAAGCCCCTTATGTTTATATGTCACTAAATATTGTTCTTTTTTTAAAATTTAATTTTCATTGTTTATCACAGCAAGTGTGATTACAATGTTTTGCTTGTCTTAGGTGTGCAAGATGTGGTTGTTTTCCACATATACATATCTCTTTTCTTCTTTGGATCCTTTTCCCATTTTAGGTTATGACACAATGTTGAGTAGTCTTCTCTTGGTATTCCGTAGGTCTTTGGTGATTATATACTTCTCCTGTGTTTGTATATCTCTGTTAACTCTGACATCCTAAGGTATCCAATCCTCACACCTTTCCATTGGTGAACCATAAGTTTGTTTAATGAATCTGTGATTGCCTTTCTCTGTGGAAATATCTTCACTGGTATCAATTTTTAGGTAACACCTATAAGTGATATCACAGGATACGTGTCTTTCGCTTTCTGACTTACTACAAGTTGCGTGATTACTTCTAGACTCATCTATGGTGATGCAAATGGCATTGTGTCATTTTTTTCCTTGGCTAATATTCCATCTGTACGTGGACCAGTTTTTCTTTGTCCACTCACCTGTTGATGGACTTTTTGGTTGCTTCCATGTCTTGGTTATTGTAACACTGCTGAAATGCACATTTGCCTGCCTGTGTCTTTCAATTATGTCTTCTTCGGTTATAGGCCCAGGAGAGGGCCTGTTGGATCATATGGTAGCAAAATGTTTACCTTGTAAAGGCGTCTCCATTCTGTTCTCATTAGTGGCTCTTACCAGGTTATGTTCCACTTAAATTTGAGGGTATGCCCTTGTCCACAACCCTTTCAGCATTTATTGTTTGTAGTTTTTCTGCTGATGTTTATTCTGACAGGTGTGAGCTGACACCTCTTTGAGGTTGGATTTGCATGCATCTCATAATCCCTTGAAATTGAACTTTCAGGCATGTCCTCTTTTTTTTCAAGCTGTGAGTAACGCTTACCTCTTCAAATGGTTTTCTTGAAGTATGTGTCACATTTTGAAATATTTTGGCCATTACCTCCCTGAAGACATTCTGAGGGCAGGTTTCATTTACAGCCCTCCAGTACTTGTGCATATGAAGTGACCATTAGCACAGGTTTTAAAGCTGCTGTTGCAGGTATCGGCCATTGGGCGGCAGCATTTCTCCTTTCCCCATTCAGGGAACTACGGAAAGAGTCCTTCCTGCCAGTGGTGTTCCTCAGTTGTATATTAGAGAGGAATGTGCCCGGACAAACCCCCAAAAGCTGATGTCTCCTTACTTACGTTTGGTTTCTAAATTGAAATTATATATTTTTTTTTATTGGAGTAATATTCCATTGTGTACATGGACCACTTCTTCTTTGTGCCTTCCTCTGTTGACAGACATTTTTGTTGCTTCCAAGTGTTGGCTGTGGTAAATATTGCTGGAGTGCAGGATTGCCACCCTGTGTCTTTTTGATTCTCATCCTCTCAGGTGATAGGCCCAGCAGTGGGTATGCTTGATTGAATGGTAGCTCAATATTTACCATATCAAGGCACCTCCTTTGTGGTTTCATTACTGGTTCTTACCATGTCCCACTGAGAAACGAGGGTGCACATTTCTCCACAACCCCTTCAGCATTTATTGTTTGCAGAATTTTTGCTGATGGCCATTATGACTGGTGTGAGCTGATAGGTTTTTGTAATTTGGATTTGCATGTCTTTAATAATTCCTAATGTTCAGCATTTTTCCATGCTTTGTTTTCTTTCTGTTAAACAAAAACAGAAAAAAACTGTGAGTACAATAAACCACTTGAAGTGGTCTTCTGGGAAGGCTGCCCTGTTTTGAATTTTTCGTCAATTTTTGACCCCAGGATTTTTTTGAGAACAGGTGACATTTACAGGCTTGTAATGAGTGTGAATATTTAGTGACCACTACTACTGGCTTTAAAGGTGCTGTTGGGGGAAACGGCCACAAGGTGGCAGCATTTCTCCGTTCCCAAAACTGGTTTCTAGGGCAGCACAGCCTTTCTGGAAGTTGTGTTCCCAGGTTGTAAATTAGAATGGAATGTGCTAGGAAAAAAACCCGTAAGTTAATATTCCATTATTTCTTGTTCGACTTTTTAGTCTTTTTAAATCGAGGTAATATTTAGAATATTGTTTGTCCTAGGTGTATACAATCTGGTTCATTTGTACATTACATACACACACACACACACACACACACATATGTAATATATTCATGTACAGATACTCTTCCCATGTAAATTATTGCAGAGTGCTCCATTGACCTCCCTTGCTATATGGTCGGTCTCTTTGATAAATGTATTTAGTAGGTATTTGTACACATATGGTAACCCTAATCTTAATTTTCCATACCACCCACCTTTCCATTTACATAAGAATAGTTTGTTTTCTAAGTCTGTGAGTTTCTTTCTCTGTGAAAATGCTATCATTTTTGTCAGTTGTTAGATAACGCCTATAAGTGATATCATACTATATGTCTTTTTCTTTCTGACTTACGGCATGTTCTGAGATTATATCTAGGCTCATAAATGGTGCCTCAACGAGCAGTGTTTCACTGTTTTCCATGGCTAATATCCCATTATGTACATGGACCACTTCTTCTTTATCCATTCATCCATTGATGGACATTTTGGTTGCTTCCGTGTCTTGGCTATTGTGAAAAATCCTGCAGTGAAGCTGTTGCAGCCTGTGCCTTCTCGACTCTGGTATTTTCAGGTGAGAGGTTCAGCGGTTGACCTGCTGAATGGAATGCTGGCTCAATTTTTACTTTTAAACACAGCTCCTTTCTGTTCTCACTATTGGCTCTTACCACTTTACATCTCACCAGCGGCTAGAGGGTACACAGTTCTCTAAAACCCCTTCAGCATTTATTGTTTGTAGACCTTTGGCTGATGGTAGTTGACGTGTGTGTGTTGAAATCTTTTTGTAGGCTAGATTTGCATGAGTTTAAAAATTTATGTTGTTGAGCTTTTATCCATTTTCCTTGTTTTTAGAAAAATAAGGAGTAAAATTTACCTCTTCCTACTATCTCCTTGAAAATTTTGCCAGTTGTGAATTTTTGAGGGCAGTTGTCCTTTACTGTCCTGAGTCCTTGTGAATGTTAAGTGACCGTTAGCTGTGGTTTTAAAGCCGCTCTTGTGGGAAACGGCCACAAGGCGGCAGCATTTCTACATTTCCAACTCTGGGTTTTTGGGCAACAGAGGGTTCCTGGAAATCGTGTTTGTAAGCTGCAAATTAGAGCAGAATGTGCCACGGCAAACTCCCAAGAGCTTATATCTCCTTACTTCTTGTTTGTTTTTTACATTTAATTTTTATTTATTATCACAGCAAATTGGATAAAAATACGGTGTTTTTTCCAGGTGTACGGAATCTGGTTCATTATATCGATGTATTGATCTATTCATCTTTGGATCCTTTCCCGTGTAGGTTATTACAGAGTGTTGAGTACACCTCTTTTAGCATTCTATAGGTATTTTGTGATTATATATTTCATATGTATTACTACATGTCCGTTAACCCCCATATCCTAATTCATACATTCCTTACACCTTTCCATTTGGTTAAACATAATTTGGGTTTCTGAATCGATGAGTGTCCTTCTCTTGGAAATTATTTCATGGGTATCAATTTTTAGGTAACACCTATAAGTGATGTAATAGGATATCTGTCTTTCGTTTTCTTTCTTACTTCAGGTAGGGTGATTATCTCTAGATCCTTCTATGGTGGTGCCAACGGCATTGTTCCATGCTTTTCCATGGCTAATATTCCATTGTGTACATGGACCACTTCTTCTTGGTGCATTTTTCTGTTGATGGACATTTTGGTTTCTTCCAGCTCTTGGCTATGGTACATGTTGCTGCAGTGAAGGATCGCCAGCCTGTGTCTTTTTGATTCAGGTCTACTCAGCGGATAGGCCCATCAGTGGGCCTACCAGATCACATAGTAGCTCAAGTTTTACCTTTAAACACACCTCCATTTTGTTCTCTGTACTGGCTCTTACCAGGTTACATCCCATCAGCAGCTAGAGGGTACACAGTTCTCTAAAACCCCTTCAGCATTTATACTATGTAGACTTTTTTGCTGATGATCCTTCTGACGGCTGTGAGGTGAATGTGTTTCTAGACTGGATTTGCATGGCTTTATTAATTCCTGACGTTGAGCGTTTCTCCATGCCTTTTTCTATAAAAAAAAAAGAGACAGAATATAAAATGTGCATAAAATATGCCTCTTGAAATTGTCGTTTTGAAATATGGATGTCTTTTGAGAGTTTTGCTCGATTTACGACCGAAGGATTGTTTTGAGGACAGGTGTCATTTACAGGCCTGCAATTATTTTGACTGTCAAGTAACCATTACAGCTGCAGTTAGAGCTGCTGTTGTGTGAAACGGCCACAAGGCGGCAGCAGTTCTCATTAACCAAATCTGGTTACTAGGGAAACAGAGCCTCAATGGAAGTCCTGTTCTAGGTTGCAAATTAGAATGGAATGGGCCAGGAAAAAGCCCCTTATGTTTATATGTCACTAAATATTGTTCTTTTTTTAAAATTTAATTTTCATTGTTTATCACAGCAAGTGTGATTACAATGTTTTGCTTGTCTTAGGTGTGCAAGATGTGGTTGTTTTCCACATATACATATCTCTTTTCTTCTTTGGATCCTTTTCCCATTTTAGGTTATGACACAATGTTGAGTAGTCTTCTCTTGGTATTCCGTAGGTCTTTGGTGATTATATACTTCTCCTGTGTTTGTATATCTCTGTTAACTCTGACATCCTAAGGTATCCAATCCTCACACCTTTCCATTGGTGAACCATAAGTTTGTTTAATGAATCTGTGATTGCCTTTCTCTGTGGAAATATCTTCACTGGTATCAATTTTTAGGTAACACCTATAAGTGATATCACAGGATACGTGTCTTTCGCTTTCTGACTTACTACAAGTTGCGTGATTACTTCTAGACTCATCTATGGTGATGCAAATGGCATTGTGTCATTTTTTTCCTTGGCTAATATTCCATCTGTACGTGGACCAGTTTTTCTTTGTCCACTCACCTGTTGATGGACTTTTTGGTTGCTTCCATGTCTTGGTTATTGTAACACTGCTGAAATGCACATTTGCCTGCCTGTGTCTTTCAATTATGTCTTCTTCGGTTATAGGCCCAGGAGAGGGCCTGTTGGATCATATGGTAGCAAAATGTTTACCTTGTAAAGGCGTCTCCATTCTGTTCTCATTAGTGGCTCTTACCAGGTTATGTTCCACTTAAATTTGAGGGTATGCCCTTGTCCACAACCCTTTCAGCATTTATTGTTTGTAGTTTTTCTGCTGATGTTTATTCTGACAGGTGTGAGCTGACACCTCTTTGAGGTTGGATTTGCATGCATCTCATAATCCCTTGAAATTGAACTTTCAGGCATGTCCTCTTTTTTTTCAAGCTGTGAGTAACGCTTACCTCTTCAAATGGTTTTCTTGAAGTATGTGTCACATTTTGAAATATTTTGGCCATTACCTCCCTGAAGACATTCTGAGGGCAGGTTTCATTTACAGCCCTCCAGTACTTGTGCATATGAAGTGACCATTAGCACAGGTTTTAAAGCTGCTGTTGCAGGTATCGGCCATTGGGCGGCAGCATTTCTCCTTTCCCCATTCAGGGAACTACGGAAAGAGTCCTTCCTGCCAGTGGTGTTCCTCAGTTGTATATTAGAGAGGAATGTGCCCGGACAAACCCCCAAAAGCTGATGTCTCCTTACTTACGTTTGGTTTCTAAATTGAAATTATATATTTTTTTTTATTGGAGTAATATTCCATTGTGTACATGGACCACTTCTTCTTTGTGCCTTCCTCTGTTGACAGACATTTTTGTTGCTTCCAAGTGTTGGCTGTGGTAAATATTGCTGGAGTGCAGGATTGCCACCCTGTGTCTTTTTGATTCTCATCCTCTCAGGTGATAGGCCCAGCAGTGGGTATGCTTGATTGAATGGTAGCTCAATATTTACCATATCAAGGCACCTCCTTTGTGGTTTCATTACTGGTTCTTACCATGTCCCACTGAGAAACGAGGGTGCACATTTCTCCACAACCCCTTCAGCATTTATTGTTTGCAGAATTTTTGCTGATGGCCATTATGACTGGTGTGAGCTGATAGGTTTTTGTAATTTGGATTTGCATGTCTTTAATAATTCCTAATGTTCAGCATTTTTCCATGCTTTGTTTTCTTTCTGTTAAACAAAAACAGAAAAAAACTGTGAGTACAATAAACCACTTGAAGTGGTCTTCTGGGAAGGCTGCCCTGTTTTGAATTTTTCGTCAATTTTTGACCCCAGGATTTTTTTGAGAACAGGTGACATTTACAGGCTTGTAATGAGTGTGAATATTTAGTGACCACTACTACTGGCTTTAAAGGTGCTGTTGGGGGAAACGGCCACAAGGTGGCAGCATTTCTCCGTTCCCAAAACTGGTTTCTAGGGCAGCACAGCCTTTCTGGAAGTTGTGTTCCCAGGTTGTAAATTAGAATGGAATGTGCTAGGAAAAAAACCCGTAAGTTAATATTCCATTATTTCTTGTTCGACTTTTTAGTCTTTTTAAATCGAGGTAATATTTAGAATATTGTTTGTCCTAGGTGTATACAATCTGGTTCATTTGTACATTACATACACACACACACACACACACACACACACACACATGTAATATATTCATGTACAGATACTCTTCCCATGTAAATTATTGCAGAGTGCTCCATTGACCTCCCTTGCTATATGGTCGGTCTCTTTGATAAATGTATTTAGTAGGTATTTGTACACATATGGTAACCCTAATCTTAATTTTCCATACCACCCACCTTTCCATTTACATAAGAATAGTTTGTTTTCTAAGTCTGTGAGTTTCTTTCTCTGTGAAAATGCTATCATTTTTGTCAGTTGTTAGATAACGCCTATAAGTGATATCATACTATATGTCTTTTTCTTTCTGACTTACGGCATGTTCTGAGATTATATCTAGGCTCATAAATGGTGCCTCAACGAGCAGTGTTTCACTGTTTTCCATGGCTAATATCCCATTATGTACATGGACCACTTCTTCTTTATCCATTCATCCATTGATGGACATTTTGGTTGCTTCCGTGTCTTGGCTATTGTGAAAAATCCTGCAGTGAAGCTGTTGCAGCCTGTGCCTTCTCGACTCTGGTATTTTCAGGTGAGAGGTTCAGCGGTTGACCTGCTGAATGGAATGCTGGCTCAATTTTTACTTTTAAACACAGCTCCTTTCTGTTCTCACTATTGGCTCTTACCACTTTACATCTCACCAGCGGCTAGAGGGTACACAGTTCTCTAAAACCCCTTCAGCATTTATTGTTTGTAGACCTTTGGCTGATGGTAGTTGACGTGTGTGTGTTGAAATCTTTTTGTAGGCTAGATTTGCATGAGTTTAAAAATTTATGTTGTTGAGCTTTTATCCATTTTCCTTGTTTTTAGAAAAATAAGGAGTAAAATTTACCTCTTCCTACTATCTCCTTGAAAATTTTGCCAGTTGTGAATTTTTGAGGGCAGTTGTCCTTTACTGTCCTGAGTCCTTGTGAATGTTAAGTGACCGTTAGCTGTGGTTTTAAAGCCGCTCTTGTGGGAAACGGCCACAAGGCGGCAGCATTTCTACATTTCCAACTCTGGGTTTTTGGGCAACAGAGGGTTCCTGGAAATCGTGTTTGTAAGCTGCAAATTAGAGCAGAATGTGCCACGGCAAACTCCCAAGAGCTTATATCTCCTTACTTCTTGTTTGTTTTTTACATTTAATTTTTATTTATTATCACAGCAAATTGGATAAAAATACGGTGTTTTTTCCAGGTGTACGGAATCTGGTTCATTATATCGATGTATTGATCTATTCATCTTTGGATCCTTTCCCGTGTAGGTTATTACAGAGTGTTGAGTACACCTCTTTTAGCATTCTATAGGTATTTTGTGATTATATATTTCATATGTATTACTACATGTCCGTTAACCCCCATATCCTAATTCATACATTCCTTACACCTTTCCATTTGGTTAAACATAATTTGGTTTTCTGAATCGATGAGTGTCCTTCTCTTGGAAATTATTTCATGGGTATCAATTTTTAGGTAACACCTATAAGTGATGTAATAGGATATCTGTCTTTCGTTTTCTTTCTTACTTCAGGTAGGGTGATTATCTCTAGATCCTTCTATGGTGGTGCCAACGGCATTGTTCCATGCTTTTCCATGGCTAATATTCCATTGTGTACATGGACCACTTCTTCTTGGTGCATTTTTCTGTTGATGGACATTTTGGTTTCTTCCAGCTCTTGGCTATGGTACATGTTGCTGCAGTGAAGGATCGCCAGCCTGTGTCTTTTTGATTCAGGTCTACTCAGCGGATAGGCCCATCAGTGGGCCTACCAGATCACATAGTAGCTCAAGTTTTACCTTTAAACACACCTCCATTTTGTTCTCTGTACTGGCTCTTACCAGGTTACATCCCATCAGCAGCTAGAGGGTACACAGTTCTCTAAAACCCCTTCAGCATTTATACTATGTAGACTTTTTTGCTGATGATCCTTCTGACGGCTGTGAGGTGAATGTGTTTCTAGACTGGATTTGCATGGCTTTATTAATTCCTGACGTTGAGCGTTTCTCCATGCCTTTTTCTATAACAAAAAAAAAGAGACAGAATATAAAATGTGCATAAAATATGCCTCTTGAAATTGTCGTTTTGAAATATGGATGTCTTTTGAGAGTTTTGCTCGATTTACGACCGAAGGATTGTTTTGAGGACAGGTGTCATTTACAGGCCTGCAATTATTTTGACTGTCAAGTAACCATTACAGCTGCAGTTAGAGCTGCTGTTGTGTGAAACGGCCACAAGGCGGCAGCAGTTCTCATTAACCAAATCTGGTTACTAGGGAAACAGAGCCTCAATGGAAGTCCTGTTCTAGGTTGCAAATTAGAATGGAATGGGCCAGGAAAAAGCCCCTTATGTTTATATGTCACTAAATATTGTTCTTTTTTTAAAATTTAATTTTCATTGTTTATCACAGCAAGTGTGATTACAATGTTTTGCTTGTCTTAGGTGTGCAAGATGTGGTTGTTTTCCACATATACATATCTCTTTTCTTCTTTGGATCCTTTTCCCATTTTAGGTTATGACACAATGTTGAGTAGTCTTCTCTTGGTATTCCGTAGGTCTTTGGTGATTATATACTTCTCCTGTGTTTGTATATCTCTGTTAACTCTGACATCTTAATGTATCCAATCCTCACACCTTTCCATTGGTGAACCATAAGTTTGTTTAATGAATCTGTGATTGCCTTTCTCTGTGGAAATATCTTCACTGGTATCAATTTTTAGGTAACACCTATAAGTGATATCACAGGATACGTGTCTTTCGCTTTCTGACTTACTACAAGTTGCGTGATTACTTCTAGACTCATCTATGGTGATGCAAATGGCATTGTGTCATTTTTTTCCTTGGCTAATATTCCATCTGTACGTGGACCAGTTTTTCTTTGTCCACTCACCTGTTGATGGACTTTTTGGTTGCTTCCATGTCTTGGTTATTGTAACACTGCTGAAATGCACATTTGCCTGCCTGTGTCTTTCAATTATGTCTTCTTCGGTTATAGGCCCAGGAGAGGGCCTGTTGGATCATATGGTAGCAAAATGTTTACCTTGTAAAGGCGTCTCCATTCTGTTCTCATTAGTGGCTCTTACCAGGTTATGTTCCACTTAAATTTGAGGGTATGCCCTTGTCCACAACCCTTTCAGCATTTATTGTTTGTAGTTTTTCTGCTGATGTTTATTCTGACAGGTGTGAGCTGACACCTCTTTGAGGTTGGATTTGCATGCATCTCATAATCCCTTGAAATTGAACTTTCAGGCATGTCCTCTTTTTTTTCAAGCTGTGAGTAACGCTTACCTCTTCAAATGGTTTTCTTGAAGTATGTGTCACATTTTGAAATATTTTGGCCATTACCTCCCTGAAGACATTCTGAGGGCAGGTTTCATTTACAGCCCTCCAGTACTTGTGCATATGAAGTGA
Source organism: Grampus griseus (assembly GCF_964374135.1). Classification (NCBI taxonomy): domain Eukaryota; kingdom Metazoa; phylum Chordata; class Mammalia; order Artiodactyla; family Delphinidae; genus Grampus; species Grampus griseus. Next base: position 239,716 of record NW_028133376.1, read on the forward strand.
CCATTAGCACAGGTTTTAAAGCTGCTGTTGCAGGTATCGGCCATTGGGCGGCAGCATTTCTCCTTTCCCCATTCAGGGAACTACGGAAAGAGTCCTTCCTGCCAGTGGTGTTCCTCAGTTGTATATTAGAGAGGAATGTGCCCGGACAAACCCCCAAAAGCTGATGTCTCCTTACTTACGTTTGGTTTCTAAATTGAAATTATATATATTTTTTTATTGGAGTAATATTCCATTGTGTACATGGACCACTTCTTCTTTGTGCCTTCCTCTGTTGACAGACATTTTTGTTGCTTCCAAGTGTTGGCTGTGGTAAATATTGCTGGAGTGCAGGATTGCCACCCTGTGTCTTTTTGATTCTCATCCTCTCAGGTGATAGGCCCAGCAGTGGGTATGCTTGATTGAATGGTAGCTCAATATTTACCATATCAAGGCACCTCCTTTGTGGTTTCATTACTGGTTCTTACCATGTCCCACTGAGAAACGAGGGTGCACATTTCTCCACCACCCCTTCAGCATTTATTGTTTGCAGAATTTTTGCTGATGGCCATTATGACTGGTGTGAGCTGATAGGTTTTTGTAATTTGGATTTGCATGTCTTTAATAATTCCTAATGTTCAGCATTTTTCCATGCTTTGTTTTCTTTCTGTTAAACAAAAACAGAAAAAAACTGTGAGTACAATAAACCACTTGAAGTGGTCTTCTGGGAAGGCTGCCCTGTTTTGAATTTTTCGTCAATTTTTGACCCCAGGATTTTTTTGAGAACAGGTGACATTTACAGGCTTGTAATGAGTGTGAATATTTAGTGACCACTACTACTGGCTTTAAAGGTGCTGTTGGGGGAAACGGCCACAAGGTGGCAGCATTTCTCCGTTCCCAAAACTGGTTTCTAGGGCAGCACAGCCTTTCTGGAAGTTGTGTTCCCAGGTTGTAAATTAGAATGGAATGTGCTAGGAAAAAAACCCGTAAGTTAATATTCCATTATTTCTTGTTCGACTTTTTAGTCTTTTTAAATCGAGGTAATATTTAGAATATTGTTTGTCCTAGGTGTATACAATCTGGTTCATTTGTACATTACATACACACACACACACACACACACACATATGTAATATATTCATGTACAGATACTCTTCCCATGTAAATTATTGCAGAGTGCTCCATTGACCTCCCTTGCTATATGGTCGGTCTCTTTGATAAATGTATTTAGTAGGTATTTGTACACATATGGTAACCCTAATCTTAATTTTCCATACCACCCACCTTTCCATTTACATAAGAATAGTTTGTTTTCTAAGTCTGTGAGTTTCTTTCTCTGTGAAAATGCTATCATTTTTGTCAGTTGTTAGATAACGCCTATAAGTGATATCATACTATATGTCTTTTTCTTTCTGACTTACGGCATGTTCTGAGATTATATCTAGGCTCATAAATGGTGCCTCAACGAGCAGTGTTTCACTGTTTTCCATGGCTAATATCCCATTATGTACATGGACCACTTCTTCTTTATCCATTCATCCATTGATGGACATTTTGGTTGCTTCCGTGTCTTGGCTATTGTGAAAAATCCTGCAGTGAAGCTGTTGCAGCATGTGCCTTCTCGACTCTGGTATTTTCAGGTGAGAGGTTTAGCGGTTGACCTGCTGAATGGAATGCTGGCTCAATTTTTACTTTTAAACACAGCTCCTTTCTGTTCTCACTATTGGCTCTTACCACTTTACATCTCACCAGCGGCTAGAGGGTACACAGTTCTCTAAAACCCCTTCAGCATTTATTGTTTGTAGACCTTTGGCTGATGGTAGTTGACGTGTGTGTGTTGAAATCTTTTTGTAGGCTAGATTTGCATGAGTTTAAAAATTTATGTTGTTGAGCTTTTATCCATTTTCCTTGTTTTTAGAAAAATAAGGAGTAAAATTTACCTCTTCCTACTATCTCCTTGAAAATTTTGCCAGTTGTGAATTTTTGAGGGCAGTTGTCCTTTACTGTCCTGAGTCCTTGTGAATGTTAAGTGACCGTTAGCTGTGGTTTTAAAGCCGCTCTTGTGGGAAACGGCCACAAGGCGGCAGCATTTCTACATTTCCAACTCTGGGTTTTTGGGCAACAGAGGGTTCCTGGAAATCGTGTTTGTAAGCTGCAAATTAGAGCAGAATGTGCCACGGCAAACTCCCAAGAGCTTATATCTCCTTACTTCTTGTTTGTTTTTTACATTTAATTTTTATTTATTATCACAGCAAATTGGATAAAAATACGGTGTTTTTTCCAGGTGTACGGAATCTGGTTCATTATATCGATGTATTGATCTATTCATCTTTGGATCCTTTCCCGTGTAGGTTATTACAGAGTGTTGAGTACACCTCTTTTAGCATTCTATAGGTATTTTGTGATTATATATTTCATATGTATTACTACATGTCCGTTAACCCCCATATCCTAATTCATACATTCCTTACACCTTTCCATTTGGTTAAACATAATTTGGGTTTCTGAATCTATGAGTGTCCTTCTCTTGGAAATTATTTCATGGGTATCAATTTTTAGGTAACACCTATAAGTGATGTAATAGGATATCTGTCTTTCGTTTTCTTTCTTACTTCAGGTAGGGTGATTATCTCTAGATCCTTCTATGGTGGTGCCAACGGCATTGTTCCATGCTTTTCCATGGCTAATATTCCATTGTGTACATGGACCACTTCTTCTTGGTGCATTTTTCTGTTGATGGACATTTTGGTTTCTTCCAGCTCTTGGCTATGGTACATGTTGCTGCAGTGAAGGATCGCCAGCCTGTGTCTTTTTGATTCAGGTCTACTCAGCGGATAGGCCCATCAGTGGGCCTACCAGATCACATAGTAGCTCAAGTTTTACCTTTAAACACACCTCCATTTTGTTCTCTGTACTGGCTCTTACCAGGTTACATCCCATCAGCAGCTAGAGGGTACACAGTTCTCTAAAACCCCTTCAGCATTTATACTATGTAGACTTTTTTGCTGATGATCCTTCTGACGGCTGTGAGGTGAATGTGTTTCTAGACTGGATTTGCATGGCTTTATTAATTCCTGACGTTGAGCGTTTCTCCATGCCTTTTTCTATAACAAAAAAAAGAGACAGAATATAAAATGTGCATAAAATATGCCTCTTGAAATTGTCGTTTTGAAATATGGATGTCTTTTGAGAGTTTTGCTCGATTTACGACCGAAGGATTGTTTTGAGGACAGGTGTCATTTACAGGCCTGCAATTATTTTGACTGTCAAGTAACCATTACAGCTGCAGTTAGAGCTGCTGTTGTGTGAAACGGCCACAAGGCGGCAGCAGTTCTCATTAACCAAATCTGGTTACTAGGGAAACAGAGCCTCAATGGAAGTCCTGTTCTAGGTTGCAAATTAGAATGGAATGGGCCAGGAAAAAGCCCCTTATGTTTATATGTCACTAAATATTGTTCTTTTTTTAAAATTTAATTTTCATTGTTTATCACAGCAAGTGTGATTACAATGTTTTGCTTGTCTTAGGTGTGCAAGATGTGGTTGTTTTCCACATATACATATCTCTTTTCTTCTTTGGATCCTTTTCCCATTTTAGGTTATGACACAATGTTGAGTAGTCTTCTCTTGGTATTCCGTAGGTCTTTGGTGATTATATACTTCTCCTGTGTTTGTATATCTCTGTTAACTCTGACATCCTAATGTATCCAATCCTCACACCTTTCCATTGGTGAACCATAAGTTTGTTTAATGAATCTGTGATTGCCTTTCTCTGTGGAAATATCTTCACTGGTATCAATTTTTAGGTAACACCTATAAGTGATATCACAGGATACGTGTCTTTCGCTTTCTGACTTACTACAAGTTGCGTGATTACTTCTAGACTCATCTATGGTGATGCAAATGGCATTGTGTCATTTTTTTCCTTGGCTAATATTCCATCTGTACGTGGACCAGTTTTTCTTTGTCCACTCACCTGTTGATGGACTTTTTGGTTGCTTCCATGTCTTGGTTATTGTAACACTGCTGAAATGCACATTTGCCTGCCTGTGTCTTTCAATTATGTCTTCTTCGGTTATAGGCCCAGGAGAGGGCCTGTTGGATCATATGGTAGCAAAATGTTTACCTTGTAAAGGCGTCTCCATTCTGTTCTCATTAGTGGCTCTTACCAGGTTATGTTCCACTTAAATTTGAGGGTATGCCCTTGTCCACAACCCTTTCAGCATTTATTGTTTGTAGTTTTTCTGCTGATGTTTATTCTGACAGGTGTGAGCTGACACCTCTTTGAGGTTGGATTTGCATGCATCTCATAATCCCTTGAAATTGAACTTTCAGGCATGTCCTCTTTTTTTTCAAGCTGTGAGTAACGCTTACCTCTTCAAATGGTTTTCTTGAAGTATGTGTCACATTTTGAAATATTTTGGCCATTACCTCCCTGAAGACATTCTGAGGGCAGGTTTCATTTACAGCCCTCCAGTACTTGTGCATATGAAGTGACCATTAGCACAGGTTTTAAAGCTGCTGTTGCAGGTATCGGCCATTGGGCGGCAGCATTTCTCCTTTCCCCATTCAGGGAACTACGGAAAGAGTCCTTCCTGCCAGTGGTGTTCCTCAGTTGTATATTAGAGAGGAATGTGCCCGGACAAACCCCCAAAAGCTGATGTCTCCTTACTTACGTTTGGTTTCTAAATTGAAATTATATATTTTTTTTTTATTGGAGTAATATTCCATTGTGTACATGGACCACTTCTTCTTTGTGCCTTCCTCTGTTGACAGACATTTTTGTTGCTTCCAAGTGTTGGCTGTGGTAAATATTGCTGGAGTGCAGGATTGCCACCCTGTGTCTTTTTGATTCTCATCCTCTCAGGTGATAGGCCCAGCAGTGGATATGCTTGATTGAATGGTAGCTCAATATTTACCATATCAAGGCACCTCCTTTGTGGTTTCATTACTGGTTCTTACCATGTCCCACTGAGAAACGAGGGTGCACATTTCTCCACAACCCCTTCAGCATTTATTGTTTGCAGAATTTTTGCTGATGGCCATTATGACTGGTGTGAGCTGATAGGTTTTTGTAATTTGGATTTGCATGTCTTTAATAATTCCTAATGTTCAGCATTTTTCCATGCTTTGTTTTCTTTCTGTTAAACAAAAACAGAAAAAAACTGTGAGTACAATAAACCACTTGAAGTGGTCTTCTGGGAAGGCTGCCCTGTTTTGAATTTTTCGTCAATTTTTGACCCCAGGATTTTTTTGAGAACAGGTGACATTTACAGGCTTGTAATGAGTGTGAATATTTAGTGACCACTACTACTGGCTTTAAAGGTGCTGTTGGGGGAAACGGCCACAAGGTGGCAGCATTTCTCCGTTCCCAAAACTGGTTTCTAGGGCAGCACAGCCTTTCTGGAAGTTGTGTTCCCAGGTTGTAAATTAGAATGGAATGTGCTAGGAAAAAAACCCGTAAGTTAATATTCCATTATTTCTTGTTCGACTTTTTAGTCTTTTTAAATCGAGGTAATATTTAGAATATTGTTTGTCCTAGGTGTATACAATCTGGTTCATTTGTACATTACATACACACACACACACACACACACACACACACACATGTAATATATTCATGTACAGATACTCTTCCCATGTAAATTATTGCAGAGTGCTCCATTGACCTCCCTTGCTATATGGTCGGTCTCTTTGATAAATGTATTTAGTAGGTATTTGTACACATATGGTAACCCTAATCTTAATTTTCCATACCACCCACCTTTCCATTTACATAAGAATAGTTTGTTTTCTAAGTCTGTGAGTTTCTTTCTCTGTGAAAATGCTATCATTTTTGTCAGTTGTTAGATAACGCCTATAAGTGATATCATACTATATGTCTTTTTCTTTCTGACTTACGGCATGTTCTGAGATTATATCTAGGCTCATAAATGGTGCCTCAACGAGCAGTGTTTCACTGTTTTCCATGGCTAATATCCCATTATGTACATGGACCACTTCTTCTTTATCCATTCATCCATTGATGGACATTTTGGTTGCTTCCGTGTCTTGGCTATTGTGAAAAATCCTGCAGTGAAGCTGTTGCAGCCTGTGCCTTCTCGACTCTGGTATTTTCAGGTGAGAGGTTCAGCGGTTGACCTGCTGAATGGAATGCTGGCTCAATTTTTACTTTTAAACACAGCTCCTTTCTGTTCTCACTATTGGCTCTTACCACTTTACATCTCACCAGCGGCTAGAGGGTACACAGTTCTCTAAAACCCCTTCAGCATTTATTGTTTGTAGACCTTTGGCTGATGGTAGTTGACGTGTGTGTGTTGAAATCTTTTTGTAGGCTAGATTTGCATGAGTTTAAAAATTTATGTTGTTGAGCTTTTATCCATTTTCCTTGTTTTTAGAAAAATAAGGAGTAAAATTTACCTCTTCCTACTATCTCCTTGAAAATTTTGCCAGTTGTGAATTTTTGAGGGCAGTTGTCCTTTACTGTCCTGAGTCCTTGTGAATGTTAAGTGACCGTTAGCTGTGGTTTTAAAGCCGCTCTTGTGGGAAACGGCCACAAGGCGGCAGCATTTCTACATTTCCAACTCTGGGTTTTTGGGCAACAGAGGGTTCCTGGAAATCGTGTTTGTAAGCTGCAAATTAGAGCAGAATGTGCCACGGCAAACTCCCAAGAGCTTATATCTCCTTACTTCTTGTTTGTTTTTTACATTTAATTTTTATTTATTATCACAGCAAATTGGATAAAAATACGGTGTTTTTTCCAGGTGTACGGAATCTGGTTCATTATATCGATGTATTGATCTATTCATCTTTGGATCCTTTCCCGTGTAGGTTATTACAGAGTGTTGAGTACACCTCTTTTAGCATTCTATAGGTATTTTGTGATTATATATTTCATATGTATTACTACATGTCCGTTAACCCCCATATCCTAATTCATACATTCCTTACACCTTTCCATTTGGTTAAACATAATTTGGTTTTCTGAATCGATGAGTGTCCTTCTCTTGGAAATTATTTCATGGGTATCAATTTTTAGGTAACACCTATAAGTGATGTAATAGGATATCTGTCTTTCGTTTTCTTTCTTACTTCAGGTAGGGTGATTATCTCTAGATCCTTCTATGGTGGTGCCAACGGCATTGTTCCATGCTTTTCCATGGCTAATATTCCATTGTGTACATGGACCACTTCTTCTTGGTGCATTTTTCTGTTGATGGACATTTTGGTTTCTTCCAGCTCTTGGCTATGGTACATGTTGCTGCAGTGAAGGATCGCCAGCCTGTGTCTTTTTGATTCAGGTCTACTCAGCGGATAGGCCCATCAGTGGGCCTACCAGATCACATAGTAGCTCAAGTTTTACCTTTAAACACACCTCCATTTTGTTCTCTGTACTGGCTCTTACCAGGTTACATCCCATCAGCAGCTAGAGGGTACACAGTTCTCTAAAACCCCTTCAGCATTTATACTATGTAGACTTTTTTGCTGATGATCCTTCTGACGGCTGTGAGGTGAATGTGTTTCTAGACTGGATTTGCATGGCTTTATTAATTCCTGACGTTGAGCGTTTCTCCATGCCTTTTTCTATAACAAAAAAAAAGAGACAGAATATAAAATGTGCATAAAATATGCCTCTTGAAATTGTCGTTTTGAAATATGGATGTCTTTTGAGAGTTTTGCTCGATTTACGACCGAAGGATTGTTTTGAGGACAGGTGTCATTTACAGGCCTGCAATTATTTTGACTGTCAAGTAACCATTACAGCTGCAGTTAGAGCTGCTGTTGTGTGAAACGGCCACAAGGCGGCAGCAGTTCTCATTAACCAAATCTGGTTACTAGGGAAACAGAGCCTCAATGGAAGTCCTGTTCTAGGTTGCAAATTAGAATGGAATGGGCCAGGAAAAAGCCCCTTATGTTTATATGTCACTAAATATTGTTCTTTTTTTAAAATTTAATTTTCATTGTTTATCACAGCAAGTGTGATTACAATGTTTTGCTTGTCTTAGGTGTGCAAGATGTGGTTGTTTTCCACATATACATATCTCTTTTCTTCTTTGGATCCTTTTCCCATTTTAGGTTATGACACAATGTTGAGTAGTCTTCTCTTGGTATTCCGTAGGTCTTTGGTGATTATATACTTCTCCTGTGTTTGTATATCTCTGTTAACTCTGACATCCTAATGTATCCAATCCTCACACCTTTCCATTGGTGAACCATAAGTTTGTTTAATGAATCTGTGATTGCCTTTCTCTGTGGAAATATCTTCACTGGTATCAATTTTTAGGTAACACCTATAAGTGATATCACAGGATACGTGTCTTTCGCTTTCTGACTTACTACAAGTTGCGTGATTACTTCTAGACTCATCTATGGTGATGCAAATGGCATTGTGTCATTTTTTTCCTTGGCTAATATTCCATCTGTACGTGGACCAGTTTTTCTTTGTCCACTCACCTGTTGATGGACTTTTTGGTTGCTTCCATGTCTTGGTTATTGTAACACTGCTGAAATGCACATTTGCCTGCCTGTGTCTTTCAATTATGTCTTCTTCGGTTATAGGCCCAGGAGAGGGCCTGTTGGATCATATGGTAGCAAAATGTTTACCTTGTAAAGGCGTCTCCATTCTGTTCTCATTAGTGGCTCTTACCAGGTTATGTTCCACTTAAATTTGAGGGTATGCCCTTGTCCACAACCCTTTCAGCATTTATTGTTTGTAGTTTTTCTGCTGATGTTTATTCTGACAGGTGTGAGCTGACACCTCTTTGAGGTTGGATTTGCATGCATCTCATAATCCCTTGAAATTGAACTTTCAGGCATGTCCTCTTTTTTTTCAAGCTGTGAGTAACGCTTACCTCTTCAAATGGTTTTCTTGAAGTATGTGTCACATTTTGAAATATTTTGGCCATTACCTCCCTGAAGACATTCTGAGGGCAGGTTTCATTTACAGCCCTCCAGTACTTGTGCATATGAAGTGACCATTAGCACAGGTTTTAAAGCTGCTGTTGCAGGTATCGGCCATTGGGCGGCAGCATTTCTCCTTTCCCCATTCAGGGAACTACGGAAAGAGTCCTTCCTGCCAGTGGTGTTCCTCAGTTGTATATTAGAGAGGAATGTGCCCGGACAAACCCCCAAAAGCTGATGTCTCCTTACTTACGTTTGGTTTCTAAATTGAAATTATATATTTTTTTTTATTGGAGTAATATTCCATTGTGTACATGGACCACTTCTTCTTTGTGCCTTCCTCTGTTGACAGACATTTTTGTTGCTTCCAAGTGTTGGCTGTGGTAAATATTGCTGGAGTGCAGGATTGCCACCCTGTGTCTTTTTGATTCTCATCCTCTCAGGTGATAGGCCCAGCAGTGGATATGCTTGATTGAATGGTAGCTCAATATTTACCATATCAAGGCACCTCCTTTGTGGTTTCATTACTGGTTCTTACCATGTCCCACTGAGAAACGAGGGTCCACATTTCTCCACAACCCCTTCAGCATTTATTGTTTGCAGAATTTTTGCTGATGGCCATTATGACTGGTGTGAGCTGATAGGTTTTTGTAATTTGGATTTGCATGTCTTTAATAATTCCTAATGTTCAGCATTTTTCCATGCTTTGTTTTCTTTCTGTTAAACAAAAACAGAAAAAAACTGTGAGTACAATAAACCACTTGAAGTGGTCTTCTGGGAAGGCTGCCCTGTTTTGAATTTTTCGTCAATTTTTGACCCCAGGATTTTTTTGAGAACAGGTGACATTTACAGGCTTGTAATGAGTGTGAATATTTAGTGACCACTACTACTGGCTTTAAAGGTGCTGTTGGGGGAAACGGCCACAAGGTGGCAGCATTTCTCCGTTCCCAAAACTGGTTTCTAGGGCAGCACAGCCTTTCTGGAAGTTGTGTTCCCAGGTTGTAAATTAGAATGGAATGTGCTAGGAAAAAAACCCGTAAGTTAATATTCCATTATTTCTTGTTCGACTTTTTAGTCTTTTTAAATCGAGGTAATATTTAGAATATTGTTTGTCCTAGGTGTATACAATCTGGTTCATTTGTACATTACATACACACACACACACACACACATGTAATATATTCATGTACAGATACTCTTCCCATGTAAATTATTGCAGAGTGCTCCATTGACCTCCCTTGCTATATGGTCGGTCTCTTTGATAAATGTATTTAGTAGGTATTTGTACACATATGGTAACCCTAATCTTAATTTTCCATACCACCCACCTTTCCATTTACATAAGAATAGTTTGTTTTCTAAGTCTGTGAGTTTCTTTCTCTGTGAAAATGCTATCATTTTTGTCAGTTGTTAGATAACGCCTATAAGTGATATCATACTATATGTCTTTTTCTTTCTGACTTACGGCATGTTCTGAGATTATATCTAGGCTCATAAATGGTGCCTCAACGAGCAGTGTTTCACTGTTTTCCATGGCTAATATCCCATTATGTACATGGACCACTTCTTCTTTATCCATTCATCCATTGATGGACATTTTGGTTGCTTCCGTGTCTTGGCTATTGTGAAAAATCCTGCAGTGAAGCTGTTGCAGCCTGTGCCTTCTCGACTCTGGTATTTTCAGGTGAGAGGTTCAGCGGTTGACCTGCTGAATGGAATGCTGGCTCAATTTTTACTTTTAAACACAGCTCCTTTCTGTTCTCACTATTGGCTCTTACCACTTTACATCTCACCAGCGGCTAGAGGGTACACAGTTCTCTAAAACCCCTTCAGCATTTATTGTTTGTAGACCTTTGGCTGATGGTAGTTGACGTGTGTGTGTTGAAATCTTTTTGTAGGCTAGATTTGCATGAGTTTAAAAATTTATGTTGTTGAGCTTTTATCCATTTTCCTTGTTTTTAGAAACATAAGGAGTAAAATTTACCTCTTCCTACTATCTCCTTGAAAATTTTGCCAGTTGTGAATTTTTGAGGGCAGTTGTCCTTTACTGTCCTGAGTCCTTGTGAATGTTAAGTGACCGTTAGCTGTGGTTTTAAAGCCGCTCTTGTGGGAAACGGCCACAAGGCGGCAGCATTTCTACATTTCCAACTCTGGGTTTTTGGGCAACAGAGGGTTCCTGGAAATCGTGTTTGTAAGCTGCAAATTAGAGCAGAATGTGCCACGGCAAACTCCCAAGAGCTTATATCTCCTTACTTCTTGTTTGTTTTTTACATTTAATTTTTATTTATTATCACAGCAAATTGGATAAAAATACGGTGTTTTTTCCAGGTGTACGGAATCTGGTTCATTATATCGATGTATTGATCTATTCATCTTTGGATCCTTTCCCGTGTAGGTTATTACAGAGTGTTGAGTACACCTCTTTTAGCATTCTATAGGTATTTTGTGATTATATATTTCATATGTATTACTACATGTCCGTTAACCCCCATATCCTAATTCATACATTCCTTACACCTTTCCATTTGGTTAAACATAATTTGGTTTTCTGAATCGATGAGTGTCCTTCTCTTGGAAATTATTTCATGGGTATCAATTTTTAGGTAACACCTATAAGTGATGTAATAGGATATCTGTCTTTCGTTTTCTTTCTTACTTCAGGTAGGGTGATTATCTCTAGATCCTTCTATGGTGGTGCCAACGGCATTGTTCCATGCTTTTCCATGGCTAATATTCCATTGTGTACATGGACCACTTCTTCTTGGTGCATTTTTCTGTTGATGGACATTTTGGTTTCTTCCAGCTCTTGGCTATGGTACATGTTGCTGCAGTGAAGGATCGCCAGCCTGTGTCTTTTTGATTCAGGTCTACTCAGCGGATAGGCCCATCAGTGGGCCTACCAGATCACATAGTAGCTCAAGTTTTACCTTTAAACACACCTCCATTTTGTTCTCTGTACTGGCTCTTACCAGGTTACATCCCATCAGCAGCTAGAGGGTACACAGTTCTCTAAAACCCCTTCAGCATTTATACTATGTAGACTTTTTTGCTGATGATCCTTCTGACGGCTGTGAGGTGAATGTGTTTCTAGACTGGATTTGCATGGCTTTATTAATTCCTGACGTTGAGCGTTTCTCCATGCCTTTTTCTATAACAAAAAAAAAGAGACAGAATATAAAATGTGCATAAAATATGCCTCTTGAAATTGTCGTTTTGAAATATGGATGTCTTTTGAGAGTTTTGCTCGATTTACGACCGAAGGATTGTTTTGAGGACAGGTGTCATTTACAGGCCTGCAATTATTTTGACTGTCAAGTAACCATTACAGCTGCAGTTAGAGCTGCTGTTGTGTGAAACGGCCACAAGGCGGCAGCAGTTCTCATTAACCAAATCTGGTTACTAGGGAAACAGAGCCTCAATGGAAGTCCTGTTCTAGGTTGCAAATTAGAATGGAATGGGCCAGGAAAAAGCCCCTTATGTTTATATGTCACTAAATATTGTTCTTTTTTTAAAATTTAATTTTCATTGTTTATCACAGCAAGTGTGATTACAATGTTTTGCTTGTCTTAGGTGTGCAAGATGTGGTTGTTTTCCACATATACATATCTCTTTTCTTCTTTGGATCCTTTTCCCATTTTAGGTTATGACACAATGTTGAGTAGTCTTCTCTTGGTATTCCGTAGGTCTTTGGTGATTATATACTTCTCCTGTGTTTGTATATCTCTGTTAACTCTGACATCCTAATGTATCCAATCCTCACACCTTTCCATTGGTGAACCATAAGTTTGTTTAATGAATCTGTGATTGCCTTTCTCTGTGGAAATATCTTCACTGGTATCAATTTTTAGGTAACACCTATAAGTGATATCACAGGATACGTGTCTTTCGCTTTCTGACTTACTACAAGTTGCGTGATTACTTCTAGACTCATCTATGGTGATGCAAATGGCATTGTGTCATTTTTTTCCTTGGCTAATATTCCATCTGTACGTGGACCAGTTTTTCTTTGTCCACTCACCTGTTGATGGACTTTTTGGTTGCTTCCATGTCTTGGTTATTGTAACACTGCTGAAATGCACATTTGCCTGCCTGTGTCTTTCAATTATGTCTTCTTCGGTTATAGGCCCAGGAGAGGGCCTGTTGGATCATATGGTAGCAAAATGTTTACCTTGTAAAGGCGTCTCCATTCTGTTCTCATTAGTGGCTCTTACCAGGTTATGTTCCACTTAAATTTGAGGGTATGCCCTTGTCCACAACCCTTTCAGCATTTATTGTTTGTAGTTTTTCTGCTGATGTTTATTCTGACAGGTGTGAGCTGACACCTCTTTGAGGTTGGATTTGCATGCATCTCATAATCCCTTGAAATTGAACTTTCAGGCATGTCCTCTTTTTTTTCAAGCTGTGAGTAACGCTTACCTCTTCAAATGGTTTTCTTGAAGTATGTGTCACATTTTGAAATATTTTGGCCATTACCTCCCTGAAGACATTCTGAGGGCAGGTTTCATTTACAGCCCTCCAGTACTTGTGCATATGAAGTGACCATTAGCACAGGTTTTAAAGCTGCTGTTGCAGGTATCGGCCATTGGGCGGCAGCATTTCTCCTTTCCCCATTCAGGGAACTACGGAAAGAGTCCTTCCTGCCAGTGGTGTTCCTCAGTTGTATATTAGAGAGGAATGTGCCCAGACAAACCCCCAAAAGCTGATGTCTCCTTACTTACGTTTGGTTTCTAAATTGAAATTATATATTTTTTTTATTGGAGTAATATTCCATTGTGTACATGGACCACTTCTTCTTTGTGCCTTCCTCTGTTGACAGACATTTTTGTTGCTTCCAAGTGTTGGCTGTGGTAAATATTGCTGGAGTGCAGGATTGCCACCCTGTGTCTTTTTGATTCTCATCCTCTCAGGTGATAGGCCCAGCAGTGGGTATGCTTGATTGAATGGTAGCTCAATATTTACCATATCAAGGCACCTCCTTTGTGGTTTCATTACTGGTTCTTACCATGTCCCACTGAGAAACGAGGGTGCACATTTCTCCACCACCCCTTCAGCATTTATTGTTTGCAGAATTTTTGCTGATGGCCATTATGACTGGTGTGAGCTGATAGGTTTTTGTAATTTGGATTTGCATGTCTTTAATAATTCCTAATGTTCAGCATTTTTCCATGCTTTGTTTTCTTTCTGTTAAACAAAAACAGAAAAAAACTGTGAGTACAATAAACCACTTGAAGTGGTCTTCTGGGAAGGCTGCCCTGTTTTGAATTTTTCGTCAATTTTTGACCCCAGGATTTTTTTGAGAACAGGTGACATTTACAGGCTTGTAATGAGTGTGAATATTTAGTGACCACTACTACTGGCTTTAAAGGTGCTGTTGGGGGAAACGGCCACAAGGTGGCAGCATTTCTCCGTTCCCAAAACTGGTTTCTAGGGCAGCACAGCCTTTCTGGAAGTTGTGTTCCCAGGTTGTAAATTAGAATGGAATGTGCTAGGAAAAAAACCCGTAAGTTAATATTCCATTATTTCTTGTTCGACTTTTTAGTCTTTTTAAATCGAGGTAATATTTAGAATATTGTTTGTCCTAGGTGTATACAATCTGGTTCATTTGTACATTACATACACACACACACACACACACACACACACATATGTAATATATTCATGTACAGATACTCTTCCCATGTAAATTATTGCAGAGTGCTCCATTGACCTCCCTTGCTATATGGTCGGTCTCTTTGATAAATGTATTTAGTAGGTATTTGTACACATATGGTAACCCTAATCTTAATTTTCCATACCACCCACCTTTCCATTTACATAAGAATAGTTTGTTTTCTAAGTCTGTGAGTTTCTTTCTCTGTGAAAATGCTATCATTTTTGTCAGTTGTTAGATAACGCCTATAAGTGATATCATACTATATGTCTTTTTCTTTCTGACTTACGGCATGTTCTGAGATTATATCTAGGCTCATAAATGGTGCCTCAACGAGCAGTGTTTCACTGTTTTCCATGGCTAATATCCCATTATGTACATGGACCACTTCTTCTTTATCCATTCATCCATTGATGGACATTTTGGTTGCTTCCGTGTCTTGGCTATTGTGAAAAATCCTGCAGTGAAGCTGTTGCAGCCTGTGCCTTCTCGACTCTGGTATTTTCAGGTGAGAGGTTCAGCGGTTGACCTGCTGAATGGAATGCTGGCTCAATTTTTACTTTTAAACACAGCTCCTTTCTGTTCTCACTATTGGCTCTTACCACTTTACATCTCACCAGCGGCTAGAGGGTACACAGTTCTCTAAAACCCCTTCAGCATTTATTGTTTGTAGACCTTTGGCTGATGGTAGTTGACGTGTGTGTGTTGAAATCTTTTTGTAGGCTAGATTTGCATGAGTTTAAAAATTTATGTTGTTGAGCTTTTATCCATTTTCCTTGCTTTTAGAAAAATAAGGAGTAAAATTTACCTCTTCCTACTATCTCCTTGAAAATTTTGCCAGTTGTGAATTTTTGAGGGCAGTTGTCCTTTACTGTCCTGAGTCCTTGTGAATGTTAAGTGACCGTTAGCTGTGGTTTTAAAGCCGCTCTTGTGGGAAACGGCCACAAGGCGGCAGCATTTCTACATTTCCAACTCTGGGTTTTTGGGCAACAGAGGGTTCCTGGAAATCGTGTTTGTAAGCTGCAAATTAGAGCAGAATGTGCCACGGCAAACTCCCAAGAGCTTATATCTCCTTACTTCTTGTTTGTTTTTTACATTTAATTTTTATTTATTATCACAGCAAATTGGATAAAAATACGGTGTTTTTTCCAGGTGTACGGAATCTGGTTCATTATATCGATGTATTGATCTATTCATCTTTGGATCCTTTCCCGTGTAGGTTATTACAGAGTGTTGAGTACACCTCTTTTAGCATTCTATAGGTATTTTGTGATTATATATTTCATATGTATTACTACATGTCCGTTAACCCCCATATCCTAATTCATACATTCCTTACACCTTTCCATTTGGTTAAACATAATTTGGTTTTCTGAATCGATGAGTGTCTTTCTCTTGGAAATTATTTCATGGGTATCAATTTTTAGGTAACACCTATAAGTGATGTAATAGGATATCTGTCTTTCGTTTTCTTTCTTACTTCAGGTAGGGTGATTATCTCTAGATCCTTCTATGGTGGTGCCAACGGCATTGTTCCATGCTTTTCCATGGCTAATATTCCATTGTGTACATGGACCACTTCTTCTTGGTGCATTTTTCTGTTGATGGACATTTTGGTTTCTTCCAGCTCTTGGCTATGGTACATGTTGCTGCAGTGAAGGATCGCCAGCCTGTGTCTTTTTGATTCAGGTCTACTCAGCGGATAGGCCCATCAGTGGGCCTACCAGATCACATAGTAGCTCAAGTTTTACCTTTAAACACACCTCCATTTTGTTCTCTGTACTGGCTCTTACCAGGTTACATCCCATCAGCAGCTAGAGGGTACACAGTTCTCTAAAACCCCTTCAGCATTTATACTATGTAGACTTTTTTGCTGATGATCCTTCTGACGGCTGTGAGGTGAATGTGTTTCTAGACTGGATTTGCATGGCTTTATTAATTCCTGACGTTGAGCGTTTCTCCATGCCTTTTTCTATAAAAAAAAAAGAGACAGAATATAAAATGTGCATAAAATATGCCTCTTGAAATTGTCGTTTTGAAATATGGATGTCTTTTGAGAGTTTTGCTCGATTTACGACCGAAGGATTGTTTTGAGGACAGGTGTCATTTACAGGCCTGCAATTATTTTGACTGTCAAGTAACCATTACAGCTGCAGTTAGAGCTGCTGTTGTGTGAAACGGCCACAAGGCGGCAGCAGTTCTCATTAACCAAATCTGGTTACTAGGGAAACAGAGCCTCAATGGAAGTCCTGTTCTAGGTTGCAAATTAGAATGGAATGGGCCAGGAAAAAGCCCCTTATGTTTATATGTCACTAAATATTGTTCTTTTTTTAAAATTTAATTTTCATTGTTTATCACAGCAAGTGTGATTACAATGTTTTGCTTGTCTTAGGTGTGCAAGATGTGGTTGTTTTCCACATATACATATCTCTTTTCTTCTTTGGATCCTTTTCCCATTTTAGGTTATGACACAATGTTGAGTAGTCTTCTCTTGGTATTCCGTAGGTCTTTGGTGATTATATACTTCTCCTGTGTTTGTATATCTCTGTTAACTCTGACATCCTAATGTATCCAATCCTCACACCTTTCCATTGGTGAACCATAAGTTTGTTTAATGAATCTGTGATTGCCTTTCTCTGTGGAAATATCTTCACTGGTATCAATTTTTAGGTAACACCTATAAGTGATATCACAGGATACGTGTCTTTCGCTTTCTGACTTACTACAAGTTGCGTGATTACTTCTAGACTCATCTATGGTGATGCAAATGGCATTGTGTCATTTTTTTCCTTGGCTAATATTCCATCTGTACGTGGACCAGTTTTTCTTTGTCCACTCACCTGTTGATGGACTTTTTGGTTGCTTCCATGTCTTGGTTATTGTAACACTGCTGAAATGCACATTTGCCTGCCTGTGTCTTTCAATTATGTCTTCTTCGGTTATAGGCCCAGGAGAGGGCCTGTTGGATCATATGGTAGCAAAATGTTTACCTTGTAAAGGCGTCTCCATTCTGTTCTCATTAGTGGCTCTTACCAGGTTATGTTCCACTTAAATTTGAGGGTATGCCCTTGTCCACAACCCTTTCAGCATTTATTGTTTGTAGTTTTTCTGCTGATGTTTATTCTGACAGGTGTGAGCTGACACCTCTTTGAGGTTGGATTTGCATGCATCTCATAATCCCTTGAAATTGAACTTTCAGGCATGTCCTCTTTTTTTTCAAGCTGTGAGTAACGCTTACCTCTTCAAATGGTTTTCTTGAAGTATGTGTCACATTTTGAAATATTTTGGCCATTACCTCCCTGAAGACATTCTGAGGGCAGGTTTCATTTACAGCCCTCCAGTACTTGTGCATATGAAGTGACCATTAGCACAGGTTTTAAAGCTGCTGTTGCAGGTATCGGCCATTGGGCGGCAGCATTTCTCCTTTCCCCATTCAGGGAACTACGGAAAGAGTCCTTCCTGCCAGTGGTGTTCCTCAGTTGTATATTAGAGAGGAATGTGCCCAGACAAACCCCCAAAAGCTGATGTCTCCTTACTTACGTTTGGTTTCTAAATTGAAATTATATATTTTTTTTATTGGAGTAATATTCCATTGTGTACATGGACCACTTCTTCTTTGTGCCTTCCTCTGTTGACAGACATTTTTGTTGCTTCCAAGTGTTGGCTGTGGTAAATATTGCTGGAGTGCAGGATTGCCACCCTGTGTCTTTTTGATTCTCATCCTCTCAGGTGATAGGCCCAGCAGTGGGTATGCTTGATTGAATGGTAGCTCAATATTTACCATATCAAGGCACCTCCTTTGTGGTTTCATTACTGGTTCTTACCATGTCCCACTGAGAAACGAGGGTGCACATTTCTCCACCACCCCTTCAGCATTTATTGTTTGCAGAATTTTTGCTGATGGCCATTATGACTGGTGTGAGCTGATAGGTTTTTGTAATTTGGATTTGCATGTCTTTAATAATTCCTAATGTTCAGCATTTTTCCATGCTTTGTTTTCTTTCTGTTAAACAAAAACAGAAAAAAACTGTGAGTACAATAAACCACTTGAAGTGGTCTTCTGGGAAGGCTGCCCTGTTTTGAATTTTTCGTCAATTTTTGACCCCAGGATTTTTTTGAGAACAGGTGACATTTACAGGCTTGTAATGAGTGTGAATATTTAGTGACCACTACTACTGGCTTTAAAGGTGCTGTTGGGGGAAACGGCCACAAGGTGGCAGCATTTCTCCGTTCCCAAAACTGGTTTCTAGGGCAGCACAGCCTTTCTGGAAGTTGTGTTCCCAGGTTGTAAATTAGAATGGAATGTGCTAGGAAAAAAACCCGTAAGTTAATATTCCATTATTTCTTGTTCGACTTTTTAGTCTTTTTAAATCGAGGTAATATTTAGAATATTGTTTGTCCTAGGTGTATACAATCTGGTTCATTTGTACATTACATACACACACACACACACACACACACACACATATGTAATATATTCATGTACAGATACTCTTCCCATGTAAATTATTGCAGAGTGCTCCATTGACCTCCCTTGCTATATGGTCGGTCTCTTTGATAAATGTATTTAGTAGGTATTTGTACACATATGGTAACCCTAATCTTAATTTTCCATACCACCCACCTTTCCATTTACATAAGAATAGTTTGTTTTCTAAGTCTGTGAGTTTCTTTCTCTGTGAAAATGCTATCATTTTTGTCAGTTGTTAGATAACGCCTATAAGTGATATCATACTATATGTCTTTTTCTTTCTGACTTACGGCATGTTCTGAGATTATATCTAGGCTCATAAATGGTGCCTCAACGAGCAGTGTTTCACTGTTTTCCATGGCTAATATCCCATTATGTACATGGACCACTTCTTCTTTATCCATTCATCCATTGATGGACATTTTGGTTGCTTCCGTGTCTTGGCTATTGTGAAAAATCCTGCAGTGAAGCTGTTGCAGCCTGTGCCTTCTCGACTCTGGTATTTTCAGGTGAGAGGTTCAGCGGTTGACCTGCTGAATGGAATGCTGGCTCAATTTTTACTTTTAAACACAGCTCCTTTCTGTTCTCACTATTGGCTCTTACCACTTTACATCTCACCAGCGGCTAGAGGGTACACAGTTCTCTAAAACCCCTTCAGCATTTATTGTTTGTAGACCTTTGGCTGATGGTAGTTGACGTGTGTGTGTTGAAATCTTTTTGTAGGCTAGATTTGCATGAGTTTAAAAATTTATGTTGTTGAGCTTTTATCCATTTTCCTTGCTTTTAGAAAAATAAGGAGTAAAATTTACCTCTTCCTACTATCTCCTTGAAAATTTTGCCAGTTGTGAATTTTTGAGGGCAGTTGTCCTTTACTGTCCTGAGTCCTTGTGAATGTTAAGTGACCGTTAGCTGTGGTTTTAAAGCCGCTCTTGTGGGAAACGGCCACAAGGCGGCAGCATTTCTACATTTCCAACTCTGGGTTTTTGGGCAACAGAGGGTTCCTGGAAATCGTGTTTGTAAGCTGCAAATTAGAGCAGAATGTGCCACGGCAAACTCCCAAGAGCTTATATCTCCTTACTTCTTGTTTGTTTTTTACATTTAATTTTTATTTATTATCACAGCAAATTGGATAAAAATACGGTGTTTTTTCCAGGTGTACGGAATCTGGTTCATTATATCGATGTATTGATCTATTCATCTTTGGATCCTTTCCCGTGTAGGTTATTACAGAGTGTTGAGTACACCTCTTTTAGCATTCTATAGGTATTTTGTGATTATATATTTCATATGTATTACTACATGTCCGTTAACCCCCATATCCTAATTCATACATTCCTTACACCTTTCCATTTGGTTAAACATAATTTGGTTTTCTGAATCGATGAGTGTCTTTCTCTTGGAAATTATTTCATGGGTATCAATTTTTAGGTAACACCTATAAGTGATGTAATAGGATATCTGTCTTTCGTTTTCTTTCTTACTTCAGGTAGGGTGATTATCTCTAGATCCTTCTATGGTGGTGCCAACGGCATTGTTCCATGCTTTTCCATGGCTAATATTCCATTGTGTACATGGACCACTTCTTCTTGGTGCATTTTTCTGTTGATGGACATTTTGGTTTCTTCCAGCTCTTGGCTATGGTACATGTTGCTGCAGTGAAGGATCGCCAGCCTGTGTCTTTTTGATTCAGGTCTACTCAGCGGATAGGCCCATCAGTGGGCCTACCAGATCACATAGTAGCTCAAGTTTTACCTTTAAACACACCTCCATTTTGTTCTCTGTACTGGCTCTTACCAGGTTACATCCCATCAGCAGCTAGAGGGTACACAGTTCTCTAAAACCCCTTCAGCATTTATACTATGTAGACTTTTTTGCTGATGATCCTTCTGACGGCTGTGAGGTGAATGTGTTTCTAGACTGGATTTGCATGGCTTTATTAATTCCTGACGTTGAGCGTTTCTCCATGCCTTTTTCTATAACAAAAAAAAGAGACAGAATATAAAATGTGCATAAAATATGCCTCTTGAAATTGTCGTTTTGAAATATGGATGTCTTTTGAGAGTTTTGCTCGATTTACGACCGAAGGATTGTTTTGAGGACAGGTGTCATTTACAGGCCTGCAATTATTTTGACTGTCAAGTAACCATTACAGCTGCAGTTAGAGCTGCTGTTGTGTGAAACGGCCACAAGGCGGCAGCAGTTCTCATTAACCAAATCTGGTTACTAGGGAAACAGAGCCTCAATGGAAGTCCTGTTCTAGGTTGCAAATTAGAATGGAATGGGCCAGGAAAAAGCCCCTTATGTTTATATGTCACTAAATATTGTTCTTTTTTTAAAATTTAATTTTCATTGTTTATCACAGCAAGTGTGATTACAATGTTTTGCTTGTCTTAGGTGTGCAAGATGTGGTTGTTTTCCACATATACATATCTCTTTTCTTCTTTGGATCCTTTTCCCATTTTAGGTTATGACACAATGTTGAGTAGTCTTCTCTTGGTATTCCGTAGGTCTTTGGTGATTATATACTTCTCCTGTGTTTGTATATCTCTGTTAACTCTGACATCCTAATGTATCCAATCCTCACACCTTTCCATTGGTGAACCATAAGTTTGTTTAATGAATCTGTGATTGCCTTTCTCTGTGGAAATATCTTCACTGGTATCAATTTTTAGGTAACACCTATAAGTGATATCACAGGATACGTGTCTTTCGCTTTCTGACTTACTACAAGTTGCGTGATTACTTCTAGACTCATCTATGGTGATGCAAATGGCATTGTGTCATTTTTTTCCTTGGCTAATATTCCATCTGTACGTGGACCAGTTTTTCTTTGTCCACTCACCTGTTGATGGACTTTTTGGTTGCTTCCATGTCTTGGTTATTGTAACACTGCTGAAATGCACATTTGCCTGCCTGTGTCTTTCAATTATGTCTTCTTCGGTTATAGGCCCAGGAGAGGGCCTGTTGGATCATATGGTAGCAAAATGTTTACCTTGTAAAGGCGTCTCCATTCTGTTCTCATTAGTGGCTCTTACCAGGTTATGTTCCACTTAAATTTGAGGGTATGCCCTTGTCCACAACCCTTTCAGCATTTATTGTTTGTAGTTTTTCTGCTGATGTTTATTCTGACAGGTGTGAGCTGACACCTCTTTGAGGTTGGATTTGCATGCATCTCATAATCCCTTGAAATTGAACTTTCAGGCATGTCCTCTTTTTTTTCAAGCTGTGAGTAACGCTTACCTCTTCAAATGGTTTTCTTGAAGTATGTGTCACATTTTGAAATATTTTGGCCATTACCTCCCTGAAGACATTCTGAGGGCAGGTTTCATTTACAGCCCTCCAGTACTTGTGCATATGAAGTGACCATTAGCACAGGTTTTAAAGCTGCTGTTGCAGGTATCGGCCATTGGGCGGCAGCATTTCTCCTTTCCCCATTCAGGGAACTACGGAAAGAGTCCTTCCTGCCAGTGGTGTTCCTCAGTTGTATATTAGAGAGGAATGTGCCCAGACAAACCCCCAAAAGCTGATGTCTCCTTACTTACGTTTGGTTTCTAAATTGAAATTATATATTTTTTTTATTGGAGTAATATTCCATTGTGTACATGGACCACTTCTTCTTTGTGCCTTCCTCTGTTGACAGACATTTTTGTTGCTTCCAAGTGTTGGCTGTGGTAAATATTGCTGGAGTGCAGGATTGCCACCCTGTGTCTTTTTGATTCTCATCCTCTCAGGTGATAGGCCCAGCAGTGGGTATGCTTGATTGAATGGTAGCTCAATATTTACCATATCAAGGCACCTCCTTTGTGGTTTCATTACTGGTTCTTACCATGTCCCACTGAGAAACGAGGGTGCACATTTCTCCACCACCCCTTCAGCATTTATTGTTTGCAGAATTTTTGCTGATGGCCATTATGACTGGTGTGAGCTGATAGGTTTTTGTAATTTGGATTTGCATGTCTTTAATAATTCCTAATGTTCAGCATTTTTCCATGCTTTGTTTTCTTTCTGTTAAACAAAAACAGAAAAAAACTGTGAGTACAATAAACCACTTGAAGTGGTCTTCTGGGAAGGCTGCCCTGTTTTGAATTTTTCGTCAATTTTTGACCCCAGGATTTTTTTGAGAACAGGTGACATTTACAGGCTTGTAATGAGTGTGAATATTTAGTGACCACTACTACTGGCTTTAAAGGTGCTGTTGGGGGAAACGGCCACAAGGTGGCAGCATTTCTCCGTTCCCAAAACTGGTTTCTAGGGCAGCACAGCCTTTCTGGAAGTTGTGTTCCCAGGTTGTAAATTAGAATGGAATGTGCTAGGAAAAAAACCCGTAAGTTAATATTCCATTATTTCTTGTTCGACTTTTTAGTCTTTTTAAATCGAGGTAATATTTAGAATATTGTTTGTCCTAGGTGTATACAATCTGGTTCATTTGTACATTACATACACACACACACACACACACACACACATATGTAATATATTCATGTACAGATACTCTTCCCATGTAAATTATTGCAGAGTGCTCCATTGACCTCCCTTGCTATATGGTCGGTCTCTTTGATAAATGTATTTAGTAGGTATTTGTACACATATGGTAACCCTAATCTTAATTTTCCATACCACCCACCTTTCCATTTACATAAGAATAGTTTGTTTTCTAAGTCTGTGAGTTTCTTTCTCTGTGAAAATGCTATCATTTTTGTCAGTTGTTAGATAACGCCTATAAGTGATATCATACTATATGTCTTTTTCTTTCTGACTTACGGCATGTTCTGAGATTATATCTAGGCTCATAAATGGTGCCTCAACGAGCAGTGTTTCACTGTTTTCCATGGCTAATATCCCATTATGTACATGGACCACTTCTTCTTTATCCATTCATCCATTGATGGACATTTTGGTTGCTTCCGTGTCTTGGCTATTGTGAAAAATCCTGCAGTGAAGCTGTTGCAGCCTGTGCCTTCTCGACTCTGGTATTTTCAGGTGAGAGGTTCAGCGGTTGACCTGCTGAATGGAATGCTGGCTCAATTTTTACTTTTAAACACAGCTCCTTTCTGTTCTCACTATTGGCTCTTACCACTTTACATCTCACCAGCGGCTAGAGGGTACACAGTTCTCTAAAACCCCTTCAGCATTTATTGTTTGTAGACCTTTGGCTGATGGTAGTTGACGTGTGTGTGTTGAAATCTTTTTGTAGGCTAGATTTGCATGAGTTTAAAAATTTATGTTGTTGAGCTTTTATCCATTTTCCTTGCTTTTAGAAAAATAAGGAGTAAAATTTACCTCTTCCTACTATCTCCTTGAAAATTTTGCCAGTTGTGAATTTTTGAGGGCAGTTGTCCTTTACTGTCCTGAGTCCTTGTGAATGTTAAGTGACCGTTAGCTGTGGTTTTAAAGCCGCTCTTGTGGGAAACGGCCACAAGGCGGCAGCATTTCTACATTTCCAACTCTGGGTTTTTGGGCAACAGAGGGTTCCTGGAAATCGTGTTTGTTAGCTGCAAATTAGAGCAGAATGTGCCACGGCAAACTCCCAAGAGCTTATATCTCCTTACTTCTTGTTTGTTTTTTACATTTAATTTTTATTTATTATCACAGCAAATTGGATAAAAATACGGTGTTTTTTCCAGGTGTACGGAATCTGGTTCATTATATCGATGTATTGATCTATTCATCTTTGGATCCTTTCCCGTGTAGGTTATTACAGAGTGTTGAGTACACCTCTTTTAGCATTCTATAGGTATTTTGTGATTATATATTTCATATGTATTACTACATGTCCGTTAACCCCCATATCCTAATTCATACATTCCTTACACCTTTCCATTTGGTTAAACATAATTTGGGTTTCTGAATCTATGAGTGTCCTTCTCTTGGAAATTATTTCATGGGTATCAATTTTTAGGTAACACCTATAAGTGATGTAACAGGATATCTGTCTTTCGTTTTCTTTCTTACTTCAGGTAGGGTGATTATCTCTAGATCCTTCTATGGTGGTGCCAACGGCATTGTTCCATGCTTTTCCATGGCTAATATTCCATTGTGTACATGGACCACTTCTTCTTGGTGCATTTTTCTGTTGATGGACATTTTGGTTTCTTCCAGCTCTTGGCTATGGTACATGTTGCTGCAGTGAAGGATCGCCAGCCTGTGTCTTTTTGATTCAGGTCTACTCAGCGGATAGGCCCATCAGTGGGCCTACCAGATCACATAGTAGCTCAAGTTTTACCTTTAAACACACCTCCATTTTGTTCTCTGTACTGGCTCTTACCAGGTTACATCCCATCAGCAGCTAGAGGGTACACAGTTCTCTAAAACCCCTTCAGCATTTATACTATGTAGACTTTTTTGCTGATGATCCTTCTGACGGCTGTGAGGTGAATGTGTTTCTAGACTGGATTTGCATGGCTTTATTAATTCCTGACGTTGAGCGTTTCTCCATGCCTTTTTCTATAACAAAAAAAAGAGACAGAATATAAAATGTGCATAAAATATGCCTCTTGAAATTGTCGTTTTGAAATATGGATGTCTTTTGAGAGTTTTGCTCGATTTACGACCGAAGGATTGTTTTGAGGACAGGTGTCATTTACAGGCCTGCAATTATTTTGACTGTCAAGTAACCATTACAGCTGCAGTTAGAGCTGCTGTTGTGTGAAACGGCCACAAGGCGGCAGCAGTTCTCATTAACCAAATCTGGTTACTAGGGAAACAGAGCCTCAATGGAAGTCCTGTTCTAGGTTGCAAATTAGAATGGAATGGGCCAGGAAAAAGCCCCTTATGTTTATATGTCACTAAATATTGTTCTTTTTTTAAAATTTAATTTTCATTGTTTATCACAGCAAGTGTGATTACAATGTTTTGCTTGTCTTAGGTGTGCAAGATGTGGTTGTTTTCCACATATACATATCTCTTTTCTTCTTTGGATCCTTTTCCCATTTTAGGTTATGACACAATGTTGAGTAGTCTTCTCTTGGTATTCCGTAGGTCTTTGGTGATTATATACTTCTCCTGTGTTTGTATATCTCTGTTAACTCTGACATCCTAATGTATCCAATCCTCACACCTTTCCATTGGTGAACCATAAGTTTGTTTAATGAATCTGTGATTGCCTTTCTCTGTGGAAATATCTTCACTGGTATCAATTTTTAGGTAACACCTATAAGTGATATCACAGGATACGTGTCTTTCGCTTTCTGACTTACTACAAGTTGCGTGATTACTTCTAGACTCATCTATGGTGATGCAAATGGCATTGTGTCATTTTTTTCCTTGGCTAATATTCCATCTGTACGTGGACCAGTTTTTCTTTGTCCACTCACCTGTTGATGGACTTTTTGGTTGCTTCCATGTCTTGGTTATTGTAACACTGCTGAAATGCACATTTGCCTGCCTGTGTCTTTCAATTATGTCTTCTTCGGTTATAGGCCCAGGAGAGGGCCTGTTGGATCATATGGTAGCAAAATGTTTACCTTGTAAAGGCGTCTCCATTCTGTTCTCATTAGTGGCTCTTACCAGGTTATGTTCCACTTAAATTTGAGGGTATGCCCTTGTCCACAACCCTTTCAGCATTTATTGTTTGTAGTTTTTCTGCTGATGTTTATTCTGACAGGTGTGAGCTGACACCTCTTTGAGGTTGGATTTGCATGCATCTCATAATCCCTTGAAATTGAACTTTCAGGCATGTCCTCTTTTTTTTCAAGCTGTGAGTAACGCTTACCTCTTCAAATGGTTTTCTTGAAGTATGTGTCACATTTTGAAATATTTTGGCCATTACCTCCCTGAAGACATTCTGAGGGCAGGTTTCATTTACAGCCCTCCAGTACTTGTGCATATGAAGTGACCATTAGCACAGGTTTTAAAGCTGCTGTTGCAGGTATCGGCCATTGGGCGGCAGCATTTCTCCTTTCCCCATTCAGGGAACTACGGAAAGAGTCCTTCCTGCCAGTGGTGTTCCTCAGTTGTATATTAGAGAGGAATGTGCCCAGACAAACCCCCAAAAGCTGATGTCTCCTTACTTACGTTTGGTTTCTAAATTGAAATTATATATTTTTTTTATTGGAGTAATATTCCATTGTGTACATGGACCACTTCTTCTTTGTGCCTTCCTCTGTTGACAGACATTTTTGTTGCTTCCAAGTGTTGGCTGTGGTAAATATTGCTGGAGTGCAGGATTGCCACCCTGTGTCTTTTTGATTCTCATCCTCTCAGGTGATAGGCCCAGCAGTGGGTATGCTTGATTGAATGGTAGCTCAATATTTACCATATCAAGGCACCTCCTTTGTGGTTTCATTACTGGTTCTTACCATGTCCCACTGAGAAACGAGGGTGCACATTTCTCCACCACCCCTTCAGCATTTATTGTTTGCAGAATTTTTGCTGATGGCCATTATGACTGGTGTGAGCTGATAGGTTTTTGTAATTTGGATTTGCATGTCTTTAATAATTCCTAATGTTCAGCATTTTTCCATGCTTTGTTTTCTTTCTGTTAAACAAAAACAGAAAAAAACTGTGAGTACAATAAACCACTTGAAGTGGTCTTCTGGGAAGGCTGCCCTGTTTTGAATTTTTCGTCAATTTTTGACCCCAGGATTTTTTTGAGAACAGGTGACATTTACAGGCTTGTAATGAGTGTGAATATTTAGTGACCACTACTACTGGCTTTAAAGGTGCTGTTGGGGGAAACGGCCACAAGGTGGCAGCATTTCTCCGTTCCCAAAACTGGTTTCTAGGGCAGCACAGCCTTTCTGGAAGTTGTGTTCCCAGGTTGTAAATTAGAATGGAATGTGCTAGGAAAAAAACCCGTAAGTTAATATTCCATTATTTCTTGTTCGACTTTTTAGTCTTTTTAAATCGAGGTAATATTTAGAATATTGTTTGTCCTAGGTGTATACAATCTGGTTCATTTGTACATTACATACACACACACACACACACACACACATATGTAATATATTCATGTACAGATACTCTTCCCATGTAAATTATTGCAGAGTGCTCCATTGACCTCCCTTGCTATATGGTCGGTCTCTTTGATAAATGTATTTAGTAGGTATTTGTACACATATGGTAACCCTAATCTTAATTTTCCATACCACCCACCTTTCCATTTACATAAGAATAGTTTGTTTTCTAAGTCTGTGAGTTTCTTTCTCTGTGAAAATGCTATCATTTTTGTCAGTTGTTAGATAACGCCTATAAGTGATATCATACTATATGTCTTTTTCTTTCTGACTTACGGCATGTTCTGAGATTATAT
Organism: Grampus griseus; assembly: GCF_964374135.1. Lineage (NCBI taxonomy): Eukaryota > Metazoa > Chordata > Mammalia > Artiodactyla > Delphinidae > Grampus > Grampus griseus. The sequence continues at coordinate 267,961 of NW_028133376.1, forward strand.
CTAGGCTCATAAATGGTGCCTCAACGAGCAGTGTTTCACTGTTTTCCATGGCTAATATCCCATTATGTACATGGACCACTTCTTCTTTATCCATTCATCCATTGATGGACATTTTGGTTGCTTCCGTGTCTTGGCTATTGTGAAAAATCCTGCAGTGAAGCTGTTGCAGCCTGTGCCTTCTCGACTCTGGTATTTTCAGGTGAGAGGTTCAGCGGTTGACCTGCTGAATGGAATGCTGGCTCAATTTTTACTTTTAAACACAGCTCCTTTCTGTTCTCACTATTGGCTCTTACCACTTTACATCTCACCAGCGGCTAGAGGGTACACAGTTCTCTAAAACCCCTTCAGCATTTATTGTTTGTAGACCTTTGGCTGATGGTAGTTGACGTGTGTGTGTTGAAATCTTTTTGTAGGCTAGATTTGCATGAGTTTAAAAATTTATGTTGTTGAGCTTTTATCCATTTTCCTTGCTTTTAGAAAAATAAGGAGTAAAATTTACCTCTTCCTACTATCTCCTTGAAAATTTTGCCAGTTGTGAATTTTTGAGGGCAGTTGTCCTTTACTGTCCTGAGTCCTTGTGAATGTTAAGTGACCGTTAGCTGTGGTTTTAAAGCCGCTCTTGTGGGAAACGGCCACAAGGCGGCAGCATTTCTACATTTCCAACTCTGGGTTTTTGGGCAACAGAGGGTTCCTGGAAATCGTGTTTGTTAGCTGCAAATTAGAGCAGAATGTGCCACGGCAAACTCCCAAGAGCTTATATCTCCTTACTTCTTGTTTGTTTTTTACATTTAATTTTTATTTATTATCACAGCAAATTGGATAAAAATACGGTGTTTTTTCCAGGTGTACGGAATCTGGTTCATTATATCGATGTATTGATCTATTCATCTTTGGATCCTTTCCCGTGTAGGTTATTACAGAGTGTTGAGTACACCTCTTTTAGCATTCTATAGGTATTTTGTGATTATATATTTCATATGTATTACTACATGTCCGTTAACCCCCATATCCTAATTCATACATTCCTTACACCTTTCCATTTGGTTAAACATAATTTGGGTTTCTGAATCTATGAGTGTCCTTCTCTTGGAAATTATTTCATGGGTATCAATTTTTAGGTAACACCTATAAGTGATGTAATAGGATATCTGTCTTTCGTTTTCTTTCTTACTTCAGGTAGGGTGATTATCTCTAGATCCTTCTATGGTGGTGCCAACGGCATTGTTCCATGCTTTTCCATGGCTAATATTCCATTGTGTACATGGACCACTTCTTCTTGGTGCATTTTTCTGTTGATGGACATTTTGGTTTCTTCCAGCTCTTGGCTATGGTACATGTTGCTGCAGTGAAGGATCGCCAGCCTGTGTCTTTTTGATTCAGGTCTACTCAGCGGATAGGCCCATCAGTGGGCCTACCAGATCACATAGTAGCTCAAGTTTTACCTTTAAACACACCTCCATTTTGTTCTCTGTACTGGCTCTTACCAGGTTACATCCCATCAGCAGCTAGAGGGTACACAGTTCTCTAAAACCCCTTCAGCATTTATACTATGTAGACTTTTTTGCTGATGATCCTTCTGACGGCTGTGAGGTGAATGTGTTTCTAGACTGGATTTGCATGGCTTTATTAATTCCTGACGTTGAGCGTTTCTCCATGCCTTTTTCTATAACAAAAAAAAGAGACAGAATATAAAATGTGCATAAAATATGCCTCTTGAAATTGTCGTTTTGAAATATGGATGTCTTTTGAGAGTTTTGCTCGATTTACGACCGAAGGATTGTTTTGAGGACAGGTGTCATTTACAGGCCTGCAATTATTTTGACTGTCAAGTAACCATTACAGCTGCAGTTAGAGCTGCTGTTGTGTGAAACGGCCACAAGGCGGCAGCAGTTCTCATTAACCAAATCTGGTTACTAGGGAAACAGAGCCTCAATGGAAGTCCTGTTCTAGGTTGCAAATTAGAATGGAATGGGCCAGGAAAAAGCCCCTTATGTTTATATGTCACTAAATATTGTTCTTTTTTTAAAATTTAATTTTCATTGTTTATCACAGCAAGTGTGATTACAATGTTTTGCTTGTCTTAGGTGTGCAAGATGTGGTTGTTTTCCACATATACATATCTCTTTTCTTCTTTGGATCCTTTTCCCATTTTAGGTTATGACACAATGTTGAGTAGTCTTCTCTTGGTATTCCGTAGGTCTTTGGTGATTATATACTTCTCCTGTGTTTGTATATCTCTGTTAACTCTGACATCCTAATGTATCCAATCCTCACACCTTTCCATTGGTGAACCATAAGTTTGTTTAATGAATCTGTGATTGCCTTTCTCTGTGGAAATATCTTCACTGGTATCAATTTTTAGGTAACACCTATAAGTGATATCACAGGATACGTGTCTTTCGCTTTCTGACTTACTACAAGTTGCGTGATTACTTCTAGACTCATCTATGGTGATGCAAATGGCATTGTGTCATTTTTTTCCTTGGCTAATATTCCATCTGTACGTGGACCAGTTTTTCTTTGTCCACTCACCTGTTGATGGACTTTTTGGTTGCTTCCATGTCTTGGTTATTGTAACACTGCTGAAATGCACATTTGCCTGCCTGTGTCTTTCAATTATGTCTTCTTCGGTTATAGGCCCAGGAGAGGGCCTGTTGGATCATATGGTAGCAAAATGTTTACCTTGTAAAGGCGTCTCCATTCTGTTCTCATTAGTGGCTCTTACCAGGTTATGTTCCACTTAAATTTGAGGGTATGCCCTTGTCCACAACCCTTTCAGCATTTATTGTTTGTAGTTTTTCTGCTGATGTTTATTCTGACAGGTGTGAGCTGACACCTCTTTGAGGTTGGATTTGCATGCATCTCATAATCCCTTGAAATTGAACTTTCAGGCATGTCCTCTTTTTTTTCAAGCTGTGAGTAACGCTTACCTCTTCAAATGGTTTTCTTGAAGTATGTGTCACATTTTGAAATATTTTGGCCATTACCTCCCTGAAGACATTCTGAGGGCAGGTTTCATTTACAGCCCTCCAGTACTTGTGCATATGAAGTGACCATTAGCACAGGTTTTAAAGCTGCTGTTGCAGGTATCGGCCATTGGGCGGCAGCATTTCTCCTTTCCCCATTCAGGGAACTACGGAAAGAGTCCTTCCTGCCAGTGGTGTTCCTCAGTTGTATATTAGAGAGGAATGTGCCCAGACAAACCCCCAAAAGCTGATGTCTCCTTACTTACGTTTGGTTTCTAAATTGAAATTATATATTTTTTTTATTGGAGTAATATTCCATTGTGTACATGGACCACTTCTTCTTTGTGCCTTCCTCTGTTGACAGACATTTTTGTTGCTTCCAAGTGTTGGCTGTGGTAAATATTGCTGGAGTGCAGGATTGCCACCCTGTGTCTTTTTGATTCTCATCCTCTCAGGTGATAGGCCCAGCAGTGGGTATGCTTGATTGAATGGTAGCTCAATATTTACCATATCAAGGCACCTCCTTTGTGGTTTCATTACTGGTTCTTACCATGTCCCACTGAGAAACGAGGGTGCACATTTCTCCACCACCCCTTCAGCATTTATTGTTTGCAGAATTTTTGCTGATGGCCATTATGACTGGTGTGAGCTGATAGGTTTTTGTAATTTGGATTTGCATGTCTTTAATAATTCCTAATGTTCAGCATTTTTCCATGCTTTGTTTTCTTTCTGTTAAACAAAAACAGAAAAAAACTGTGAGTACAATAAACCACTTGAAGTGGTCTTCTGGGAAGGCTGCCCTGTTTTGAATTTTTCGTCAATTTTTGACCCCAGGATTTTTTTGAGAACAGGTGACATTTACAGGCTTGTAATGAGTGTGAATATTTAGTGACCACTACTACTGGCTTTAAAGGTGCTGTTGGGGGAAACGGCCACAAGGTGGCAGCATTTCTCCGTTCCCAAAACTGGTTTCTAGGGCAGCACAGCCTTTCTGGAAGTTGTGTTCCCAGGTTGTAAATTAGAATGGAATGTGCTAGGAAAAAAACCCGTAAGTTAATATTCCATTATTTCTTGTTCGACTTTTTAGTCTTTTTAAATCGAGGTAATATTTAGAATATTGTTTGTCCTAGGTGTATACAATCTGGTTCATTTGTACATTACATACACACACACACACACACACACACATATGTAATATATTCATGTACAGATACTCTTCCCATGTAAATTATTGCAGAGTGCTCCATTGACCTCCCTTGCTATATGGTCGGTCTCTTTGATAAATGTATTTAGTAGGTATTTGTACACATATGGTAACCCTAATCTTAATTTTCCATACCACCCACCTTTCCATTTACATAAGAATAGTTTGTTTTCTAAGTCTGTGAGTTTCTTTCTCTGTGAAAATGCTATCATTTTTGTCAGTTGTTAGATAACGCCTATAAGTGATATCATACTATATGTCTTTTTCTTTCTGACTTACGGCATGTTCTGAGATTATATCTAGGCTCATAAATGGTGCCTCAACGAGCAGTGTTTCACTGTTTTCCATGGCTAATATCCCATTATGTACATGGACCACTTCTTCTTTATCCATTCATCCATTGATGGACATTTTGGTTGCTTCCGTGTCTTGGCTATTGTGAAAAATCCTGCAGTGAAGCTGTTGCAGCCTGTGCCTTCTCGACTCTGGTATTTTCAGGTGAGAGGTTCAGCGGTTGACCTGCTGAATGGAATGCTGGCTCAATTTTTACTTTTAAACACAGCTCCTTTCTGTTCTCACTATTGGCTCTTACCACTTTACATCTCACCAGCGGCTAGAGGGTACACAGTTCTCTAAAACCCCTTCAGCATTTATTGTTTGTAGACCTTTGGCTGATGGTAGTTGACGTGTGTGTGTTGAAATCTTTTTGTAGGCTAGATTTGCATGAGTTTAAAAATTTATGTTGTTGAGCTTTTATCCATTTTCCTTGCTTTTAGAAAAATAAGGAGTAAAATTTACCTCTTCCTACTATCTCCTTGAAAATTTTGCCAGTTGTGAATTTTTGAGGGCAGTTGTCCTTTACTGTCCTGAGTCCTTGTGAATGTTAAGTGACCGTTAGCTGTGGTTTTAAAGCCGCTCTTGTGGGAAACGGCCACAAGGCGGCAGCATTTCTACATTTCCAACTCTGGGTTTTTGGGCAACAGAGGGTTCCTGGAAATCGTGTTTGTTAGCTGCAAATTAGAGCAGAATGTGCCACGGCAAACTCCCAAGAGCTTATATCTCCTTACTTCTTGTTTGTTTTTTACATTTAATTTTTATTTATTATCACAGCAAATTGGATAAAAATACGGTGTTTTTTCCAGGTGTACGGAATCTGGTTCATTATATCGATGTATTGATCTATTCATCTTTGGATCCTTTCCCGTGTAGGTTATTACAGAGTGTTGAGTACACCTCTTTTAGCATTCTATAGGTATTTTGTGATTATATATTTCATATGTATTACTACATGTCCGTTAACCCCCATATCCTAATTCATACATTCCTTACACCTTTCCATTTGGTTAAACATAATTTGGGTTTCTGAATCTATGAGTGTCCTTCTCTTGGAAATTATTTCATGGGTATCAATTTTTAGGTAACACCTATAAGTGATGTAATAGGATATCTGTCTTTCGTTTTCTTTCTTACTTCAGGTAGGGTGATTATCTCTAGATCCTTCTATGGTGGTGCCAACGGCATTGTTCCATGCTTTTCCATGGCTAATATTCCATTGTGTACATGGACCACTTCTTCTTGGTGCATTTTTCTGTTGATGGACATTTTGGTTTCTTCCAGCTCTTGGCTATGGTACATGTTGCTGCAGTGAAGGATCGCCAGCCTGTGTCTTTTTGATTCAGGTCTACTCAGCGGATAGGCCCATCAGTGGGCCTACCAGATCACATAGTAGCTCAAGTTTTACCTTTAAACACACCTCCATTTTGTTCTCTGTACTGGCTCTTACCAGGTTACATCCCATCAGCAGCTAGAGGGTACACAGTTCTCTAAAACCCCTTCAGCATTTATACTATGTAGACTTTTTTGCTGATGATCCTTCTGACGGCTGTGAGGTGAATGTGTTTCTAGACTGGATTTGCATGGCTTTATTAATTCCTGACGTTGAGCGTTTCTCCATGCCTTTTTCTATAACAAAAAAAAGAGACAGAATATAAAATGTGCATAAAATATGCCTCTTGAAATTGTCGTTTTGAAATATGGATGTCTTTTGAGAGTTTTGCTCGATTTACGACCGAAGGATTGTTTTGAGGACAGGTGTCATTTACAGGCCTGCAATTATTTTGACTGTCAAGTAACCATTACAGCTGCAGTTAGAGCTGCTGTTGTGTGAAACGGCCACAAGGCGGCAGCAGTTCTCATTAACCAAATCTGGTTACTAGGGAAACAGAGCCTCAATGGAAGTCCTGTTCTAGGTTGCAAATTAGAATGGAATGGGCCAGGAAAAAGCCCCTTATGTTTATATGTCACTAAATATTGTTCTTTTTTTAAAATTTAATTTTCATTGTTTATCACAGCAAGTGTGATTACAATGTTTTGCTTGTCTTAGGTGTGCAAGATGTGGTTGTTTTCCACATATACATATCTCTTTTCTTCTTTGGATCCTTTTCCCATTTTAGGTTATGACACAATGTTGAGTAGTCTTCTCTTGGTATTCCGTAGGTCTTTGGTGATTATATACTTCTCCTGTGTTTGTATATCTCTGTTAACTCTGACATCCTAATGTATCCAATCCTCACACCTTTCCATTGGTGAACCATAAGTTTGTTTAATGAATCTGTGATTGCCTTTCTCTGTGGAAATATCTTCACTGGTATCAATTTTTAGGTAACACCTATAAGTGATATCACAGGATACGTGTCTTTCGCTTTCTGACTTACTACAAGTTGCGTGATTACTTCTAGACTCATCTATGGTGATGCAAATGGCATTGTGTCATTTTTTTCCTTGGCTAATATTCCATCTGTACGTGGACCAGTTTTTCTTTGTCCACTCACCTGTTGATGGACTTTTTGGTTGCTTCCATGTCTTGGTTATTGTAACACTGCTGAAATGCACATTTGCCTGCCTGTGTCTTTCAATTATGTCTTCTTCGGTTATAGGCCCAGGAGAGGGCCTGTTGGATCATATGGTAGCAAAATGTTTACCTTGTAAAGGCGTCTCCATTCTGTTCTCATTAGTGGCTCTTACCAGGTTATGTTCCACTTAAATTTGAGGGTATGCCCTTGTCCACAACCCTTTCAGCATTTATTGTTTGTAGTTTTTCTGCTGATGTTTATTCTGACAGGTGTGAGCTGACACCTCTTTGAGGTTGGATTTGCATGCATCTCATAATCCCTTGAAATTGAACTTTCAGGCATGTCCTCTTTTTTTTCAAGCTGTGAGTAACGCTTACCTCTTCAAATGGTTTTCTTGAAGTATGTGTCACATTTTGAAATATTTTGGCCATTACCTCCCTGAAGACATTCTGAGGGCAGGTTTCATTTACAGCCCTCCAGTACTTGTGCATATGAAGTGACCATTAGCACAGGTTTTAAAGCTGCTGTTGCAGGTATCGGCCATTGGGCGGCAGCATTTCTCCTTTCCCCATTCAGGGAACTACGGAAAGAGTCCTTCCTGCCAGTGGTGTTCCTCAGTTGTATATTAGAGAGGAATGTGCCCAGACAAACCCCCAAAAGCTGATGTCTCCTTACTTACGTTTGGTTTCTAAATTGAAATTATATATTTTTTTTATTGGAGTAATATTCCATTGTGTACATGGACCACTTCTTCTTTGTGCCTTCCTCTGTTGACAGACATTTTTGTTGCTTCCAAGTGTTGGCTGTGGTAAATATTGCTGGAGTGCAGGATTGCCACCCTGTGTCTTTTTGATTCTCATCCTCTCAGGTGATAGGCCCAGCAGTTGGTATGCTTGATTGAATGGTAGCTCAATATTTACCATATCAAGGCACCTCCTTTGTGGTTTCATTACTGGTTCTTACCATGTCCCACTGAGAAACGAGGGTGCACATTTCTCCACCACCCCTTCAGCATTTATTGTTTGCAGAATTTTTGCTGATGGCCATTATGACTGGTGTGAGCTGATAGGTTTTTGTAATTTGGATTTGCATGTCTTTAATAATTCCTAATGTTCAGCATTTTTCCATGCTTTGTTTTCTTTCTGTTAAACAAAAACAGAAAAAAACTGTGAGTACAATAAACCACTTGAAGTGGTCTTCTGGGAAGGCTGCCCTGTTTTGAATTTTTCGTCAATTTTTGACCCCAGGATTTTTTTGAGAACAGGTGACATTTACAGGCTTGTAATGAGTGTGAATATTTAGTGACCACTACTACTGGCTTTAAAGGTGCTGTTGGGGGAAACGGCCACAAGGTGGCAGCATTTCTCCGTTCCCAAAACTGGTTTCTAGGGCAGCACAGCCTTTCTGGAAGTTGTGTTCCCAGGTTGTAAATTAGAATGGAATGTGCTAGGAAAAAAACCCGTAAGTTAATATTCCATTATTTCTTGTTCGACTTTTTAGTCTTTTTAAATCGAGGTAATATTTAGAATATTGTTTGTCCTAGGTGTATACAATCTGGTTCATTTGTACATTACATACACACACACACACACACACACACATATGTAATATATTCATGTACAGATACTCTTCCCATGTAAATTATTGCAGAGTGCTCCATTGACCTCCCTTGCTATATGGTCGGTCTCTTTGATAAATGTATTTAGTAGGTATTTGTACACATATGGTAACCCTAATCTTAATTTTCCATACCACCCACCTTTCCATTTACATAAGAATAGTTTGTTTTCTAAGTCTGTGAGTTTCTTTCTCTGTGAAAATGCTATCATTTTTGTCAGTTGTTAGATAACGCCTATAAGTGATATCATACTATATGTCTTTTTCTTTCTGACTTACGGCATGTTCTGAGATTATATCTAGGCTCATAAATGGTGCCTCAACGAGCAGTGTTTCACTGTTTTCCATAGCTAATATCCCATTATGTACATGGACCACTTCTTCTTTATCCATTCATCCATTGATGGACATTTTGGTTGCTTCCGTGTCTTGGCTATTGTGAAAAATCCTGCAGTGAAGCTGTTGCAGCCTGTGCCTTCTCGACTCTGGTATTTTCAGGTGAGAGGTTCAGCGGTTGACCTGCTGAATGGAATGCTGGCTCAATTTTTACTTTTAAACACAGCTCCTTTCTGTTCTCACTATTGGCTCTTACCACTTTACATCTCACCAGCGGCTAGAGGGTACACAGTTCTCTAAAACCCCTTCAGCATTTATTGTTTGTAGACCTTTGGCTGATGGTAGTTGACGTGTGTGTGTTGAAATCTTTTTGTAGGCTAGATTTGCATGAGTTTAAAAATTTATGTTGTTGAGCTTTTATCCATTTTCCTTGCTTTTAGAAAAATAAGGAGTAAAATTTACCTCTTCCTACTATCTCCTTGAAAATTTTGCCAGTTGTGAATTTTTGAGGGCAGTTGTCCTTTACTGTCCTGAGTCCTTGTGAATGTTAAGTGACCGTTAGCTGTGGTTTTAAAGCCGCTCTTGTGGGAAACGGCCACAAGGCGGCAGCATTTCTACATTTCCAACTCTGGGTTTTTGGGCAACAGAGGGTTCCTGGAAATCGTGTTTGTAAGCTGCAAATTAGAGCAGAATGTGCCACGGCAAACTCCCAAGAGCTTATATCTCCTTACTTCTTGTTTGTTTTTTACATTTAATTTTTATTTATTATCACAGCAAATTGGATAAAAATACGGTGTTTTTTCCAGGTGTACGGAATCTGGTTCATTATATCGATGTATTGATCTATTCATCTTTGGATCCTTTCCCGTGTAGGTTATTACAGAGTGTTGAGTACACCTCTTTTAGCATTCTATAGGTATTTTGTGATTATATATTTCATATGTATTACTACATGTCCGTTAACCCCCATATCCTAATTCATACATTCCTTACACCTTTCCATTTGGTTAAACATAATTTGGGTTTCTGAATCTATGAGTGTCCTTCTCTTGGAAATTATTTCATGGGTATCAATTTTTAGGTAACACCTATAAGTGATGTAACAGGATATCTGTCTTTCGTTTTCTTTCTTACTTCAGGTAGGGTGATTATCTCTAGATCCTTCTATGGTGGTGCCAACGGCATTGTTCCATGCTTTTCCATGGCTAATATTCCATTGTGTACATGGACCACTTCTTCTTGGTGCATTTTTCTGTTGATGGACATTTTGGTTTCTTCCAGCTCTTGGCTATGGTACATGTTGCTGCAGTGAAGGATCGCCAGCCTGTGTCTTTTTGATTCAGGTCTACTCAGCGGATAGGCCCATCAGTGGGCCTACCAGATCACATAGTAGCTCAAGTTTTACCTTTAAACACACCTCCATTTTGTTCTCTGTACTGGCTCTTACCAGGTTACATCCCATCAGCAGCTAGAGGGTACACAGTTCTCTAAAACCCCTTCAGCATTTATACTATGTAGACTTTTTTGCTGATGATCCTTCTGACGGCTGTGAGGTGAATGTGTTTCTAGACTGGATTTGCATGGCTTTATTAATTCCTGACGTTGAGCGTTTCTCCATGCCTTTTTCTATAACAAAAAAAAGAGACAGAATATAAAATGTGCATAAAATATGCCTCTTGAAATTGTCGTTTTGAAATATGGATGTCTTTTGAGAGTTTTGCTCGATTTACGACCGAAGGATTGTTTTGAGGACAGGTGTCATTTACAGGCCTGCAATTATTTTGACTGTCAAGTAACCATTACAGCTGCAGTTAGAGCTGCTGTTGTGTGAAACGGCCACAAGGCGGCAGCAGTTCTCATTAACCAAATCTGGTTACTAGGGAAACAGAGCCTCAATGGAAGTCCTGTTCTAGGTTGCAAATTAGAATGGAATGGGCCAGGAAAAAGCCCCTTATGTTTATATGTCACTAAATATTGTTCTTTTTTTAAAATTTAATTTTCATTGTTTATCACAGCAAGTGTGATTACAATGTTTTGCTTGTCTTAGGTGTGCAAGATGTGGTTGTTTTCCACATATACATATCTCTTTTCTTCTTTGGATCCTTTTCCCATTTTAGGTTATGACACAATGTTGAGTAGTCTTCTCTTGGTATTCCGTAGGTCTTTGGTGATTATATACTTCTCCTGTGTTTGTATATCTCTGTTAACTCTGACATCCTAATGTATCCAATCCTCACACCTTTCCATTGGTGAACCATAAGTTTGTTTAATGAATCTGTGATTGCCTTTCTCTGTGGAAATATCTTCACTGGTATCAATTTTTAGGTAACACCTATAAGTGATATCACAGGATACGTGTCTTTCGCTTTCTGACTTACTACAAGTTGCGTGATTACTTCTAGACTCATCTATGGTGATGCAAATGGCATTGTGTCATTTTTTTCCTTGGCTAATATTCCATCTGTACGTGGACCAGTTTTTCTTTGTCCACTCACCTGTTGATGGACTTTTTGGTTGCTTCCATGTCTTGGTTATTGTAACACTGCTGAAATGCACATTTGCCTGCCTGTGTCTTTCAATTATGTCTTCTTCGGTTATAGGCCCAGGAGAGGGCCTGTTGGATCATATGGTAGCAAAATGTTTACCTTGTAAAGGCGTCTCCATTCTGTTCTCATTAGTGGCTCTTACCAGGTTATGTTCCACTTAAATTTGAGGGTATGCCCTTGTCCACAACCCTTTCAGCATTTATTGTTTGTAGTTTTTCTGCTGATGTTTATTCTGACAGGTGTGAGCTGACACCTCTTTGAGGTTGGATTTGCATGCATCTCATAATCCCTTGAAATTGAACTTTCAGGCATGTCCTCTTTTTTTTCAAGCTGTGAGTAACGCTTACCTCTTCAAATGGTTTTCTTGAAGTATGTGTCACATTTTGAAATATTTTGGCCATTACCTCCCTGAAGACATTCTGAGGGCAGGTTTCATTTACAGCCCTCCAGTACTTGTGCATATGAAGTGACCATTAGCACAGGTTTTAAAGCTGCTGTTGCAGGTATCGGCCATTGGGCGGCAGCATTTCTCCTTTCCCCATTCAGGGAACTACGGAAAGAGTCCTTCCTGCCAGTGGTGTTCCTCAGTTGTATATTAGAGAGGAATGTGCCCAGACAAACCCCCAAAAGCTGATGTCTCCTTACTTACGTTTGGTTTCTAAATTGAAATTATATATTTTTTTTATTGGAGTAATATTCCATTGTGTACATGGACCACTTCTTCTTTGTGCCTTCCTCTGTTGACAGACATTTTTGTTGCTTCCAAGTGTTGGCTGTGGTAAATATTGCTGGAGTGCAGGATTGCCACCCTGTGTCTTTTTGATTCTCATCCTCTCAGGTGATAGGCCCAGCAGTGGGTATGCTTGATTGAATGGTAGCTCAATATTTACCATATCAAGGCACCTCCTTTGTGGTTTCATTACTGGTTCTTACCATGTCCCACTGAGAAACGAGGGTGCACATTTCTCCACCACCCCTTCAGCATTTATTGTTTGCAGAATTTTTGCTGATGGCCATTATGACTGGTGTGAGCTGATAGGTTTTTGTAATTTGGATTTGCATGTCTTTAATAATTCCTAATGTTCAGCATTTTTCCATGCTTTGTTTTCTTTCTGTTAAACAAAAACAGAAAAAAACTGTGAGTACAATAAACCACTTGAAGTGGTCTTCTGGGAAGGCTGCCCTGTTTTGAATTTTTCGTCAATTTTTGACCCCAGGATTTTTTTGAGAACAGGTGACATTTACAGGCTTGTAATGAGTGTGAATATTTAGTGACCACTACTACTGGCTTTAAAGGTGCTGTTGGGGGAAACGGCCACAAGGTGGCAGCATTTCTCCGTTCCCAAAACTGGTTTCTAGGGCAGCACAGCCTTTCTGGAAGTTGTGTTCCCAGGTTGTAAATTAGAATGGAATGTGCTAGGAAAAAAACCCGTAAGTTAATATTCCATTATTTCTTGTTCGACTTTTTAGTCTTTTTAAATCGAGGTAATATTTAGAATATTGTTTGTCCTAGGTGTATACAATCTGGTTCATTTGTACATTACATACACACACACACACACACACACACACACACATATGTAATATATTCATGTACAGATACTCTTCCCATGTAAATTATTGCAGAGTGCTCCATTGACCTCCCTTGCTATATGGTCGGTCTCTTTGATAAATGTATTTAGTAGGTATTTGTACACATATGGTAACCCTAATCTTAATTTTCCATACCACCCACCTTTCCATTTACATAAGAATAGTTTGTTTTCTAAGTCTGTGAGTTTCTTTCTCTGTGAAAATGCTATCATTTTTGTCAGTTGTTAGATAACGCCTATAAGTGATATCATACTATATGTCTTTTTCTTTCTGACTTACGGCATGTTCTGAGATTATATCTAGGCTCATAAATGGTGCCTCAACGAGCAGTGTTTCACTGTTTTCCATAGCTAATATCCCATTATGTACATGGACCACTTCTTCTTTATCCATTCATCCATTGATGGACATTTTGGTTGCTTCCGTGTCTTGGCTATTGTGAAAAATCCTGCAGTGAAGCTGTTGCAGCCTGTGCCTTCTCGACTCTGGTATTTTCAGGTGAGAGGTTCAGCGGTTGACCTGCTGAATGGAATGCTGGCTCAATTTTTACTTTTAAACACAGCTCCTTTCTGTTCTCACTATTGGCTCTTACCACTTTACATCTCACCAGCGGCTAGAGGGTACACAGTTCTCTAAAACCCCTTCAGCATTTATTGTTTGTAGACCTTTGGCTGATGGTAGTTGACGTGTGTGTGTTGAAATCTTTTTGTAGGCTAGATTTGCATGAGTTTAAAAATTTATGTTGTTGAGCTTTTATCCATTTTCCTTGCTTTTAGAAAAATAAGGAGTAAAATTTACCTCTTCCTACTATCTCCTTGAAAATTTTGCCAGTTGTGAATTTTTGAGGGCAGTTGTCCTTTACTGTCCTGAGTCCTTGTGAATGTTAAGTGACCGTTAGCTGTGGTTTTAAAGCCGCTCTTGTGGGAAACGGCCACAAGGCGGCAGCATTTCTACATTTCCAACTCTGGGTTTTTGGGCAACAGAGGGTTCCTGGAAATCGTGTTTGTAAGCTGCAAATTAGAGCAGAATGTGCCACGGCAAACTCCCAAGAGCTTATATCTCCTTACTTCTTGTTTGTTTTTTACATTTAATTTTTATTTATTATCACAGCAAATTGGATAAAAATACGGTGTTTTTTCCAGGTGTACAGAATCTGGTTCATTATATCGATGTATTGATCTATTCATCTTTGGATCCTTTCCCGTGTAGGTTATTACAGAGTGTTGAGTACACCTCTTTTAGCATTCTATAGGTATTTTGTGATTATATATTTCATATGTATTACTACATGTCCGTTAACCCCCATATCCTAATTCATACATTCCTTACACCTTTCCATTTGGTTAAACATAATTTGGGTTTCTGAATCTATGAGTGTCCTTCTCTTGGAAATTATTTCATGGGTATCAATTTTTAGGTAACACCTATAAGTGATGTAATAGGATATCTGTCTTTCGTTTTCTTTCTTACTTCAGGTAGGGTGATTATCTCTAGATCCTTCTATGGTGGTGCCAACGGCATTGTTCCATGCTTTTCCATGGCTAATATTCCATTGTGTACATGGACCACTTCTTCTTGGTGCATTTTTCTGTTGATGGACATTTTGGTTTCTTCCAGCTCTTGGCTATGGTACATGTTGCTGCAGTAAAGGATCGCCAGCCTGTGTCTTTTTGATTCAGGTCTACTCAGCGGATAGGCCCATCAGTGGGCCTACCAGATCACATAGTAGCTCAAGTTTTACCTTTAAACACACCTCCATTTTGTTCTCTGTACTGGCTCTTACCAGGTTACATCCCATCAGCAGCTAGAGGGTACACAGTTCTCTAAAACCCCTTCAGCATTTATACTATGTAGACTTTTTTGCTGATGATCCTTCTGACGGCTGTGAGGTGAATGTGTTTCTAGACTGGATTTGCATGGCTTTATTAATTCCTGACGTTGAGCGTTTCTCCATGCCTTTTTCTATAACAAAAAAAAGAGACAGAATATAAAATGTGCATAAAATATGCCTCTTGAAATTGTCGTTTTGAAATATGGATGTCTTTTGAGAGTTTTGCTCGATTTACGACCGAAGGATTGTTTTGAGGACAGGTGTCATTTACAGGCCTGCAATTATTTTGACTGTCAAGTAACCATTACAGCTGCAGTTAGAGCTGCTGTTGTGTGAAACGGCCACAAGGCGGCAGCAGTTCTCATTAACCAAATCTGGTTACTAGGGAAACAGAGCCTCAATGGAAGTCCTGTTCTAGGTTGCAAATTAGAATGGAATGGGCCAGGAAAAAGCCCCTTATGTTTATATGTCACTAAATATTGTTCTTTTTTTAAAATTTAATTTTCATTGTTTATCACAGCAAGTGTGATTACAATGTTTTGCTTGTCTTAGGTGTGCAAGATGTGGTTGTTTTCCACATATACATATCTCTTTTCTTCTTTGGATCCTTTTCCCATTTTAGGTTATGACACAATGTTGAGTAGTCTTCTCTTGGTATTCCGTAGGTCTTTGGTGATTATATACTTCTCCTGTGTTTGTATATCTCTGTTAACTCTGACATCCTAATGTATCCAATCCTCACACCTTTCCATTGGTGAACCATAAGTTTGTTTAATGAATCTGTGATTGCCTTTCTCTGTGGAAATATCTTCACTGGTATCAATTTTTAGGTAACACCTATAAGTGATATCACAGGATACGTGTCTTTCGCTTTCTGACTTACTACAAGTTGCGTGATTACTTCTAGACTCATCTATGGTGATGCAAATGGCATTGTGTCATTTTTTTCCTTGGCTAATATTCCATCTGTACGTGGACCAGTTTTTCTTTGTCCACTCACCTGTTGATGGACTTTTTGGTTGCTTCCATGTCTTGGTTATTGTAACACTGCTGAAATGCACATTTGCCTGCCTGTGTCTTTCAATTATGTCTTCTTCGGTTATAGGCCCAGGAGAGGGCCTGTTGGATCATATGGTAGCAAAATGTTTACCTTGTAAAGGCGTCTCCATTCTGTTCTCATTAGTGGCTCTTACCAGGTTATGTTCCACTTAAATTTGAGGGTATGCCCTTGTCCACAACCCTTTCAGCATTTATTGTTTGTAGTTTTTCTGCTGATGTTTATTCTGACAGGTGTGAGCTGACACCTCTTTGAGGTTGGATTTGCATGCATCTCATAATCCCTTGAAATTGAACTTTCAGGCATGTCCTCTTTTTTTTCAAGCTGTGAGTAACGCTTACCTCTTCAAATGGTTTTCTTGAAGTATGTGTCACATTTTGAAATATTTTGGCCATTACCTCCCTGAAGACATTCTGAGGGCAGGTTTCATTTACAGCCCTCCAGTACTTGTGCATATGAAGTGACCATTAGCACAGGTTTTAAAGCTGCTGTTGCAGGTATCGGCCATTGGGCGGCAGCATTTCTCCTTTCCCCATTCAGGGAACTACGGAAAGAGTCCTTCCTGCCAGTGGTGTTCCTCAGTTGTATATTAGAGAGGAATGTGCCCAGACAAACCCCCAAAAGCTGATGTCTCCTTACTTACGTTTGGTTTCTAAATTGAAATTATATATTTTTTTTATTGGAGTAATATTCCATTGTGTACATGGACCACTTCTTCTTTGTGCCTTCCTCTGTTGACAGACATTTTTGTTGCTTCCAAGTGTTGGCTGTGGTAAATATTGCTGGAGTGCAGGATTGCCACCCTGTGTCTTTTTGATTCTCATCCTCTCAGGTGATAGGCCCAGCAGTGGGTATGCTTGATTGAATGGTAGCTCAATATTTACCATATCAAGGCACCTCCTTTGTGGTTTCATTACTGGTTCTTACCATGTCCCACTGAGAAACGAGGGTGCACATTTCTCCACCACCCCTTCAGCATTTATTGTTTGCAGAATTTTTGCTGATGGCCATTATGACTGGTGTGAGCTGATAGGTTTTTGTAATTTGGATTTGCATGTCTTTAATAATTCCTAATGTTCAGCATTTTTCCATGCTTTGTTTTCTTTCTGTTAAACAAAAACAGAAAAAAACTGTGAGTACAATAAACCACTTGAAGTGGTCTTCTGGGAAGGCTGCCCTGTTTTGAATTTTTCGTCAATTTTTGACCCCAGGATTTTTTTGAGAACAGGTGACATTTACAGGCTTGTAATGAGTGTGAATATTTAGTGACCACTACTACTGGCTTTAAAGGTGCTGTTGGGGGAAACGGCCACAAGGTGGCAGCATTTCTCCGTTCCCAAAACTGGTTTCTAGGGCAGCACAGCCTTTCTGGAAGTTGTGTTCCCAGGTTGTAAATTAGAATGGAATGTGCTAGGAAAAAAACCCGTAAGTTAATATTCCATTATTTCTTGTTCGACTTTTTAGTCTTTTTAAATCGAGGTAATATTTAGAATATTGTTTGTCCTAGGTGTATACAATCTGGTTCATTTGTACATTACATACACACACACACACACACACACACACACACACATGTAATATATTCATGTACAGATACTCTTCCCATGTAAATTATTGCAGAGTGCTCCATTGACCTCCCTTGCTATATGGTCGGTCTCTTTGATAAATGTATTTAGTAGGTATTTGTACACATATGGTAACCCTAATCTTAATTTTCCATACCACCCACCTTTCCATTTACATAAGAATAGTTTGTTTTCTAAGTCTGTGAGTTTCTTTCTCTGTGAAAATGCTATCATTTTTGTCAGTTGTTAGATAACGCCTATAAGTGATATCATACTATATGTCTTTTTCTTTCTGACTTACGGCATGTTCTGAGATTATATCTAGGCTCATAAATGGTGCCTCAACGAGCAGTGTTTCACTGTTTTCCATAGCTAATATCCCATTATGTACATGGACCACTTCTTCTTTATCCATTCATCCATTGATGGACATTTTGGTTGCTTCCGTGTCTTGGCTATTGTGAAAAATCCTGCAGTGAAGCTGTTGCAGCCTGTGCCTTCTCGACTCTGGTATTTTCAGGTGAGAGGTTCAGCGGTTGACCTGCTGAATGGAATGCTGGCTCAATTTTTACTTTTAAACACAGCTCCTTTCTGTTCTCACTATTGGCTCTTACCACTTTACATCTCACCAGCGGCTAGAGGGTACACAGTTCTCTAAAACCCCTTCAGCATTTATTGTTTGTAGACCTTTGGCTGATGGTAGTTGACGTGTGTGTGTTGAAATCTTTTTGTAGGCTAGATTTGCATGAGTTTAAAAATTTATGTTGTTGAGCTTTTATCCATTTTCCTTGCTTTTAGAAAAATAAGGAGTAAAATTTACCTCTTCCTACTATCTCCTTGAAAATTTTGCCAGTTGTGAATTTTTGAGGGCAGTTGTCCTTTACTGTCCTGAGTCCTTGTGAATGTTAAGTGACCGTTAGCTGTGGTTTTAAAGCCGCTCTTGTGGGAAACGGCCACAAGGCGGCAGCATTTCTACATTTCCAACTCTGGGTTTTTGGGCAACAGAGGGTTCCTGGAAATCGTGTTTGTAAGCTGCAAATTAGAGCAGAATGTGCCACGGCAAACTCCCAAGAGCTTATATCTCCTTACTTCTTGTTTGTTTTTTACATTTAATTTTTATTTATTATCACAGCAAATTGGATAAAAATACGGTGTTTTTTCCAGGTGTACAGAATCTGGTTCATTATATCGATGTATTGATCTATTCATCTTTGGATCCTTTCCCGTGTAGGTTATTACAGAGTGTTGAGTACACCTCTTTTAGCATTCTATAGGTATTTTGTGATTATATATTTCATATGTATTACTACATGTCCGTTAACCCCCATATCCTAATTCATACATTCCTTACACCTTTCCATTTGGTTAAACATAATTTGGGTTTCTGAATCTATGAGTGTCCTTCTCTTGGAAATTATTTCATGGGTATCAATTTTTAGGTAACACCTATAAGTGATGTAATAGGATATCTGTCTTTCGTTTTCTTTCTTACTTCAGGTAGGGTGATTATCTCTAGATCCTTCTATGGTGGTGCCAACGGCATTGTTCCATGCTTTTCCATGGCTAATATTCCATTGTGTACATGGACCACTTCTTCTTGGTGCATTTTTCTGTTGATGGACATTTTGGTTTCTTCCAGCTCTTGGCTATGGTACATGTTGCTGCAGTAAAGGATCGCCAGCCTGTGTCTTTTTGATTCAGGTCTACTCAGCGGATAGGCCCATCAGTGGGCCTACCAGATCACATAGTAGCTCAAGTTTTACCTTTAAACACACCTCCATTTTGTTCTCTGTACTGGCTCTTACCAGGTTACATCCCATCAGCAGCTAGAGGGTACACAGTTCTCTAAAACCCCTTCAGCATTTATACTATGTAGACTTTTTTGCTGATGATCCTTCTGACGGCTGTGAGGTGAATGTGTTTCTAGACTGGATTTGCATGGCTTTATTAATTCCTGACGTTGAGCGTTTCTCCATGCCTTTTTCTATAACAAAAAAAAGAGACAGAATATAAAATGTGCATAAAATATGCCTCTTGAAATTGTCGTTTTGAAATATGGATGTCTTTTGAGAGTTTTGCTCGATTTACGACCGAAGGATTGTTTTGAGGACAGGTGTCATTTACAGGCCTGCAATTATTTTGACTGTCAAGTAACCATTACAGCTGCAGTTAGAGCTGCTGTTGTGTGAAACGGCCACAAGGCGGCAGCAGTTCTCATTAACCAAATCTGGTTACTAGGGAAACAGAGCCTCAATGGAAGTCCTGTTCTAGGTTGCAAATTAGAATGGAATGGGCCAGGAAAAAGCCCCTTATGTTTATATGTCACTAAATATTGTTCTTTTTTTAAAATTTAATTTTCATTGTTTATCACAGCAAGTGTGATTACAATGTTTTGCTTGTCTTAGGTGTGCAAGATGTGGTTGTTTTCCACATATACATATCTCTTTTCTTCTTTGGATCCTTTTCCCATTTTAGGTTATGACACAATGTTGAGTAGTCTTCTCTTGGTATTCCGTAGGTCTTTGGTGATTATATACTTCTCCTGTGTTTGTATATCTCTGTTAACTCTGACATCCTAATGTATCCAATCCTCACACCTTTCCATTGGTGAACCATAAGTTTGTTTAATGAATCTGTGATTGCCTTTCTCTGTGGACATATCTTCACTGGTATCAATTTTTAGGTAACACCTATAAGTGATATCACAGGATACGTGTCTTTCGCTTTCTGACTTACTACAAGTTGCGTGATTACTTCTAGACTCATCTATGGTGATGCAAATGGCATTGTGTCATTTTTTTCCTTGGCTAATATTCCATCTGTACGTGGACCAGTTTTTCTTTGTCCACTCACCTGTTGATGGACTTTTTGGTTGCTTCCATGTCTTGGTTATTGTAACACTGCTGAAATGCACATTTGCCTGCCTGTGTCTTTCAATTATGTCTTCTTCGGTTATAGGCCCAGGAGAGGGCCTGTTGGATCATATGGTAGCAAAATGTTTACCTTGTAAAGACGTCTCCATTCTGTTCTCATTAGTGGCTCTTACCAGGTTATGTTCCACTTAAATTTGAGGGTATGCCCTTGTCCACAACCCTTTCAGCATTTATTGTTTGTAGTTTTTCTGCTGATGTTTATTCTGACAGGTGTGAGCTGACACCTCTTTGAGGTTGGATTTGCATGCATCTCATAATCCCTTGAAATTGAACTTTCAGGCATGTCCTCTTTTTTTTCAAGCTGTGAGTAACGCTTACCTCTTCAAATGGTTTTCTTGAAGTATGTGTCACATTTTGAAATATTTTGGCCATTACCTCCCTGAAGACATTCTGAGGGCAGGTTTCATTTACAGCCCTCCAGTACTTGTGCATATGAAGTGACCATTAGCACAGGTTTTAAAGCTGCTGTTGCAGGTATCGGCCATTGGGCGGCAGCATTTCTCCTTTCCCCATTCAGGGAACTACGGAAAGAGTCCTTCCTGCCAGTGGTGTTCCTCAGTTGTATATTAGAGAGGAATGTGCCCGGACAAACCCCCAAAAGCTGATGTCTCCTTACTTACGTTTGGTTTCTAAATTGAAATTATATATTTTTTTTTATTGGAGTAATATTCCATTGTGTACATGGACCACTTCTTCTTTGTGCCTTCCTCTGTTGACAGACATTTTTGTTGCTTCCAAGTGTTGGCTGTGGTAAATATTGCTGGAGTGCAGGATTGCCACCCTGTGTCTTTTTGATTCTCATCCTCTCAGGTGATAGGCCCAGCAGTGGATATGCTTGATTGAATGGTAGCTCAATATTTACCATATCAAGGCACCTCCTTTGTGGTTTCATTACTGGTTCTTACCATGTCCCACTGAGAAACGAGGGTGCATATTTCTCCACAACCCCTTCAGCATTTATTGTTTGCAGAATTTTTGCTGATGGCCATTATGACTGGTGTGAGCTGATAGGTTTTTGTAATTTGGATTTGCATGTCTTTAATAATTCCTAATGTTCAGCATTTTTCCATGGTTTGTTTTCTTTCTGTTAAACAAAAACAGAAAAAAACTGTGAGTACAATAAACCACTTGAAGTGGTCTTCTGGGAAGGCTGCCCTGTTTTGAATTTTTCGTCAATTTTTGACCCCAGGATTTTTTTGAGAACAGGTGACATTTACAGGCTTGTAATGAGTGTGAATATTTAGTGACCACTACTACTGGCTTTAAAGGTGCTGTTGGGGGAAACGGCCACAAGGTGGCAGCATTTCTCCGTTCCCAAAACTGGTTTCTAGGGCAGCACAGCCTTTCTGGAAGTTGTGTTCCCAGGTTGTAAATTAGAATGGAATGTGCTAGGAAAAAAACCCGTAAGTTAATATTCCATTATTTCTTGTTCGACTTTTTAGTCTTTTTAAATCGAGGTAATATTTAGAATATTGTTTGTCCTAGGTGTATACAATCTGGTTCATTTGTACATTACATACACACACACACACACACACACACACACACACATGTAATATATTCATGTACAGATACTCTTCCCATGTAAATTATTGCAGAGTGCTCCATTGACCTCCCTTGCTATATGGTCGGTCTCTTTGATAAATGTATTTAGTAGGTATTTGTACACATATGGTAACCCTAATCTTAATTTTCCATACCACCCACCTTTCCATTTACATAAGAATAGTTTGTTTTCTAAGTCTGTGAGTTTCTTTCTCTGTGAAAATGCTATCATTTTTGTCAGTTGTTAGATAACGCCTATAAGTGATATCATACTATATGTCTTTTTCTTTCTGACTTACGGCATGTTCTGAGATTATATCTAGGCTCATAAATGGTGCCTCAACGAGCAGTGTTTCACTGTTTTCCATGGCTAATATCCCATTATGTACATGGACCACTTCTTCTTTATCCATTCATCCATTGATGGACATTTTGGTTGCTTCCGTGTCTTGGCTATTGTGAAAAATCCTGCAGTGAAGCTGTTGCAGCCTGTGCCTTCTCGACTCTGGTATTTTCAGGTGAGAGGTTCAGCGGTTGACCTGCTGAATGGAATGCTGGCTCAATTTTTACTTTTAAACACAGCTCCTTTCTGTTCTCACTATTGGCTCTTACCACTTTACATCTCACCAGCGGCTAGAGGGTACACAGTTCTCTAAAACCCCTTCAGCATTTATTGTTTGTAGACCTTTGGCTGATGGTAGTTGACGTGTGTGTGTTGAAATCTTTTTGTAGGCTAGATTTGCATGAGTTTAAAAATTTATGTTGTTGAGCTTTTATCCATTTTCCTTGCTTTTAGAAAAATAAGGAGTAAAATTTACCTCTTCCTACTATCTCCTTGAAAATTTTGCCAGTTGTGAATTTTTGAGGGCAGTTGTCCTTTACTGTCCTGAGTCCTTGTGAATGTTAAGTGACCGTTAGCTGTGGTTTTAAAGCCGCTCTTGTGGGAAACGGCCACAAGGCGGCAGCATTTCTACATTTCCAACTCTGGGTTTTTGGGCAACAGAGGGTTCCTGGAAATCGTGTTTGTTAGCTGCAAATTAGAGCAGAATGTGCCACGGCAAACTCCCAAGAGCTTATATCTCCTTACTTCTTGTTTGTTTTTTACATTTAATTTTTATTTATTATCACAGCAAATTGGATAAAAATACGGTGTTTTTTCCAGGTGTACGGAATCTGGTTCATTATATCGATGTATTGATCTATTCATCTTTGGATCCTTTCCCGTGTAGGTTATTACAGAGTGTTGAGTACACCTCTTTTAGCATTCTATAGGTATTTTGTGATTATATATTTCATATGTATTACTACATGTCCGTTAACCCCCATATCCTAATTCATACATTCCTTACACCTTTCCATTTGGTTAAACATAATTTGGGTTTCTGAATCTATGAGTGTCCTTCTCTTGGAAATTATTTCATGGGTATCAATTTTTAGGTAACACCTATAAGTGATGTAATAGGATATCTGTCTTTCGTTTTCTTTCTTACTTCAGGTAGGGTGATTATCTCTAGATCCTTCTATGGTGGTGCCAACGGCATTGTTCCATGCTTTTCCATGGCTAATATTCCATTGTGTACATGGACCACTTCTTCTTGGTGCATTTTTCTGTTGATGGACATTTTGGTTTCTTCCAGCTCTTGGCTATGGTACATGTTGCTGCAGTGAAGGATCGCCAGCCTGTGTCTTTTTGATTCAGGTCTACTCAGCGGATAGGCCCATCAGTGGGCCTACCAGATCACATAGTAGCTCAAGTTTTACCTTTAAACACACCTCCATTTTGTTCTCTGTACTGGCTCTTACCAGGTTACATCCCATCAGCAGCTAGAGGGTACACAGTTCTCTAAAACCCCTTCAGCATTTATACTATGTAGACTTTTTTGCTGATGATCCTTCTGACGGCTGTGAGGTGAATGTGTTTCTAGACTGGATTTGCATGGCTTTATTAATTCCTGACGTTGAGCGTTTCTCCATGCCTTTTTCTATAACAAAAAAAAGAGACAGAATATAAAATGTGCATAAAATATGCCTCTTGAAATTGTCGTTTTGAAATATGGATGTCTTTTGAGAGTTTTGCTCGATTTACGACCGAAGGATTGTTTTGAGGACAGGTGTCATTTACAGGCCTGCAATTATTTTGACTGTCAAGTAACCATTACAGCTGCAGTTAGAGCTGCTGTTGTGTGAAACGGCCACAAGGCGGCAGCAGTTCTCATTAACCAAATCTGGTTACTAGGGAAACAGAGCCTCAATGGAAGTCCTGTTCTAGGTTGCAAATTAGAATGGAATGGGCCAGGAAAAAGCCCCTTATGTTTATATGTCACTAAATATTGTTCTTTTTTTAAAATTTAATTTTCATTGTTTATCACAGCAAGTGTGATTACAATGTTTTGCTTGTCTTAGGTGTGCAAGATGTGGTTGTTTTCCACATATACATATCTCTTTTCTTCTTTGGATCCTTTTCCCATTTTAGGTTATGACACAATGTTGAGTAGTCTTCTCTTGGTATTCCGTAGGTCTTTGGTGATTATATACTTCTCCTGTGTTTGTATATCTCTGTTAACTCTGACATCCTAATGTATCCAATCCTCACACCTTTCCATTGGTGAACCATAAGTTTGTTTAATGAATCTGTGATTGCCTTTCTCTGTGGAAATATCTTCACTGGTATCAATTTTTAGGTAACACCTATAAGTGATATCACAGGATACGTGTCTTTCGCTTTCTGACTTACTACAAGTTGCGTGATTACTTCTAGACTCATCTATGGTGATGCAAATGGCATTGTGTCATTTTTTTCCTTGGCTAATATTCCATCTGTACGTGGACCAGTTTTTCTTTGTCCACTCACCTGTTGATGGACTTTTTGGTTGCTTCCATGTCTTGGTTATTGTAACACTGCTGAAATGCACATTTGCCTGCCTGTGTCTTTCAATTATGTCTTCTTCGGTTATAGGCCCAGGAGAGGGCCTGTTGGATCATATGGTAGCAAAATGTTTACCTTGTAAAGGCGTCTCCATTCTGTTCTCATTAGTGGCTCTTACCAGGTTATGTTCCACTTAAATTTGAGGGTATGCCCTTGTCCACAACCCTTTCAGCATTTATTGTTTGTAGTTTTTCTGCTGATGTTTATTCTGACAGGTGTGAGCTGACACCTCTTTGAG
Source organism: Grampus griseus (assembly GCF_964374135.1). Classification (NCBI taxonomy): domain Eukaryota; kingdom Metazoa; phylum Chordata; class Mammalia; order Artiodactyla; family Delphinidae; genus Grampus; species Grampus griseus. Next base: position 293,170 of record NW_028133376.1, read on the forward strand.
GTTGGATTTGCATGCATCTCATAATCCCTTGAAATTGAACTTTCAGGCATGTCCTCTTTTTTTTCAAGCTGTGAGTAACGCTTACCTCTTCAAATGGTTTTCTTGAAGTATGTGTCACATTTTGAAATATTTTGGCCATTACCTCCCTGAAGACATTCTGAGGGCAGGTTTCATTTACAGCCCTCCAGTACTTGTGCATATGAAGTGACCATTAGCACAGGTTTTAAAGCTGCTGTTGCAGGTATCGGCCATTGGGCGGCAGCATTTCTCCTTTCCCCATTCAGGGAACTACGGAAAGAGTCCTTCCTGCCAGTGGTGTTCCTCAGTTGTATATTAGAGAGGAATGTGCCCAGACAAACCCCCAAAAGCTGATGTCTCCTTACTTACGTTTGGTTTCTAAATTGAAATTATATATTTTTTTTATTGGAGTAATATTCCATTGTGTACATGGACCACTTCTTCTTTGTGCCTTCCTCTGTTGACAGACATTTTTGTTGCTTCCAAGTGTTGGCTGTGGTAAATATTGCTGGAGTGCAGGATTGCCACCCTGTGTCTTTTTGATTCTCATCCTCTCAGGTGATAGGCCCAGCAGTGGGTATGCTTGATTGAATGGTAGCTCAATATTTACCATATCAAGGCACCTCCTTTGTGGTTTCATTACTGGTTCTTACCATGTCCCACTGAGAAACGAGGGTGCACATTTCTCCACCACCCCTTCAGCATTTATTGTTTGCAGAATTTTTGCTGATGGCCATTATGACTGGTGTGAGCTGATAGGTTTTTGTAATTTGGATTTGCATGTCTTTAATAATTCCTAATGTTCAGCATTTTTCCATGCTTTGTTTTCTTTCTGTTAAACAAAAACAGAAAAAAACTGTGAGTACAATAAACCACTTGAAGTGGTCTTCTGGGAAGGCTGCCCTGTTTTGAATTTTTCGTCAATTTTTGACCCCAGGATTTTTTTGAGAACAGGTGACATTTACAGGCTTGTAATGAGTGTGAATATTTAGTGACCACTACTACTGGCTTTAAAGGTGCTGTTGGGGGAAACGGCCACAAGGTGGCAGCATTTCTCCGTTCCCAAAACTGGTTTCTAGGGCAGCACAGCCTTTCTGGAAGTTGTGTTCCCAGGTTGTAAATTAGAATGGAATGTGCTAGGAAAAAAACCCGTAAGTTAATATTCCATTATTTCTTGTTCGACTTTTTAGTCTTTTTAAATCGAGGTAATATTTAGAATATTGTTTGTCCTAGGTGTATACAATCTGGTTCATTTGTACATTACATACACACACACACACACACACACACATATGTAATATATTCATGTACAGATACTCTTCCCATGTAAATTATTGCAGAGTGCTCCATTGACCTCCCTTGCTATATGGTCGGTCTCTTTGATAAATGTATTTAGTAGGTATTTGTACACATATGGTAACCCTAATCTTAATTTTCCATACCACCCACCTTTCCATTTACATAAGAATAGTTTGTTTTCTAAGTCTGTGAGTTTCTTTCTCTGTGAAAATGCTATCATTTTTGTCAGTTGTTAGATAACGCCTATAAGTGATATCATACTATATGTCTTTTTCTTTCTGACTTACGGCATGTTCTGAGATTATATCTAGGCTCATAAATGGTGCCTCAACGAGCAGTGTTTCACTGTTTTCCATGGCTAATATCCCATTATGTACATGGACCACTTCTTCTTTATCCATTCATCCATTGATGGACATTTTGGTTGCTTCCGTGTCTTGGCTATTGTGAGAAATCCTGCAGTGAAGCTGTTGCAGCCTGTGCCTTCTCGACTCTGGTATTTTCAGGTGAGAGGTTCAGCGGTTGACCTGCTGAATGGAATGCTGGCTCAATTTTTACTTTTAAACACAGCTCCTTTCTGTTCTCACTATTGGCTCTTACCACTTTACATCTCACCAGCGGCTAGAGGGTACACAGTTCTCTAAAACCCCTTCAGCATTTATTGTTTGTAGACCTTTGGCTGATGGTAGTTGACGTGTGTGTGTTGAAATCTTTTTGTAGGCTAGATTTGCATGAGTTTAAAAATTTATGTTGTTGAGCTTTTATCCATTTTCCTTGCTTTTAGAAAAATAAGGAGTAAAATTTACCTCTTCCTACTATCTCCTTGAAAATTTTGCCAGTTGTGAATTTTTGAGGGCAGTTGTCCTTTACTGTCCTGAGTCCTTGTGAATGTTAAGTGACCGTTAGCTGTGGTTTTAAAGCCGCTCTTGTGGGAAACGGCCACAAGGCGGCAGCATTTCTACATTTCCAACTCTGGGTTTTTGGGCAACAGAGGGTTCCTGGAAATCGTGTTTGTTAGCTGCAAATTAGAGCAGAATGTGCCACGGCAAACTCCCAAGAGCTTATATCTCCTTACTTCTTGTTTGTTTTTTACATTTAATTTTTATTTATTATCACAGCAAATTGGATAAAAATACGGTGTTTTTTCCAGGTGTACGGAATCTGGTTCATTATATCGATGTATTGATCTATTCATCTTTGGATCCTTTCCCGTGTAGGTTATTACAGAGTGTTGAGTACACCTCTTTTAGCATTCTATAGGTATTTTGTGATTATATATTTCATATGTATTACTACATGTCCGTTAACCCCCATATCCTAATTCATACATTCCTTACACCTTTCCATTTGGTTAAACATAATTTGGGTTTCTGAATCTATGAGTGTCCTTCTCTTGGAAATTATTTCATGGGTATCAATTTTTAGGTAACACCTATAAGTGATGTAATAGGATATCTGTCTTTCGTTTTCTTTCTTACTTCAGGTAGGGTGATTATCTCTAGATCCTTCTATGGTGGTGCCAACGGCATTGTTCCATGCTTTTCCATGGCTAATATTCCATTGTGTACATGGACCACTTCTTCTTGGTGCATTTTTCTGTTGATGGACATTTTGGTTTCTTCCAGCTCTTGGCTATGGTACATGTTGCTGCAGTGAAGGATCGCCAGCCTGTGTCTTTTTGATTCAGGTCTACTCAGCGGATAGGCCCATCAGTGGGCCTACCAGATCACATAGTAGCTCAAGTTTTACCTTTAAACACACCTCCATTTTGTTCTCTGTACTGGCTCTTACCAGGTTACATCCCATCAGCAGCTAGAGGGTACACAGTTCTCTAAAACCCCTTCAGCATTTATACTATGTAGACTTTTTTGCTGATGATCCTTCTGACGGCTGTGAGGTGAATGTGTTTCTAGACTGGATTTGCATGGCTTTATTAATTCCTGACGTTGAGCGTTTCTCCATGCCTTTTTCTATAACAAAAAAAAGAGACAGAATATAAAATGTGCATAAAATATGCCTCTTGAAATTGTCGTTTTGAAATATGGATGTCTTTTGAGAGTTTTGCTCGATTTACGACCGAAGGATTGTTTTGAGGACAGGTGTCATTTACAGGCCTGCAATTATTTTGACTGTCAAGTAACCATTACAGCTGCAGTTAGAGCTGCTGTTGTGTGAAACGGCCACAAGGCGGCAGCAGTTCTCATTAACCAAATCTGGTTACTAGGGAAACAGAGCCTCAATGGAAGTCCTGTTCTAGGTTGCAAATTAGAATGGAATGGGCCAGGAAAAAGCCCCTTATGTTTATATGTCACTAAATATTGTTCTTTTTTTAAAATTTAATTTTCATTGTTTATCACAGCAAGTGTGATTACAATGTTTTGCTTGTCTTAGGTGTGCAAGATGTGGTTGTTTTCCACATATACATATCTCTTTTCTTCTTTGGATCCTTTTCCCATTTTAGGTTATGACACAATGTTGAGTAGTCTTCTCTTGGTATTCCGTAGGTCTTTGGTGATTATATACTTCTCCTGTGTTTGTATATCTCTGTTAACTCTGACATCCTAATGTATCCAATCCTCACACCTTTCCATTGGTGAACCATAAGTTTGTTTAATGAATCTGTGATTGCCTTTCTCTGTGGAAATATCTTCACTGGTATCAATTTTTAGGTAACACCTATAAGTGATATCACAGGATACGTGTCTTTCGCTTTCTGACTTACTACAAGTTGCGTGATTACTTCTAGACTCATCTATGGTGATGCAAATGGCATTGTGTCATTTTTTTCCTTGGCTAATATTCCATCTGTACGTGGACCAGTTTTTCTTTGTCCACTCACCTGTTGATGGACTTTTTGGTTGCTTCCATGTCTTGGTTATTGTAACACTGCTGAAATGCACATTTGCCTGCCTGTGTCTTTCAATTATGTCTTCTTCGGTTATAGGCCCAGGAGAGGGCCTGTTGGATCATATGGTAGCAAAATGTTTACCTTGTAAAGGCGTCTCCATTCTGTTCTCATTAGTGGCTCTTACCAGGTTATGTTCCACTTAAATTTGAGGGTATGCCCTTGTCCACAACCCTTTCAGCATTTATTGTTTGTAGTTTTTCTGCTGATGTTTATTCTGACAGGTGTGAGCTGACACCTCTTTGAGGTTGGATTTGCATGCATCTCATAATCCCTTGAAATTGAACTTTCAGGCATGTCCTCTTTTTTTTCAAGCTGTGAGTAACGCTTACCTCTTCAAATGGTTTTCTTGAAGTATGTGTCACATTTTGAAATATTTTGGCCATTACCTCCCTGAAGACATTCTGAGGGCAGGTTTCATTTACAGCCCTCCAGTACTTGTGCATATGAAGTGACCATTAGCACAGGTTTTAAAGCTGCTGTTGCAGGTATCGGCCATTGGGCGGCAGCATTTCTCCTTTCCCCATTCAGGGAACTACGGAAAGAGTCCTTCCTGCCAGTGGTGTTCCTCAGTTGTATATTAGAGAGGAATGTGCCCAGACAAACCCCCAAAAGCTGATGTCTCCTTACTTACGTTTGGTTTCTAAATTGAAATTATATATTTTTTTTATTGGAGTAATATTCCATTGTGTACATGGACCACTTCTTCTTTGTGCCTTCCTCTGTTGACAGACATTTTTGTTGCTTCCAAGTGTTGGCTGTGGTAAATATTGCTGGAGTGCAGGATTGCCACCCTGTGTCTTTTTGATTCTCATCCTCTCAGGTGATAGGCCCAGCAGTTGGTATGCTTGATTGAATGGTAGCTCAATATTTACCATATCAAGGCACCTCCTTTGTGGTTTCATTACTGGTTCTTACCATGTCCCACTGAGAAACGAGGGTGCACATTTCTCCACCACCCCTTCAGCATTTATTGTTTGCAGAATTTTTGCTGATGGCCATTATGACTGGTGTGAGCTGATAGGTTTTTGTAATTTGGATTTGCATGTCTTTAATAATTCCTAATGTTCAGCATTTTTCCATGCTTTGTTTTCTTTCTGTTAAACAAAAACAGAAAAAAACTGTGAGTACAATAAACCACTTGAAGTGGTCTTCTGGGAAGGCTGCCCTGTTTTGAATTTTTCGTCAATTTTTGACCCCAGGATTTTTTTGAGAACAGGTGACATTTACAGGCTTGTAATGAGTGTGAATATTTAGTGACCACTACTACTGGCTTTAAAGGTGCTGTTGGGGGAAACGGCCACAAGGTGGCAGCATTTCTCCGTTCCCAAAACTGGTTTCTAGGGCAGCACAGCCTTTCTGGAAGTTGTGTTCCCAGGTTGTAAATTAGAATGGAATGTGCTAGGAAAAAAACCCGTAAGTTAATATTCCATTATTTCTTGTTCGACTTTTTAGTCTTTTTAAATCGAGGTAATATTTAGAATATTGTTTGTCCTAGGTGTATACAATCTGGTTCATTTGTACATTACATACACACACACACACACACACACACATATGTAATATATTCATGTACAGATACTCTTCCCATGTAAATTATTGCAGAGTGCTCCATTGACCTCCCTTGCTATATGGTCGGTCTCTTTGATAAATGTATTTAGTAGGTATTTGTACACATATGGTAACCCTAATCTTAATTTTCCATACCACCCACCTTTCCATTTACATAAGAATAGTTTGTTTTCTAAGTCTGTGAGTTTCTTTCTCTGTGAAAATGCTATCATTTTTGTCAGTTGTTAGATAACGCCTATAAGTGATATCATACTATATGTCTTTTTCTTTCTGACTTACGGCATGTTCTGAGATTATATCTAGGCTCATAAATGGTGCCTCAACGAGCAGTGTTTCACTGTTTTCCATAGCTAATATCCCATTATGTACATGGACCACTTCTTCTTTATCCATTCATCCATTGATGGACATTTTGGTTGCTTCCGTGTCTTGGCTATTGTGAAAAATCCTGCAGTGAAGCTGTTGCAGCCTGTGCCTTCTCGACTCTGGTATTTTCAGGTGAGAGGTTCAGCGGTTGACCTGCTGAATGGAATGCTGGCTCAATTTTTACTTTTAAACACAGCTCCTTTCTGTTCTCACTATTGGCTCTTACCACTTTACATCTCACCAGCGGCTAGAGGGTACACAGTTCTCTAAAACCCCTTCAGCATTTATTGTTTGTAGACCTTTGGCTGATGGTAGTTGACGTGTGTGTGTTGAAATCTTTTTGTAGGCTAGATTTGCATGAGTTTAAAAATTTATGTTGTTGAGCTTTTATCCATTTTCCTTGCTTTTAGAAAAATAAGGAGTAAAATTTACCTCTTCCTACTATCTCCTTGAAAATTTTGCCAGTTGTGAATTTTTGAGGGCAGTTGTCCTTTACTGTCCTGAGTCCTTGTGAATGTTAAGTGACCGTTAGCTGTGGTTTTAAAGCCGCTCTTGTGGGAAACGGCCACAAGGCGGCAGCATTTCTACATTTCCAACTCTGGGTTTTTGGGCAACAGAGGGTTCCTGGAAATCGTGTTTGTAAGCTGCAAATTAGAGCAGAATGTGCCACGGCAAACTCCCAAGAGCTTATATCTCCTTACTTCTTGTTTGTTTTTTACATTTAATTTTTATTTATTATCACAGCAAATTGGATAAAAATACGGTGTTTTTTCCAGGTGTACGGAATCTGGTTCATTATATCGATGTATTGATCTATTCATCTTTGGATCCTTTCCCGTGTAGGTTATTACAGAGTGTTGAGTACACCTCTTTTAGCATTCTATAGGTATTTTGTGATTATATATTTCATATGTATTACTACATGTCCGTTAACCCCCATATCCTAATTCATACATTCCTTACACCTTTCCATTTGGTTAAACATAATTTGGGTTTCTGAATCTATGAGTGTCCTTCTCTTGGAAATTATTTCATGGGTATCAATTTTTAGGTAACACCTATAAGTGATGTAACAGGATATCTGTCTTTCGTTTTCTTTCTTACTTCAGGTAGGGTGATTATCTCTAGATCCTTCTATGGTGGTGCCAACGGCATTGTTCCATGCTTTTCCATGGCTAATATTCCATTGTGTACATGGACCACTTCTTCTTGGTGCATTTTTCTGTTGATGGACATTTTGGTTTCTTCCAGCTCTTGGCTATGGTACATGTTGCTGCAGTGAAGGATCGCCAGCCTGTGTCTTTTTGATTCAGGTCTACTCAGCGGATAGGCCCATCAGTGGGCCTACCAGATCACATAGTAGCTCAAGTTTTACCTTTAAACACACCTCCATTTTGTTCTCTGTACTGGCTCTTACCAGGTTACATCCCATCAGCAGCTAGAGGGTACACAGTTCTCTAAAACCCCTTCAGCATTTATACTATGTAGACTTTTTTGCTGATGATCCTTCTGACGGCTGTGAGGTGAATGTGTTTCTAGACTGGATTTGCATGGCTTTATTAATTCCTGACGTTGAGCGTTTCTCCATGCCTTTTTCTATAACAAAAAAAAGAGACAGAATATAAAATGTGCATAAAATATGCCTCTTGAAATTGTCGTTTTGAAATATGGATGTCTTTTGAGAGTTTTGCTCGATTTACGACCGAAGGATTGTTTTGAGGACAGGTGTCATTTACAGGCCTGCAATTATTTTGACTGTCAAGTAACCATTACAGCTGCAGTTAGAGCTGCTGTTGTGTGAAACGGCCACAAGGCGGCAGCAGTTCTCATTAACCAAATCTGGTTACTAGGGAAACAGAGCCTCAATGGAAGTCCTGTTCTAGGTTGCAAATTAGAATGGAATGGGCCAGGAAAAAGCCCCTTATGTTTATATGTCACTAAATATTGTTCTTTTTTTAAAATTTAATTTTCATTGTTTATCACAGCAAGTGTGATTACAATGTTTTGCTTGTCTTAGGTGTGCAAGATGTGGTTGTTTTCCACATATACATATCTCTTTTCTTCTTTGGATCCTTTTCCCATTTTAGGTTATGACACAATGTTGAGTAGTCTTCTCTTGGTATTCCGTAGGTCTTTGGTGATTATATACTTCTCCTGTGTTTGTATATCTCTGTTAACTCTGACATCCTAATGTATCCAATCCTCACACCTTTCCATTGGTGAACCATAAGTTTGTTTAATGAATCTGTGATTGCCTTTCTCTGTGGAAATATCTTCACTGGTATCAATTTTTAGGTAACACCTATAAGTGATATCACAGGATACGTGTCTTTCGCTTTCTGACTTACTACAAGTTGCGTGATTACTTCTAGACTCATCTATGGTGATGCAAATGGCATTGTGTCATTTTTTTCCTTGGCTAATATTCCATCTGTACGTGGACCAGTTTTTCTTTGTCCACTCACCTGTTGATGGACTTTTTGGTTGCTTCCATGTCTTGGTTATTGTAACACTGCTGAAATGCACATTTGCCTGCCTGTGTCTTTCAATTATGTCTTCTTCGGTTATAGGCCCAGGAGAGGGCCTGTTGGATCATATGGTAGCAAAATGTTTACCTTGTAAAGGCGTCTCCATTCTGTTCTCATTAGTGGCTCTTACCAGGTTATGTTCCACTTAAATTTGAGGGTATGCCCTTGTCCACAACCCTTTCAGCATTTATTGTTTGTAGTTTTTCTGCTGATGTTTATTCTGACAGGTGTGAGCTGACACCTCTTTGAGGTTGGATTTGCATGCATCTCATAATCCCTTGAAATTGAACTTTCAGGCATGTCCTCTTTTTTTTCAAGCTGTGAGTAACGCTTACCTCTTCAAATGGTTTTCTTGAAGTATGTGTCACATTTTGAAATATTTTGGCCATTACCTCCCTGAAGACATTCTGAGGGCAGGTTTCATTTACAGCCCTCCAGTACTTGTGCATATGAAGTGACCATTAGCACAGGTTTTAAAGCTGCTGTTGCAGGTATCGGCCATTGGGCGGCAGCATTTCTCCTTTCCCCATTCAGGGAACTACGGAAAGAGTCCTTCCTGCCAGTGGTGTTCCTCAGTTGTATATTAGAGAGGAATGTGCCCAGACAAACCCCCAAAAGCTGATGTCTCCTTACTTACGTTTGGTTTCTAAATTGAAATTATATATTTTTTTTATTGGAGTAATATTCCATTGTGTACATGGACCACTTCTTCTTTGTGCCTTCCTCTGTTGACAGACATTTTTGTTGCTTCCAAGTGTTGGCTGTGGTAAATATTGCTGGAGTGCAGGATTGCCACCCTGTGTCTTTTTGATTCTCATCCTCTCAGGTGATAGGCCCAGCAGTGGGTATGCTTGATTGAATGGTAGCTCAATATTTACCATATCAAGGCACCTCCTTTGTGGTTTCATTACTGGTTCTTACCATGTCCCACTGAGAAACGAGGGTGCACATTTCTCCACCACCCCTTCAGCATTTATTGTTTGCAGAATTTTTGCTGATGGCCATTATGACTGGTGTGAGCTGATAGGTTTTTGTAATTTGGATTTGCATGTCTTTAATAATTCCTAATGTTCAGCATTTTTCCATGCTTTGTTTTCTTTCTGTTAAACAAAAACAGAAAAAAACTGTGAGTACAATAAACCACTTGAAGTGGTCTTCTGGGAAGGCTGCCCTGTTTTGAATTTTTCGTCAATTTTTGACCCCAGGATTTTTTTGAGAACAGGTGACATTTACAGGCTTGTAATGAGTGTGAATATTTAGTGACCACTACTACTGGCTTTAAAGGTGCTGTTGGGGGAAACGGCCACAAGGTGGCAGCATTTCTCCGTTCCCAAAACTGGTTTCTAGGGCAGCACAGCCTTTCTGGAAGTTGTGTTCCCAGGTTGTAAATTAGAATGGAATGTGCTAGGAAAAAAACCCGTAAGTTAATATTCCATTATTTCTTGTTCGACTTTTTAGTCTTTTTAAATCGAGGTAATATTTAGAATATTGTTTGTCCTAGGTGTATACAATCTGGTTCATTTGTACATTACATACACACACACACACACACACACACACACACATATGTAATATATTCATGTACAGATACTCTTCCCATGTAAATTATTGCAGAGTGCTCCATTGACCTCCCTTGCTATATGGTCGGTCTCTTTGATAAATGTATTTAGTAGGTATTTGTACACATATGGTAACCCTAATCTTAATTTTCCATACCACCCACCTTTCCATTTACATAAGAATAGTTTGTTTTCTAAGTCTGTGAGTTTCTTTCTCTGTGAAAATGCTATCATTTTTGTCAGTTGTTAGATAACGCCTATAAGTGATATCATACTATATGTCTTTTTCTTTCTGACTTACGGCATGTTCTGAGATTATATCTAGGCTCATAAATGGTGCCTCAACGAGCAGTGTTTCACTGTTTTCCATAGCTAATATCCCATTATGTACATGGACCACTTCTTCTTTATCCATTCATCCATTGATGGACATTTTGGTTGCTTCCGTGTCTTGGCTATTGTGAAAAATCCTGCAGTGAAGCTGTTGCAGCCTGTGCCTTCTCGACTCTGGTATTTTCAGGTGAGAGGTTCAGCGGTTGACCTGCTGAATGGAATGCTGGCTCAATTTTTACTTTTAAACACAGCTCCTTTCTGTTCTCACTATTGGCTCTTACCACTTTACATCTCACCAGCGGCTAGAGGGTACACAGTTCTCTAAAACCCCTTCAGCATTTATTGTTTGTAGACCTTTGGCTGATGGTAGTTGACGTGTGTGTGTTGAAATCTTTTTGTAGGCTAGATTTGCATGAGTTTAAAAATTTATGTTGTTGAGCTTTTATCCATTTTCCTTGCTTTTAGAAAAATAAGGAGTAAAATTTACCTCTTCCTACTATCTCCTTGAAAATTTTGCCAGTTGTGAATTTTTGAGGGCAGTTGTCCTTTACTGTCCTGAGTCCTTGTGAATGTTAAGTGACCGTTAGCTGTGGTTTTAAAGCCGCTCTTGTGGGAAACGGCCACAAGGCGGCAGCATTTCTACATTTCCAACTCTGGGTTTTTGGGCAACAGAGGGTTCCTGGAAATCGTGTTTGTAAGCTGCAAATTAGAGCAGAATGTGCCACGGCAAACTCCCAAGAGCTTATATCTCCTTACTTCTTGTTTGTTTTTTACATTTAATTTTTATTTATTATCACAGCAAATTGGATAAAAATACGGTGTTTTTTCCAGGTGTACAGAATCTGGTTCATTATATCGATGTATTGATCTATTCATCTTTGGATCCTTTCCCGTGTAGGTTATTACAGAGTGTTGAGTACACCTCTTTTAGCATTCTATAGGTATTTTGTGATTATATATTTCATATGTATTACTACATGTCCGTTAACCCCCATATCCTAATTCATACATTCCTTACACCTTTCCATTTGGTTAAACATAATTTGGGTTTCTGAATCTATGAGTGTCCTTCTCTTGGAAATTATTTCATGGGTATCAATTTTTAGGTAACACCTATAAGTGATGTAATAGGATATCTGTCTTTCGTTTTCTTTCTTACTTCAGGTAGGGTGATTATCTCTAGATCCTTCTATGGTGGTGCCAACGGCATTGTTCCATGCTTTTCCATGGCTAATATTCCATTGTGTACATGGACCACTTCTTCTTGGTGCATTTTTCTGTTGATGGACATTTTGGTTTCTTCCAGCTCTTGGCTATGGTACATGTTGCTGCAGTAAAGGATCGCCAGCCTGTGTCTTTTTGATTCAGGTCTACTCAGCGGATAGGCCCATCAGTGGGCCTACCAGATCACATAGTAGCTCAAGTTTTACCTTTAAACACACCTCCATTTTGTTCTCTGTACTGGCTCTTACCAGGTTACATCCCATCAGCAGCTAGAGGGTACACAGTTCTCTAAAACCCCTTCAGCATTTATACTATGTAGACTTTTTTGCTGATGATCCTTCTGACGGCTGTGAGGTGAATGTGTTTCTAGACTGGATTTGCATGGCTTTATTAATTCCTGACGTTGAGCGTTTCTCCATGCCTTTTTCTATAACAAAAAAAAGAGACAGAATATAAAATGTGCATAAAATATGCCTCTTGAAATTGTCGTTTTGAAATATGGATGTCTTTTGAGAGTTTTGCTCGATTTACGACCGAAGGATTGTTTTGAGGACAGGTGTCATTTACAGGCCTGCAATTATTTTGACTGTCAAGTAACCATTACAGCTGCAGTTAGAGCTGCTGTTGTGTGAAACGGCCACAAGGCGGCAGCAGTTCTCATTAACCAAATCTGGTTACTAGGGAAACAGAGCCTCAATGGAAGTCCTGTTCTAGGTTGCAAATTAGAATGGAATGGGCCAGGAAAAAGCCCCTTATGTTTATATGTCACTAAATATTGTTCTTTTTTTAAAATTTAATTTTCATTGTTTATCACAGCAAGTGTGATTACAATGTTTTGCTTGTCTTAGGTGTGCAAGATGTGGTTGTTTTCCACATATACATATCTCTTTTCTTCTTTGGATCCTTTTCCCATTTTAGGTTATGACACAATGTTGAGTAGTCTTCTCTTGGTATTCCGTAGGTCTTTGGTGATTATATACTTCTCCTGTGTTTGTATATCTCTGTTAACTCTGACATCCTAATGTATCCAATCCTCACACCTTTCCATTGGTGAACCATAAGTTTGTTTAATGAATCTGTGATTGCCTTTCTCTGTGGAAATATCTTCACTGGTATCAATTTTTAGGTAACACCTATAAGTGATATCACAGGATACGTGTCTTTCGCTTTCTGACTTACTACAAGTTGCGTGATTACTTCTAGACTCATCTATGGTGATGCAAATGGCATTGTGTCATTTTTTTCCTTGGCTAATATTCCATCTGTACGTGGACCAGTTTTTCTTTGTCCACTCACCTGTTGATGGACTTTTTGGTTGCTTCCATGTCTTGGTTATTGTAACACTGCTGAAATGCACATTTGCCTGCCTGTGTCTTTCAATTATGTCTTCTTCGGTTATAGGCCCAGGAGAGGGCCTGTTGGATCATATGGTAGCAAAATGTTTACCTTGTAAAGGCGTCTCCATTCTGTTCTCATTAGTGGCTCTTACCAGGTTATGTTCCACTTAAATTTGAGGGTATGCCCTTGTCCACAACCCTTTCAGCATTTATTGTTTGTAGTTTTTCTGCTGATGTTTATTCTGACAGGTGTGAGCTGACACCTCTTTGAGGTTGGATTTGCATGCATCTCATAATCCCTTGAAATTGAACTTTCAGGCATGTCCTCTTTTTTTTCAAGCTGTGAGTAACGCTTACCTCTTCAAATGGTTTTCTTGAAGTATGTGTCACATTTTGAAATATTTTGGCCATTACCTCCCTGAAGACATTCTGAGGGCAGGTTTCATTTACAGCCCTCCAGTACTTGTGCATATGAAGTGACCATTAGCACAGGTTTTAAAGCTGCTGTTGCAGGTATCGGCCATTGGGCGGCAGCATTTCTCCTTTCCCCATTCAGGGAACTACGGAAAGAGTCCTTCCTGCCAGTGGTGTTCCTCAGTTGTATATTAGAGAGGAATGTGCCCGGACAAACCCCCAAAAGCTGATGTCTCCTTACTTACGTTTGGTTTCTAAATTGAAATTATATATTTTTTTTATTGGAGTAATATTCCATTGTGTACATGGACCACTTCTTCTTTGTGCCTTCCTCTGTTGACAGACATTTTTGTTGCTTCCAAGTGTTGGCTGTGGTAAATATTGCTGGAGTGCAGGATTGCCACCCTGTGTCTTTTTGATTCTCATCCTCTCAGGTGATAGGCCCAGCAGTGGGTATGCTTGATTGAATGGTAGCTCAATATTTACCATATCAAGGCACCTCCTTTGTGGTTTCATTACTGGTTCTTACCATGTCCCACTGAGAAACGAGGGTGCACATTTCTCCACCACCCCTTCAGCATTTATTGTTTGCAGAATTTTTGCTGATGGCCATTATGACTGGTGTGAGCTGATAGGTTTTTGTAATTTGGATTTGCATGTCTTTAATAATTCCTAATGTTCAGCATTTTTCCATGCTTTGTTTTCTTTCTGTTAAACAAAAACAGAAAAAAACTGTGAGTACAATAAACCACTTGAAGTGGTCTTCTGGGAAGGCTGCCCTGTTTTGAATTTTTCGTCAATTTTTGACCCCAGGATTTTTTTGAGAACAGGTGACATTTACAGGCTTGTAATGAGTGTGAATATTTAGTGACCACTACTACTGGCTTTAAAGGTGCTGTTGGGGGAAACGGCCACAAGGTGGCAGCATTTCTCCGTTCCCAAAACTGGTTTCTAGGGCAGCACAGCCTTTCTGGAAGTTGTGTTCCCAGGTTGTAAATTAGAATGGAATGTGCTAGGAAAAAAACCCGTAAGTTAATATTCCATTATTTCTTGTTCGACTTTTTAGTCTTTTTAAATCGAGGTAATATTTAGAATATTGTTTGTCCTAGGTGTATACAATCTGGTTCATTTGTACATTACATACACACACACACACACACACACACACACACACACATGTAATATATTCATGTACAGATACTCTTCCCATGTAAATTATTGCAGAGTGCTCCATTGACCTCCCTTGCTATATGGTCGGTCTCTTTGATAAATGTATTTAGTAGGTATTTGTACACATATGGTAACCCTAATCTTAATTTTCCATACCACCCACCTTTCCATTTACATAAGAATAGTTTGTTTTCTAAGTCTGTGAGTTTCTTTCTCTGTGAAAATGCTATCATTTTTGTCAGTTGTTAGATAACGCCTATAAGTGATATCATACTATATGTCTTTTTCTTTCTGACTTACGGCATGTTCTGAGATTATATCTAGGCTCATAAATGGTGCCTCAACGAGCAGTGTTTCACTGTTTTCCATAGCTAATATCCCATTATGTACATGGACCACTTCTTCTTTATCCATTCATCCATTGATGGACATTTTGGTTGCTTCCGTGTCTTGGCTATTGTGAAAAATCCTGCAGTGAAGCTGTTGCAGCCTGTGCCTTCTCGACTCTGGTATTTTCAGGTGAGAGGTTCAGCGGTTGACCTGCTGAATGGAATGCTGGCTCAATTTTTACTTTTAAACACAGCTCCTTTCTGTTCTCACTATTGGCTCTTACCACTTTACATCTCACCAGCGGCTAGAGGGTACACAGTTCTCTAAAACCCCTTCAGCATTTATTGTTTGTAGACCTTTGGCTGATGGTAGTTGACGTGTGTGTGTTGAAATCTTTTTGTAGGCTAGATTTGCATGAGTTTAAAAATTTATGTTGTTGAGCTTTTATCCATTTTCCTTGCTTTTAGAAAAATAAGGAGTAAAATTTACCTCTTCCTACTATCTCCTTGAAAATTTTGCCAGTTGTGAATTTTTGAGGGCAGTTGTCCTTTACTGTCCTGAGTCCTTGTGAATGTTAAGTGACCGTTAGCTGTGGTTTTAAAGCCGCTCTTGTGGGAAACGGCCACAAGGCGGCAGCATTTCTACATTTCCAACTCTGGGTTTTTGGGCAACAGAGGGTTCCTGGAAATCGTGTTTGTAAGCTGCAAATTAGAGCAGAATGTGCCACGGCAAACTCCCAAGAGCTTATATCTCCTTACTTCTTGTTTGTTTTTTACATTTAATTTTTATTTATTATCACAGCAAATTGGATAAAAATACGGTGTTTTTTCCAGGTGTACAGAATCTGGTTCATTATATCGATGTATTGATCTATTCATCTTTGGATCCTTTCCCGTGTAGGTTATTACAGAGTGTTGAGTACACCTCTTTTAGCATTCTATAGGTATTTTGTGATTATATATTTCATATGTATTACTACATGTCCGTTAACCCCCATATCCTAATTCATACATTCCTTACACCTTTCCATTTGGTTAAACATAATTTGGGTTTCTGAATCTATGAGTGTCCTTCTCTTGGAAATTATTTCATGGGTATCAATTTTTAGGTAACACCTATAAGTGATGTAATAGGATATCTGTCTTTCGTTTTCTTTCTTACTTCAGGTAGGGTGATTATCTCTAGATCCTTCTATGGTGGTGCCAACGGCATTGTTCCATGCTTTTCCATGGCTAATATTCCATTGTGTACATGGACCACTTCTTCTTGGTGCATTTTTCTGTTGATGGACATTTTGGTTTCTTCCAGCTCTTGGCTATGGTACATGTTGCTGCAGTAAAGGATCGCCAGCCTGTGTCTTTTTGATTCAGGTCTACTCAGCGGATAGGCCCATCAGTGGGCCTACCAGATCACATAGTAGCTCAAGTTTTACCTTTAAACACACCTCCATTTTGTTCTCTGTACTGGCTCTTACCAGGTTACATCCCATCAGCAGCTAGAGGGTACACAGTTCTCTAAAACCCCTTCAGCATTTATACTATGTAGACTTTTTTGCTGATGATCCTTCTGACGGCTGTGAGGTGAATGTGTTTCTAGACTGGATTTGCATGGCTTTATTAATTCCTGACGTTGAGCGTTTCTCCATGCCTTTTTCTATAACAAAAAAAAGAGACAGAATATAAAATGTGCATAAAATATGCCTCTTGAAATTGTCGTTTTGAAATATGGATGTCTTTTGAGAGTTTTGCTCGATTTACGACCGAAGGATTGTTTTGAGGACAGGTGTCATTTACAGGCCTGCAATTATTTTGACTGTCAAGTAACCATTACAGCTGCAGTTAGAGCTGCTGTTGTGTGAAACGGCCACAAGGCGGCAGCAGTTCTCATTAACCAAATCTGGTTACTAGGGAAACAGAGCCTCAATGGAAGTCCTGTTCTAGGTTGCAAATTAGAATGGAATGGGCCAGGAAAAAGCCCCTTATGTTTATATGTCACTAAATATTGTTCTTTTTTTAAAATTTAATTTTCATTGTTTATCACAGCAAGTGTGATTACAATGTTTTGCTTGTCTTAGGTGTGCAAGATGTGGTTGTTTTCCACATATACATATCTCTTTTCTTCTTTGGATCCTTTTCCCATTTTAGGTTATGACACAATGTTGAGTAGTCTTCTCTTGGTATTCCGTAGGTCTTTGGTGATTATATACTTCTCCTGTGTTTGTATATCTCTGTTAACTCTGACATCCTAATGTATCCAATCCTCACACCTTTCCATTGGTGAACCATAAGTTTGTTTAATGAATCTGTGATTGCCTTTCTCTGTGGAAATATCTTCACTGGTATCAATTTTTAGGTAACACCTATAAGTGATATCACAGGATACGTGTCTTTCGCTTTCTGACTTACTACAAGTTGCGTGATTACTTCTAGACTCATCTATGGTGATGCAAATGGCATTGTGTCATTTTTTTCCTTGGCTAATATTCCATCTGTACGTGGACCAGTTTTTCTTTGTCCACTCACCTGTTGATGGACTTTTTGGTTGCTTCCATGTCTTGGTTATTGTAACACTGCTGAAATGCACATTTGCCTGCCTGTGTCTTTCAATTATGTCTTCTTCGGTTATAGGCCCAGGAGAGGGCCTGTTGGATCATATGGTAGCAAAATGTTTACCTTGTAAAGACGTCTCCATTCTGTTCTCATTAGTGGCTCTTACCAGGTTATGTTCCACTTAAATTTGAGGGTATGCCCTTGTCCACAACCCTTTCAGCATTTATTGTTTGTAGTTTTTCTGCTGATGTTTATTCTGACAGGTGTGAGCTGACACCTCTTTGAGGTTGGATTTGCATGCATCTCATAATCCCTTGAAATTGAACTTTCAGGCATGTCCTCTTTTTTTTCAAGCTGTGAGTAACGCTTACCTCTTCAAATGGTTTTCTTGAAGTATGTGTCACATTTTGAAATATTTTGGCCATTACCTCCCTGAAGACATTCTGAGGGCAGGTTTCATTTACAGCCCTCCAGTACTTGTGCATATGAAGTGACCATTAGCACAGGTTTTAAAGCTGCTGTTGCAGGTATCGGCCATTGGGCGGCAGCATTTCTCCTTTCCCCATTCAGGGAACTACGGAAAGAGTCCTTCCTGCCAGTGGTGTTCCTCAGTTGTATATTAGAGAGGAATGTGCCCGGACAAACCCCCAAAAGCTGATGTCTCCTTACTTACGTTTGGTTTCTAAATTGAAATTATATATTTTTTTTTATTGGAGTAATATTCCATTGTGTACATGGACCACTTCTTCTTTGTGCCTTCCTCTGTTGACAGACATTTTTGTTGCTTCCAAGTGTTGGCTGTGGTAAATATTGCTGGAGTGCAGGATTGCCACCCTGTGTCTTTTTGATTCTCATCCTCTCAGGTGATAGGCCCAGCAGTGGATATGCTTGATTGAATGGTAGCTCAATATTTACCATATCAAGGCACCTCCTTTGTGGTTTCATTACTGGTTCTTACCATGTCCCACTGAGAAACGAGGGTGCATATTTCTCCACAACCCCTTCAGCATTTATTGTTTGCAGAATTTTTGCTGATGGCCATTATGACTGGTGTGAGCTGATAGGTTTTTGTAATTTGGATTTGCATGTCTTTAATAATTCCTAATGTTCAGCATTTTTCCATGCTTTGTTTTCTTTCTGTTAAACAAAAACAGAAAAAAACTGTGAGTACAATAAACCACTTGAAGTGGTCTTCTGGGAAGGCTGCCCTGTTTTGAATTTTTCGTCAATTTTTGACCCCAGGATTTTTTTGAGAACAGGTGACATTTACAGGCTTGTAATGAGTGTGAATATTTAGTGACCACTACTACTGGCTTTAAAGGTGCTGTTGGGGGAAACGGCCACAAGGTGGCAGCATTTCTCCGTTCCCAAAACTGGTTTCTAGGGCAGCACAGCCTTTCTGGAAGTTGTGTTCCCAGGTTGTAAATTAGAATGGAATGTGCTAGGAAAAAAACCCGTAAGTTAATATTCCATTATTTCTTGTTCGACTTTTTAGTCTTTTTAAATCGAGGTAATATTTAGAATATTGTTTGTCCTAGGTGTATACAATCTGGTTCATTTGTACATTACATACACACACACACACACACACACACACACACACACATGTAATATATTCATGTACAGATACTCTTCCCATGTAAATTATTGCAGAGTGCTCCATTGACCTCCCTTGCTATATGGTCGGTCTCTTTGATAAATGTATTTAGTAGGTATTTGTACACATATGGTAACCCTAATCTTAATTTTCCATACCACCCACCTTTCCATTTACATAAGAATAGTTTGTTTTCTAAGTCTGTGAGTTTCTTTCTCTGTGAAAATGCTATCATTTTTGTCAGTTGTTAGATAACGCCTATAAGTGATATCATACTATATGTCTTTTTCTTTCTGACTTACGGCATGTTCTGAGATTATATCTAGGCTCATAAATGGTGCCTCAACGAGCAGTGTTTCACTGTTTTCCATGGCTAATATCCCATTATGTACATGGACCACTTCTTCTTTATCCATTCATCCATTGATGGACATTTTGGTTGCTTCCGTGTCTTGGCTATTGTGAAAAATCCTGCAGTGAAGCTGTTGCAGCCTGTGCCTTCTCGACTCTGGTATTTTCAGGTGAGAGGTTCAGCGGTTGACCTGCTGAATGGAATGCTGGCTCAATTTTTACTTTTAAACACAGCTCCTTTCTGTTCTCACTATTGGCTCTTACCACTTTACATCTCACCAGCGGCTAGAGGGTACACAGTTCTCTAAAACCCCTTCAGCATTTATTGTTTGTAGACCTTTGGCTGATGGTAGTTGACGTGTGTGTGTTGAAATCTTTTTGTAGGCTAGATTTGCATGAGTTTAAAAATTTATGTTGTTGAGCTTTTATCCATTTTCCTTGTTTTTAGAAAAATAAGGAGTAAAATTTACCTCTTCCTACTATCTCCTTGAAAATTTTGTCAGTTGTGAATTTTTGAGGGCAGTTGTCCTTTACTGTCCTGAGTCCTTGTGAATGTTAAGTGACCGTTAGCTGTGGTTTTAAAGCCGCTCTTGTGGGAAACGGCCACAAGGCGGCAGCATTTCTACATTTCCAACTCTGGGTTTTTGGGCAACAGAGGGTTCCTGGAAATCGTGTTTGTAAGCTGCAAATTAGAGCAGAATGTGCCACGGCAAACTCCCAAGAGCTTATATCTCCTTACTTCTTGTTTGTTTTTTACATTTAATTTTTATTTATTATCACAGCAAATTGGATAAAAATACGGTGTTTTTTCCAGGTGTACGGAATCTGGTTCATTATATCGATGTATTGATCTATTCATCTTTGGATCCTTTCCCGTGTAGGTTATTACAGAGTGTTGAGTACACCTCTTTTAGCATTCTATAGGTATTTTGTGATTATATATTTCATATGTATTACTACATGTCCGTTAACCCCCATATCCTAATTCATACATTCCTTACACCTTTCCATTTGGTTAAACATAATTTGGGTTTCTGAATCTATGAGTGTCCTTCTCTTGGAAATTATTTCATGGGTATCAATTTTTAGGTAACACCTATAAGTGATGTAATAGGATATCTGTCTTTCGTTTTCTTTCTTACTTCAGGTAGGGTGATTATCTCTAGATCCTTCTATGGTGGTGCCAACGGCATTGTTCCATGCTTTTCCATGGCTAATATTCCATTGTGTACATGGACCACTTCTTCTTGGTGCATTTTTCTGTTGATGGACATTTTGGTTTCTTCCAGCTCTTGGCTATGGTACATGTTGCTGCAGTGAAGGATCGCCAGCCTGTGTCTTTTTGATTCAGGTCTACTCAGCGGATAGGCCCATCAGTGGGCCTACCAGATCACATAGTAGCTCAAGTTTTACCTTTAAACACACCTCCATTTTGTTCTCTGTACTGGCTCTTACCAGGTTACATCCCATCAGCAGCTAGAGGGTACACAGTTCTCTAAAACCCCTTCAGCATTTATACTATGTAGACTTTTTTGCTGATGATCCTTCTGACGGCTGTGAGGTGAATGTGTTTCTAGACTGGATTTGCATGGCTTTATTAATTCCTGACGTTGAGCGTTTCTCCATGCCTTTTTCTATAACAAAAAAAAGAGACAGAATATAAAATGTGCATAAAATATGCCTCTTGAAATTGTCGTTTTGAAATATGGATGTCTTTTGAGAGTTTTGCTCGATTTACGACCGAAGGATTGTTTTGAGGACAGGTGTCATTTACAGGCCTGCAATTATTTTGACTGTCAAGTAACCATTACAGCTGCAGTTAGAGCTGCTGTTGTGTGAAACGGCCACAAGGCGGCAGCAGTTCTCATTAACCAAATCTGGTTACTAGGGAAACAGAGCCTCAATGGAAGTCCTGTTCTAGGTTGCAAATTAGAATGGAATGGGCCAGGAAAAAGCCCCTTATGTTTATATGTCACTAAATATTGTTCTTTTTTTAAAATTTAATTTTCATTGTTTATCACAGCAAGTGTGATTACAATGTTTTGCTTGTCTTAGGTGTGCAAGATGTGGTTGTTTTCCACATATACATATCTCTTTTCTTCTTTGGATCCTTTTCCCATTTTAGGTTATGACACAATGTTGAGTAGTCTTCTCTTGGTATTCTGTAGGTCTTTGGTGATTATATACTTCTCCTGTGTTTGTATATCTCTGTTAACTCTGACATCCTAATGTATCCAATCCTCACACCTTTCCATTGGTGAACCATAAGTTTGTTTAATGAATCTGTGATTGCCTTTCTCTGTGGAAATATCTTCACTGATATCAATTTTTAGGTAACACCTATAAGTGATATCACAGGATACGTGTCTTTCGCTTTCTGACTTACTACAAGTTGCGTGATTACTTCTAGACTCATCTATGGTGATGCAAATGGCATTGTGTCATTTTTTTCCTTGGCTAATATTCCATCTGTACGTGGACCAGTTTTTCTTTGTCCACTCACCTGTTGATGGACTTTTTGGTTGCTTCCATGTCTTGGTTATTGTAACACTGCTGAAATGCACATTTGCCTGCCTGTGTCTTTCAATTATGTCTTCTTCGGTTATAGGCCCAGGAGAGGGCCTGTTGGATCATATGGTAGCAAAATGTTTACCTTGTAAAGGCGTCTCCATTCTGTTCTCATTAGTGGCTCTTACCAGGTTATGTTCCACTTAAATTTGAGGGTATGCCCTTGTCCACAACCCTTTCAGCATTTATTGTTTGTAGTTTTTCTGCTGATGTTTATTCTGACAGGTGTGAGCTGACACCTCTTTGAGGTTGGATTTGCATGCATCTCATAATCCCTTGAAATTGAACTTTCAGGCATGTCCTCTTTTTTTTCAAGCTGTGAGTAACGCTTACCTCTTCAAATGGTTTTCTTGAAGTATGTGTCACATTTTGAAATATTTTGGCCATTACCTCCCTGAAGACATTCTGAGGGCAGGTTTCATTTACAGCCCTCCAGTACTTGTGCATATGAAGTGACCATTAGCACAGGTTTTAAAGCTGCTGTTGCAGGTATCGGCCATTGGGCGGCAGCATTTCTCCTTTCCCCATTCAGGGAACTACGGAAAGAGTCCTTCCTGCCAGTGGTGTTCCTCAGTTGTATATTAGAGAGGAATGTGCCCGGACAAACCCCCAAAAGCTGATGTCTCCTTACTTACGTTTGGTTTCTAAATTGAAATTATATATTTTTTTTTATTGGAGTAATATTCCATTGTGTACATGGACCACTTCTTCTTTGTGCCTTCCTCTGTTGACAGACATTTTTGTTGCTTCCAAGTGTTGGCTGTGGTAAATATTGCTGGAGTGCAGGATTGCCACCCTGTGTCTTTTTGATTCTCATCCTCTCAGGTGATAGGCCCAGCAGTGGGTATGCTTGATTGAATGGTAGCTCAATATTTACCATATCAAGGCACCTCCTTTGTGGTTTCATTACTGGTTCTTACCATGTCCCACTGAGAAACGAGGGTGCACATTTCTCCACAACCCCTTCAGCATTTATTGTTTGCAGAATTTTTGCTGATGGCCATTATGACTGGTGTGAGCTGATAGGTTTTTGTAATTTGGATTTGCATGTCTTTAATAATTCCTAATGTTCAGCATTTTTCCATGCTTTGTTTTCTTTCTGTTAAACAAAAACAGAAAAAAACTGTGAGTACAATAAACCACTTGAAGTGGTCTTCTGGGAAGGCTGCCCTGTTTTGAATTTTTCGTCAATTTTTGACCCCAGGATTTTTTTGAGAACAGGTGACATTTACAGGCTTGTAATGAGTGTGAATATTTAGTGACCACTACTACTGGCTTTAAAGGTGCTGTTGGGGGAAACGGCCACAAGGTGGCAGCATTTCTCCGTTCCCAAAACTGGTTTCTAGGGCAGCACAGCCTTTCTGGAAGTTGTGTTCCCAGGTTGTAAATTAGAATGGAATGTGCTAGGAAAAAAACCCGTAAGTTAATATTCCATTATTTCTTGTTGGACTTTTTAGTCTTTTTAAATCGAGGTAATATTTAGAATATTGTTTGTCCTAGGTGTATACAATCTGGTTCATTTGTACATTACATACACACACACACACACACACACACACACACACATGTAATATATTCATGTACAGATACTCTTCCCATGTAAATTATTGCAGAGTGCTCCATTGACCTCCCTTGCTATATGGTCGGTCTCTTTGATAAATGTATTTAGTAGGTATTTGTACACATATGGTAACCCTAATCTTAATTTTCCATACCACCCACCTTTCCATTTACATAAGAATAGTTTGTTTTCTAAGTCTGTGAGTTTCTTTCTCTGTGAAAATGCTATCATTTTTGTCAGTTGTTAGATAACGCCTATAAGTGATATCATACTATATGTCTTTTTCTTTCTGACTTACGGCATGTTCTGAGATTATATCTAGGCTCATAAATGGTGCCTCAACGAGCAGTGTTTCACTGTTTTCCATAGCTAATATCCCATTATGTACATGGACCACTTCTTCTTTATCCATTCATCCATTGATGGACATTTTGGTTGCTTCCGTGTCTTGGCTATTGTGAAAAATCCTGCAGTGAAGCTGTTGCAGCCTGTGCCTTCTCGACTCTGGTATTTTCAGGTGAGAGGTTCAGCGGTTGACCTGCTGAATGGAATGCTGGCTCAATTTTTACTTTTAAACACAGCTCCTTTCTGTTCTCACTATTGGCTCTTACCACTTTACATCTCACCAGCGGCTAGAGGGTACACAGTTCTCTAAAACCCCTTCAGCATTTATTGTTTGTAGACCTTTGGCTGATGGTAGTTGACGTGTGTGTGTTGAAATCTTTTTGTAGGCTAGATTTGCATGAGTTTAAAAATTTATGTTGTTGAGCTTTTATCCATTTTCCTTGCTTTTAGAAAAATAAGGAGTAAAATTTACCTCTTCCTACTATCTCCTTGAAAATTTTGCCAGTTGTGAATTTTTGAGGGCAGTTGTCCTTTACTGTCCTGAGTCCTTGTGAATGTTAAGTGACCGTTAGCTGTGGTTTTAAAGCCGCTCTTGTGGGAAACGGCCACAAGGCGGCAGCATTTCTACATTTCCAACTCTGGGTTTTTGGGCAACAGAGGGTTCCTGGAAATCGTGTTTGTAAGCTGCAAATTAGAGCAGAATGTGCCACGGCAAACTCCCAAGAGCTTATATCTCCTTACTTCTTGTTTGTTTTTTACATTTAATTTTTATTTATTATCACAGCAAATTGGATAAAAATACGGTGTTTTTTCCAGGTGTACGGAATCTGGTTCATTATATCGATGTATTGATCTATTCATCTTTGGATCCTTTCCCGTGTAGGTTATTACAGAGTGTTGAGTACACCTCTTTTAGCATTCTATAGGTATTTTGTGATTATATATTTCATATGTATTACTACATGTCCGTTAACCCCCATATCCTAATTCATACATTCCTTACACCTTTCCATTTGGTTAAACATAATTTGGGTTTCTGAATCTATGAGTGTCCTTCTCTTGGAAATTATTTCATGGGTATCAATTTTTAGGTAACACCTATAAGTGATGTAACAGGATATCTGTCTTTCGTTTTCTTTCTTACTTCAGGTAGGGTGATTATCTCTAGATCCTTCTATGGTGGTGCCAACGGCATTGTTCCATGCTTTTCCATGGCTAATATTCCATTGTGTACATGGACCACTTCTTCTTGGTGCATTTTTCTGTTGATGGACATTTTGGTTTCTTCCAGCTCTTGGCTATGGTACATGTTGCTGCAGTGAAGGATCGCCAGCCTGTGTCTTTTTGATTCAGGTCTACTCAGCGGATAGGCCCATCAGTGGGCCTACCAGATCACATAGTAGCTCAAGTTTTACCTTTAAACACACCTCCATTTTGTTCTCTGTACTGGCTCTTACCAGGTTACATCCCATCAGCAGCTAGAGGGTACACAGTTCTCTAAAACCCCTTCAGCATTTATACTATGTAGACTTTTTTGCTGATGATCCTTCTGACGGCTGTGAGGTGAATGTGTTTCTAGACTGGATTTGCATGGCTTTATTAATTCCTGACGTTGAGCGTTTCTCCATGCCTTTTTCTATAACAAAAAAAAGAGACAGAATATAAAATGTGCATAAAATATGCCTCTTGAAATTGTCGTTTTGAAATATGGATGTCTTTTGAGAGTTTTGCTCGATTTACGACCGAAGGATTGTTTTGAGGACAGGTGTCATTTACAGGCCTGCAATTATTTTGACTGTCAAGTAACCATTACAGCTGCAGTTAGAGCTGCTGTTGTGTGAAACGGCCACAAGGCGGCAGCAGTTCTCATTAACCAAATCTGGTTACTAGGGAAACAGAGCCTCAATGGAAGTCCTGTTCTAGGTTGCAAATTAGAATGGAATGGGCCAGGAAAAAGCCCCTTATGTTTATATGTCACTAAATATTGTTCTTTTTTTAAAATTTAATTTTCATTGTTTATCACAGCAAGTGTGATTACAATGTTTTGCTTGTCTTAGGTGTGCAAGATGTGGTTGTTTTCCACATATACATATCTCTTTTCTTCTTTGGATCCTTTTCCCATTTTAGGTTATGACACAATGTTGAGTAGTCTTCTCTTGGTATTCCGTAGGTCTTTGGTGATTATATACTTCTCCTGTGTTTGTATATCTCTGTTAACTCTGACATCCTAATGTATCCAATCCTCACACCTTTCCATTGGTGAACCATAAGTTTGTTTAATGAATCTGTGATTGCCTTTCTCTGTGGAAATATCTTCACTGGTATCAATTTTTAGGTAACACCTATAAGTGATATCACAGGATACGTGTCTTTCGCTTTCTGACTTACTACAAGTTGCGTGATTACTTCTAGACTCATCTATGGTGATGCAAATGGCATTGTGTCATTTTTTTCCTTGGCTAATATTCCATCTGTACGTGGACCAGTTTTTCTTTGTCCACTCACCTGTTGATGGACTTTTTGGTTGCTTCCATGTCTTGGTTATTGTAACACTGCTGAAATGCACATTTGCCTGCCTGTGTCTTTCAATTATGTCTTCTTCGGTTATAGGCCCAGGAGAGGGCCTGTTGGATCATATGGTAGCAAAATGTTTACCTTGTAAAGGCGTCTCCATTCTGTTCTCATTAGTGGCTCTTACCAGGTTATGTTCCACTTAAATTTGAGGGTATGCCCTTGTCCACAACCCTTTCAGCATTTATTGTTTGTAGTTTTTCTGCTGATGTTTATTCTGACAGGTGTGAGCTGACACCTCTTTGAGGTTGGATTTGCATGCATCTCATAATCCCTTGAAATTGAACTTTCAGGCATGTCCTCTTTTTTTTCAAGCTGTGAGTAACGCTTACCTCTTCAAATGGTTTTCTTGAAGTATGTGTCACATTTTGAAATATTTTGGCCATTACCTCCCTGAAGACATTCTGAGGGCAGGTTTCATTTACAGCCCTCCAGTACTTGTGCATATGAAGTGACCATTAGCACAGGTTTTAAAGCTGCTGTTGCAGGTATCGGCCATTGGGCGGCAGCATTTCTCCTTTCCCCATTCAGGGAACTACGGAAAGAGTCCTTCCTGCCAGTGGTGTTCCTCAGTTGTATATTAGAGAGGAATGTGCCCGGACAAACCCCCAAAAGCTGATGTCTCCTTACTTACGTTTGGTTTCTAAATTGAAATTATATATTTTTTTTTATTGGAGTAATATTCCATTGTGTACATGGACCACTTCTTCTTTGTGCCTTCCTCTGTTGACAGACATTTTTGTTGCTTCCAAGTGTTGGCTGTGGTAAATATTGCTGGAGTGCAGGATTGCCACCCTGTGTCTTTTTGATTCTCATCCTCTCAGGTGATAGGCCCAGCAGTGGATATGCTTGATTGAATGGTAGCTCAATATTTACCATATCAAGGCACCTCCTTTGTGGTTTCATTACTGGTTCTTACCATGTCCCACTGAGAAACGAGGGTGCATATTTCTCCACAACCCCTTCAGCATTTATTGTTTGCAGAATTTTTGCTGATGGCCATTATGACTGGTGTGAGCTGATAGGTTTTTGTAATTTGGATTTGCATGTCTTTAATAATTCCTAATGTTCAGCATTTTTCCATGCTTTGTTTTCTTTCTGTTAAACAAAAACAGAAAAAAACTGTGAGTACAATAAACCACTTGAAGTGGTCTTCTGGGAAGGCTGCCCTGTTTTGAATTTTTCGTCAATTTTTGACCCCAGGATTTTTTTGAGAACAGGTGACATTTACAGGCTTGTAATGAGTGTGAATATTTAGTGACCACTACTACTGGCTTTAAAGGTGCTGTTGGGGGAAACGGCCACAAGGTGGCAGCATTTCTCCGTTCCCAAAACTGGTTTCTAGGGCAGCACAGCCTTTCTGGAAGTTGTGTTCCCAGGTTGTAAATTAGAATGGAATGTGCTAGGAAAAAAACCCGTAAGTTAATATTCCATTATTTCTTGTTCGACTTTTTAGTCTTTTTAAATCGAGGTAATATTTAGAATATTGTTTGTCCTAGGTGTATACAATCTGGTTCATTTGTACATTACATACACACACACACACACACACACACACACACACACATGTAATATATTCATGTACAGATACTCTTCCCATGTAAATTATTGCAGAGTGCTCCATTGACCTCCCTTGCTATATGGTCGGTCTCTTTGATAAATGTATTTAGTAGGTATTTGTACACATATGGTAACCCTAATCTTAATTTTCCATACCACCCACCTTTCCATTTACATAAGAATAGTTTGTTTTCTAAGTCTGTGAGTTTCTTTCTCTGTGAAAATGCTATCATTTTTGTCAGTTGTTAGATAACACCTATAAGTGATATCATACTATATGTCTTTTTCTTTCTGACTTACGGCATGTTCTGAGATTATATCTAGGCTCATAAATGGTGCCTCAACGAGCAGTGTTTCACTGTTTTCCATGGCTAATATCCCATTATGTACATGGACCACTTCTTCTTTATCCATTCATCCATTGATGGACATTTTGGTTGCTTCCGTGTCTTGGCTATTGTGAAAAATCCTGCAGTGAAGCTGTTGCAGCCTGTGCCTTCTCGACTCTGGTATTTTCAGGTGAGAGGTTCAGCGGTTGACCTGCTGAATGGAATGCTGGCTCAATTTTTACTTTTAAACACAGCTCCTTTCTGTTCTCACTATTGGCTCTTACCACTTTACATCTCACCAGCGGCTAGAGGGTACACAGTTCTCTAAAACCCCTTCAGCATTTATTGTTTGTAGACCTTTGGCTGATGGTAGTTGACGTGTGTGTGTTGAAATCTTTTTGTAGGCTAGATTTGCATGAGTTTAAAAATTTATGTTGTTGAGCTTTTATCCATTTTCCTTGTTTTTAGAAAAATAAGGAGTAAAATTTACCTCTTCCTACTATCTCCTTGAAAATTTTGTCAGTTGTGAATTTTTGAGGGCAGTTGTCCTTTACTGTCCTGAGTCCTTGTGAATGTTAAGTGACCGTTAGCTGTGGTTTTAAAGCCGCTCTTGTGGGAAACGGCCACAAGGCGGCAGCATTTCTACATTTCCAACTCTGGGTTTTTGGGCAACAGAGGGTTCCTGGAAATCGTGTTTGTAAGCTGCAAATTAGAGCAGAATGTGCCACGGCAAACTCCCAAGAGCTTATATCTCCTTACTTCTTGTTTGTTTTTTACATTTAATTTTTATTTATTATCACAGCAAATTGGATAAAAATACGGTGTTTTTTCCAGGTGTACGGAATCTGGTTCATTATATCGATGTATTGATCTATTCATCTTTGGATCCTTTCCCGTGTAGGTTATTACAGAGTGTTGAGTACACCTCTTTTAGCATTCTATAGGTATTTTGTGATTATATATTTCATATGTATTACTACATGTCCGTTAACCCCCATATCCTAATTCATACATTCCTTACACCTTTCCATTTGGTTAAACATAATTTGGGTTTCTGAATCTATGAGTGTCCTTCTCTTGGAAATTATTTCATGGGTATCAATTTTTAGGTAACACCTATAAGTGATGTAACAGGATATCTGTCTTTCGTTTTCTTTCTTACTTCAGGTAGGGTGATTATCTCTAGATCCTTCTATGGTGGTGCCAACGGCATTGTTCCATGCTTTTCCATGGCTAATATTCCATTGTGTACATGGACCACTTCTTCTTGGTGCATTTTTCTGTTGATGGACATTTTGGTTTCTTCCAGCTCTTGGCTATGGTACATGTTGCTGCAGTGAAGGATCGCCAGCCTGTGTCTTTTTGATTCAGGTCTACTCAGCGGATAGGCCCATCAGTGGGCCTACCAGATCACATAGTAGCTCAAGTTTTACCTTTAAACACACCTCCATTTTGTTCTCTGTACTGGCTCTTACCAGGTTACATCCCATCAGCAGCTAGAGGGTACACAGTTCTCTAAAACCCCTTCAGCATTTATACTATGTAGACTTTTTTGCTGATGATCCTTCTGACGGCTGTGAGGTGAATGTGTTTCTAGACTGGATTTGCATGGCTTTATTAATTCCTGACGTTGAGCGTTTCTCCATGCCTTTTTCTATAACAAAAAAAAGAGACAGAATATAAAATGTGCATAAAATATGCCTCTTGAAATTGTCGTTTTGAAATATGGATGTCTTTTGAGAGTTTTGCTCGATTTACGACTGAAGGATTGTTTTGAGGACAGGTGTCATTTACAGGCCTGCAATTATTTTGACTGTCAAGTAACCATTACAGCTGCAGTTAGAGCTGCTGTTGTGTGAAACGGCCACAAGGCGGCAGCAGTTCTCATTAACCAAATCTGGTTACTAGGGAAACAGAGCCTCAATGGAAGTCCTGTTCTAGGTTGCAAATTAGAATGGAATGGGCCAGGAAAAAGCCCCTTATGTTTATATGTCACTAAATATTGTTCTTTTTTTAAAATTTAATTTTCATTGTTTATCACAGCAAGTGTGATTACAATGTTTTGCTTGTCTTAGGTGTGCAAGATGTGGTTGTTTTCCACATATACATATCTCTTTTCTTCTTTGGATCCTTTTCCCATTTTAGGTTATGACACAATGTTGAGTAGTCTTCTCTTGGTATTCTGTAGGTCTTTGGTGATTATATACTTCTCCTGTGTTTGTATATCTCTGTTAACTCTGACATCCTAATGTATCCAATCCTCACACCTTTCCATTGGTGAACCATAAGTTTGTTTAATGAATCTGTGATTGCCTTTCTCTGTGGAAATATCTTCACTGATATCAATTTTTAGGTAACACCTATAAGTGATATCACAGGATACGTGTCTTTCGCTTTCTGACTTACTACAAGTTGCGTGATTACTTCTAGACTCATCTATGGTGATGCAAATGGCATTGTGTCATTTTTTTCCTTGGCTAATATTCCATCTGTACGTGGACCAGTTTTTCTTTGTCCACTCACCTGTTGATGGACTTTTTGGTTGCTTCCATGTCTTGGTTATTGTAACACTGCTGAAATGCACATTTGCCTGCCTGTGTCTTTCAATTATGTCTTCTTCGGTTATAGGCCCAGGAGAGGGCCTGTTGGATCATATGGTAGCAAAATGTTTACCTTGTAAAGGCGTCTCCATTCTGTTCTCATTAGTGGCTCTTACCAGGTTATGTTCCACTTAAATTTGAGGGTATGCCCTTGTCCACAACCCTTTCAGCATTTATTGTTTGTAGTTTTTCTGCTGATGTTTATTCTGACAGGTGTGAGCTGACACCTCTTTGAGGTTGGATTTGCATGCATCTCATAATCCCTTGAAATTGAACTTTCAGGCATGTCCTCTTTTTTTTCAAGCTGTGAGTAACGCTTACCTCTTCAAATGGTTTTCTTGAAGTATGTGTCACATTTTGAAATATTTTGGCCATTACCTCCCTGAAGACATTCTGAGGGCAGGTTTCATTTACAGCCCTCCAGTACTTGTGCATATGAAGTGACCATTAGCACAGGTTTTAAAGCTGCTGTTGCAGGTATCGGCCATTGGGCGGCAGCATTTCTCCTTTCCCCATTCAGGGAACTACGGAAAGAGTCCTTCCTGCCAGTGGTGTTCCTCAGTTGTATATTAGAGAGGAATGTGCCCGGACAAACCCCCAAAAGCTGATGTCTCCTTACTTACGTTTGGTTTCTAAATTGAAATTATATATTTTTTTTTATTGGAGTAATATTCCATTGTGTACATGGACCACTTCTTCTTTGTGCCTTCCTCTGTTGACAGACATTTTTGTTGCTTCCAAGTGTTGGCTGTGGTAAATATTGCTGGAGTGCAGGATTGCCACCCTGTGTCTTTTTGATTCTCATCCTCTCAGGTGATAGGCCCAGCAGTGGGTATGCTTGATTGAATGGTAGCTCAATATTTACCATATCAAGGCACCTCCTTTGTGGTTTCATTACTGGTTCTTACCATGTCCCACTGAGAAACGAGGGTGCACATTTCTCCACAACCCCTTCAGCATTTATTGTTTGCAGAATTTTTGCTGATGGCCATTATGACTGGTGTGAGCTGATAGGTTTTTGTAATTTGGATTTGCATGTCTTTAATAATTCCTAATGTTCAGCATTTTTCCATGCTTTGTTTTCTTTCTGTTAAACAAAAACAGAAAAAAACTGTGAGTACAATAAACCACTTGAAGTGGTCTTCTGGGAAGGCTGCCCTGTTTTGAATTTTTCGTCAATTTTTGACCCCAGGATTTTTTTGAGAACAGGTGACATTTACAGGCTTGTAATGAGTGTGAATATTTAGTGACCACTACTACTGGCTTTAAAGGTGCTGTTGGGGGAAACGGCCACAAGGTGGCAGCATTTCTCCGTTCCCAAAACTGGTTTCTAGGGCAGCACAGCCTTTCTGGAAGTTGTGTTCCCAGGTTGTAAATTAGAATGGAATGTGCTAGGAAAAAAACCCGTAAGTTAATATTCCATTATTTCTTGTTCGACTTTTTAGTCTTTTTAAATCGAGGTAATATTTAGAATATTGTTTGTCCTAGGTGTATACAATCTGGTTCATTTGTACATTACATACACACACACACACACACACACACACACACATGTAATATATTCATGTACAGATACTCTTCCCATGTAAATTATTGCAGAGTGCTCCATTGACCTCCCTTGCTATATGGTCGGTCTCTTTGATAAATGTATTTAGTAGGTATTTGTACACATATGGTAACCCTAATCTTAATTTTCCATACCACCCACCTTTCCATTTACATAAGAATAGTTTGTTTTCTAAGTCTGTGAGTTTCTTTCTCTGTGAAAATGCTATCATTTTTGTCAGTTGTTAGATAACGCCTATAAGTGATATCATACTATATGTCTTTTTCTTTCTGACTTACGGCATGTTCTGAGATTATATCTAGGCTCATAAATGGTGCCTCAACGAGCAGTGTTTCACTGTTTTCCATGGCTAATATCCCATTATGTACATGGACCACTTCTTCTTTATCCATTCATCCATTGATGGACATTTTGGTTGCTTCCGTGTCTTGGCTATTGTGAAAAATCCTGCAGTGAAGCTGTTGCAGCCTGTGCCTTCTCGACTCTGGTATTTTCAGGTGAGAGGTTCAGCGGTTGACCTGCTGAATGGAATGCTGGCTCAATTTTTACTTTTAAACACAGCTCCTTTCTGTTCTCACTATTGGCTCTTACCACTTTACATCTCACCAGCGGCTAGAGGGTACACAGTTCTCTAAAACCCCTTCAGCATTTATTGTTTGTAGACCTTTGGCTGATGGTAGTTGACGTGTGTGTGTTGAAATCTTTTTGTAGGCTAGATTTGCATGAGTTTAAAAATTTATGTTGTTGAGCTTTTATCCATTTTCCTTGTTTTTAGAAAAATAAGGAGTAAAATTTACCTCTTCCTACTATCTCCTTGAAAATTTTGTCAGTTGTGAATTTTTGAGGGCAGTTGTCCTTTACTGTCCTGAGTCCTTGTGAATGTTAAGTGACCGTTAGCTGTGGTTTTAAAGCCGCTCTTGTGGGAAACGGCCACAAGGCGGCAGCATTTCTACATTTCCAACTCTGGGTTTTTGGGCAACAGAGGGTTCCTGGAAATCGTGTTTGTAAGCTGCAAATTAGAGCAGAATGTGCCACGGCAAACTCCCAAGAGCTTATATCTCCTTACTTCTTGTTTGTTTTTTACATTTAATTTTTATTTATTATCACAGCAAATTGGATAAAAATACGGTGTTTTTTCCAGGTGTACGGAATCTGGTTCATTATATCGATGTATTGATCTATTCATCTTTGGATCCTTTCCCGTGTAGGTTATTACAGAGTGTTGAGTACACCTCTTTTAGCATTCTATAGGTATTTTGTGATTATATATTTCATATGTATTACTACATGTCCGTTAACCCCCATATCCTAATTCATACATTCCTTACACCTTTCCATTTGGTTAAACATAATTTGGGTTTCTGAATCTATGAGTGTCCTTCTCTTGGAAATTATTTCATGGGTATCAATTTTTAGGTAACACCTATAAGTGATGTAATAGGATATCTGTCTTTCGTTTTCTTTCTTACTTCAGGTAGGGTGATTATCTCTAGATCCTTCTATGGTGGTGCCAACAGCATTGTTCCATGCTTTTCCATGGCTAATATTCCATTGTGTACATGGACCACTTCTTCTTGGTGCATTTTTCTGTTGATGGACATTTTGGTTTCTTCCAGCTCTTGGCTATGGTACATGTTGCTGCAGTGAAGGATCGCCAGCCTGTGTCTTTTTGATTCAGGTCTACTCAGCGGATAGGCCCATCAGTGGGCCTACCAGATCACATAGTAGCTCAAGTTTTACCTTTAAACACACCTCCATTTTGTTCTCTGTACTGGCTCTTACCAGGTTACATCCCATCAGCAGCTAGAGGGTACACAGTTCTCTAAAACCCCTTCAGCATTTATACTATGTAGACTTTTTTGCTGATGATCCTTCTGACGGCTGTGAGGTGAATGTGTTTCTAGACTGGATTTGCATGGCTTTATTAATTCCTGACGTTGAGCATTTCTCCATGCCTTTTTCTATAACAAAAAAAAGAGACAGAATATAAAATGTGCATAAAATATGCCTCTTGAAATTGTCGTTTTGAAATATGGATGTCTTTTGAGAGTTTTGCTCGATTTACGACCGAAGGATTGTTTTGAGGACAGGTGTCATTTACAGGCCTGCAATTATTTTGACTGTCAAGTAACCATTACAGCTGCAGTTAGAGCTGCTGTTGTGTGAAACGGCCACAAGGCGGCAGCAGTTCTCATTAACCAAATCTGGTTACTAGGGAAACAGAGCCTCAATGGAAGTCCTGTTCTAGGTTGCAAATTAGAATGGAATGGGCCAGGAAAAAGCCCCTTATGTTTATATGTCACTAAATATTGTTCTTTTTTTAAAATTTAATTTTCATTGTTTATCACAGCAAGTGTGATTACAATGTTTTGCTTGTCTTAGGTGTGCAAGATGTGGTTGTTTTCCACATATACATATCTCTTTTCTTCTTTGGATCCTTTTCCCATTTTAGGTTATGACACAATGTTGAGTAGTCTTCTCTTGGTATTCCGTAGGTCTTTGGTGATTATATACTTCTCCTGTGTTTGTATATCTCTGTTAACTCTGACATCCTAATGTATCCAATCCTCACACCTTTCCATTGGTGAACCATAAGTTTGTTTAATGAATCTGTGATTGCCTTTCTCTGTGGAAATATCTTCACTGGTATCAATTTTTAGGTAACACCTATAAGTGATATCACAGGATACGTGTCTTTCGCTTTCTGACTTACTACAAGTTGCGTGATTACTTCTAGACTCATCTATGGTGATGCAAATGGCATTGTGTCATTTTTTTCCTTGGCTAATATTCCATCTGTACGTGGACCAGTTTTTCTTTGTCCACTCACCTGTTGATGGACTTTTTGGTTGCTTCCATGTCTTGGTTATTGTAACACTGCTGAAATGCACATTTGCCTGCC
Organism: Grampus griseus; assembly: GCF_964374135.1. Lineage (NCBI taxonomy): Eukaryota > Metazoa > Chordata > Mammalia > Artiodactyla > Delphinidae > Grampus > Grampus griseus. The sequence goes on from NW_028133376.1 coordinate 328,725, forward strand.
TGTGTCTTTCAATTATGTCTTCTTCAGTTATAGGCCCAGGAGAGGGCCTGTTGGATCATATGGTAGCAAAATGTTTACCTTGTAAAGGCGTCTCCATTCTGTTCTCATTAGTGGCTCTTACCAGGTTATGTTCCACTTAAATTTGAGGGTATGCCCTTGTCCACAACCCTTTCAGCATTTATTGTTTGTAGTTTTTCTGCTGATGTTTATTCTGACAGGTGTGAGCTGACACCTCTTTGAGGTTGGATTTGCATGCATCTCATAATCCCTTGAAATTGAACTTTCAGGCATGTCCTCTTTTTTTTCAAGCTGTGAGTAACGCTTACCTCTTCAAATGGTTTTCTTGAAGTATGTGTCACATTTTGAAATATTTTGGCCATTACCTCCCTGAAGACATTCTGAGGGCAGGTTTCATTTACAGCCCTCCAGTACTTGTGCATATGAAGTGACCATTAGCACAGGTTTTAAAGCTGCTGTTGCAGGTATCGGCCATTGGGCGGCAGCATTTCTCCTTTCCCCATTCAGGGAACTACGGAAAGAGTCCTTCCTGCCAGTGGTGTTCCTCAGTTGTATATTAGAGAGGAATGTGCCCGGACAAACCCCCAAAAGCTGATGTCTCCTTACTTACGTTTGGTTTCTAAATTGAAATTATATATTTTTTTTTATTGGAGTAATATTCCATTGTGTACATGGACCACTTCTTCTTTGTGCCTTCCTCTGTTGACAGACATTTTTGTTGCTTCCAAGTGTTGGCTGTGGTAAATATTGCTGGAGTGCAGGATTGCCACCCTGTGTCTTTTTGATTCTCATCCTCTCAGGTGATAGGCCCAGCAGTGGGTATGCTTGATTGAATGGTAGCTCAATATTTACCATATCAAGGCACCTCCTTTGTGGTTTCATTACTGGTTCTTACCATGTCCCACTGAGAAACGAGGGTGCACATTTCTCCACAACCCCTTCAGCATTTATTGTTTGCAGAATTTTTGCTGATGGCCATTATGACTGGTGTGAGCTGATAGGTTTTTGTAATTTGGATTTGCATGTCTTTAATAATTCCTAATGTTCAGCATTTTTCCATGCTTTGTTTTCTTTCTGTTAAACAAAAACAGAAAAAAACTGTGAGTACAATAAACCACTTGAAGTGGTCTTCTGGGAAGGCTGCCCTGTTTTGAATTTTTCGTCAATTTTTGACCCCAGGATTTTTTTGAGAACAGGTGACATTTACAGGCTTGTAATGAGTGTGAATATTTAGTGACCACTACTACTGGCTTTAAAGGTGCTGTTGGGGGAAACGGCCACAAGGTGGCAGCATTTCTCCGTTCCCAAAACTGGTTTCTAGGGCAGCACAGCCTTTCTGGAAGTTGTGTTCCCAGGTTGTAAATTAGAATGGAATGTGCTAGGAAAAAAACCCGTAAGTTAATATTCCATTATTTCTTGTTCGACTTTTTAGTCTTTTTAAATCGAGGTAATATTTAGAATATTGTTTGTCCTAGGTGTATACAATCTGGTTCATTTGTACATTACATACACACACACACACACACATATGTAATATATTCATGTACAGATACTCTTCCCATGTAAATTATGGCAGAGTGCTCCATTGACCTCCCTTGCTATATGGTCGGTCTCTTTGATAAATGTATTTAGTAGGTATTTGTACACCTATGGTAACCCTAATCTTAATTTTCCATACCACCCACCTTTCCATTTACATAAGAATAGTTTGTTTTCTAAGTCTGTGAGTTTCTTTCTCTGTGAAAATGCTATCATTTTTGTCAGTTGTTAGATAACGCCTATAAGTGATATCATACTATATATCGTTTTCTTTCTGACTTACATCATGTTCTGAGATTATATCTAGGCTCATAAATGGTGCCTCAACGAGCAGTGTTTCACTGTTTTCCATGGCTAATATTCCATTATGTACATGGACCACTTCTTCTTTATCCATTCATCCATTGATGGACATTTTGGTTGCTTCCGTGTCTTGGCTATTGTGAAAAATCCTGCAGTGAAGCTGTTGCAGCCTGTGCCTTCTCGACTCTGCTATTTTCAGGTGAGAGGTTCAGTGGTTGACCTGCTGAATGGAATGCTGGCTCAATTTTTACTTTTAAACACAGCTCCTTTCTGTTCTCACTATTGGCTCTTACCACTTTACATCTCACCAGTGGCTAGAGGGTACACAGTTCTCTAAAACCCCTTCAGCATTTATTGTTTGTAGATTTTGGCTGATGGTAGTTGATGTGCATGAGTTGAAATCTTTTTGTAAGCTAGATTTGCATGAGTTTAAAAATTTATGTTGTTGAGCTTTTATCCATTTTCCTTGTTTTTAGAAAAATAATGAGTAAAATTTACCTCTTCCTACTATCTCCTTGAAAATTTTGCCAGTTGTGAATTTTTGAGGGCAGTTGTCCTTTACTGTCCTGAGTCCTTCTGAATGTTATGTGACAATTAGCTGTGGTTTTAAAGCCGCTCTTGTGGGAAACGGCCACAAGGCGGCAGCATATCTACATTTCCAACTCTGGGTTTTTGGGCAACAGAAGTTTCCTGGAAATCGTGTTTGTAAGCTGCAAATTAGAGCAGAATGTGCCACGGCAAACTCCCAAGAGCTTATATCTCCTTACTTCTTGTTTGTTTTTTACATTTAATTTTTATTTATTATCACAGCAAATTGGATAAAAATACGGTGTTTTTTCTAGGTGTACAGAATCTGGTTCATTATATCAATGTATCGATCTATATATCTTTGGATCCTTTCCCGTGTAGGTTATTACAGAGTGTTGATTACACCTCTTTTAGCATTCCATAGGTATTTTGTGATTATATATTTCATATGTATTACTACATGTCTGTTAACCCCCATATCGTAATTCATACATTCCTTACACCTTTCCATTTGGTTAAACATAATTTGGTTTTCTGAATCTATGAGTGTCCTTCTCTTGGAAAATATTTCATGGGTATCAATTTTTAGGTAACACCTATAAGTGATGTCATAGAATATATGTCTTTCATTTTCTTTCTTACTTCAGGTGGGGTGATTATCTCTAGATCCTTCTATGGTGATGCCATCGGCACTGTTCCATGCTTTTCCATGGCTAATATTCCATTGTGTACATGGACCACTTCTTCTTGGTGCATTTTTCTGTTGATGGACATTTTGGTTTCTTCCAAGTCTTGGCTATGGTACATGTTGCTCTAGTGAAGGATTGCCAGCCTGTGTCTTTTTGATTCTGGTCTACTCAGGTGATAGGCCCATCAGTGGGCCTACCAGATCACATGGTAGCTCAATTTTTACCTTTAAATGCACCTCCATTGTGTTCTCACTACTGGCTCTTACCAGGTGACATCCCACCAGCAGCTAGAGCGTACACAGTTCTCTAAAACCTCTTCAGCATTTATTCTCTGTAGACATTTTTGATGATGATCATTCTGACAGCTCTGAGGTGAATGTTTTTGTAGACTGGATTTGCATGGCTTTATTAGTTACTGATGTTGAGCCGTTTTCCTTGCCCTTTTTTTAACCAAAAAAAAGAGTGAAAGAAAAAGAAAGAGAAGACAAAATGAGCGAAAAGTATGCCTCTTGAAATTGTCATTTTAAAATGTGCATGTCTTTTGTCGTTTTAAAATGTGCACATCTTTTGAGTTTTTTGCTGGATTTATGTCCCAAGGATTTGTTTAGAGGGCAGGTGTCATTTACAGGCCTGCAATTATTTAGAATATCAGGTGAGCATTAGTGCTGTGTTTTTTTAACACCTTTTTAAGGGTATAATTGCTTTAGAATGGTGTGTTAGTTTCTATTTATAACCAAGTGAATCAGTTATACATATACATATGTTCCCATATCTCTTCCCTCTTGCATCTCCCTCCCTCCCACCCTCCCTATCCCACCCCTCCAGGCGGTCACAAAGCACGGAGCTGATATACCTGTTCTATGCGGCTGCTTCCCACTAGCTATCTGTCTTACGTTTGGTAGTGTATATATGTCCATGCCTCTCTCTCGCTTTGTCACAGCTCACCCTCCCCCCTCCCCATATCTTCAAGTCCGTTCTCCAGTAGGTCTGTGTATTTATTCCTGTCTTACCCCTCGGTTCTTCATGGTATTTTTTTCCTTAAATTCCATATATATATATGTTAGCATACGGTATTTGTCTTTCTCTTTCTGACTTACTTCACTCTGTATGACAGATCTAGGTCTATCCACCTCATTACAAATAGCTCAATTTCGTTTGTTTATGGCTGAGTAATATTCCAATGTATATATGTGTCACATCTTCTTTATCCATTCATCCGATGATGGGCACTTAGGTTGTTTCCATCTCCGGACTATTTTAAATAGAGCTGCAATGAACATTTTGGTACATGACTCTTTTTGAATTATGGTTTTCTCAGGGTGTATGCCCAGTAGTGGGATTGCTTGGTCATATGGTAGGTCTATTTGTTGTTTTCTAAGGAACCTCCATACTGTTCTCCATAGTGGCTGTACCAATTCACATTGCCACCAGCAGTGACGGAGTGTTCCCTTTTCTCCACACTCTCTCCAGCATTTATTGTTTCTAGATTTTTTGATGATGGCCATTCTGACTGGTGTGAGATGATATCTCATTGTAGTTTTGATTTGTATTTCCCTAATGATTAATGATGTTGAGTATTCTTTCATGTGTTTGTTGGCAGTCTGTATATCTTCTTTGGAGAAATGTCTATTTAGGTATTCTGCCCATTTTTGGATTGGGTTGTTGATTTTATTGTTATTGAGCTGAATGAGCTGCTTTTAATTTTGGGGAATTAATCCTTTGTCAGTTCCTTCATTTGCAAATATTTTCTCCCATTCTGAGGGTTGTCTTTTGGTCTTGTTTATGGTTTCCTTTGCTGTGCAAAAGCTTTGACGTTTCATTACGTCCCACTTGTTTATTTTTGTTTTTAATTCCATTTCTCTAGGAGGTGGGTCAAAAAGAATCTTGCTGTGATTTATGTCGTAGAGTGTTCTGCCTATGATTTCCTCTAAGTGTTTGATAGATCCTGGCCTTACATTTAGGTCTTTAATCCATTTTGAACTTATTTTTGTGTATGGTGTTAGGGAGTGATTTAATCTCATACTTTTACATGTAACCTTCCCGTTTCCCCAGCACCACTTATTGAAGAGGCTGTCCTTTCTCCACTGTACATTCCTGCCTCCTTGATCAAAGATAAGGTGACCATATGTGTGTGGGTTTATCTTTGGGCTTTCTATCCTGTTCCATTGATCTATCTTTCTGTTTTTGTGCCAGTACCATACTGTCTTGATTACTGTAGCTTTGTCATATAGTCTGAAGTCAGGGAGCCTGATTCCTCCAGCTTCGTTTTTCATTCTCAAGATTGCTTTGGCTATTCGGGGTCTTTTGTGTTTCCATACAAATTGTGAAACTTTTTGTTCTAGTTCTGTGAAAATTGCCAGTGGTAGTTTGATAGAGATTGCATTGAATCTGTAGATTGCTTTGGGTAGTAGAGTCATTTTCACAATGTTGATTCTTCCAATCCAAGAACATGGTATATCTCTCCATCTATTTGTATCATCTTTAACTTCTTTCATCAGTGTCTTATAATTTTCTGCATACAGTTCTTTTGTCTCCTTAGGTAGGTTTATTCCTAGATATTTCATTCTTTTTGTTGCAATGGTAAATGGGAGTGTTTTCTTGATTTCACTTTCAGATTTTTCATCATTAGTGTATAGGAATGCAAGAGATTTCTATGCATTAATTTTGTATCCTGCAACTTTACCAAATACATTGATTAGCTCTAGTAGTATTCTGGTAGCATTTTTAGGATTCTGTATGTATAGTATCATGTCATCTGCAAACAGTGACAACTTTACTTCTTCTTTTCCGGTTTGGATTCCTTTTCTTTCCTTTTCTTCTCTGATTGCTGTGGCTAAAACTTCCAATACTATATTGAATAAGAGTGGTGAGAGTGGGCAACCTTGTCTTTTTCCTGATCTTCGTGTAAATGCTTTCAGTTTTTCATCATTGAGGATGATGTTGGCTGTGGGTTTGTCATATATGGCCTTTATTATGTTGAGGAAAGTTCCTTCTATGCCTACTTTCTGCAGGGTTGTTATAAATGGGTGTTGAATTTTGTCAAAAGCTTTCTCTGTATCTATTGAGATGATCATATGATTTTTCTCCTTCAATTTGTTAATACGGTTTATCACATTGATTGACTTGCGTATATTGAAGAATCCATGCATTCCTGGAATAAACCCCACTTGATCATGGTGTATGATCCTTTTAATGTGCTGTTGGATTCTGTTTGCTAGTATTTTGTTGAGGATTTTTGCATCTATGTTCATCAGTGATATTGGCCTGTAGTTTTCTTTCTTTGTGACATCCTTGTGTGGTTTTGGTATTAAGGTGATGGTGGCCTCGTAGAATGAATTTGAGAGTGTTCCTCCCTCTGCTATATTTTGGAAGAGTTTGAGAAGGATAGGTCCTAGCTCGTCTCTAAATGTTTGATAGAATTCACCTGTGAAGCCATCTGGTCCTGGGCTTTTGTTTGTTGGAAGATTTTTAATCACAGTTTCAATTTCAGTGCTTGTGACTGGTCTGTTCATATTTTCTATTTCTTCCTGATTCAGTCTTGGCACGTTGTGCATTTCTAAGTATTTGTCCATTTCTTCCAGCTTGTCCATTTTATTGGCATAGCGTTGCTTGTAGTAATCTCTCATGATCTTTTGTATTTCTGCAGTGTCAGTTGTTACTTCTTTTTCATTTCTAATTCTATTGATTTGAGTCTTCTCCCTTTTTTTCGTGATGAGTCTGGCTAATGGTTTATCTATTTTGTTTATCTTCTCAAAGAACCAGCTTTTAGTTTTACTGATCTTTGCTATTGTTTCCTTCATTTCTTTTTCATTTATTTCTGATCTGATTTTTATGATTCTTCCCTTCTGCTAACTTTGGGTTTTTTTGTTCTTTCTCTAATTGCTTTAGGTGCAAGGTTAGGTTTTTTATTCGAGACGTTTACTGTTTCTTAAGGTGGGCTTGTATTGCTATAAACTTCCCTCTTAGAACTGCTTTTGCTGCATCCCATAGGTTTTGGGTCGTCGTGTCTCCATTGTCATTTGTTTCTAGGTATTTTGTTTTTTCCTCTTTGATTTCTTCAGTGATCACTTCATTATTAAATAGTGTATTGTTTAGCCTCCATGTGTTTGTATTTTTTACAGATCTTTTCCTGTAATTGATATCTAATTTTATGGCATTGTGGTTGGAAAAGATACTTGATGTAATTTCAATTTTCTTAAATTTTCCAAGGCTTGATTTGTGACCCAAGATATGATCTATCCTGGGGAATGTTCCATGAGCACTTGAGAAAAATGTGTATTCTGTTGATTTTGGATGGAGTGTCCTATAAATATCAATTAAGTCCATCTTGTTTAATGTATCATTTAAAGTTTGTGTTTCCTTATTTATTTTCATTTTGGATGATCTGTCCATTGGTGAAAGTGGGGTGTTAAAGTCCCCTACTATGAATGTGTTACTGTCGATTTCCCCTTTTATGGCTGTTAGTATTTGCCTTATGTATTGAGGTGCTCGTATGTTGGGTGCATAAATATTTACAATTGTTATATCTTCTTCTTGGATAGATCCCTTGATCATTATGTAGTGTCCTTCTTTGTCTCTTCTAGTAGTCTTTATTTTAAAGTCTATTTTGTCTGATATGAAAATTGCTACTGCAGCTTTCTTTTGGTTTTCATTTGCATGGATTATCTTTTTCCATCCCCTTACTTTCAGTCTGTATGTGTCTCTAGGTCTGAAGTGGGTCCCTTGTAGACAGCATATATAAGGGTCTTGTTTTTGTATCCATTCAGCCAATCTGTGTCTTTTGGTGGGAGCATTTAGTCCATTTACATTTAAGGTAATTATCAATATGTATGTTCGTATTCCCATTTTCTAAATTGTTTTGGGTTCGTTATTGTAGGTCTTTTCCTTCTCTTGTGATTCTTGCCTAGAGAAGTTCCTTTAGCATTTGTTGTAATGCTGGTTTGGTGGTGCTGAACTCTCTCAGCTTTTGCTTGTCTGTAAAGGTTTTAATTTCTCCATCCAATCTGAATGAGATCCTTGCTGGGTAGAGTAATCTTGGTTGCAGGTTTTTCTCTTTCATCACTTTCAGTATGTCCTGCCACTTCCTTCTGCCTTGCAGAGTTTCTGCTGAGAGATCAGCTGTTAACCTAATGGGGATTCCCTTGTGTCTTATGTGTTGTTTTTCCCTTGCTGCTTTTAATATGCTTTCTTTGTATTTAACTTTTGACAGTTTGATTAATGTATCTTGGTGTATTTCTCCTTGGATATATCCTGTATGGGTCCTGTATGGGACTCTCTGTGCTTCCTGGACTTGATTAACTATTTCCTTTCCCATATTAGGGAAGTTTTCAACTATAATCTCTTCAAATATTTTCTCAGTCCCTTTCTTTTTCTCTTCTTCTTCTGGAACCCCTATAATTCGAAGGTTGGCGCATTTAATGTTGTCCCAGAGGTCTTTGAGACTGTCCTCAGTTCTTTTCATTATTTTTTCTTTACTCTTCTCTGCAATAGTTTTTTCCAATATTTTATCTTCCAGGTCACTTATTCGTCCTTCTGCCTCAGTTATTCTGCTTTTGACCCCATCTAGAGTATTTTTCATTTCATTTATTGTGCTGTTCATCGTTGTTTGTTTCATCTTAAGTTCTTCTAGGTCCTTGTTAAATGTTTCTTGCATTTTGTCTATTCTATTTCCAAGATTTTGGATCACGTTTACTATCATTATTCTGAGTTCTTTTTCAGATAGACTGCCTATTTCCTCTTCATTTGTTAGGTCTGGTGCGTTTTTTTCTTGCTCCTTCATCTGCGATGTGTTTTTCTGTCTTCTCATTTTGCTTACCTTACTGTGTTTGGGGTTTCCTTTTTGCAGGCTGCAGGTTCATAGTTCCTGTTGTTTTTGGTGTCTGTCCCCAGTGGCTAAGGTTTGTTCAGTGTGTTGTGTAGGCTTCTTGGTGGAGGGGACTAGTGCCTGTATTCTGGTGGATGAAGCTGGATCTTGTCTCTCTGGTGGGCAGGTCCATGTCTGGTGGTATTTTGGGGTGTCTGTGGACTTATTATGATTTTAGGCAGCCTCTCTGCTAATGGGTGGGGTTGTGTCCCTGTTTGCTAGTTGTTTGGCATAGGGTGTCCAGCACTGTAACTTGCTGTTCGTTGAGTGCAGCTGGGTGCTGGCATTGAGATGGAGATCTCTGGGAGATTTTCGCCATTTGATATTTTGTGGAGCTGGGAGGTTTCTTGTTGACCAGTGTCCTGAAGTTGGCTCTCCCACCTCAGAGGCACAGCACTGACCCCTGGCTGCAGCACCAAAAGCCTTTCATCCACACAGCTCAGAATAAAAGGGAGAAAAATTAGAGAGAAAGAGTCAGTAGAAGTAGGAAGGAAGAAAGAAAAAAGAAAGAAAGAAAGAAAGAAAGAAAGGATGGATGAAAGAAAGAAAGAAGAAAAGAAGGAAAGAAAGAAAGGAGGGGGGAGGGAGAGAGGGAGGGCTGTGGGAGAAAGGAAGGAAGGAAGGAGGGAAGGAAGGAAGGAAATGAAGAAAGAAAGAAGATAAAGTAAAATAAAATAAAGTAAAATATAATAAAGTTATTAAATTAAAAGATAATAATTAAGAAAATACATTAAAAAGAAACAAAACGAATGGATAGAACCTTAGGACAAATGGTGGAAGAAAAGCAGTACACCAAAATCTCATACTGAAGCATACACATACACACTCACAAAAAGAGTAAAAGGGGAAAAAATCATAAATCTTGCTCTCAAAGTCTACCTCCTCAATTTGGGATGATTCATTGTCTATTCATGTATTCCACAGATGCAGGGTACATCAAGTTGATTGTGCAGCTTTAATCCGCTGCTTCTGAGGCTGCTGGGAGAGATTTCCCTTTCTCTTCTTTGTTCTCACAGCTCCCAGTGGCTCAGCTTTGGATTTGGCCCCGCCTCTGCGTGTAGGTCGCTGGAGGGCTTTTGTTTTTTGCTCAGACAGGATGGGGTTAAAGGAGCCGCTGATTCAGGGGCTCTGGCTCACTCAGGCTGAGGGGAGAGAGGGACGTGGAATGCGAGGCGAGCCTGTAACAGCAGAGGCCGGCATGACATTGCACCAGCCTGAGGCCCGCCGTGCGTTCTCCCAGGGAAGTTGTCCCTGGATCCCGGGAACCTGGCAGTCGTGGGCTGCACAGGCACCCTGGAAGGGAGGTGTGGATAGTGACTTGTGCTCGCACACAGGCCCCTTGGTGGTGGCAGCAGCAGCCTTAGCGTCTTCCTCCCGTCTCTGGGGTCCGTGCTTTTAGCCGCGGCTCGCGCCTGCCTCTGGGAACTGTGCTTTTAGCCACGGCTCATGCCCGTCTCAGGGGTCCATGCTTTTAGGCACGACTCACGCCCATCTCTGGGGTCCGTGCTTTTAGCCACGGCTCGCGCTGGTCTCTGGAGTTCCTTTAAGCAGTGCTCTTAATCCCATCTTAATCCCATCTCCAGGAAACAAAGAGGGAAGAAAAAGTCTCTTGCTTCTTCGGCAGCTCCAGAACTTTTCCTGGACTCCCTCCCGGCTAGCGTGGTGCACTAAACCCATCAGGCTGTGTTCACACAGCCAACACCATTTCTCTCCCTGCACTCTGACCAAAGCCCGCACCTCAGCTCGCAGCCCCGCCCGCACCTGCGGGTGAGCAGACAAGCCTCTCGGGCTGGCGAGCGCCGGTCGGCACCGATTCTCTGTACGGGAATCTCCCCGCTTTTCCCTCCTCACCCCTGTTGCTGTGCTCTCCTCCACAGCTGTGACACTCCCCCTTCCGCCACCTGTAGTTTCCGCCTGCGAAGGGGCTTCCTAGTTTGTGGAAACCTTTCCTCCTTCACAGCTCCCTCCCACTGGTGCAGGTCCTGTCCCTATTCTTTTGTCTCTGTTTTTTCTTTTTTTCTTTTGCCCTACCCAGGTACATGGGGAGTTTCTTGCCTTTTGGGAGGTCTGAGGTCTTCTGCCAGCATTCAGTAGGTGTTCTGTAGGAGTTGTTCCACGTGTAGAAGTATTTCTGTTGTATCTGTGGGGAGGAAGGTGATCTCCGCATCTTACTCTTCAGTCATCTTCCCCTCCGTTCTAGAGCTGTGTTTAAATCTGCTGTTTTGAGAAATGTTCACAAGGCGGTAGCAGTTCTCCTTTACAAAATCTGGTTACTAGGGCAACAGAGACTCAATGGAAGTCGTGTTGTAGGTTATAAATTAGAATGCAGTGTGCCAGGAAAAAGCCCATTAAGTTTATGTCTCACTACTTCTTATTCATTTTTTTAATTTTAATTTTTTATCACAGCAACTTTGATTACAATGTTTTGCTTGTGCTAGGTGTGTGAGATGTGGTCCTTTTACACATATACATATATCTATTCTTCTTCGGATCCTTTCGCCATGTAAGTTATGACATGATGTTGAGTAGTCTTCTCTTGGTGTTCTGTAGGTGTTTGGTGATTATATATTTCACCTATGTTTGTATATCTCTGTTAAACCCAATATCCTAATATATACAGTCTCACACCTTTCCATTGGTGAACCGTAAGTTTGTTTAGTGAATCTGTGATTGCCTTTCTCTGAGGAAATATCTTCGCTGTTATCAATTTTTAGGTAACACCTCTAAGTGATATCATAGGATATGTGTCTTTTGCTTTCTGACTTACTACAAGTTGCTTGATGACCTCTAGACTCATCTATGGTGCTGCAAATGGCATTGTGCTATTTTTTTCCTTGGCTAATATTCCATCTGTACGTGTGCCAGTTCTTCTTTATCCACTCATCTGTTGATGGACTTTGTGTTTGCTTCCATGTCTTGGCTATTGTAATACAGCTGCAATGCAGATTTGCCCTCCAGTGTCTGTCTAATTCCATCTTCTTATGTTATAGACCCAGGACTGGACCTCCTGGATCATATTGTAGCTCAATGTTTACCTCGTAACGGCACCTCCATTCTGTTCTCATTAGTGGCTCTTACCAGGTTAAGTCCCTCTTAAAGTCGAGGGTACGCACTTCTCCACAACCACTTCAGCATTTATTGTTTGTAGTTTTTCTTTTGATGGTTATTCTGACTGGTGTGAGCTGATACCTCTTTGTAGTTGGACTTGCACGCCTCTCATAATCCCCTGAAATTGAACTTTCAGACATGTCCTTTTTGTCTTCAAACTGTGAGTACAGCTTACATCTTCAAATTGTTTTCTTGAAGTATGTGCCACATTTTGAATTATTTTGGCCATTACACCCCTCAAGACATTTTGAGGGCAGGTTTCATTTACAGCCCTCCTGTACTTGTGCATATGAAGTGACTATTAGTATAGGTTTTAAAGCTGCTGTTGCAGATAACGGCCAGAGGGCGGCAGCATTTCTGCTTTCCCCACTCTGGTAACTAGGGAAACAGACCTTCTTGCCAGTGGTGTTCCTTGGTTATAAATTAAAGTGGAGTGTCCCCGCATAAACCCACAAAAGCTGATGTCTCCTTACTTATGTTTGTTTTTTAAATTGAATTTACATTTTTTATTGGTGTAATATTCCATTCTGTACATGGACCACTTCTTCTTTGTGCATTCCTCTGTTGATGGACATTTTCATTGCTTCAAAGTGTTGGCAGTGTTAAATGTGGCTGGAGTGCAGGATTGCCAGCCTGTGTCTTTTTGATTCTCATCCTCTCAGGCGATAGGCCCAGCACGGGTATGCTTGATTGAATGGTAGCTCAATGTTTACCTTTCGAGGCAGCTACATTGTGTTTTCATTAGTGGCTCTTACCACGTCCCACTTAGAACCGAGGGTACGCATTTCTCCACAACCCCTTCAGCATTTATTGTTTGCAGAACTTTTGCTGATGACTATTTTGACTGGTGTGAGCTGATAGGTTTTTGTAATTTGGATTTGCATGTCTTTAATAATTCCTAATGTTCAGCTCTTTTCCACACCTTTTTATTCTGTTAAACAAAAACAAGGAAAAACTGAGTACAATAAACCTCTTGAAATTGTCTTCTTGGAAGGTTGCCCTCTTGATTTTTTCGATCGATTTTCGATACCAGGATGTTTTTTGAAGGTAGGTGTCATTTACAGGACTGCAATGAGTGTGAATATTTAGTGACCCTTAGCACTGGTTTTAAAGCTGCTGTTGTGGGAAACGGCCTCAAGTCTGCAGCATTTCTCCATCCCCAAATCCGGTTACTAGGGCAGCAGATCCTTTCTGGAAGTCATGTTACCAGGTTGTAAATTAGAATGCAGTGTGCCAGGAAAAAAACCCATAAGTTTATGTCACATTACTTCTTGTTCGTTGTTTGAATTATTTAAATCAGGGTAATGATTAGAATATTGTTTGTCCTAGGTGACACAATCTGGTTCATTTGTACATTATATTTATATATATGTATATGTGTATATATATAGATATATAGATATAGATATAGATATATAGATATAGATGTGCAGATCCTCCTCCCATGTAAATTATTGAAGAGTGTCCCGTAGACCTCCATTTCAATATGGCCGGTCTTTTTGACATACGTATTTAATACGCATTTGTACACGTATGGTAAACCTGGTCTTAATTTATCCATTCCCTCCACCTTTCCTTTTAGATAAGCATAATTTGTTTTCTAAGTCTGTGAGTGTCTTTCTCTGTGGAAATATGTTCATTTGGGTCAGTTGTCAGATAACGCCTATAAGTGATATCATAGGATATGTATTTTGCTTTTCGACTTACCTCACGTTCTGTGATGATCTCTAGGCTCATCTATGGTGTCTCAAAGAGCAGTGTTTCATTGTTTTCCAAGGTTAATATTCCATTGTGTACATGGACCACTTCTTCTTTATCAATTCATCTGTTGATGGACATTTTGGTTGCTTCCGTATCTTGGCTATTGTGAAAGCGGCTGCAGTGCAGCTGTTGCAGCCTCTGTCTTCTCGATTCTGGTCTTCTCAGGTGAGAGACCCAACATTGGGCCTGCTGGATGGAATGGTGGCTCGGTTTTACATTTCTTTTTTTGGTGTGTGTGCTACGATGGCCTCTCACTGTTGTGGCCTTTCCCGTTGTGGAGCACAGGCTCCGGACGCGCATGCTCAACGGCTATGCCTCACGGGCCTAGCCACTCTGCGGCATGTGGGATCTTCCCGGACTGGGGCACGAACCCGTGTCCCCTGCATCGGAAGGTGGACTCTCAACCACTGCACCACTAGGGAAGCCCCAGATTTTACTTTTAAATGAGGTCCTTTCTGTTCTCATTATTGGCTGTAACCACTTTACATCTCACCAGCAGCTAGAGAGTACACAGTTCTCTAAAACCCTTTCAGCATGTATTGTTTGTAGACGTTTTGCTGATGGTAGTTTACGTGTGTGAGTTGAAACCTTTTTGTAGATTAGATTTGCATGAGTCTAATAATTCCTGATGTTGAGCTTTTATCCATTTTCCTTTCTTTTGAAGAAGAGTGTGCAAACTTATCTCTTCATACTATCTCCTTTAAACATTTGCATGTCTTGAATATTTTTGGTCATTCCCTAGCTCAGGACATTTTTTGAGGGCAGGTGTCCTTTACAGCCCTGAGTCTGTGAATGTTAAGTGACCATTAGCAGTGGGTTTAAAGCCGCTCTTGCCGCAAACGGCCACAAGGTGGCAGCATTTCTACATTTCCAACTCTGGGTTTTTGAGCAACAGAGCCTTCCTGGAAATCCTGTTAGTAGGTTGCAAATTAGTCTGGAATGTGCCAGGGCAAACCCCCAAGAGCTTGTATCTCCTTACTCCTTGTTTGTTTTTTAAATTTAATTTTTATTTAGTATCAGAGTAAATTTGATAAAAATGTTGTGTGTGTTCTAGGTGTACAGAATCTGGTTCATTTTATGTATGTATTGATCTATTCATCTTTGGATCCTTTCCCATGTAGGTTATTACAGACAGTTGAGTAGACCTCTCTTGGTATTCCGTAGGTATTTGGTGATTATATATTTCATGTGTATTAGTACATGTCTGTTAATCCCCATATCCTAATTCATACCTTCCTTACACCTTTCCATTTGGTTAAACATAATTTGGTTTTCTGAATCTATGAGTGTCTTTCTCTTGGAAAGTATTTCATGGGTATCAATTTTTAGGTAACACCTATAATTGATGTCATAGGATATCTGTCTTTTGGTTTCTTTCTTACTTCAAGTTGGGTGATTATCTCTAGATCCTTCTATGGTGGTGTCAATGGCACTGTTCCATGCTTTTCCATAGCTAATATTGCATTGTGTACACGGACCACTTCTTCTTGGTGCAATTTTCTGTTGATGGACATTTTGGTTTCTTCCAAGTCTTGGCTATGGTACATGTTGCTGCAGTGCAGGATTGCCAGCCTGTGTCTCTTTGATTCTGTTCTACTCAGGTGATAGGCCCATCAGTGATCGTACCAGATCACATGGTAGCTCAATTTTTACCTTTAAACACACCTCCATTCTGTTTTCAGTACTGTCTGTTACCAGGTGACATCCCACCAGCAGCTAGAGGGTACACAGTTCTCTAAAGCCCCTTCACCATTTATAAGTTGTAGACTTTTTTGCTGGTGATCATTCTGACGGCTGTGAGGTGAATGTTTTTGTAGACTGGATTTGCATGGCTTTATTAATTCCTGATGTTGAGCATGTTTCCTTGCCCTTTTTTTTAACAAAAAAAAGAGATAAAAAGAAAGAATACAAAATGTGCGTAAAATATGCCTCTTTAAATTGTCGTTCTGAAATATGCACATCTTTTGAGATTTTTGCTCGATTTAGTGATCACGGATTTGTTTAGAGGGCAGGTGTCATTAACAAGCCTGGAATTATTTTGAATATCAAGTAACCATTATCGCTGGGTTTAGAGCTGCTTCTGTGTGAAACGGCCACAAAGAAGCACAATTCTCCTTTAACAAATCTGGTTATTAGGGCAACAGAGCCTTAATGAAAGTCGTGTTCTAGGTTGTAAATTAGAATGGAATGTGCCAGGAAAATGCCCCTTAACTTTATATCCCACTACTTCTTCGTTTTTTAAATTTAATTTTCATTTTTTATCACAGCAAGTGTGATTACAATGTTTTGCTTGTTCTAGGTGTGCAAGATGTGGTGGTTTTACACATATATCTATGGTTCTTTGGATCCTTTTCCAATGTAGGTTACGACACAATGTTGAGTAGTCTTCTCTTGGTATTCCGTAGGTCTTTGGTGATTATATACTTCTCCTGTGTTTGTATATCTCTGTTAACCCCGATATCTTAATGTATCCAATCCTCACACCTTTCCATTGGTGAATCATAAGTTTGTTTAATAAATCTGTGATTGCCTTTCTCTGTGGAAATATCTTCACTGGTGTCAATTTTTAGGTGACACCTATAAGTGATATCATAGTATATGTGTCTTTCACTTTCTGACTTATGACAAGTTGTGTGATTACTTCTAGACTCATCTACGGTGTTGTAAATGGCATTGTATCATTTTTTTCCTTGGCTAATATTTGGTCTGTGCATGTACCAGTTCTTCTTTGTCCACTCATCTGTTGATGGACTTTTTGGTTGCTTCCATGTCTTGACTATTGTAATACTGCTGCAGTGCACATTTGCCTGCCTGTGTCTTTCCAATTCTGTCATCTTCAGTTTTAGACCAACTAGTGGGCCTGCTGGATCATATGGTAGCCAATTGTTTACCTTGTAAAGGCACCTCCATTCTGTTCCATTAATGGCTCTTACCAGGTTACGTCCCATTTAAAGTTGAGGGTATGCACTTCTCCATAACCCCTTCAGCATTTATTGTTTGTAGTTTTTCTACTAATTTTTATTCTGACTGCTGTGAGCTGATACCTCTTTGTGGTTGGATTTGCATGTGTCTCATAATGCCTTGAAATTTAGCATTCAGGCATGTCCTTTTTTTCTTCAAACTGTGAGTACAGCTTACCTCCTCAAATGGTTTTCTTGAAGTATGTGCCACATTTTGAAATATTTTGGCCATTACCTCCCTGAAGACATTTTGAGGGCAGGTTTCATTTACAGCCCTCGAGTACTTGTGCATATGAAGTGCCGATTAGCACAGGTTGTAAAGCTGCTGTTGCAGACAACGGTCATTTGGCGGCAGCATTTCTGCTTTCCCCATTCTGGTAACCACGGAAACACACCTTCCTGCCAGTGGTGTTCCTCTTTTATACACTAGAGGTGAATGTGCCTGGATAAACCCCCAAAGGCTGATGTTGTCATACACTAAACTGTAACCAAAACTGTACCCGTTCCCTAACCCTAACCCTAAACCTTACACTAAGCTGTGCCATAATAATAACACATACACTAACACTAACACGTACCCTAAGCCTAACCCTAAACCTTATACTTACCCAAGTCCTAATTGTAACACGTACACTAACAGTAACACTAACCCTAACAGGTACCCTAAACCGTTGTCGTACCCTAGACAGTGACCTAATCCGTACCCTTTCCCTAACGTTAAACCTAACCCTAAACCGTCCCCTAACCCACAACCTAATCCTAACCCGTATACTAACACTAACCCACACCCTAACATGGATTCTAACCAAACCCGTTGTCGTACACTAACTGGTACCATAAGCTGTATCCATTCCCTAACGCTAATCCTAACCATAACCCTAACCCTAAATCATACCCTAACCCGTACCTTGATCCTAACTTGTACCTTGGCGGGGGAACCGTACATCACACTGTCACCATAGAAAAACCTACAGACACTGCAGTGATGGTGGCCAATAAGACCGCTGGACTCCTCGCTACTTCAAAATTTCCTGTGACTCTGGGACTAATGGAATACAGAAGAAGACATCATCTAAGTCTAATACAGAATACCATGTCCTGGTGGATGGTAGAATTACCATCAGTGTGTAGGAATTAGGAACTACTGGATGTATATTCCCAGGTGTTTCACTGACCTGACGTCCTTTACCAAGTACCCAGTAGCCCACAGGGCTCTCGTGGTCAGGCCCCTCCCAGGATATGGAGCTCACCTGTGCAGATACCCAGCAGCCCACGGGGCTCTCATGGTCAGGCCTCTCCCAGGATTTGGAGCTCACCTGGGCAGGTACCCAGCAGGCCACGGGGCTCTCATGGTCAGGCCCCTCCCAGGATATGGAGCCCACCTGTGCAGATACCCAGCAGCCCACGGGGCTCTCATGGTCAGGCCCCTCCCAGGATTTGGAGCTCACCTGGGCAGGTACCCAGCAGGCCACAGGGCTCTCGTGGTCAGGGCCCTCCCAGGATATGGAGCTCACCTGTGCAGGTACCCAGCAAGACTGGGCACACAGGAACTGTGCACATAGCCCCCATTGCAGAGCACCCCCAGCTCACCTGTCGCTCAGGGCTGACACAGAGCACCTCAGAGCATGACTTGAACTAACAAACGACAGCTTCAACAGGTCTGTGACACTGGGCGTCACTCTGTGCGGCCTCCCTCCACCTGGTCTTCCAGAGACTTCCACTGCAGCCGGGGCACCAGGCCTCTGTCTCCACCCACCACCCCTCCTCTCCCGGACTACTGGGTCCCTCTCATTAGGAGAGGGTCTTCTTGAAGTTGTCTCCCACTCATGGGCCAGATAAAATGATTAGAAAACAAGCCAGAGCTGCAGCCCCTTGTTTATCCTGACTCTCAGGAGCCCACACCTGTTCCTTGGACCTGGTTGGTTCATCAAGGTCCATTTTCTGCTGCTGCGAGCCCCAGAGGGGCGAGGATTGGCTGACCTGGGCAGCCTGACACTGCCGGCCAGCCCTCTCCAGGTGTGCCTGGTTTGAGGTCAATATAAACACCGCTCCAGGTAGCAAGAGCCCCTTCAGTTGTGTCTGACGCCATATTCTCTGCCCCGTCAGCAGTGTCGGGGCTGGGCTGGTGGGAGGGAGTGAGGGGCCACGGTTTTTTGGGTAGCCCGGTGTGAGTGGGGCTCTGCTGGGCTTTCTGCAGGAGTTGCCAAGCTGCCAACTGCTAAAGAAGAGGATGTGTCACCCATATCTGCTGCTGGAATTTCTCCCCAGGCAGAGGTGAGTAAGGAAAAAAGCAGTGGGGGCCGGGACAGGAGGGGTATCTCAGGCAGGGAAATGGAAATCTTCCAGAAGTGCGCCCGGGGCCAGGACCATCCTGGCTGGCCTGTAGGCACCAAGTCGGCCTGGGTGCTGTCGCTGGTGTGGCTCCATGGCCCTTCCTCTAGGCTTTCAAGTCCTTGCACAGATTCAGGTGTTTTACCTGGGAACTGTGGGAACAGTTCAGCAGCAGCTGGCCTGGAGCTCAGCTCACGTTTACTCAGAGATGCCTCAGCACGGTCCCCCAGCTTTGCAATGAGGACGCTCCTTGTGGGGGGGGGGGCTGCTGGCTGCATGGGAGACGATTACCCACCTCTGACCAACTTCAGGATTCTTTACCTTTGGAGCAAGTGCCCTGAAAGGGTTTTCCTGTTTATAACTGGTGGGTTCTGCTTTTTTTTTTTTTTCTTTTTGGGTTGAATGTAGGTTTTATTCCTCTTTTTCGTATTTATAGATAGAAGCATGGAAATAATTCATTCATATAAATACATGTATGGGAATGGAAGAACTATCTTTCTGTTTTACTTTTTGAACGTTTATTTATTTTTTTCATTTTTAATTTTATTATTATACAGCAGGTTCTTTCTGGTTATCGATTTTACACATATGGGTGTATATAAATCAATCCCAAACTCCCAATTCATCCCAACACTACCCCCCCACAGCTTTCCCCCCCTTGGTGTCCATACGTTTGTTCTCTACATCTGTGTCTCTATTTCTGCCCTGCAAACCAGTTCATCTGTTCCATTTTTCTTGGTTCCACATATATGCATTAATATACAATATTTCTTTTTCTCGTTCTGTCTTGTTTCACTCTGTATGACAATCTCTAGGTCCATCGACGTCTGTACAAATGACCCAATTTCATTCCTTTTTATGGCTGAGTAACATTCCATTTTATATATGTACCACATCTTTATCCATTCGTTTGTCTGTGTGCATTTAGGTTGCTCCCATTACCTGGCTATTGTAAATAGTGCTGCAGTGAACATTGTGGTGAATGTGTCTTTTTGATTTATGTTTTTCTCTGGGTATATGCCTAGTAGTGGGATTGCTGGATCATATGGTAATTCTATTTTTAGTTTTTTAAGGAACCTCCATATTGTTCTCCATAGTGACTGTATCAATTTACATTCCCACCAATAGTGGAAGAGGGTTCCTTTTCTCCACACCCTCCCCAGCATTTGTTGTTTGTAGATTTTCTGATGATGTCCATTCTAACAGGTGTGAGGTGATACCTCATTGTAGTTTTGATTTGCATTTCTCTAATAATTAGTGATGTTGAGAAACTTTCCATGTGCTTCTTGGCCATCTCTCTCCTTGGAATCAATGTCTATTTAGATCTTCTGCCATTTTTGTATTGGGTTGTTTTTTTTTTAATATTGAGCTGCATGTGCTGTTTATATATTATTGGAGATTAAACCTTTGTCTGTTGATTCATTTGCAAATATATTCTCCCATTCTGAGGGTTGTCTTTTCGTCTTGTTTTTACTTTCCTTTGCTTTGCAAAAGCTTTTATGTTTCATTAGTTCCCATTTGTTTATTTTTCTTTTTTATTGCATTACTCTAGGAGGTGGATCAAAAAAGATCTTGTTGTGATTTATGTCAGAGTATTCTTCCTATTTTTTCCTCTAAGAGTTTTATACTGTCCGGTCTTACATTAAGGTCTCTAATCCATTTTGAATTTATTTTTCTGTATGGTGTTAGGGAGTATTCTAATTTCATTCTTTTACATGTAGCTGCCCATTTTTCCCAGAACCACTGATTGAAGAGACTGTCTTTTCTCCATTGTATAGTCTTGCCTCCTGTGTCATAGATTATTGACCATTGGTATGTAAGTTTATCTCTGGGCTTTCTTTTTTTTTCATTTTACAGCTTTATTGGAGTATAATTGCTTTACAATGATGTGTTAGTTTCTGGTGTATAACAAAGTGAATCAGCTATACATATACCACCATATCCCCTCCCTCTTGCATCTCTCTCTCACTGTCTCTATCCCACCACTTTAGGTGTTCACAAAGCACTGAGCTGATCTCCCTGTGCTATGTGGCTTCTTCCCAGTAGCTATGGATGTTACATTTGGTAATGTATATATGTCCATGTCACTCTCTCACTTTGTCCCAACTTACCCTTCCCCCTCCCCGTGTGCTCAAGTCGTTTCTGTACATCTGTGTCCTTAATCCTGTCCCACCCCTAGGTTCTTCATGAACTTTTTTTTTCTTTAGACTCCATATATCTGTGTTAGCACACGCTATTTGTTTTTCTCTTTCTGACTTACTTTACTGTGTAGGACAGTCTCTACATCCATCCATCTCACTACAAATAACTCAGTTTTGTTTCTTTTAATGGCTGAGTAATATTCCATTGTATATATGTGCCAGATCTTCTTTATCGATTCGTCAGTCGATGGACACTTAGGTTGCTTCCATGTCCTGGCTATTGTAAATAGAGCTGCAATGAACATTGTTGAACATAACTCTTTTTGAATTATGGTTCTCTCAGGGTAAATGCCCAGGAGTTGGATTGCTGGGTCGTATGGTGCTTCTATTTTTAGTTTTTTAAGGAACCTCCATACCGTTCTCCCTAATGGCTATATCAATTTACATTCCCACCAACACTGAAAGAGTGTTCCTTTTTCTCCAATAAATGCCTCTCCTGCAATTATTTTTTGTAGATTTTTTGATGATTGACATTCTGACTGCTGTGAGTGATACCTCACTGTAGTTTTGATTTACATTTCTGTTATGATTAGTGATGTTCAGCATCCTTTCATGTGTTTGTTGGCAACCTGTATATCGTCTTTGGAGAAATGTCTATTTAGGTCTTCTGCCCATTCCTGGATTGGGTTGTTTGTTTTTGTGATATTGAGCTACATGAGCTACTTGTAAATTTTGGAGATTAATCCTTTGTCATTTGCTTCATTTGAAAATATTTTCTCCCATTCTGAGGGTTGTCTTTTCATCTTCTTTATGTGTTTCTTTGCTGTGCAAAAGCTTTTAAGTTTCATTAGGTCCCATTTGTTTATTTTTGTTTTTATTTACATTTCTCTAAGAGGTGGGTCAAATAGGATCTTGCTGTGATTTATGTCATAGAGTGTTCTGCCTATGTTTTCTTCTAAGAGTTTAATAGCGTCTGGCCTTAACATTTAGCTCTCTAATCTATTTGGAGTTTATTTTTGTGTATGGTGTTATGGATGTTCTAATTTCATTCTTCTATGTGTAACTGTCCAGTTTTCCCAGCACCACTTACTGAAGAGACTGTCTTTTCTCCATTGTTTATCCTTGCCTCCTTTGTCATAGATGAGTTAGCCATAGGTATGTAGGTTTATCTCTGGGCTTTCTATCCTGTTCCATTGATCTATATTTCTGTTTTGGTGCCAGTACCATATAGTCTTGATTACTGTAGCTTTGTAGTATAGTCTGAAGTCAGGAAGTCTGATTCCTCCAGCTCTTTTAATTTCCCTCAAGACTGATTTGGCTATTCGGGGTGTTTTGTGTCTCCATACAAATTTTAAGGCTTTTTTGTTCTAGTTCTGTAGAAAATGCTACTGATAATTTGATAGGGATTGTTTTGAATCTGTAGATTGCTTTGGGTAGTATAGTCATTTTCACAATATTGATGCTTCTAATCCAAGCATATGGTTAATACTCCCATCTGTTTATATAATATTTGATTTCTTTCAGCAGTGTCTTATAGTTTTCTGAGTATAGGATTTTGACCTCCTTAGGTAGGTTTATTCCTACATATTTTATTCCTTTTGTTGCAATGGTGTATGGGATTGTTTCCTTAATTTCTCTTTCTCATCTTTCATTGTTAGTGTAGAGGAATGCAAGAGATTTCTGTGCATTAATTTTGTACCCTGCAACTTTACCAAATTCATTGATTAGCTCTAGTAATTTTCTAGCGTCATCTTTAAGATTCACTATGTGTAGTATCGTGTCATTTGCAAACAGTGAAAATTTTACTTCTTTTCCAATTTGTATTCCTTTTATTTCTTTTTTTCTCTGAATGTTGTGTCTAGGCCTTCCAAAACTATGTTGAATAATACTGGTGAGAGTGGACATCCTTGTTTTGTTCCTGATCTTAGAGGAAATTCTTGTAGTTTTTCACCATTGAGAATGATGTTTGTTGTGGGTTTGTCATATATGGCCTTTATTATGTTGAGGTAGATTCCCTCTATGTTCACTTTCTGGAGAATTTTTAATCATAAATTTGTGTTGAATTTTGTCAAAATTTTTTCCTGCTTCTATTGAGATGATATTTTTATTCTACAATTTGTTAATATGGTGTATCACATTGATTGATTTGTGTATATTGAAGAACCCTTGCGTTCCTGGGTTAGACCCCACCTGATCATGGTGTGTGATCCTTTTAATGTGTTGTTCAATTCTGTTTGCTAGTATTTTGTTGAGGATTTTTACATTTGTATTCATCAGTGATATTGGTCTCTAATTTTCTTTTTCTGTAGTATCATTGTCTGGTTTTGGTATCAGTGTGATGGTGGCGTCATAGAATGAGTTTGGGAGTGTTCCTTTCCCTGCAAATTTCTGAAGAGTTTGAGAAGGTTGAGTGTTAGCTCTTGTCGAAATATTTGATAGAATTCACTTCTGATACCATCTGGTTCTGAACTTTTGTTTGTTGGAAGATTTGTAATCACCGTTTCAATTTCATTACTTGTGATTGGTCTATTCATATTTTCTATTTATTCCTCTTTCAGTCTTGGAAGGTTATACCTTTCTAAGAATTTGTCCATTTCTTCCAGGTTGTCCATTTGATTGGCATAGAGTTGCTTGTAGAAGTCTCTTAGGATGCTTTGTATTTCTGTGGTATCTGTTGCAACTTCTCCTTTTTCACTTCTAATTTTATTGATTTGAGTCCTCTCCCTCTTTTCCTTGAGTCTGGCTAACGATTTATCATTTTTGTTTATCTTCTCAAAGAACCAGCTTTTAGTTTTATTGATCTTTGCTATTGTTTTCTTTGTTTCTATTTCATTTATTTCTGCTCTGATCTTTATGATTTCTTTCCTTCTACTAACTTTGGGTTTCTTTCTTCTTTCTCTAATTCCTTTAGGTGTAAGGTTAGATTGTTTATTTGAGAGTTGTCTGGTTTCTTGAGGTAGGCTTGTATTGCTATAAACTTCCCTCTTAGGACTGCTTTTGCTGCATCCCATAGGTTTTGGATCATCATGTTTTTGTTGTCATTTGTCTCTAGGTTGTTTTTGATTTCCTCTTTTCTTTCTTCAGTGATGTCTTGGTTATTTAGTGACGTATTGTTGAGCCTCCATGTGTTTCTGTTTTTTACATATTTTTTCCCTGTAATTGATTTCTAATCTCATAACCTTGTGGTCAGAACAGATGCTTCATATGATTTCAGTTTTATTAAATTTCCTGAGGCTTTATTTGTGACCCAAGATGTGATCTATCCTGGAGAATGTTCTGCGTGAAGTTGAGAAAAACATGTAATCTGCTGTTTTTGGATGGAATGTCCTATAAATATCAATTAAATCTATTTGGTCTATTGTGTCATTTAAAGTTTGTGTTTCCTTATTAATTTTCTGTCCGGATGATCTCCATTGGTGTAAGTAAAGTGTTAAAGTCCCCTGCTATTATTGTGTTACTGTCGATTTTCTCTTTTATAGCTGTTAGCAGTTGCCTTATGTATTGAGGTGTTCCTATGTTGGGTACATATATATTTATAATTGTTATGTCTTCTTCTTGGATTGATCCCTTGATCATTATGTAGTGTCCTTCCTTGTCTCTTGTAACACTCTTTATTTTAAAGTCTATTGTATCTGATATGAGTATTGCTACTCCAGCTTTCTTTTGATTTTCATTTGCATGGAATATCCATTTCCATCCCCTCACTTTCAGTCTGTATGTTTCCCTAGGTCTGAAATGGGTCTCTTATAGACTGCATATACATGGATCTTGTTTTTGTATCCATTCAGCAAGACTGTGTCTTTTGTTTGGAGCATTTAATCCATTCACATTTAAGGTAAATATTGATATGTATATTCCTATTACTATTTTCTTAATTGTTATGTGTTTGTTTTTGTAGATTCTTTTCTTCTATTGTGTTTCCCACTTAGATAGGCTCCTTTAGCATTTGTTGTAGAGCTGGTTTGGTGGTGCTGAGTTCTCTTAGCTTTTGCTTGTCTGTGAAGCTTTTGATTTCTCCATTGAATCTGAATGAGATCTTGCTGGGTAGAGTTCTTTTGGTTGTAGGTTCTTCCCTTTCATCACTTTAAATATATCAGCCCACTCCCTTCTGGTTTGTAGAGTTTCTGCTGAGAAATCAGCTGTTAACCTTATGGGAGTTCCCTTGTATGTTGTCATTTTTCCCTTGTGCTTTCAATAATTTTTCTTTGTCTTTAATTTTTGTCAGTTTGATTATTATGTGTCTCGGCATTTTTCTCCTTGGGTTTATCCTGCCTGGGACTCTCTGTGCTTTCTGGACTTGGGTGGCTACTATTTCCTTTCCCGTGCTAGGGAAGTTTTCGACTATAATCTCTTCAAATATTTTCTCGGGTCCTTTCTCTCTCTCTTCACCTTCTGGGATCCCTATAATGCAAATTTTGTTGTGTTTAATGTTATCCCAGAGGTCTCTTAAGCTGTCTTCATTTCTTTGCATTCTTCTTTCTTTATTCTTTTCTGCAGCAGTGAATTCCACCTTTCTGTCTCCAGGCCAGTTATCCGTTCTTCTGCCTCAGTTATTCTACTATTGATTCCTTCTAGTGTATTTTTTTTTTTTGCAGTATGCGGGGCTCTCACTTTTGTGGCCTCTCCCGTTGTGGAGCACAGGCTCTGGATGTGCAGGCTTAGCGGCCATGGCTCATGGGCCCAGCCGCTCCTTGGCATGTGGGATCTTACCAGACCAGGGCACGAACCCATGTCCCCTGCATCGGCAGTTGGACTCTCAACCACTGCGGCACCAGGGAAACCCCCTTCTAGTGTATTTTTCATTTCAGTTATTGTATTGTTCATCTCTGTTTGTTGGTTCTTTAATTCTTCTAGGTCTTTGTTAACTATTTCTTGCATCTTCTCGATCTTTGCCTCCATTCTTTTTCCAAGGTCTTGGATCATCTTCACTATCATTATTATGAATTCTTTTTCTGGAAGGTTGCCTATCTCCACCTCATTTAGTTGTTTTTCTGGGGTTTTATCTTGTTCCTTCATCTGGTACAAATTCCTCTGCCTTTTCATTTTGTCTATCTTCTGTGAATGTGGTTTTCCATCCACAGTCTGAAGAACTCTAGTTCTTCTTGCTTCTGCTGTCTGCTCTCTGCTGGATGAGTCTATCTTAGAGGCTTGTGCAGCATTCCTGATGTGAGGGACTGGTGGTGGGTAGAGCTGGGTGCTGCGCTGGTGGGCAGAGCTCAATAAAACTTTAATCCGCTTGTCTGCTGATGCATGGGGCAGAGTTCCCTCTCTGTTTGTTGTTTGGCCTGAGGCGACCCAGAACTGTGGCCTACCTGGCTCTTTGATGGGGGTACCTGTGGACTCTGGGAGGGCTCATGCTAAGGAGAACTTCCCAGAACTTCTGCTGCCAGTGTCCTTGTCCGCACGGTGAGACCCAGTCACCCCCCGCCTCTGCAGGAGACCCTCTAAAACTAGCAGATAGGTCTGCTCAGTCTCCTATGGGGTCACTGCTCCTTCCCTTGGGTCCTGATGTGCACACTACTGTGTGTGTCCTCCAAGAGTGGAGTCTCTGTTGTGACTCTACGTCTCTGAGTGGGGTTGAGACTCTGAGACTGAGTGGAGTCTCACAGACTCTGTGTCCTGTGAAACTTCGATGCTTTGTGGTTCTAGAAATCCTATAGGAGACGGTCCACAGCAGGTGAAGCTAATGCTGTCGGTGGAGGTGGTGAAGTCAAAGATCTGCAGTTCAGACTAAAGGTGCCAATGTACATTCAGGACAAAACAATCTCATGTGAATGTAGTTCAGGCAGGTTTAACATAAATAGAGTCAGGTTAATGCCTAACATCTTCTATCTTGTGCCTCCCCTCAGGGACCCCCTCCTCAGTTCCTGAGGCTCCTGAAACTCATGTACAGTGGAAGGGAGACTGGGCTCTGTCCAGTCTGAGCCCTGAGTTACCCTGTGTGTATCTTAGGATACTTTGTATTTCTGTGGTGTCTGTTGTAACATCATCGCTTTCATTTCTGATTTATTTGGGCTCTGTCTTTTTTAAAAAAACATACTACTATTGTCTTTTATTCTTTACAGAAGCTAAAAAAATGTTTGATCTATTACCCTTACTCTATGTATAGGTTTTTCAGTGAGATTTTTACTTTTGTTTGTTTTCTTGTTACTATCAATAATTAGTGAGACTTCTTTTAAGCTTAAGTAAATTCCTTCAACATTGCATATAAGGCTGGTTTATTAGTGATGAACTCTTTTAGCTTTGCTAGTCTGGGAAACTCTTGACCTCTCCTTCAATTCTTTCTTTCCTCCATAAATTTATTTATTTATTTTTGGCTGTATTAGGTCTTCATTGCAGTGCGTGGGCTTTTCTCTAGTTGTGGCATGTGGAGGCTACTCTTCGTTGTGGTGCATGGGCCGTTGTGGTGCATGGGCTTCTCATTGCAGTGGCCCTTCTTTTTGTGCAACATGGGCTCTAGGTGCTCAGGCTTCAGTAGTTGTGGCTAGCAGGCTCAGTAGTTGTGTCTCATGGGCTCTAGAGCACAGGCTCAGTAGTTGTGGCACACAGGCTTAGTTGCTCTGTGGCATGTGGGATCTTCCTGGATCAGGGCCCGAACCCGTGTCCCCTGCATTGGCAGGCAGATTCTCAACCACTCTGACATCAGGGAAGCCCTGTCCTGCAATTCTGAATAATAATTTTGCTGGTAGAGTATTCCTGTTGTAGACTTTTTCTTTTTAGCCCATTGATTATATCCTATCATTCCTTCCTAGTTTGAAAATTGTGCTGAGAAGTCATCTGACAGTCTTATGGGAATACCTTGAACATAACTAGACCCTTTTATTTCACTGCCTCTGTGATCACTCTTTAAATTTTTAAAGTTTTGGAGCTTTATAATATGTCTTGGCGTGGACCTGTTTGTCTTCATCTTGTTTGGGACTCTGTTTTTCCTGGACCTGGATGTGTGTTTCCTTCCCCAGGTTAGGAAAGTTATCAGTTCCTCTATCCTCCAATAAGTTATCTGCCCGTTTCTCTCTTCTCCTCGTTCTGGGGCCCCTGTAATGCTCATGTTAATACTCTTGATGTTGTCTTAGAGGTCCTTTTACGTATACTCTTAATTGCTTTTACTTTGTGCTATTCAGTTTGGGTGATTTTCACTACTCTGTTTTCCATTTCACTGATCTGTTCTTCTGTATCATACAGTATAATGTGGCTTCTCTCATGTACACGTGTGTGTTTTAATCTCTTTTATTGTATTGTTCACTGTTTTGTTCTTTTTGACATGTTATTACTCTGTTGAAATTCTCACTATGTCTATCCAGTCTTCTCCTGACTTGGGTGAGCGTCTTTATAATCATTACTGTGAACACTTTTTTTATCGGGTAGAATGCTTATCCCTGTTCTATTCAGTTCTTTTTCTGATGTCGTGTCTTGTTACTTCATTTGTAACATATTCCTCTATTTCCTTATGCTTCCTAAGTCTCTGTACATCTTTATTCATTAGGTTCAGGTTGTTACATTCCTGGGTCTCAGAGAAGTGGCCTTATATAGGAGATGACTGATAGGGCCCAGCAGCACATTGTCCTCTGGCCAGCAGAGCCACACGCTCCAGGGGTGTCCCTTGTGTGGGCTGCACACACCTTTCTCTTATGGCGGGACCAACTGCTGTAGACAAGCTGGTAGGTGGTATTGGACCCTGGCCTAAATGGCTGTGAGCCCCTGCAGTATGTGATTGATTGCCATGGGTGTGCTGATATCCAAGGCAGCCCTCCATTATGGGTGGCTGTGTGGTGCTCCAGGTGCACAGGTGGACAGTGTAGGCCCCCAGTGTGTCTGGTTGTGAGGCCTTCTGGTGCGGGAGTGTTATGGGCATGGTGGTAAATGGGGCAGGCCCCTGATTCTAATCAGTTCCAGGGAAGATTCTAAAATGTTGCTTGCCCATGTCTCAGTTCCTAGTGGGAGTCCCAGTTGCCTCTTGCCTTTCCAAGAAGCTCTCTGAGATTAGCAAGTGGGTCTGGCACACGTGTCTTTCACTCTATTGGCTCTGCACAGGGACTGAGAACATGTGAGATTTGTGTGTGCCCTATGAGAGCAGTCTCAGTTTCCTTTAGTCTCCAGATTTCCTGAAAATAAGCCCTGCAAGTTTTCAAAGCCAGACCTGCTGTGTTCTTTTCTTCTAGTGCAGGAACCCTGGGCTGAGCAGCCTAATGCCAGGCTCATACCCTTCCCTCCATGTGGAGGACCTATGCAATTGTGATACCTTCCAGCTGTGGGTCACTGTGCTATATGTGTGGGTTCCAATTAGACTGTTTCCAGTCCTCCTACCTGCCTTGTGGTTTCTCCTTCCTTATATCTTTAGTTGTGGAAAACATTCCCTGCTGGTCTTCAGAGATAATTTCCGTGTAAGTTGTTGTAATTTGGGTGTGCCTTTGGCAGCAGGGGAGCTCAGTATCTTCCTACTCTATCATCTTGATCCCCTCTCAAGAATTCTTTGAAAATATATGCATCTATTACTGTAAACATAACTCTTTGAATTGCAGTCTTGTTCCTGTATTCCATAAATTTAGGTACTTTGTGTTTCCAATTTTGTTTGCTTTAAGATTTCTTTTAAATTTCCGTTTTGATTTATTCCTGTATGCATTGGCTATTCAGGAGCTTATTGTTCAATTTCTAAGTGTTCTTCAATTTTCAATTATTCTTTTTAATATTGAATTTCAGTTTCATACCATTGTGGTTGGAAATGATCCTTGATATGATTTCAATATTCTTGGATCTTTGAAGACTTGTTTTGTGGCTTAACATAAGATCTACCCTAGGCAATGTTCTACGTGTACTTAAGAACAATGGAAAGTTTGCTGCTGTTGAGTGGAATATACTGTAGATGTATGTTAGGTTCATTTGATATCAAGTACGTGTTCAGGTTCAGTGTTTCCTGATTGATATTATGTCCGGATGACCTATACAGTGTTGAAAGTTGGGTATCGATGTTTCTTACCATTATTTTATTTCTGCACATTTTCCCCTTCACGTGGGTTAATATATTCTTTATACGTTGAGAGGCTCCAAAGCTAGATACATACATATTTATAATTGTCATGATTTCTTGATGAATTAATCCATTTATCATTATATGATAACCTTCTTTCCTTTGAGAGGTTTGACTTCAAGTCTTTTTTATCTCATAATAGACTAGTCAGTCAAGTATCATTTTCATGGAGTATTTTGTTCCCAATCTTTCAATTTTATGCTATATATGGATTAGAAGTTAACATGAATATCTTGTACACAGTATAATTGAACTTTCTTTGATCCATTCAGCCACCCTATGGATTATTTAAATTGAAGTATAGTTGATTTACAATATTACATTAGTCTCAGGGGTACAACATATGGATTGAATATTTTTATAGATCATGTTCCACTAAAGTGATTACACAATAATGTCTATACTTCCCTGTGTTGTACTATATATCCTTGTTTGTTTATTTCATACATAGGGGTACTGGATTTAGAGGAACAAACTACTGTTTTTTCCTCCCCCTTTAAGTCGCCCCACCAGTAACCACTAATTTGTTCTCTGTGAGTCTATTTCTGTTTTGTTATATACATACATTTCTTGCATTTTTAGATTCTACAGAGAAGTGAGAACATAGTGTATTTGTCCTTCTCTAACTTAAGTAGGTATAAATATTCTAGGCCTATCCATGTTGTTGCAAATGGCAGAATTTGATCCTTTTTAATGGCTGAGTAATAGTCTATTGTGTATACATACCACATCTTCTTTATCCACTCATCTGTTGATGGACATGTAGTTTGCTTCCATATGTTGGCAATTGTAAATAATACTGCTATGAACATTGGGATGCATGTATCTTGTCAAATTGGTGTCTTCATTTTCTTTGGACATATACCAAGCAGTGGAATTGCTGGCTAATCTGACCGTTCTACTTTTAGCTTTTATCAGGACCTCCATATTCTTTTCATAGTGAGTGTACCAACTTACAATCCCACCACCAGGGTACTAGAATTGCCTTCTCCATGTCATGAACAACATTTCATATTTGTATACTTTGGAATAATAGCCACGTTGAGAGGTGTGACCTGATGTCTCATTATGGGTTTTCTTGTGGATCATCCATTAAATTTAATTTACAAAAGAAGGTGATAGGCTGGATGTGATCTACAGGTTTAGTTTGCTAATGCCTGGTATAGGTTAATTTGGGGAGAATTAATACCTTTACAATGTTATTTATTGCTTACATTTTTCAGGTTGACATTTAGTGATTGGAAACATTTAAAATTTTTTCTCCCTGAAGGATATATGAAGTCTGTTGGTTTGTTTCTGTTTTATAAATTTGTTCATGTCTATCATTTTTTAGACTCCACTATAAGTGATATCATATGATATTTGTCTTTTTCTATCTGACTTACTTCACTTAGAATGAAATAATGTCATTTGCAGCAACAGGAATGGACCTAGAGGTGATCATGCTTTTTCATTTCTGAGTAATATTTATTTGATTGTGTACATGTACAACTTCTTTATTATCCATTCATCTGTTGATGGACATTTTGGTTGCCTCCATGTCTTGGCTATTGTAAACAGTGCTGCAGTGCGTGTTTGGGTTTGGGTGCATTTGCCATTTTCATTTCTGGCTTTCTGCAGATGTACACCCAGAAATAAGACTGCTGGATGATATGGTAGCTCTATTTTTACTTTTAAAAGGCATCTCCATACTGTACTTTATAGTGGCTGTTACCAGCTTACATCACACCAACAACATAGGAGGGTTCCCTTTTCTCCATGTCCTCTCCATCATTTATGGTTTGTAAACTTTTTGATGATGGCCATTCTGACTGCGTGAGGTGATACCTTGTTGTAGTTTTGATTTGCATGTGTCTGTCCAATAATTCGAGATTTTGAGCATCTTTGCATGTGTTTTTTTAAACACTGTGAGGAAAAGTTACAGTGGACATTGGGTTTTTGGAGTCTGACTATTTTGAATTTTTGCTCGATAACTACCACAGGACATTTGTTAAGGGCACGTGTCATTTACACCCTGGCAGTCCTTGTGAATATGAAGTGCCCATAAGCACATGTTTTAAAGTTGCTGTTGTGGAAATGGGCACAGATGTTAGGATTTCCTTCATGCCCCTCTCGGTTACTTGGGTAACCAGATCCACTGTGGAAGACGGGCTCTTGGATTGTAAATTAGTGTGGGCTGTGGCAGAACAAACACCCCAAATCTTCTGTTTTGTTACTTCTTGTTTTTGTTTTAATTTAATTTTTCTTTTTTATTGGAGTAAAGTTGATTTAAAATATTCTGTTTGTGGTAGGCATACAGAATCTTGTTCAGTTATGTATATTTATATGTGTATTCATCTTCAGATCCTTTTCCCATATAGGTTATTAGAGAGTGTTGAGTAGACTTCCCTTTGTTATGCAGTAGGTCCTTGTTGATAATCTATTTTATATGTATTAGTGTGTAAATATTTCCCCCAGCCTCCTGATTGATTTATTCCTTCCACCCACCTTTCTCATTGGGTAAGCATAAGTTTGTTTTCTAAGTCTGTGAGTCTGTTTCTCTCTCTTTTATTTTATTTTTTTGGCTGTACTGCAAGGCATGTGTGATATTACTTCTCCCAACACCAGGGATTGAACCCATGCCCCCTGAATTGGAAGCTCAGATTCTTAACCATTGGACCACCTGGAAAGTCCCTGTTTCTCTCTTGTAAATTAGTTCATTGGTATCAATTTTTAAATTTCAGCTTTAAGTAGTATCATATGATATTTGACTTTCTCTTTCTGACTTACTTCACTTAGTATGATTATCTCTAATTCTATCTATGATGCTGCAAATGGCATTCCTTCATTCTTTTCATTTCTGAGTAATATTTCTCTGTGAACATGTACCGCTTCTTTATCCGTGCATCGGCTGATGGATATTTTGGTTGCTTCCATGTCTTAGACGTTGTAAATTGTGCTGCGGTACACATATGGGTGCATGTGTGTTTTCCAATTCTGGTTTTCTCCTGTTATACACCTGGGAGTGGGACAGCTGGATCATATGGTACCTCTAAATTTACCTTGTAAAGGCACCTCCATACTCTTATTTATAGTGGCTGTTACCATGTTAGATCCCAACAGCAGCATAGGAGGGTTGCCTTTTTTCTACAACCTCTCAAGCATTTACTGTTTGTAGATGTTTCAATGGTGGCTATTCTTACTCATGTGAAGTGACCCCTCATTGTAGTTTTGATTTCCATGACGTTAATAATATAGGAATTAGAACATCTTTTCAAGTGCTTTTCTTTTAAACAGTGTAAAATTTACCTATTGAAATAGGATCTTGAAAGTCAGTTCCTTTGGAATTTATTTTGCTTACCTACCCGTGGACATTTCCTGATTGTGGGTGTCATGTAGAGCCCAACAGTTCTTCTGAATATTAAGTACCCATAAGCATTGCTTTTAAAGTTGCAGGAGAGGGCAACAAAGCAGTGGAATTTATTCATACTCACCTTGATTGCTAGGTAAAACATTGGTTTAGTGGAATTCCTCTTCCTAGATTGTAAATTGGAGTGTAAAGTGCCAGGACAAATACACAAAATCTTGTGTCACATTACTTCTTGTTTAATTTAATTTTTATTTCTTATCAGAGTAAATTCGATTACAATGTTGTGTTTGTTCTAGGTGTAAAGAAGCTGGTTCATTCATATGTATACATATATCTAATCAGGTTTAGATTCTTTCACATGTTGGTCATTAGAGAGAGTTGAGTAGACCTCCCTTGGCATCCAGTAGGTCCTTCTTGATTATATATTTTATATGAATTATTAAATGCATGTTAAACTCAACATCCTAATTTTTCCATTCCTTTCACCTTTTTCAAAGTCTGTATGGGTCTTTTGCTGTGGAAATATATTCATGGGTATCAATTTTTAGATAACCCTAGTAAATGATGTCATCGGCTATTTGTCTTTCTTTTTGTGACTTACTTTACATAGTATGATTACCCCTAGGTTCATCAGTGGTGATGGAAAAGGCATTGTTTCATCATTTCCATGGATAATATTCGATTGTGTACATGTACCACTTCTTTGCCCATTCATTTGTTTTTGAACATTTTGCTTGCATCCATGTCTGGCTATTGTAAGTACCGCCGAAGAGCATTTTTGGGTACCTGGGTATTTCTGAATTCTGGTGTTCTCGGGTTACAGGCCCATTAGTGTTTTGGCAGGATCACATAGTAGCTCAATTTTTACATTTTACAGGCACCTTCATTCTGTTCTGATTAGTGGCTGTTACCAGTTTACATCTCAGCAACAACATATGAGTGTATCCATTCTCGGAAACCCATTCAGCATTTATTGTTTGCAGACATTTTTCTCTGATGGCCATTCAGACTATTGTGAGCTGATACCTTTTGGTAGTTTAAATTTGCATGTCCTTAATAATTTTTGATATTGAACATTTTTTCATGTCCTTAAAAAAAACACTGTGAGGAAATTTACCTCTCGAAATTGTCTTCTCCGGATTTTCTACTGTTTTGCATATTAATGTCCATTCCTGACCGCAAGATATTTTTTGAGGGCAGGTGTCATTTAAAGCCCTGCAGTCCTTGTGAATATTAAGTGACCAATAGCACTGGGATTAAAGATGCTGTTGCGGGAATTGACCACAAGGCAGCAGATTTCTACATTCCCAACTTTGGTTACAAGGACAGGAGAGCCTTCCTTGAAGTTGTGGTCCTAGGTTGCAAATTGTAGTGGAATGTCCCAGGACAAACTCCCAAAAGCTTATGTCTCCTACTTACGTTTGTTTTCTAAATTTATTTTATGTTTCTTATTGGGGTAAATTTTTTTTAAACTAGATTCTTCCTCGATCTACAATTTCCCCTTTCTCCTTTGCCTTTAATATTTATTTATTTATTTTTGGCTGTGTTGCATCTTCGTTTCTGTGCGAGGGCTTTCTCTAGTTGCGGCAAGTGGGGACCACTCTTCATCGAGGTGCGTGGGCCTCTCACTATTGTGGCCTCTCTTGTTGTGGAGCACAGGCTGCAGATGCGCAAGCTCAGTAGTTGTGGCTCATGGGCATAGTTGCTCCACGGCACGTGGGATCCTCCCATACCAGGCCTCGAATCCATGTCCCCTGCATTGGCAGGCAGATTCTCAACCACTGCGCCACTAGGGAAGCCCCTGTTGGAGTAAATTTTATTAGAGTGTTGTGATTCTCTGGATGTACCAATTAGGATCAATTTTTCATACATATATCTGTTCATCATTGGATCCTGTTACCATGTAGGTTATTA
The DNA here is from genome assembly GCF_964374135.1 of Grampus griseus. NCBI lineage: Eukaryota > Metazoa > Chordata > Mammalia > Artiodactyla > Delphinidae > Grampus > Grampus griseus. The sequence continues at coordinate 364,254 of NW_028133376.1, forward strand.
TAGAGTGTTGAGTAGAGCTCCCTTGGTATTTGGTAGGTGTTTGGTGATTATATAATTTATATATATTAATAATTATATAATTTGTATATTTTATATATTACAAGTTTATATACTTATAACATATATTAGTGTATGTATGTTAACCCCATAATCCTAATTTACTCATCCTCTCACCTTTCATTTTGGTTAACCATTAGTTTGTTTTATACGTCTCTGAGTGTCTTTTCCTTTGGAAATATGTTCATTGGTAGGAATCTTAAGATAACATCTATAAATTACATCATAGGATATATATCATACACTTTTGACTTCACATAATATGATTATTTCTAGACCCACCTGCAGTCATGAAAACGACATTGTTCATTTTTTTGAAAGCTAATCTTCCATTAGGTACATGTACCACTTCTTCTTTGTCCATTCATCTGTTAACTGACATTTTTGCTGCTTCCATGTCCTGGCTATTTTCAGTATTAATTCAGTACAGGTTTGTCTGCGTGTGTCTTCTCGATTCGGCGCTTCGGTGATAGGCCCAGTGGTGGGCGTGTTGGATCGAATGACATCTCAATTTTTACATTTAAATGCAGCTCCTTTCTGTTCTCATTACCAGATCTTACCACTTTACATCTCACAAGCAGCTAGAGGATACACAGTTCTCTAAAACACCTTCAGCGTTTATTGTTTGTAGACTTTTGTCTGAGGTAGTTGACTTGCGTGAGTTGAAACCTTTTTGTAGGCTAGATTTACATGAGTCTAATAATTCCTGATGTTGAGCTTTTATCCATTTTCTTTTTTTATTTGAAAAATAGTGAGTAAAACTTACCTCTTCATACTATCTCCTTGAAAAATTTGCCAGGTTTGAATTTTTTTGGCCATTCCATCCCTCAGCACAAGTTTTGATGGCAGGTGTGCTTTACAGCCCAGAGTGAGTCCTTGTGAATGTTAAGTGACGGTTACCTGTGGTTTTAAAGCCGCTCTTGCGGGAAATGGCACAAGGCGACAGCATTCCTACGTTTCCAATTCTGGGTTTTTGGGCAAGACATCTTTCCTGGAAATCGTATTTGTAGGCTACAATTTAGACTGGAATGTGTCACGGCAAACTCCCAAGAGCTTATATCTCCATAATACTTGCTTGCTTTTTTTAAATTTAATTTTTATTAATTAAAAGAGCAAATTTGAGAAAACTGTTGTGTGTGTTCTAGCTGAACAGAATCTGCTACATTATATCTATGTATAGATCTATTCATCTTTGGATCCTTTCCCATGTAGGTTATTACAGAGTGTTGAGAAGACCTCTCTTGGTATTCCATAGGTATTTTGTGATTATATATTTCATATGTATTACTACATGTCTGTTAACCCCCATATCCTAATTCATACATTCCTTACACATTTCCATTTGGTTAAACATAATTTGGTTTTCTAAATCTATGAGTGTCCTTCTCTTGGAAATTATTTCATGGGTATCAATTTTTAGGTAACACCTATAAGTGATGTAATAGGATATCTGTCTTTCGTTTTCTTTCTTACTTCAGGTAGGGTGATTATCTCTAGATCCTTCTATGGTGGTGCCAACGGCATTGTTCCATGCTTTTCCATGGCTAATATTCCATTGTGTACACGGACTACTTCTTCTTGGTGCATTTTTCTGTTGATGGACATTTTGGTTTCTTCCAGCTCTTGGCTATGGTACATGTTGCTGCAGTGAAGGATCGCCAGCCTGTGTCTTTTTGATTCAGGTCTACTCAGCGGATAGGCCCATCAGTGGGCCTACCAGATCACATAGTAGCTCAAGTTTTACCTTTAAACACACCTCCATTTTGTTCTCTGTACTGGCTCTTACCAGGTTACATCCCATCAGCAGCTAGAGGGTACACAGTTCTCTAAAACCCCTTCAGCATTTATACTATGTAGACTTTTTTGCTGATGATCCTTCTGACGGCTGTGAGGTGAATGTGTTTCTAGACTGGATTTGCATGGCTTTATTAATTCCTGACGTTGAGCGTTTCTCCATGCCTTTTTCTATAACAAAAAAAAGAGACAGAATATAAAATGTGCATAAAATATGCCTCTTGAAATTGTCGTTTTGAAATATGGATGTCTTTTGAGAGTTTTGCTCGATTTACGACCGAAGGATTGTTTTGAGGACAGGTGTCATTTACAGGCCTGCAATTATTTTGACTGTCAAGTAACCATTACAGCTGCAGTTAGAGCTGCTGTTGTGTGAAACGGCCACAAGGCGGCAGCAGTTCTCATTAACCAAATCTGGTTACTAGGGAAACAGAGCCTCAATGGAAGTCCTGTTCTAGGTTGCAAATTAGAATGGAATGGGCCAGGAAAAAGCCCCTTATGTTTATATGTCACTAAATATTGTTCTTTTTTTAAAATTTAATTTTCATTGTTTATCACAGCAAGTGTGATTACAATGTTTTGCTTGTCTTAGGTGTGCAAGATGTGGTTGTTTTCCACATATACATATCTCTTTTCTTCTTTGGATCCTTTTCCCATTTTAGGTTATGACACAATGTTGAGTAGTCTTCTCTTGGTATTCCGTAGGTCTTTGGTGATTATATACTTCTCCTGTGTTTGTATATCTCTGTTAACTCTGACATCCTAATGTATCCAATCCTCACACCTTTCCATTGGTGAACCATAAGTTTGTTTAATGAATCTGTGATTGCCTTTCTCTGTGGAAATATCTTCACTGGTATCAATTTTTAGGTAACACCTATAAGTGATATCACAGGATACGTGTCTTTCGCTTTCTGACTTACTACAAGTTGCGTGATTACTTCTAGACTCATCTATGGTGATGCAAATGGCATTGTGTCATTTTTTTCCTTGGCTAATATTCCATCTGTACGTGGACCAGTTTTTCTTTGTCCACTCACCTGTTGATGGACTTTTTGGTTGCTTCCATGTCTTGGTTATTGTAACACTGCTGAAATGCACATTTGCCTGCCTGTGTCTTTCAATTATGTCTTCTTCGGTTATAGGCCCAGGAGAGGGCCTGTTGGATCATATGGTAGCAAAATGTTTACCTTGTAAAGGCGTCTCCATTCTGTTCTCATTAGTGGCTCTTACCAGGTTATGTTCCACTTAAATTTGAGGGTATGCCCTTGTCCACAACCCTTTCAGCATTTATTGTTTGTAGTTTTTCTGCTGATGTTTATTCTGACAGGTGTGAGCTGACACCTCTTTGAGGTTGGATTTGCATGCATCTCATAATCCCTTGAAATTGAACTTTCAGGCATGTCCTCTTTTTTTTCAAGCTGTGAGTAACGCTTACCTCTTCAAATGGTTTTCTTGAAGTATGTGTCACATTTTGAAATATTTTGGCCATTACCTCCCTGAAGACATTCTGAGGGCAGGTTTCATTTACAGCCCTCCAGTACTTGTGCATATGAAGTGACCATTAGCACAGGTTTTAAAGCTGCTGTTGCAGGTATCGGCCATTGGGCGGCAGCATTTCTCCTTTCCCCATTCAGGGAACTACGGAAAGAGTCCTTCCTGCCAGTGGTGTTCCTCAGTTGTATATTAGAGAGGAATGTGCCCGGACAAACCCCCAAAAGCTGATGTCTCCTTACTTACGTTTGGTTTCTAAATTGAAATTATATATTTTTTTTATTGGAGTAATATTCCATTGTGTACATGGACCACTTCTTCTTTGTGCCTTCCTCTGTTGACAGACATTTTTGTTGCTTCCAAGTGTTGGCTGTGGTAAATATTGCTGGAGTGCAGGATTGCCACCCTGTGTCTTTTTGATTCTCATCCTCTCAGGTGATAGGCCCAGCAGTGGATATGCTTGATTGAATGGTAGCTCAATATTTACCATATCAAGGCACCTCCTTTGTGGTTTCATTACTGGTTCTTACCATGTCCCACTGAGAAACGAGGGTGCACATTTCTCCACAACCCCTTCAGCATTTATTGTTTGCAGAATTTTTGCTGATGGCCATTATGACTGGTGTGAGCTGATAGGTTTTTGTAATTTGGATTTGCATGTCTTTAATAATTCCTAACGTTCAGCATTTTTCCATGCTTTGTTTTCTTTCTGTTAAACAAAAACAGAAAAAAACTGTGAGTACAATAAACCACTTGAAGTGGTCTTCTGGGAAGGCTGCCCTGTTTTGAATTTTTCGTCAATTTTTGACCCCAGGATTTTTTTGAGAACAGGTGACATTTACAGGCTTGTAATGAGTGTGAATATTTAGTGACCACTACTACTGGCTTTAAAGGTGCTGTTGGGGGAAACGGCCACAAGGTGGCAGCATTTCTCCGTTCCCAAAACTGGTTTCTAGGGCAGCACAGCCTCTCTGGAAGTTGTGTTCCCAGGTTGTAAATTAGAATGGAATGTGCTAGGAAAAAAACCCGTAAGTTAATATTCCATTATTTCTTGTTCGACTTTTTAGTCTTTTTAAATCGAGGTAATATTTAGAATATTGTTTGTCCTAGGTGTATACAATCTGGTTCATTTGTACATTACATACACACACACACACACACACACACACATATGTAATATATTCATGTACAGATACTCTTCCCATGTAAATTATTGCAGAGTGCTCCATTGACCTCCCTTGCTATATGGTCGGTCTCTTTGATAAATGTATTTAGTAGGTATTTGTACACATATGGTAACCCTAATCTTAATTTTCCATACCACCCACCTTTCCATTTACATAAGAATAGTTTGTTTTCTAAGTCTGTGAGTTTCTTTCTCTGTGAAAATGCTATCATTTTTGTCAGTTGTTAGATAACGCCTATAAGTGATATCATACTATATGTCTTTTTCTTTCTGACTTACGGCATGTTCTGAGATTATATCTAGGCTCATAAATGGTGCCTCAACGAGCAGTGTTTCACTGTTTTCCATGGCTAATATCCCATTATGTACATGGACCACTTCTTCTTTATCCATTCATCCATTGATGGACATTTTGGTTGCTTCCGTGTCTTGGCTATTGTGAAAAATCCTGCAGTGAAGCTGTTGCAGCCTGTGCCTTCTCGACTCTGGTATTTTCAGGTGAGAGGTTCAGCGGTTGACCTGCTGAATGGAATGCTGGCTCAATTTTTACTTTTAAACACAGCTCCTTTCTGTTCTCACTATTGGCTCTTACCACTTTACATCTCACCAGCGGCTAGAGGGTACACAGTTCTCTAAAACCCCTTCAGCATTTATTGTTTGTAGACCTTTGGCTGATGGTAGTTGACGTGTGTGTGTTGAAATCTTTTTGTAGGCTAGATTTGCATGAGTTTAAAAATTTATGTTGTTGAGCTTTTATCCATTTTCCTTGTTTTTAGAAAAATAAGGAGTAAAATTTACCTCTTCCTACTATCTCCTTGAAAATTTTGCCAGTTGTGAATTTTTGAGGGCAGTTGTCCTTTACTGTCCTGAGTCCTTGTGAATGTTAAGTGACCGTTAGCTGTGGTTTTAAAGCCGCTCTTGTGGGAAACGGCCACAAGGCGGCAGCATTTCTACATTTCCAACTCTGGGTTTTTGGGCAACAGAGGGTTCCTGGAAATCGTGTTTGTAAGCTGCAAATTAGAGCAGAATGTGCCACGGCAAACTCCCAAGAGCTTATATCTCCTTACTTCTTGTTTGTTTTTTACATTTAATTTTTATTTATTATCACAGCAAATTGGATAAAAATACGGTGTTTTTTCCAGGTGTACGGAATCTGGTTCATTATATCGATGTATTGATCTATTCATCTTTGGATCCTTTCCCGTGTAGGTTATTACAGAGTGTTGAGTACACCTCTTTTAGCATTCTATAGGTATTTTGTGATTATATATTTCATATGTATTACTACATGTCCGTTAACCCCCATATCCTAATTCATACATTCCTTACACCTTTCCATTTGGTTAAACATAATTTGGGTTTCTGAATCGATGAGTGTCCTTCTCTTGGAAATTATTTCATGGGTATCAATTTTTAGGTAACACCTATAAGTGATGTAATAGGATATCTGTCTTTCGTTTTCTTTCTTACTTCAGGTAGGGTGATTATCTCTAGATCCTTCTATGGTGGTGCCAACGGCATTGTTCCATGCTTTTCCATGGCTAATATTCCATTGTGTACATGGACCACTTCTTCTTGGTGCATTTTTCTGTTGATGGACATTTTGGTTTCTTCCAGCTCTTGGCTATGGTACATGTTGCTGCAGTGAAGGATCGCCAGCCTGTGTCTTTTTGATTCAGGTCTACTCAGCGGATAGGCCCATCAGTGGGCCTACCAGATCACATAGTAGCTCAAGTTTTACCTTTAAACACACCTCCATTTTGTTCTCTGTACTGGCTCTTACCAGGTTACATCCCATCAGCAGCTAGAGGGTACACAGTTCTCTAAAACCCCTTCAGCATTTATACTATGTAGACTTTTTTGCTGATGATCCTTCTGACGGCTGTGAGGTGAATGTGTTTCTAGACTGGATTTGCATGGCTTTATTAATTCCTGACGTTGAGCGTTTCTCCATGCCTTTTTCTATAAAAAAAAAAGAGACAGAATATAAAATGTGCATAAAATATGCCTCTTGAAATTGTCGTTTTGAAATATGGATGTCTTTTGAGAGTTTTGCTCGATTTACGACCGAAGGATTGTTTTGAGGACAGGTGTCATTTACAGGCCTGCAATTATTTTGACTGTCAAGTAACCATTACAGCTGCAGTTAGAGCTGCTGTTGTGTGAAACGGCCACAAGGCGGCAGCAGTTCTCATTAACCAAATCTGGTTACTAGGGAAACAGAGCCTCAATGGAAGTCCTGTTCTAGGTTGCAAATTAGAATGGAATGGGCCAGGAAAAAGCCCCTTATGTTTATATGTCACTAAATATTGTTCTTTTTTTAAAATTTAATTTTCATTGTTTATCACAGCAAGTGTGATTACAATGTTTTGCTTGTCTTAGGTGTGCAAGATGTGGTTGTTTTCCACATATACATATCTCTTTTCTTCTTTGGATCCTTTTCCCATTTTAGGTTATGACACAATGTTGAGTAGTCTTCTCTTGGTATTCCGTAGGTCTTTGGTGATTATATACTTCTCCTGTGTTTGTATATCTCTGTTAACTCTGACATCCTAAGGTATCCAATCCTCACACCTTTCCATTGGTGAACCATAAGTTTGTTTAATGAATCTGTGATTGCCTTTCTCTGTGGAAATATCTTCACTGGTATCAATTTTTAGGTAACACCTATAAGTGATATCACAGGATACGTGTCTTTCGCTTTCTGACTTACTACAAGTTGCGTGATTACTTCTAGACTCATCTATGGTGATGCAAATGGCATTGTGTCATTTTTTCCTTGGCTAATATTCCATCTGTACGTGGACCAGTTTTTCTTTGTCCACTCACCTGTTGATGGACTTTTTGGTTGCTTCCATGTCTTGGTTATTGTAACACTGCTGAAATGCACATTTGCCTGCCTGTGTCTTTCAATTATGTCTTCTTCGGTTATAGGCCCAGGAGAGGGCCTGTTGGATCATATGGTAGCAAAATGTTTACCTTGTAAAGGCGTCTCCATTCTGTTCTCATTAGTGGCTCTTACCAGGTTATGTTCCACTTAAATTTGAGGGTATGCCCTTGTCCACAACCCTTTCAGCATTTATTGTTTGTAGTTTTTCTGCTGATGTTTATTCTGACAGGTGTGAGCTGACACCTCTTTGAGGTTGGATTTGCATGCATCTCATAATCCCTTGAAATTGAACTTTCAGGCATGTCCTCTTTTTTTTCAAGCTGTGAGTAACGCTTACCTCTTCAAATGGTTTTCTTGAAGTATGTGTCACATTTTGAAATATTTTGGCCATTACCTCCCTGAAGACATTCTGAGGGCAGGTTTCATTTACAGCCCTCCAGTACTTGTGCATATGAAGTGACCATTAGCACAGGTTTTAAAGCTGCTGTTGCAGGTATCGGCCATTGGGCGGCAGCATTTCTCCTTTCCCCATTCAGGGAACTACGGAAAGAGTCCTTCCTGCCAGTGGTGTTCCTCAGTTGTATATTAGAGAGGAATGTGCCCGGACAAACCCCCAAAAGCTGATGTCTCCTTACTTACGTTTGGTTTCTAAATTGAAATTATATATTTTTTTTTATTGGAGTAATATTCCATTGTGTACATGGACCACTTCTTCTTTGTGCCTTCCTCTGTTGACAGACATTTTTGTTGCTTCCAAGTGTTGGCTGTGGTAAATATTGCTGGAGTGCAGGATTGCCACCCTGTGTCTTTTTGATTCTCATCCTCTCAGGTGATAGGCCCAGCAGTGGGTATGCTTGATTGAATGGTAGCTCAATATTTACCATATCAAGGCACCTCCTTTGTGGTTTCATTACTGGTTCTTACCATGTCCCACTGAGAAACGAGGGTGCACATTTCTCCACAACCCCTTCAGCATTTATTGTTTGCAGAATTTTTGCTGATGGCCATTATGACTGGTGTGAGCTGATAGGTTTTTGTAATTTGGGTTTGCATGTCTTTAATAATTCCTAATGTTCAGCATTTTTCCATGCTTTGTTTCCTTTCTGTTAAACAAAAACAGAAAAAAACTGTGAGTACAATAAACCACTTGAAGTGGTCTTCTGGGAAGGCTGCCCTGTTTTGAATTTTTCATCAATTTTTGACCCCAGGATTTTTTTGAGAACAGGTGACATTTACAGGCTTGTAATGAGTGTGAATATTTAGTGACCACTACTACTGGCTTTAAAGGTGCTGTTGGGGGAAACGGCCACAAGGTGGCAGCATTTCTCCGTTCCCAAAACTGGTTTCTAGGGCAGCACAGCCTTTCTGGAAGTCGTGTTCCCAGGTTGTAAATTAGAATGGAATGTGCTAGGAAAAAAACCCGTAAGTTAATATTCCATTATTTCTTGTTCGACTTTTTAGTCTTTTTAAATCGAGGTAATATTTAGAATATTGTTTGTCCTAGGTGTATACAATCTGGTTCATTTGTACATTACATACACACACACACACACACACACACACACATATGTAATATATTCATGTACAGATACTCTTCCCATGTAAATTATTGCAGAGTGCTCCATTGACCTCCCTTGCTATATGGTCGGTCTCTTTGATAAATGTATTTAGTAGGTATTTGTACACATATGGTAACCCTAATCTTAATTTTCCATACCACCCACCTTTCCATTTACATAAGAATAGTTTGTTTTCTAAGTCTGTGAGTTTCTTTCTCTGTGAAAATGCTATCATTTTTGTCAGTTGTTAGATAACGCCTATAAGTGATATCATACTATATGTCTTTTTCTTTCTGACTTACGGCATGTTCTGAGATTATATCTAGGCTCATAAATGGTGCCTCAACGAGCAGTGTTTCACTGTTTTCCATGGCTAATATCCCATTATGTACATGGACCACTTCTTCTTTATCCATTCATCCATTGATGGACATTTTGGTTGCTTCCGTGTCTTGGCTATTGTGAAAAATCCTGCAGTGAAGCTGTTGCAGCCTGTGCCTTCTCGACTCTGGTATTTTCAGGTGAGAGGTTCAGCGGTTGACCTGCTGAATGGAATGCTGGCTCAATTTTTACTTTTAAACACAGCTCCTTTCTGTTCTCACTATTGGCTCTTACCACTTTACATCTCACCAGCGGCTAGAGGGTACACAGTTCTCTAAAACCCCTTCAGCATTTATTGTTTGTAGACCTTTGGCTGATGGTAGTTGACGTGTGTGTGTTGAAATCTTTTTGTAGGCTAGATTTGCATGAGTTTAAAAATTTATGTTGTTGAGCTTTTATCCATTTTCCTTGTTTTTAGAAAAATAAGGAGTAAAATTTACCTCTTCCTACTATCTCCTTGAAAATTTTGCCAGTTGTGAATTTTTGAGGGCAGTTGTCCTTTACTGTCCTGAGTCCTTGTGAATGTTAAGTGACCGTTAGCTGTGGTTTTAAAGCCGCTCTTGTGGGAAACGGCCACAAGGCGGCAGCATTTCTACATTTCCAACTCTGGGTTTTTGGGCAACAGAGGGTTCCTGGAAATCGTGTTTGTAAGCTGCAAATTAGAGCAGAATGTGCCACGGCAAACTCCCAAGAGCTTATATCTCCTTACTTCTTGTTTGTTTTTTACATTTAATTTTTATTTATTATCACAGCAAATTGGATAAAAATACGGTGTTTTTTCCAGGTGTACGGAATCTGGTTCATTATATCGATGTATTGATCTATTCATCTTTGGATCCTTTCCCATGTAGGTTATTACAGAGTGTTGAGTACACCTCTTTTAGCATTCTATAGGTATTTTGTGATTATATATTTCATATGTATTACTACATGTCCGTTAACCCCCATATCCTAATTCATACATTCCTTACACCTTTCCATTTGGTTAAACATAATTTGGGTTTCTGAATCTATGAGTGTCCTTCTCTTGGAAATTATTTCATGGGTATCAATTTTTAGGTAACACCTATAAGTGATGTAATAGGATATCTGTCTTTCGTTTTCTTTCTTACTTCAGGTAGGGTGATTATCTCTAGATCCTTCTATGGTGGTGCCAACAGCATTGTTCCATGCTTTTCCATGGCTAATATTCCATTGTGTACATGGACCACTTCTTCTTGGTGCATTTTTCTGTTGATGGACATTTTGGTTTCTTCCAGCTCTTGGCTATGGTACATGTTGCTGCAGTGAAGGATCGCCAGCCTGTGTCTTTTTGATTCAGGTCTACTCAGCGGATAGGCCCATCAGTGGGCCTACCAGATCACATAGTAGCTCAAGTTTTACCTTTAAACACACCTCCATTTTGTTCTCTGTACTGGCTCTTACCAGGTTACATCCCATCAGCAGCTAGAGGGTACACAGTTCTCTAAAACCCCTTCAGCATTTATACTATGTAGACTTTTTTGCTGATGATCCTTCTGACGGCTGTGAGGTGAATGTGTTTCTAGACTGGATTTGCATGGCTTTATTAATTCCTGACGTTGAGCGTTTCTCCATGCCTTTTTCTATAACAAAAAAAAGAGACAGAATATAAAATGTGCATAAAATATGCCTCTTGAAATTGTCGTTTTGAAATATGGATGTCTTTTGAGAGTTTTGCTCGATTTACGACCGAAGGATTGTTTTGAGGACAGGTGTCATTTACAGGCCTGCAATTATTTTGACTGTCAAGTAACCATTACAGCTGCAGTTAGAGCTGCTGTTGTGTGAAACGGCCACAAGGCGGCAGCAGTTCTCATTAACCAAATCTGGTTACTAGGGAAACAGAGCCTCAATGGAAGTCCTGTTCTAGGTTGCAAATTAGAATGGAATGGGCCAGGAAAAAGCCCCTTATGTTTATATGTCACTAAATATTGTTCTTTTTTTAAAATTTAATTTTCATTGTTTATCACAGCAAGTGTGATTACAATGTTTTGCTTGTCTTAGGTGTGCAAGATGTGGTTGTTTTCCACATATACATATCTCTTTTCTTCTTTGGATCCTTTTCCCATTTTAGGTTATGACACAATGTTGAGTAGTCTTCTCTTGGTATTCCGTAGGTCTTTGGTGATTATATACTTCTCCTGTGTTTGTATATCTCTGTTAACTCTGACATCCTAATGTATCCAATCCTCACACCTTTCCATTGGTGAACCATAAGTTTGTTTAATGAATCTGTGATTGCCTTTCTCTGTGGAAATATCTTCACTGGTATCAATTTTTAGGTAACACCTATAAGTGATATCACAGGATACGTGTCTTTCGCTTTCTGACTTACTACAAGTTGCGTGATTACTTCTAGACTCATCTATGGTGATGCAAATGGCATTGTGTCATTTTTTTCCTTGGCTAATATTCCATCTGTACGTGGACCAGTTTTTCTTTGTCCACTCACCTGTTGATGGACTTTTTGGTTGCTTCCATGTCTTGGTTATTGTAACACTGCTGAAATGCACATTTGCCTGCCTGTGTCTTTCAATTATGTCTTCTTCGGTTATAGGCCCAGGAGAGGGCCTGTTGGATCATATGGTAGCAAAATGTTTACCTTGTAAAGGCGTCTCCATTCTGTTCTCATTAGTGGCTCTTACCAGGTTATGTTCCACTTAAATTTGAGGGTATGCCCTTGTCCACAACCCTTTCAGCATTTATTGTTTGTAGTTTTTCTGCTGATGTTTATTCTGACAGGTGTGAGCTGACACCTCTTTGAGGTTGGATTTGCATGCATCTCATAATCCCTTGAAATTGAACTTTCAGGCATGTCCTCTTTTTTTTCAAGCTGTGAGTAACGCTTACCTCTTCAAATGGTTTTCTTGAAGTATGTGTCACATTTTGAAATATTTTGGCCATTACCTCCCTGAAGACATTCTGAGGGCAGGTTTCATTTACAGCCCTCCAGTACTTGTGCATATGAAGTGACCATTAGCACAGGTTTTAAAGCTGCTGTTGCAGGTATCGGCCATTGGGCGGCAGCATTTCTCCTTTCCCCATTCAGGGAACTACGGAAAGAGTCCTTCCTGCCAGTGGTGTTCCTCAGTTGTATATTAGAGAGGAATGTGCCCGGACAAACCCCCAAAAGCTGATGTCTCCTTACTTACGTTTGGTTTCTAAATTGAAATTATATATTTTTTTTATTGGAGTAATATTCCATTGTGTACATGGACCACTTCTTCTTTGTGCCTTCCTCTGTTGACAGACATTTTTGTTGCTTCCAAGTGTTGGCTGTGGTAAATATTGCTGGAGTGCAGGATTGCCACCCTGTGTCTTTTTGATTCTCATCCTCTCAGGTGATAGGCCCAGCAGTGGGTATGCTTGATTGAATGGTAGCTCAATATTTACCATATCAAGGCACCTCCTTTGTGGTTTCATTACTGGTTCTTACCATGTCCCACTGAGAAACGAGGGTGCACATTTCTCCACAACCCCTTCAGCATTTATTGTTTGCAGAATTTTTGCTGATGGCCATTATGACTGGTGTGAGCTGATAGGTTTTTGTAATTTGGATTTGCATGTCTTTAATAATTCCTAACGTTCAGCATTTTTCCATGCTTTGTTTTCTTTCTGTTAAACAAAAACAGAAAAAAACTGTGAGTACAATAAACCACTTGAAGTGGTCTTCTGGGAAGGCTGCCCTGTTTTGAATTTTTCGTCAATTTTTGACCCCAGGATTTTTTTGAGAACAGGTGACATTTACAGGCTTGTAATGAGTGTGAATATTTAGTGACCACTACTACTGGCTTTAAAGGTGCTGTTGGGGGAAACGGCCACAAGGTGGCAGCATTTCTCCGTTCCCAAAACTGGTTTCTAGGGCAGCACAGCCTCTCTGGAAGTTGTGTTCCCAGGTTGTAAATTAGAATGGAATGTGCTAGGAAAAAAACCCGTAAGTTAATATTCCATTATTTCTTGTTCGACTTTTTAGTCTTTTTAAATCGAGGTAATATTTAGAATATTGTTTGTCCTAGGTGTATACAATCTGGTTCATTTGTACATTACATACACACACACACACACACACACACACACATATGTAATATATTCATGTACAGATACTCTTCCCATGTAAATTATTGCAGAGTGCTCCATTGACCTCCCTTGCTATATGGTCGGTCTCTTTGATAAATGTATTTAGTAGGTATTTGTACACATATGGTAACCCTAATCTTAATTTTCCATACCACCCACCTTTCCATTTACATAAGAATAGTTTGTTTTCTAAGTCTGTGAGTTTCTTTCTCTGTGAAAATGCTATCATTTTTGTCAGTTGTTAGATAACGCCTATAAGTGATATCATACTATATGTCTTTTTCTTTCTGACTTACGGCATGTTCTGAGATTATATCTAGGCTCATAAATGGTGCCTCAACGAGCAGTGTTTCACTGTTTTCCATGGCTAATATCCCATTATGTACATGGACCACTTCTTCTTTATCCATTCATCCATTGATGGACATTTTGGTTGCTTCCGTGTCTTGGCTATTGTGAAAAATCCTGCAGTGAAGCTGTTGCAGCCTGTGCCTTCTCGACTCTGGTATTTTCAGGTGAGAGGTTCAGCGGTTGACCTGCTGAATGGAATGCTGGCTCAATTTTTACTTTTAAACACAGCTCCTTTCTGTTCTCACTATTGGCTCTTACCACTTTACATCTCACCAGCGGCTAGAGGGTACACAGTTCTCTAAAACCCCTTCAGCATTTATTGTTTGTAGACCTTTGGCTGATGGTAGTTGACGTGTGTGTGTTGAAATCTTTTTGTAGGCTAGATTTGCATGAGTTTAAAAATTTATGTTGTTGAGCTTTTATCCATTTTCCTTGTTTTTAGAAAAATAAGGAGTAAAATTTACCTCTTCCTACTATCTCCTTGAAAATTTTGCCAGTTGTGAATTTTTGAGGGCAGTTGTCCTTTACTGTCCTGAGTCCTTGTGAATGTTAAGTGACCGTTAGCTGTGGTTTTAAAGCCGCTCTTGTGGGAAACGGCCACAAGGCGGCAGCATTTCTACATTTCCAACTCTGGGTTTTTGGGCAACAGAGGGTTCCTGGAAATCGTGTTTGTAAGCTGCAAATTAGAGCAGAATGTGCCACGGCAAACTCCCAAGAGCTTATATCTCCTTACTTCTTGTTTGTTTTTTACATTTAATTTTTATTTATTATCACAGCAAATTGGATAAAAATACGGTGTTTTTTCCAGGTGTACGGAATCTGGTTCATTATATCGATGTATTGATCTATTCATCTTTGGATCCTTTCCCGTGTAGGTTATTACAGAGTGTTGAGTACACCTCTTTTAGCATTCTATAGGTATTTTGTGATTATATATTTCATATGTATTACTACATGTCCGTTAACCCCCATATCCTAATTCATACATTCCTTACACCTTTCCATTTGGTTAAACATAATTTGGGTTTCTGAATCTATGAGTGTCCTTCTCTTGGAAATTATTTCATGGGTATCAATTTTTAGGTAACACCTATAAGTGATGTAATAGGATATCTGTCTTTCGTTTTCTTTCTTACTTCAGGTAGGGTGATTATCTCTAGATCCTTCTATGGTGGTGCCAACAGCATTGTTCCATGCTTTTCCATGGCTAATATTCCATTGTGTACATGGACCACTTCTTCTTGGTGCATTTTTCTGTTGATGGACATTTTGGTTTCTTCCAGCTCTTGGCTATGGTACATGTTGCTGCAGTGAAGGATCGCCAGCCTGTGTCTTTTTGATTCAGGTCTACTCAGCGAATAGGCCCATCAGTGGGCCTACCAGATCACATAGTAGCTCAAGTTTTACCTTTAAACACACCTCCATTTTGTTCTCTGTACTGGCTCTTACCAGGTTACATCCCATCAGCAGCTAGAGGGTACACAGTTCTCTAAAACCCCTTCAGCATTTATACTATGTAGACTTTTTTGCTGATGATCCTTCTGACGGCTGTGAGGTGAATGTGTTTCTAGACTGGATTTGCATGGCTTTATTAATTCCTGACGTTGAGCGTTTCTCCATGCCTTTTTCTATAAAAAAAAAAGAGACAGAATATAAAATGTGCATAAAATATGCCTCTTGAAATTGTCGTTTTGAAATATGGATGTCTTTTGAGAGTTTTGCTCGATTTACGACCGAAGGATTGTTTTGAGGACAGGTGTCATTTACAGGCCTGCAATTATTTTGACTGTCAAGTAACCATTACAGCTGCAGTTAGAGCTGCTGTTGTGTGAAACGGCCACAAGGCGGCAGCAGTTCTCATTAACCAAATCTGGTTACTAGGGAAACAGAGCCTCAATGGAAGTCCTGTTCTAGGTTGCAAATTAGAATGGAATGGGCCAGGAAAAAGCCCCTTATGTTTATATGTCACTAAATATTGTTCTTTTTTTAAAATTTAATTTTCATTGTTTATCACAGCAAGTGTGATTACAATGTTTTGCTTGTCTTAGGTGTGCAAGATGTGGTTGTTTTCCACATATACATATCTCTTTTCTTCTTTGGATCCTTTTCCCATTTTAGGTTATGACACAATGTTGAGTAGTCTTCTCTTGGTATTCCGTAGGTCTTTGGTGATTATATACTTCTCCTGTGTTTGTATATCTCTGTTAACTCTGACATCCTAAGGTATCCAATCCTCACACCTTTCCATTGGTGAACCATAAGTTTGTTTAATGAATCTGTGATTGCCTTTCTCTGTGGAAATATCTTCACTGGTATCAATTTTTAGGTAACACCTATAAGTGATATCACAGGATACGTGTCTTTCGCTTTCTGACTTACTACAAGTTGCGTGATTACTTCTAGACTCATCTATGGTGATGCAAATGGCATTGTGTCATTTTTTTCCTTGGCTAATATTCCATCTGTACGTGGACCAGTTTTTCTTTGTCCACTCACCTGTTGATGGACTTTTTGGTTGCTTCCATGTCTTGGTTATTGTAACACTGCTGAAATGCACATTTGCCTGCCTGTGTCTTTCAATTATGTCTTCTTCGGTTATAGGCCCAGGAGAGGGCCTGTTGGATCATATGGTAGCAAAATGTTTACCTTGTAAAGGCGTCTCCATTCTGTTCTCATTAGTGGCTCTTACCAGGTTATGTTCCACTTAAATTTGAGGGTATGCCCTTGTCCACAACCCTTTCAGCATTTATTGTTTGTAGTTTTTCTGCTGATGTTTATTCTGACAGGTGTGAGCTGACACCTCTTTGAGGTTGGATTTGCATGCATCTCATAATCCCTTGAAATTGAACTTTCAGGCATGTCCTCTTTTTTTTCAAGCTGTGAGTAACGCTTACCTCTTCAAATGGTTTTCTTGAAGTATGTGTCACATTTTGAAATATTTTGGCCATTACCTCCCTGAAGACATTCTGAGGGCAGGTTTCATTTACAGCCCTCCAGTACTTGTGCATATGAAGTGACCATTAGCACAGGTTTTAAAGCTGCTGTTGCAGGTATCGGCCATTGGGCGGCAGCATTTCTCCTTTCCCCATTCAGGGAACTACGGAAAGAGTCCTTCCTGCCAGTGGTGTTCCTCAGTTGTATATTAGAGAGGAATGTGCCCGGACAAACCCCCAAAAGCTGATGTCTCCTTACTTACGTTTGGTTTCTAAATTGAAATTATATATTTTTTTTTATTGGAGTAATATTCCATTGTGTACATGGACCACTTCTTCTTTGTGCCTTCCTCTGTTGACAGACATTTTTGTTGCTTCCAAGTGTTGGCTGTGGTAAATATTGCTGGAGTGCAGGATTGCCACCCTGTGTCTTTTTGATTCTCATCCTCTCAGGTGATAGGCCCAGCAGTGGGTATGCTTGATTGAATGGTAGCTCAATATTTACCATATCAAGGCACCTCCTTTGTGGTTTCATTACTGGTTCTTACCATGTCCCACTGAGAAACGAGGGTGCACATTTCTCCACAACCCCTTCAGCATTTATTGTTTGCAGAATTTTTGCTGATGGCCATTATGACTGGTGTGAGCTGATAGGTTTTTGTAATTTGGGTTTGCATGTCTTTAATAATTCCTAATGTTCAGCATTTTTCCATGCTTTGTTTCCTTTCTGTTAAACAAAAACAGAAAAAAACTGTGAGTACAATAAACCACTTGAAGTGGTCTTCTGGGAAGGCTGCCCTGTTTTGAATTTTTCGTCAATTTTTGACCCCAGGATTTTTTTGAGAACAGGTGACATTTACAGGCTTGTAATGAGTGTGAATATTTAGTGACCACTACTACTGGCTTTAAAGGTGCTGTTGGGGGAAACGGCCACAAGGTGGCAGCATTTCTCCGTTCCCAAAACTGGTTTCTAGGGCAGCACAGCCTTTCTGGAAGTCGTGTTCCCAGGTTGTAAATTAGAATGGAATGTGCTAGGAAAAAAACCCGTAAGTTAATATTCCATTATTTCTTGTTCGACTTTTTAGTCTTTTTAAATCGAGGTAATATTTAGAATATTGTTTGTCCTAGGTGTATACAATCTGGTTCATTTGTACATTACATACACACACACACACACACACACACACACATATGTAATATATTCATGTACAGATACTCTTCCCATGTAAATTATTGCAGAGTGCTCCATTGACCTCCCTTGCTATATGGTCGGTCTCTTTGATAAATGTATTTAGTAGGTATTTGTACACATATGGTAACCCTAATCTTAATTTTCCATACCACCCACCTTTCCATTTACATAAGAATAGTTTGTTTTCTAAGTCTGTGAGTTTCTTTCTCTGTGAAAATGCTATCATTTTTGTCAGTTGTTAGATAACGCCTATAAGTGATATCATACTATATGTCTTTTTCTTTCTGACTTACGGCATGTTCTGAGATTATATCTAGGCTCATAAATGGTGCCTCAACGAGCAGTGTTTCACTGTTTTCCATGGCTAATATCCCATTATGTACATGGACCACTTCTTCTTTATCCATTCATCCATTGATGGACATTTTGGTTGCTTCCGTGTCTTGGCTATTGTGAAAAATCCTGCAGTGAAGCTGTTGCAGCCTGTGCCTTCTCGACTCTGGTATTTTCAGGTGAGAGGTTCAGCGGTTGACCTGCTGAATGGAATGCTGGCTCAATTTTTACTTTTAAACACAGCTCCTTTCTGTTCTCACTATTGGCTCTTACCACTTTACATCTCACCAGCGGCTAGAGGGTACACAGTTCTCTAAAACCCCTTCAGCATTTATTGTTTGTAGACCTTTGGCTGATGGTAGTTGACGTGTGTGTGTTGAAATCTTTTTGTAGGCTAGATTTGCATGAGTTTAAAAATTTATGTTGTTGAGCTTTTATCCATTTTCCTTGTTTTTAGAAAAATAAGGAGTAAAATTTACCTCTTCCTACTATCTCCTTGAAAATTTTGCCAGTTGTGAATTTTTGAGGGCAGTTGTCCTTTACTGTCCTGAGTCCTTGTGAATGTTAAGTGACCGTTAGCTGTGGTTTTAAAGCCGCTCTTGTGGGAAACGGCCACAAGGCGGCAGCATTTCTACATTTCCAACTCTGGGTTTTTGGGCAACAGAGGGTTCCTGGAAATCGTGTTTGTAAGCTGCAAATTAGAGCAGAATGTGCCACGGCAAACTCCCAAGAGCTTATATCTCCTTACTTCTTGTTTGTTTTTTACATTTAATTTTTATTTATTATCACAGCAAATTGGATAAAAATACGGTGTTTTTTCCAGGTGTACGGAATCTGGTTCATTATATCGATGTATTGATCTATTCATCTTTGGATCCTTTCCCGTGTAGGTTATTACAGAGTGTTGAGTACACCTCTTTTAGCATTCTATAGGTATTTTGTGATTATATATTTCATATGTATTACTACATGTCCGTTAACCCCCATATCCTAATTCATACATTCCTTACACCTTTCCATTTGGTTAAACATAATTTGGGTTTCTGAATCTATGAGTGTCCTTCTCTTGGAAATTATTTCATGGGTATCAATTTTTAGGTAACACCTATAAGTGATGTAATAGGATATCTGTCTTTCGTTTTCTTTCTTACTTCAGGTAGGGTGATTATCTCTAGATCCTTCTATGGTGGTGCCAACGGCATTGTTCCATGCTTTTCCATGGCTAATATTCCATTGTGTACATGGACCACTTCTTCTTGGTGCATTTTTCTGTTGATGGACATTTTGGTTTCTTCCAGCTCTTGGCTATGGTACATGTTGCTGCAGTGAAGGATCGCCAGCCTGTGTCTTTTTGATTCAGGTCTACTCAGCGGATAGGCCCATCAGTGGGCCTACCAGATCACATAGTAGCTCAAGTTTTACCTTTAAACACACCTCCATTTTGTTCTCTGTACTGGCTCTTACCAGGTTACATCCCATCAGCAGCTAGAGGGTACACAGTTCTCTAAAACCCCTTCAGCATTTATACTATGTAGACTTTTTTGCTGATGATCCTTCTGACGGCTGTGAGGTGAATGTGTTTCTAGACTGGATTTGCATGGCTTTATTAATTCCTGACGTTGAGCGTTTCTCCATGCCTTTTTCTATAACAAAAAAAAGAGACAGAATATAAAATGTGCATAAAATATGCCTCTTGAAATTGTCGTTTTGAAATATGGATGTCTTTTGAGAGTTTTGCTCGATTTACGACCGAAGGATTGTTTTGAGGACAGGTGTCATTTACAGGCCTGCAATTATTTTGACTGTCAAGTAACCATTACAGCTGCAGTTAGAGCTGCTGTTGTGTGAAACGGCCACAAGGCGGCAGCAGTTCTCATTAACCAAATCTGGTTACTAGGGAAACAGAGCCTCAATGGAAGTCCTGTTCTAGGTTGCAAATTAGAATGGAATGGGCCAGGAAAAAGCCCCTTATGTTTATATGTCACTAAATATTGTTCTTTTTTTAAAATTTAATTTTCATTGTTTATCACAGCAAGTGTGATTACAATGTTTTGCTTGTCTTAGGTGTGCAAGATGTGGTTGTTTTCCACATATACATATCTCTTTTCTTCTTTGGATCCTTTTCCCATTTTAGGTTATGACACAATGTTGAGTAGTCTTCTCTTGGTATTCCGTAGGTCTTTGGTGATTATATACTTCTCCTGTGTTTGTATATCTCTGTTAACTCTGACATCCTAAGGTATCCAATCCTCACACCTTTCCATTGGTGAACCATAAGTTTGTTTAATGAATCTGTGATTGCCTTTCTCTGTGGAAATATCTTCACTGGTATCAATTTTTAGGTAACACCTATAAGTGATATCACAGGATACGTGTCTTTCGCTTTCTGACTTACTACAAGTTGCGTGATTACTTCTAGACTCATCTATGGTGATGCAAATGGCATTGTGTCATTTTTTTCCTTGGCTAATATTCCATCTGTACGTGGACCAGTTTTTCTTTGTCCACTCACCTGTTGATGGACTTTTTGGTTGCTTCCATGTCTTGGTTATTGTAACACTGCTGAAATGCACATTTGCCTGCCTGTGTCTTTCAATTATGTCTTCTTCGGTTATAGGCCCAGGAGAGGGCCTGTTGGATCATATGGTAGCAAAATGTTTACCTTGTAAAGGCGTCTCCATTCTGTTCTCATTAGTGGCTCTTACCAGGTTATGTTCCACTTAAATTTGAGGGTATGCCCTTGTCCACAACCCTTTCAGCATTTATTGTTTGTAGTTTTTCTGCTGATGTTTATTCTGACAGGTGTGAGCTGACACCTCTTTGAGGTTGGATTTGCATGCATCTCATAATCCCTTGAAATTGAACTTTCAGGCATGTCCTCTTTTTTTTCAAGCTGTGAGTAACGCTTACCTCTTCAAATGGTTTTCTTGAAGTATGTGTCACATTTTGAAATATTTTGGCCATTGCCTCCCTGAAGACATTCTGAGGGCAGGTTTCATTTACAGCCCTCCAGTACTTGTGCATATGAAGTGACCATTAGCACAGGTTTTAAAGCTGCTGTTGCAGGTATCGGCCATTGGGCGGCAGCATTTCTCCTTTCCCCATTCAGGGAACTACGGAAAGAGTCCTTCCTGCCAGTGGTGTTCCTCAGTTGTATATTAGAGAGGAATGTGCCCGGACAAACCCCCAAAAGCTGATGTCTCCTTACTTACGTTTGGTTTCTAAATTGAAATTATATATTTTTTTTATTGGAGTAATATTCCATTGTGTACATGGACCACTTCTTCTTTGTGCCTTCCTCTGTTGACAGACATTTTTGTTGCTTCCAAGTGTTGGCTGTGGTAAATATTGCTGGAGTGCAGGATTGCCACCCTGTGTCTTTTTGATTCTCATCCTCTCAGGTGATAGGCCCAGCAGTGGATATGCTTGATTGAATGGTAGCTCAATATTTACCATATCAAGACACCTCCTTTGTGGTTTCATTACTGGTTCTTACCATGTCCCACTGAGAAACGAGGGTGCACATTTCTCCACAACCCCTTCAGCATTTATTGTTTGCAGAATTTTTGCTGATGGCCATTATGACTGGTGTGAGCTGATAGGTTTTTGTAATTTGGATTTGCATGTCTTTAATAATTCCTAATGTTCAGCATTTTTCCATGCTTTGTTTTCTTTCTGTTAAACAAAAACAGAAAAAAACTGTGAGTACAATAAACCACTTGAAGTGGTCTTCTGGGAAGGCTGCCCTGTTTTGAATTTTTCGTCAATTTTTGACCCCAGGATTTTTTTGAGAACAGGTGACATTTACAGGCTTGTAATGAGTGTGAATATTTAGTGACCACTACTACTGGCTTTAAAGGTGCTGTTGGGGGAAACGGCCACAAGGTGGCAGCATTTCTCCGTTCCCAAAACTGGTTTCTAGGGCAGCACAGCCTTTCTGGAAGTCGTGTTCCCAGGTTGTAAATTAGAATGGAATGTGCTAGGAAAAAAACCCGTAAGTTAATATTCCATTATTTCTTGTTCGACTTTTTAGTCTTTTTAAATCGAGGTAATATTTAGAATATTGTTTGTCCTAGGTGTATACAATCTGGTTCATTTGTACATTACATACACACACACACACACACACACACACATATGTAATATATTCATGTACAGATACTCTTCCCATGTAAATTATTGCAGAGTGCTCCATTGACCTCCCTTGCTATATGGTCGGTCTCTTTGATAAATGTATTTAGTAGGTATTTGTACACATATGGTAACCCTAATCTTAATTTTCCATACCACCCACCTTTCCATTTACATAAGAATAGTTTGTTTTCTAAGTCTGTGAGTTTCTTTCTCTGTGAAAATGCTATCATTTTTGTCAGTTGTTAGATAACGCCTATAAGTGATATCATACTATATGTCTTTTTCTTTCTGACTTACGGCATGTTCTGAGATTATATCTAGGCTCATAAATGGTGCCTCAACGAGCAGTGTTTCACTGTTTTCCATAGCTAATATCCCATTATGTACATGGACCACTTCTTCTTTATCCATTCATCCATTGATGGACATTTTGGTTGCTTCCGTGTCTTGGCTATTGTGAAAAATCCTGCAGTGAAGCTGTTGCAGCCTGTGCCTTCTCGACTCTGGTATTTTCAGGTGAGAGGTTCAGCGGTTGACCTGCTGAATGGAATGCTGGCTCAATTTTTACTTTTAAACACAGCTCCTTTCTGTTCTCACTATTGGCTCTTACCACTTTACATCTCACCAGCGGCTAGAGGGTACAGAGTTCTCTAAAACCCCTTCAGCATTTATTGTTTGTAGACCTTTGGCTGATGGTAGTTGACGTGTGTGTGTTGAAATCTTTTTGTAGGCTAGATTTGCATGAGTTTAAAAATTTATGTTGTTGAGCTTTTATCCATTTTCCTTGTTTTTAGAAAAATAAGGAGTAAAATTTACCTCTTCCTACTATCTCCTTGAAAATTTTGCCAGTTGTGAATTTTTGAGGGCAGTTGTCCTTTACTGTCCTGAGTCCTTGTGAATGTTAAGTGACCGTTAGCTGTGGTTTTAAAGCCGCTCTTGTGGGAAACGGCCACAAGGCGGCAGCATTTCTACATTTCCAACTCTGGGTTTTTGGGCAACAGAGGGTTCCTGGAAATCGTGTTTGTAAGCTGCAAATTAGAGCAGAATGTGCCACGGCAAACTCCCAAGAGCTTATATCTCCTTACTTCTTGTTTGTTTTTTACATTTAATTTTTATTTATTATCACAGCAAATTGGATAAAAATACGGTGTTTTTTCCAGGTGTACGGAATCTGGTTCATTATATCGATGTATTGATCTATTCATCTTTGGATCCTTTCCCGTGTAGGTTATTACAGAGTGTTGAGTACACCTCTTTTAGCATTCTATAGGTATTTTGTGATTATATATTTCATATGTATTACTACATGTCCGTTAACCCCCATATCCTAATTCATACATTCCTTACACCTTTCCATTTGGTTAAACATAATTTGGGTTTCTGAATCGATGAGTGTCCTTCTCTTGGAAATTATTTCATGGGTATCAATTTTTAGGTAACACCTATAAGTGATGTAATAGGATATCTGTCTTTCGTTTTCTTTCTTACTTCAGGTAGGGTGATTATCTCTAGATCCTTCTATGGTGGTGCCAACGGCATTGTTCCATGCTTTTCCATGGCTAATATTCCATTGTGTACATGGACCACTTCTTCTTGGTGCATTTTTCTGTTGATGGACATTTTGGTTTCTTCCAGCTCTTGGCTATGGTACATGTTGCTGCAGTGAAGGATCGCCAGCCTGTGTCTTTTTGATTCAGGTCTACTCAGCGGATAGGCCCATCAGTGGGCCTACCAGATCACATAGTAGCTCAAGTTTTACCTTTAAACACACCTCCATTTTGTTCTCTGTACTGGCTCTTACCAGGTTACATCCCATCAGCAGCTAGAGGGTACACAGTTCTCTAAAACCCCTTCAGCATTTATACTATGTAGACTTTTTTGCTGATGATCCTTCTGACGGCTGTGAGGTGAATGTGTTTCTAGACTGGATTTGCATGGCTTTATTAATTCCTGACGTTGAGCGTTTCTCCATGCCTTTTTCTATAACAAAAAAAAGAGACAGAATATAAAATGTGCATAAAATATGCCTCTTGAAATTGTCGTTTTGAAATATGGATGTCTTTTGAGATTTTTGCTCGATTTACGACTGAAGGATTGTTTTGAGGACAGGTGTCATTTACAGGCCTGCAATTATTTTGACTGTCAAGTAACCATTACAGCTGCAGTTAGAGCTGCTGTTGTGTGAAACGGCCACAAGGCGGCAGCAGTTCTCATTAACCAAATCTGGTTACTAGGGAAACAGAGCCTCAATGGAAGTCCTGTTCTAGGTTGCAAATTAGAATGGAATGGGCCAGGAAAAAGCCCCTTATGTTTATATGTCACTAAATATTGTTCTTTTTTTAAAATTTAATTTTCATTGTTTATCACAGCAAGTGTGATTACAATGTTTTGCTTGTCTTAGGTGTGCAAGATGTGGTTGTTTTCCACATATACATATCTCTTTTCTTCTTTGGATCCTTTTCCCATTTTAGGTTATGACACAATGTTGAGTAGTCTTCTCTTGGTATTCCGTAGGTCTTTGGTGATTATATACTTCTCCTGTGTTTGTATATCTCTGTTAACTCTGACATCCTAAGGTATCCAATCCTCACACCTTTCCATTGGTGAACCATAAGTTTGTTTAATGAATCTGTGATTGCCTTTCTCTGTGGAAATATCTTCACTGGTATCAATTTTTAGGTAACACCTATAAGTGATATCACAGGATACGTGTCTTTCGCTTTCTGACTTACTACAAGTTGCGTGATTACTTCTAGACTCATCTATGGTGATGCAAATGGCATTGTGTCATTTTTTTCCTTGGCTAATATTCCATCTGTACGTGGACCAGTTTTTCTTTGTCCACTCACCTGTTGATGGACTTTTCGGTTGCTTCCATGTCTTGGTTATTGTAACACTGCTGAAATGCACATTTGCCTGCCTGTGTCTTTCAATTATGTCTTCTTCGGTTATAGGCCCAGGAGAGGGCCTGTTGGATCATATGGTAGCAAAATGTTTACCTTGTAAAGACGTCTCCATTCTGTTCTCATTAGTGGCTCTTACCAGGTTATGTTCCACTTAAATTTGAGGGTATGCCCTTGTCCACAACCCTTTCAGCATTTATTGTTTGTAGTTTTTCTGCTGATGTTTATTATGACAGGTGTGAGCTGACACCTCTTTGAGGTTGGATTTGCATGCATCTCATAATCCCTTGAAATTGAACTTTCAGGCATGTCCTCTTTTTTTTCAAGCTGTGAGTAACGCTTACCTCTTCAAATGGTTTTCTTGAAGTATGTGTCACATTTTGAAATATTTTGGCCATTACCTCCCTGAAGACATTCTGAGGGCAGGTTTCATTTACAGCCCTCCAGTACTTGTGCATATGAAGTGACCATTAGCACAGGTTTTAAAGCTGCTGTTGCAGGTATCGGCCATTGGGCGGCAGCATTTCTCCTTTCCCCATTCAGGGAACTACGGAAAGAGTCCTTCCTACCAGTGGTGTTCCTCAGTTGTATATTAGAGAGGAATGTGCCCGGACAAACCCCCAAAAGCTGATGTCTCCTTACTTACGTTTGGTTTCTAAATTGAAATTATATATTTTTTTTTATTGGAGTAATATTCCATTGTGTACATGGACCACTTCTTCTTTGTGCCTTCCTCTGTTGACAGACATTTTTGTTGCTTCCAAGTGTTGGCTGTGGTAAATATTGCTGGAGTGCAGGATTGCCACCCTGTGTCTTTTTGATTCTCATCCTCTCAGGTGATAGGCCCAGCAGTGGGTATGCTTGATTGAATGGTAGCTCAATATTTACCATATCAAGGCACCTCCTTTGTGGTTTCATTACTGGTTCTTACCATGTCCCACTGAGAAACGAGGGTGCACATTTCTCCACAACCCCTTCAGCATTTATTGTTTGCAGAATTTTTGCTGATGGCCATTATGACTGGTGTGAGCTGATAGGTTTTTGTAATTTGGATTTGCATGTCTTTAATAATTCCTAATGTTCAGCATTTTTCCATGCTTTGTTTTCTTTCTGTTAAACAAAAACAGAAAAAAACTGTGAGTACAATAAACCACTTGAAGTGGTCTTCTGGGAAGGCTGCCCTGTTTTGAATTTTTCGTCAATTTTTGACCCCAGGATTTTTTTGAGAACAGGTGACATTTACAGGCTTGTAATGAGTGTGAATATTTAGTGACCACTACTACTGGCTTTAAAGGTGCTGTTGGGGGAAACGGCCACAAGGTGGCAGCATTTCTCCGTTCCCAAAACTGGTTTCTAGGGCAGCACAGCCTTTCTGGAAGTTGTGTTCCCAGGTTGTAAATTAGAATGGAATGTGCTAGGAAAAAAACCCGTAAGTTAATATTCCATTATTTCTTGTTCGACTTTTTAGTCTTTTTAAATCGAGGTAATATTTAGAATATTGTTTGTCCTAGGTGTATACAATCTGGTTCATTTGTACATTACATACACACACACACACACACACACACACATATGTAATATATTCATGTACAGATACTCTTCCCATGTAAATTATTGCAGAGTGCTCCATTGACCTCCCTTGCTATATGGTCGGTCTCTTTGATAAATGTATTTAGTAGGTATTTGTACACATATGGTAACCCTAATCTTAATTTTCCATACCACCCACCTTTCCATTTACATAAGAATAGTTTGTTTTCTAAGTCTGTGAGTTTCTTTCTCTGTGAAAATGCTATCATTTTTGTCAGTTGTTAGATAACGCCTATAAGTGATATCATACTATATGTCTTTTTCTTTCTGACTTACGGCATGTTCTGAGATTATATCTAGGCTCATAAATGGTGCCTCAACGAGCAGTGTTTCACTGTTTTCCATGGCTAATATCCCATTATGTACATGGACCACTTCTTCTTTATCCATTCATCCATTGATGGACATTTTGGTTGCTTCCGTGTCTTGGCTATTGTGAAAAATTCTGCAGTGAAGCTGTTGCAGCCTGTGCCTTCTCGACTCTGGTATTTTCAGGTGAGAGGTTCAGCGGTTGACCTGCTGAATGGAATGCTGGCTCAATTTTTACTTTTAAACACAGCTCCTTTCTGTTCTCACTATTGGCTCTTACCACTTTACATCTCACCAGCGGCTAGAGGGTACAGAGTTCTCTAAAACCCCTTCAGCATTTATTGTTTGTAGACCTTTGGCTGATGGTAGTTGACGTGTGTGTGTTGAAATCTTTTTGTAGGCTAGATTTGCATGAGTTTAAAAATTTATGTTGTTGAGCTTTTATCCATTTTCCTTGTTTTTAGAAAAATAAGGAGTAAAATTTACCTCTTCCTACTATCTCCTTGAAAATTTTGCCAGTTGTGAATTTTTGAGGGCAGTTGTCCTTTACTGTCCTGAGTTCTTGTGAATGTTAAGTGACCGTTAGCTGTGGTTTTAAAGCCGCTCTTGTGGGAAACGGCCACAAGGCGGCAGCATTTCTACATTTCCAACTCTGGGTTTTTGGGCAACAGAGGGTTCCTGGAAATCGTGTTTGTAAGCTGCAAATTAGAGCAGAATGTGCCACGGCAAACTCCCAAGAGCTTATATCTCCTTACTTCTTGTTTGTTTTTTACATTTAATTTTTATTTATTATCACAGCAAATTGGATAAAAATACGGTGTTTTTTCCAGGTGTACGGAATCTGGTTCATTATATCGATGTATTGATCTATTCATCTTTGGATCCTTTCCCGTGTAGGTTATTACAGAGTGTTGAGTACACCTCTTTTAGCATTCTATAGGTATTTTGTGATTATATATTTCATATGTATTACTACATGTCCGTTAACCCCCATATCCTAATTCATACATTCCTTACACCTTTCCATTTGGTTAAACATAATTTGGGTTTCTGAATCTATGAGTGTCCTTCTCTTGGAAATTATTTCATGGGTATCAATTTTTAGGTAACACCTATAAGTGATGTAATAGGATATCTGTCTTTCGTTTTCTTTCTTACTTCAGGTAGGGTGATTATCTCTAGATCCTTCTATGGTGGTGCCAACGGCATTGTTCCATGCTTTTCCATGGCTAATATTCCATTGTGTACATGGACCACTTCTTCTTGGTGCATTTTTCTGTTGATGGACATTTTGGTTTCTTCCAGCTCTTGGCTATGGTACATGTTGCTGCAGTGAAGGATCGCCAGCCTGTGTCTTTTTGATTCAGGTCTACTCAGCGGATAGGCCCATCAGTGGGCCTACCAGATCACATAGTAGCTCAAGTTTTACCTTTAAACACACCTCCATTTTGTTCTCTGTACTGGCTCTTACCAGGTTACATCCCATCAGCAGCTAGAGGGTACACAGTTCTCTAAAACCCCTTCAGCATTTATACTATGTAGACTTTTTTGCTGATGATCCTTCTGACGGCTGTGAGGTGAATGTGTTTCTAGACTGGATTTGCATGGCTTTATTAATTCCTGATGTTGAGCGTTTCTCCATGCCTTTTTCTATAACAAAAAAAAGAGACAGAATATAAAATGTGCATAAAATATGCCTCTTGAAATTGTCGTTTTGAAATATGGATGTCTTTTGAGATTTTTGCTCGATTTACGACTGAAGGATTGTTTTGAGGACAGGTGTCATTTACAGGCCTGCAATTATTTTGACTGTCAAGTAACCATTACAGCTGCAGTTAGAGCTGCTGTTGTGTGAAACGGCCACAAGGCGGCAGCAGTTCTCATTAACCAAATCTGGTTACTAGGGAAACAGAGCCTCAATGGAAGTCCTGTTCTAGGTTGCAAATTAGAATGGAATGGGCCAGGAAAAAGCCCCTTATGTTTATATGTCACTAAATATTGTTCTTTTTTTAAAATTTAATTTTCATTGTTTATCACAGCAAGTGTGATTACAATGTTTTGCTTGTCTTAGGTGTGCAAGATGTGGTTGTTTTCCACATATACATATCTCTTTTCTTCTTTGGATCCTTTTCCCATTTTAGGTTATGACACAATGTTGAGTAGTCTTCTCTTGGTATTCCGTAGGTCTTTGGTGATTATATACTTCTCCTGTGTTTGTATATCTCTGTTAACTCTGACATCCTAAGGTATCCAATCCTCACACCTTTCCATTGGTGAACCATAAGTTTGTTTAATGAATCTGTGATTGCCTTTCTCTGTGGAAATATCTTCACTGGTATCAATTTTTAGGTAACACCTATAAGTGATATCACAGGATACGTGTCTTTCGCTTTCTGACTTACTACAAGTTGCGTGATTACTTCTAGACTCATCTATGGTGATGCAAATGGCATTGTGTCATTTTTTTCCTTGGCTAATATTCCATCTGTACGTGGACCAGTTTTTCTTTGTCCACTCACCTGTTGATGGACTTTTCGGTTGCTTCCATGTCTTGGTTATTGTAACACTGCTGAAATGCACATTTGCCTGCCTGTGTCTTTCAATTATGTCTTCTTCGGTTATAGGCCCAGGAGAGGGCCTGTTGGATCATATGGTAGCAAAATGTTTACCTTGTAAAGACGTCTCCATTCTGTTCTCATTAGTGGCTCTTACCAGGTTATGTTCCACTTAAATTTGAGGGTATGCCCTTGTCCACAACCCTTTCAGCATTTATTGTTTGTAGTTTTTCTGCTGATGTTTATTCTGACAGGTGTGAGCTGACACCTCTTTGAGGTTGGATTTGCATGCATCTCATAATCCCTTGAAATTGAACTTTCAGGCATGTCCTCTTTTTTTTCAAGCTGTGAGTAACGCTTACCTCTTCAAATGGTTTTCTTGAAGTATGTGTCACATTTTGAAATATTTTGGCCATTACCTCCCTGAAGACATTCTGAGGGCAGGTTTCATTTACAGCCCTCCAGTACTTGTGCATATGAAGTGACCATTAGCACAGGTTTTAAAGCTGCTGTTGCAGGTATCGGCCATTGGGCGGCAGCATTTCTCCTTTCCCCATTCAGGGAACTACGGAAAGAGTCCTTCCTACCAGTGGTGTTCCTCAGTTGTATATTAGAGAGGAATGTGCCCGGACAAACCCCCAAAAGCTGATGTCTCCTTACTTACGTTTGGTTTCTAAATTGAAATTATATATTTTTTTTATTGGAGTAATATTCCATTGTGTACATGGACCACTTCTTCTTTGTGCCTTCCTCTGTTGACAGACATTTTTGTTGCTTCCAAGTGTTGGCTGTGGTAAATATTGCTGGAGTGCAGGATTGCCACCCTGTGTCTTTTTGATTCTCATCCTCTCAGGTGATAGGCCCAGCAGTGGGTATGCTTGATTGAATGGTAGCTCAATATTTACCATATCAAGGCACCTCCTTTGTGGTTTCATTACTGGTTCTTACCATGTCCCACTGAGAAACGAGGGTGCACATTTCTCCACAACCCCTTCAGCATTTATTGTTTGCAGAATTTTTGCTGATGGCCATTATGACTGGTGTGAGCTGATAGGTTTTTGTAATTTGGATTTGCATGTCTTTAATAATTCCTAATGTTCAGCATTTTTCCATGCTTTGTTTTCTTTCTGTTAAACAAAAACAGAAAAAAACTGTGAGTACAATAAACCACTTGAAGTGGTCTTCTGGGAAGGCTGCCCTGTTTTGAATTTTTCGTCAATTTTTGACCCCAGGATTTTTTTGAGAACAGGTGACATTTACAGGCTTGTAATGAGTGTGAATATTTAGTGACCACTACTACTGGCTTTAAAGGTGCTGTTGGGGGAAACGGCCACAAGGTGGCAGCATTTCTCCGTTCCCAAAACTGGTTTCTAGGGCAGCACAGCCTTTCTGGAAGTTGTGTTCCCAGGTTGTAAATTAGAATGGAATGTGCTAGGAAAAAAACCCGTAAGTTAATATTCCATTATTTCTTGTTCGACTTTTTAGTCTTTTTAAATCGAGGTAATATTTAGAATATTGTTTGTCCTAGGTGTATACAATCTGGTTCATTTGTACATTACATACACACACACACACACACACATATGTAATATATTCATGTACAGATACTCTTCCCATGTAAATTATTGCAGAGTGCTCCATTGACCTCCCTTGCTATATGGTCGGTCTCTTTGATAAATGTATTTAGTAGGTATTTGTACACATATGGTAACCCTAATCTTAATTTTCCATACCACCCACCTTTCCATTTACATAAGAATAGTTTGTTTTCTAAGTCTGTGAGTTTCTTTCTCTGTGAAAATGCTATCATTTTTGTCAGTTGTTAGATAACGCCTATAAGTGATATCATACTATATGTCTTTTTCTTTCTGACTTACGGCATGTTCTGAGATTATATCTAGGCTCATAAATGGTGCCTCAACGAGCAGTGTTTCACTGTTTTCCATGGCTAATATCCCATTATGTACATGGACCACTTCTTCTTTATCCATTCATCCATTGATGGACATTTTGGTTGCTTCCGTGTCTTGGCTATTGTGAAAAATCCTGCAGTGAAGCTGTTGCAGCCTGTGCCTTCTCGACTCTGGTATTTTCAGGTGAGAGGTTCAGCGGTTGACCTGCTGAATGGAATGCTGGCTCAATTTTTACTTTTAAACACAGCTCCTTTCTGTTCTCACTATTGGCTCTTACCACTTTACATCTCACCAGCGGCTAGAGGGTACAGAGTTCTCTAAAACCCCTTCAGCATTTATTGTTTGTAGACCTTTGGCTGATGGTAGTTGACGTGTGTGTGTTGAAATCTTTTTGTAGGCTAGATTTGCATGAGTTTAAAAATTTATGTTGTTGAGCTTTTATCCATTTTCCTTGTTTTTAGAAAAATAAGGAGTAAAATTTACCTCTTCCTACTATC
The DNA here is from genome assembly GCF_964374135.1 of Grampus griseus. NCBI lineage: Eukaryota > Metazoa > Chordata > Mammalia > Artiodactyla > Delphinidae > Grampus > Grampus griseus. The sequence goes on from NW_028133376.1 coordinate 396,423, forward strand.
TCCTTGAAAATTTTGCCAGTTGTGAATTTTTGAGGGCAGTTGTCCTTTACTGTCCTGAGTCCTTGTGAATGTTAAGTGACCGTTAGCTGTGGTTTTAAAGCCGCTCTTGTGGGAAACGGCCACAAGGCGGCAGCATTTCTACATTTCCAACTCTGGGTTTTTGGGCAACAGAGGGTTCCTGGAAATCGTGTTTGTAAGCTTCAAATTAGAGCAGAATGTGCCACGGCAAACTCCCAAGAGCTTATATCTCCTTACTTCTTGTTTGTTTTTTACATTTAATTTTTATTTATTATCACAGCAAATTGGATAAAAATACGGTGTTTTTTCCAGGTGTACGGAATCTGGTTCATTATATCGATGTATTGATCTATTCATCTTTGGATCCTTTCCCGTGTAGGTTATTACAGAGTGTTGAGTACACCTCTTTTAGCATTCTATAGGTATTTTGTGATTATATATTTCATATGTATTACTACATGTCCGTTAACCCCCATATCCTAATTCATACATTCCTTACACCTTTCCATTTGGTTAAACATAATTTGGGTTTCTGAATCTATGAGTGTCCTTCTCTTGGAAATTATTTCATGGGTATCAATTTTTAGGTAACACCTATAAGTGATGTAATAGGATATCTGTCTTTCGTTTTCTTTCTTACTTCAGGTAGGGTGATTATCTCTAGATCCTTCTATGGTGGTGCCAACGGCATTGTTCCATGCTTTTCCATGGCTAATATTCCATTGTGTACATGGACCACTTCTTCTTGGTGCATTTTTCTGTTGATGGACATTTTGGTTTCTTCCAGCTCTTGGCTATGGTACATGTTGCTGCAGTGAAGGATCGCCAGCCTGTGTCTTTTTGATTCAGGTCTACTCAGCGGATAGGCCCATCAGTGGGCCTACCAGATCACATAGTAGCTCAAGTTTTACCTTTAAACACACCTCCATTTTGTTCTCTGTACTGGCTCTTACCAGGTTACATCCCATCAGCAGCTAGAGGGTACACAGTTCTCTAAAACCCCTTCAGCATTTATACTATGTAGACTTTTTTGCTGATGATCCTTCTGACGGCTGTGAGGTGAATGTGTTTCTAGACTGGATTTGCATGGCTTTATTAATTCCTGACGTTGAGCGTTTCTCCATGCCTTTTTCTATAACAAAAAAAAGAGACAGAATATAAAATGTGCATAAAATATGCCTCTTGAAATTGTCGTTTTGAAATATGGATGTCTTTTGAGAGTTTTGCTCGATTTACGACCGAAGGATTGTTTTGAGGACAGGTGTCATTTACAGGCCTGCAATTATTTTGACTGTCAAGTAACCATTACAGCTGCAGTTAGAGCTGCTGTTGTGTGAAACGGCCACAAGGCGGCAGCAGTTCTCATTAACCAAATCTGGTTACTAGGGAAACAGAGCCTCAATGGAAGTCCTGTTCTAGGTTGCAAATTAGAATGGAATGGGCCAGGAAAAAGCCCCTTATGTTTATATGTCACTAAATATTGTTCTTTTTTTAAAATTTAATTTTCATTGTTTATCACAGCAAGTGTGATTACAATGTTTTGCTTGTCTTAGGTGTGCAAGATGTGGTTGTTTTCCACATATACATATCTCTTTTCTTCTTTGGATCCTTTTCCCATTTTAGGTTATGACACAATGTTGAGTAGTCTTCTCTTGGTATTCCGTAGGTCTTTGGTGATTATATACTTCTCCTGTGTTTGTATATCTCTGTTAACTCTGACATCCTAAGGTATCCAATCCTCACACCTTTCCATTGGTGAACCATAAGTTTGTTTAATGAATCTGTGATTGCCTTTCTCTGTGGAAATATCTTCACTGGTATCAATTTTTAGGTAACACCTATAAGTGATATCACAGGATACGTGTCTTTCGCTTTCTGACTTACTACAAGTTGCGTGATTACTTCTAGACTCATCTATGGTGATGCAAATGGCATTGTGTCATTTTTTTCCTTGGCTAATATTCCATCTGTACGTGGACCAGTTTTTCTTTGTCCACTCACCTGTTGATGGACTTTTCGGTTGCTTCCATGTCTTGGTTATTGTAACACTGCTGAAATGCACATTTGCCTGCCTGTGTCTTTCAATTATGTCTTCTTCGGTTATAGGCCCAGGAGAGGGCCTGTTGGATCATATGGTAGCAAAATGTTTACCTTGTAAAGACGTCTCCATTCTGTTCTCATTAGTGGCTCTTACCAGGTTATGTTCCACTTAAATTTGAGGGTATGCCCTTGTCCACAACCCTTTCAGCATTTATTGTTTGTAGTTTTTCTGCTGATGTTTATTCTGACAGGTGTGAGCTGACACCTCTTTGAGGTTGGATTTGCATGCATCTCATAATCCCTTGAAATTGAACTTTCAGGCATGTCCTCTTTTTTTTCAAGCTGTGAGTAACGCTTACCTCTTCAAATGGTTTTCTTGAAGTATGTGTCACATTTTGAAATATTTTGGCCATTACCTCCCTGAAGACATTCTGAGGGCAGGTTTCATTTACAGCCCTCCAGTACTTGTGCATATGAAGTGACCATTAGCACAGGTTTTAAAGCTGCTGTTGCAGGTATCGGCCATTGGGCGGCAGCATTTCTCCTTTCCCCATTCAGGGAACTACGGAAAGAGTCCTTCCTACCAGTGGTGTTCCTCAGTTGTATATTAGAGAGGAATGTGCCCGGACAAACCCCCAAAAGCTGATGTCTCCTTACTTACGTTTGGTTTCTAAATTGAAATTATATATTTTTTTTATTGGAGTAATATTCCATTGTGTACATGGACCACTTCTTCTTTGTGCCTTCCTCTGTTGACAGACATTTTTGTTGCTTCCAAGTGTTGGCTGTGGTAAATATTGCTGGAGTGCAGGATTGCCACCCTGTGTCTTTTTGATTCTCATCCTCTCAGGTGATAGGCCCAGCAGTGGGTATGCTTGATTGAATGGTAGCTCAATATTTACCATATCAAGGCACCTCCTTTGTGGTTTCATTACTGGTTCTTACCATGTCCCACTGAGAAACGAGGGTGCACATTTCTCCACAACCCCTTCAGCATTTATTGTTTGCAGAATTTTTGCTGATGGCCATTATGACTGGTGTGAGCTGATAGGTTTTTGTAATTTGGATTTGCATGTCTTTAATAATTCCTAATGTTCAGCATTTTTCCATGCTTTGTTTTCTTTCTGTTAAACAAAAACAGAAAAAAACTGTGAGTACAATAAACCACTTGAAGTGGTCTTCTGGGAAGGCTGCCCTGTTTTGAATTTTTCGTCAATTTTTGACCCCAGGATTTTTTTGAGAACAGGTGACATTTACAGGCTTGTAATGAGTGTGAATATTTAGTGACCACTACTACTGGCTTTAAAGGTGCTGTTGGGGGAAACGGCCACAAGGTGGCAGCATTTCTCCGTTCCCAAAACTGGTTTCTAGGGCAGCACAGCCTTTCTGGAAGTTGTGTTCCCAGGTTGTAAATTAGAATGGAATGTGCTAGGAAAAAAACCCGTAAGTTAATATTCCATTATTTCTTGTTCGACTTTTTAGTCTTTTTAAATCGAGGTAATATTTAGAATATTGTTTGTCCTAGGTGTATACAATCTGGTTCATTTGTACATTACATACACACACACACACACACACACACACACACATATGTAATATATTCATGTACAGATACTCTTCCCATGTAAATTATTGCAGAGTGCTCCATTGACCTCCCTTGCTATATGGTCGGTCTCTTTGATAAATGTATTTAGTAGGTATTTGTACACATATGGTAACCCTAATCTTAATTTTCCATACCACCCACCTTTCCATTTACATAAGAATAGTTTGTTTTCTAAGTCTGTGAGTTTCTTTCTCTGTGAAAATGCTATCATTTTTGTCAGTTGTTAGATAACGCCTATAAGTGATATCATACTATATGTCTTTTTCTTTCTGACTTACGGCATGTTCTGAGATTATATCTAGGCTCATAAATGGTGCCTCAACGAGCAGTGTTTCACTGTTTTCCATGGCTAATATCCCATTATGTACATGGACCACTTCTTCTTTATCCATTCATCCATTGATGGACATTTTGGTTGCTTCCGTGTCTTGGCTATTGTGAAAAATCCTGCAGTGAAGCTGTTGCAGCCTGTGCCTTCTCGACTCTGGTATTTTCAGGTGAGAGGTTCAGCGGTTGACCTGCTGAATGGAATGCTGGCTCAATTTTTACTTTTAAACACAGCTCCTTTCTGTTCTCACTATTGGCTCTTACCACTTTACATCTCACCAGCGGCTAGAGGGTACAGAGTTCTCTAAAACCCCTTCAGCATTTATTGTTTGTAGACCTTTGGCTGATGGTAGTTGACGTGTGTGTGTTGAAATCTTTTTGTAGGCTAGATTTGCATGAGTTTAAAAATTTATGTTGTTGAGCTTTTATCCATTTTCCTTGTTTTTAGAAAAATAAGGAGTAAAATTTACCTCTTCCTACTATCTCCTTGAAAATTTTGCCAGTTGTGAATTTTTGAGGGCAGTTGTCCTTTACTGTCCTGAGTCCTTGTGAATGTTAAGTGACCGTTAGCTGTGGTTTTAAAGCCGCTCTTGTGGGAAACGGCCACAAGGCGGCAGCATTTCTACATTTCCAACTCTGGGTTTTTGGGCAACAGAGGGTTCCTGGAAATCGTGTTTGTAAGCTGCAAATTAGAGCAGAATGTGCCATGGCAAACTCCCAAGAGCTTATATCTCCTTACTTCTTGTTTGTTTTTTACATTTAATTTTTATTTATTATCACAGCAAATTGGATAAAAATACGGTGTTTTTTCCAGGTGTACGGAATCTGGTTCATTATATCGATGTATTGATCTATTCATCTTTGGATCCTTTCCCGTGTAGGTTATTACAGAGTGTTGAGTACACCTCTTTTAGCATTCTATAGGTATTTTGTGATTATATATTTCATATGTATTACTACATGTCCGTTAACCCCCATATCCTAATTCATACATTCCTTACACCTTTCCATTTGGTTAAACATAATTTGGGTTTCTGAATCTATGAGTGTCCTTCTCTTGGAAATTATTTCATGGGTATCAATTTTTAGGTAACACCTATAAGTGATGTAATAGGATATCTGTCTTTCGTTTTCTTTCTTACTTCAGGTAGGGTGATTATCTCTAGATCCTTCTATGGTGGTGCCAACGGCATTGTTCCATGCTTTTCCATGGCTAATATTCCATTGTGTACATGGACCACTTCTTCTTGGTGCATTTTTCTGTTGATGGACATTTTGGTTTCTTCCAGCTCTTGGCTATGGTACATGTTGCTGCAGTGAAGGATCGCCAGCCTGTGTCTTTTTGATTCAGGTCTACTCAGCGGATAGGCCCATCAGTGGGCCTACCAGATCACATAGTAGCTCAAGTTTTACCTTTAAACACACCTCCATTTTGTTCTCTGTACTGGCTCTTACCAGGTTACATCCCATCAGCAGCTAGAGGGTACACAGTTCTCTAAAACCCCTTCAGCATTTATACTATGTAGACTTTTTTGCTGATGATCCTTCTGACGGCTGTGAGGTGAATGTGTTTCTAGACTGGATTTGCATGGCTTTATTAATTCCTGACGTTGAGCGTTTCTCCATGCCTTTTTCTATAACAAAAAAAAGAGACAGAATATAAAATGTGCATAAAATATGCCTCTTGAAATTGTCGTTTTGAAATATGGATGTCTTTTGAGAGTTTTGCTCGATTTACGACCGAAGGATTGTTTTGAGGACAGGTGTCATTTACAGGCCTGCAATTATTTTGACTGTCAAGTAACCATTACAGCTGCAGTTAGAGCTGCTGTTGTGTGAAACGGCCACAAGGCGGCAGCAGTTCTCATTAACCAAATCTGGTTACTAGGGAAACAGAGCCTCAATGGAAGTCCTGTTCTAGGTTGCAAATTAGAATGGAATGGGCCAGGAAAAAGCCCCTTATGTTTATATGTCACTAAATATTGTTCTTTTTTTAAAATTTAATTTTCATTGTTTATCACAGCAAGTGTGATTACAATGTTTTGCTTGTCTTAGGTGTGCAAGATGTGGTTGTTTTCCACATATACATATCTCTTTTCTTCTTTGGATCCTTTTCCCATTTTAGGTTATGACACAATGTTGAGTAGTCTTCTCTTGGTATTCCGTAGGTCTTTGGTGATTATATACTTCTCCTGTGTTTGTATATCTCTGTTAACTCTGACATCCTAAGGTATCCAATCCTCACACCTTTCCATTGGTGAACCATAAGTTTGTTTAATGAATCTGTGATTGCCTTTCTCTGTGGAAATATCTTCACTGGTATCAATTTTTAGGTAACACCTATAAGTGATATCACAGGATACGTGTCTTTCACTTTCTGACTTACTACAAGTTGCGTGATTACTTCTAGACTCATCTATGGTGATGCAAATGGCATTGTGTCATTTTTTTCCTTGGCTAATATTCCATCTGTACGTGGACCAGTTTTTCTTTGTCCACTCACCTGTTGATGGACTTTTCGGTTGCTTCCATGTCTTGGTTATTGTAACACTGCTGAAATGCACATTTGCCTGCCTGTGTCTTTCAATTATGTCTTCTTCGGTTATAGGCCCAGGAGAGGGCCTGTTGGATCATATGGTAGCAAAATGTTTACCTTGTAAAGACGTCTCCATTCTGTTCTCATTAGTGGCTCTTACCAGGTTATGTTCCACTTAAATTTGAGGGTATGCCCTTGTCCACAACCCTTTCAGCATTTATTGTTTGTAGTTTTTCTGCTGATGTTTATTCTGACAGGTGTGAGCTGACACCTCTTTGAGGTTGGATTTGCATGCATCTCATAATCCCTTGAAATTGAACTTTCAGGCATGTCCTCTTTTTTTTCAAGCTGTGAGTAACGCTTACCTCTTCAAATGGTTTTCTTGAAGTATGTGTCACATTTTGAAATATTTTGGCCATTACCTCCCTGAAGACATTCTGAGGGCAGGTTTCATTTACAGCCCTCCAGTACTTGTGCATATGAAGTGACCATTAGCACAGGTTTTAAAGCTGCTGTTGCAGGTATCGGCCATTGGGCGGCAGCATTTCTCCTTTCCCCATTCAGGGAACTACGGAAAGAGTCCTTCCTACCAGTGGTGTTCCTCAGTTGTATATTAGAGAGGAATGTGCCCGGACAAACCCCCAAAAGCTGATGTCTCCTTACTTACGTTTGGTTTCTAAATTGAAATTATATATTTTTTTTATTGGAGTAATATTCCATTGTGTACATGGACCACTTCTTCTTTGTGCCTTCCTCTGTTGACAGACATTTTTGTTGCTTCCAAGTGTTGGCTGTGGTAAATATTGCTGGAGTGCAGGATTGCCACCCTGTGTCTTTTTGATTCTCATCCTCTCAGGTGATAGGCCCAGCAGTGGGTATGCTTGATTGAATGGTAGCTCAATATTTACCATATCAAGGCACCTCCTTTGTGGTTTCATTACTGGTTCTTACCATGTCCCACTGAGAAACGAGGGTGCACATTTCTCCACAACCCCTTCAGCATTTATTGTTTGCAGAATTTTTGCTGATGGCCATTATGACTGGTGTGAGCTGATAGGTTTTTGTAATTTGGATTTGCATGTCTTTAATAATTCCTAATGTTCAGCATTTTTCCATGCTTTGTTTTCTTTCTGTTAAACAAAAACAGAAAAAAACTGTGAGTACAATAAACCACTTGAAGTGGTCTTCTGGGAAGGCTGCCCTGTTTTGAATTTTTCGTCAATTTTTGACCCCAGGATTTTTTTGAGAACAGGTGACATTTACAGGCTTGTAATGAGTGTGAATATTTAGTGACCACTACTACTGGCTTTAAAGGTGCTGTTGGGGGAAACGGCCACAAGGTGGCAGCATTTCTCCGTTCCCAAAACTGGTTTCTAGGGCAGCACAGCCTTTCTGGAAGTTGTGTTCCCAGGTTGTAAATTAGAATGGAATGTGCTAGGAAAAAAACCCGTAAGTTAATATTCCATTATTTCTTGTTCGACTTTTTAGTCTTTTTAAATCGAGGTAATATTTAGAATATTGTTTGTCCTAGGTGTATACAATCTGGTTCATTTGTACATTACATACACACACACACACACACACACATATGTAATATATTCATGTACAGATACTCTTCCCATGTAAATTATTGCAGAGTGCTCCATTGACCTCCCTTGCTATATGGTCGGTCTCTTTGATAAATGTATTTAGTAGGTATTTGTACACATATGGTAACCCTAATCTTAATTTTCCATACCACCCACCTTTCCATTTACATAAGAATAGTTTGTTTTCTAAGTCTGTGAGTTTCTTTCTCTGTGAAAATGCTATCATTTTTGTCAGTTGTTAGATAACGCCTATAAGTGATATCATACTATATGTCTTTTTCTTTCTGACTTACGGCATGTTCTGAGATTATATCTAGGCTCATAAATGGTGCCTCAACGAGCAGTGTTTCACTGTTTTCCATGGCTAATATCCCATTATGTACATGGACCACTTCTTCTTTATCCATTCATCCATTGATGGACATTTTGGTTGCTTCCGTGTCTTGGCTATTGTGAAAAATCCTGCAGTGAAGCTGTTGCAGCCTGTGCCTTCTCGACTCTGGTATTTTCAGGTGAGAGGTTCAGCGGTTGACCTGCTGAATGGAATGCTGGCTCAATTTTTACTTTTAAACACAGCTCCTTTCTGTTCTCACTATTGGCTCTTACCACTTTACATCTCACCAGCGGCTAGAGGGTACAGAGTTCTCTAAAACCCCTTCAGCATTTATTGTTTGTAGACCTTTGGCTGATGGTAGTTGACGTGTGTGTGTTGAAATCTTTTTGTAGGCTAGATTTGCATGAGTTTAAAAATTTATGTTGTTGAGCTTTTATCCATTTTCCTTGTTTTTAGAAAAATAAGGAGTAAAATTTACCTCTTCCTACTATCTCCTTGAAAATTTTGCCAGTTGTGAATTTTTGAGGGCAGTTGTCCTTTACTGTCCTGAGTCCTTGTGAATGTTAAGTGACCGTTAGCTGTGGTTTTAAAGCCGCTCTTGTGGGAAACGGCCACAAGGCGGCAGCATTTCTACATTTCCAACTCTGGGTTTTTGGGCAACAGAGGGTTCCTGGAAATCGTGTTTGTAAGCTGCAAATTAGAGCAGAATGTGCCACGGCAAACTCCCAAGAGCTTATATCTCCTTACTTCTTGTTTGTTTTTTACATTTAATTTTTATTTATTATCACAGCAAATTGGATAAAAATACGGTGTTTTTTCCAGGTGTACGGAATCTGGTTCATTATATCGATGTATTGATCTATTCATCTTTGGATCCTTTCCCGTGTAGGTTATTACAGAGTGTTGAGTACACCTCTTTTAGCATTCTATAGGTATTTTGTGATTATATATTTCATATGTATTACTACATGTCCGTTAACCCCCATATCCTAATTCATACATTCCTTACACCTTTCCATTTGGTTAAACATAATTTGGGTTTCTGAATCTATGAGTGTCCTTCTCTTGGAAATTATTTCATGGGTATCAATTTTTAGGTAACACCTATAAGTGATGTAATAGGATATCTGTCTTTCGTTTTCTTTCTTACTTCAGGTAGGGTGATTATCTCTAGATCCTTCTATGGTGGTGCCAACGGCATTGTTCCATGCTTTTCCATGGCTAATATTCCATTGTGTACATGGACCACTTCTTCTTGGTGCATTTTTCTGTTGATGGACATTTTGGTTTCTTCCAGCTCTTGGCTATGGTACATGTTGCTGCAGTGAAGGATCGCCAGCCTGTGTCTTTTTGATTCAGGTCTACTCAGCGGATAGGCCCATCAGTGGGCCTACCAGATCACATAGTAGCTCAAGTTTTACCTTTAAACACACCTCCATTTTGTTCTCTGTACTGGCTCTTACCAGGTTACATCCCATCAGCAGCTAGAGGGTACACAGTTCTCTAAAACCCCTTCAGCATTTATACTATGTAGACTTTTTTGCTGATGATCCTTCTGACGGCTGTGAGGTGAATGTGTTTCTAGACTGGATTTGCATGGCTTTATTAATTCCTGACGTTGAGCGTTTCTCCATGCCTTTTTCTATAACAAAAAAAAGAGACAGAATATAAAATGTGCATAAAATATGCCTCTTGAAATTGTCGTTTTGAAATATGGATGTCTTTTGAGAGTTTTGCTCGATTTACGACCGAAGGATTGTTTTGAGGACAGGTGTCATTTACAGGCCTGCAATTATTTTGACTGTCAAGTAACCATTACAGCTGCAGTTAGAGCTGCTGTTGTGTGAAACGGCCACAAGGCGGCAGCAGTTCTCATTAACCAAATCTGGTTACTAGGGAAACAGAGCCTCAATGGAAGTCCTGTTCTAGGTTGCAAATTAGAATGGAATGGGCCAGGAAAAAGCCCCTTATGTTTATATGTCACTAAATATTGTTCTTTTTTTTAAATTTAATTTTCATTGTTTATCACAGCAAGTGTGATTACAATGTTTTGCTTGTCTTAGGTGTGCAAGATGTGGTTGTTTTCCACATATACATATCTCTTTTCTTCTTTGGATCCTTTTCCCATTTTAGGTTATGACACAATGTTGAGTAGTCTTCTCTTGGTATTCCGTAGGTCTTTGGTGATTATATACTTCTCCTGTGTTTGTATATCTCTGTTAACTCTGACATCCTAATGTATCCAATCCTCACACCTTTCCATTGGTGAACCATAAGTTTGTTTAATGAATCTGTGATTGCCTTTCTCTGTGGAAATATCTTCACTGGTATCAATTTTTAGGTAACACCTATAAGTGATATCACAGGATACGTGTCTTTCGCTTTCTGACTTACTACAAGTTGCGTGATTACTTCTAGACTCATCTATGGTGATGCAAATGGCATTGTGTCATTTTTTTCCTTGGCTAATATTCCATCTGTACGTGGACCAGTTTTTCTTTGTCCACTCACCTGTTGATGGACTTTTTGGTTGCTTCCATGTCTTGGTTATTGTAACACTGCTGAAATGCACATTTGCCTGCCTGTGTCTTTCAATTATGTCTTCTTCGGTTATAGGCCCAGGAGAGGGCCTGTTGGATCATATGGTAGCAAAATGTTTACCTTGTAAAGGCGTCTCCATTCTGTTCTCATTAGTGGCTCTTACCAGGTTATGTTCCACTTAAATTTGAGGGTATGCCCTTGTCCACAACCCTTTCAGCATTTATTGTTTGTAGTTTTTCTGCTGATGTTTATTCTGACAGGTGTGAGCTGACACCTCTTTGAGGTTGGATTTGCATGCATCTCATAATCCCTTGAAATTGAACTTTCAGGCATGTCCTCTTTTTTTTCAAGCTGTGAGTAACGCTTACCTCTTCAAATGGTTTTCTTGAAGTATGTGTCACATTTTGAAATATTTTGGCCATTGCCTCCCTGAAGACATTCTGAGGGCAGGTTTCATTTACAGCCCTCCAGTACTTGTGCATATGAAGTGACCATTAGCACAGGTTTTAAAGCTGCTGTTGCAGGTATCGGCCATTGGGCGGCAGCATTTCTCCTTTCCCCATTCAGGGAACTACGGAAAGAGTCCTTCCTGCCAGTGGTGTTCCTCAGTTGTATATTAGAGAGGAATGTGCCCGGACAAACCCCCAAAAGCTGATGTCTCCTTACTTACGTTTGGTTTCTAAATTGAAATTATATATTTTTTTTATTGGAGTAATATTCCATTGTGTACATGGACCACTTCTTCTTTGTGCCTTCCTCTGTTGACAGACATTTTTGTTGCTTCCAAGTGTTGGCTGTGGTAAATATTGCTGGAGTGCAGGATTGCCACCCTGTGTCTTTTTGATTCTCATCCTCTCAGGTGATAGGCCCAGCAGTGGATATGCTTGATTGAATGGTAGCTCAATATTTACCATATCAAGGCACCTCCTTTGTGGTTTCATTACTGGTTCTTACCATGTCCCACTGAGAAACGAGGGTGCACATTTCTCCACAACCCCTTCAGCATTTATTGTTTGCAGAATTTTTGCTGATGGCCATTATGACTGGTGTGAGCTGATAGGTTTTTGTAATTTGGATTTGCATGTCTTTAATAATTCCTAATGTTCAGCATTTTTCCATGCTTTGTTTTCTTTCTGTTAAACAAAAACAGAAAAAAACTGTGAGTACAATAAACCACTTGAAGTGGTCTTCTGGGAAGGCTGCCCTGTTTTGAATTTTTCGTCAATTTTTGACCCCAGGATTTTTTTGAGAACAGGTGACATTTACAGGCTTGTAATGAGTGTGAATATTTAGTGACCACTACTACTGGCTTTAAAGGTGCTGTTGGGGGAAACGGCCACAAGGTGGCAGCATTTCTCCGTTCCCAAAACTGGTTTCTAGGGCAGCACAGCCTTTCTGGAAGTTGTGTTCCCAGGTTGTAAATTAGAATGGAATGTGCTAGGAAAAAAACCCGTAAGTTAATATTCCATTATTTCTTGTTCGACTTTTTAGTCTTTTTAAATCGAGGTAATATTTAGAATATTGTTTGTCCTAGGTGTATACAATCTGGTTCATTTGTACATTACATACACACACACACACACACACACACACACATATGTAATATATTCATGTACAGATACTCTTCCCATGTAAATTATTGCAGAGTGCTCCATTGACCTCCCTTGCTATATGGTCGGTCTCTTTGATAAATGTATTTAGTAGGTATTTGTACACATATGGTAACCCTAATCTTAATTTTCCATACCACCCACCTTTCCATTTACATAAGAATAGTTTGTTTTCTAAGTCTGTGAGTTTCTTTCTCTGTGAAAATGCTATCATTTTTGTCAGTTGTTAGATAACGCCTATAAGTGATATCATACTATATGTCTTTTTCTTTCTGACTTACGGCATGTTCTGAGATTATATCTAGGCTCATAAATGGTGCCTCAACGAGCAGTGTTTCACTGTTTTCCATAGCTAATATCCCATTATGTACATGGACCACTTCTTCTTTATCCATTCATCCATTGATGGACATTTTGGTTGCTTCCGTGTCTTGGCTATTGTGAAAAATCCTGCAGTGAAGCTGTTGCAGCATGTGCCTTCTCGACTCTGGTATTTTCAGGTGAGAGGTTCAGCGGTTGACCTGCTGAATGGAATGCTGGCTCAATTTTTACTTTTAAACACAGCTCCTTTCTGTTCTCACTATTGGCTCTTACCACTTTACATCTCACCAGCGGCTAGAGGGTACAGAGTTCTCTAAAACCCCTTCAGCATTTATTGTTTGTAGACCTTTGGCTGATGGTAGTTGACGTGTGTGTGTTGAAATCTTTTTGTAGGCTAGATTTGCATGAGTTTAAAAATTTATGTTGTTGAGCTTTTATCCATTTTCCTTGTTTTTAGAAAAATAAGGAGTAAAATTTACCTCTTCCTACTATCTCCTTGAAAATTTTGCCAGTTGTGAATTTTTGAGGGCAGTTGTCCTTTACTGTCCTGAGTCCTTGTGAATGTTAAGTGACCGTTAGCTGTGGTTTTAAAGCCGCTCTTGTGGGAAACGGCCACAAGGCGGCAGCATTTCTACATTTCCAACTCTGGGTTTTTGGGCAACAGAGGGTTCCTGGAAATCGTGTTTGTAAGCTGCAAATTAGAGCAGAATGTGCCACGGCAAACTCCCAAGAGCTTATATCTCCTTACTTCTTGTTTGTTTTTTACATTTAATTTTTATTTATTATCACAGCAAATTGGATAAAAATATGGTGTTTTTTCCAGGTGTACGGAATCTGGTTCATTATATCGATGTATTGATCTATTCATCTTTGGATCCTTTCCCGTGTAGGTTATTACAGAGTGTTGAGTACACCTCTTTTAGCATTCTATAGGTATTTTGTGATTATATATTTCATATGTATTACTACATGTCCGTTAACCCCCATATCCTAATTCATACATTCCTTACACCTTTCCATTTGGTTAAACATAATTTGGGTTTCTGAATCTATGAGTGTCCTTCTCTTGGAAATTATTTCATGGGTATCAATTTTTAGGTAACACCTATAAGTGATGTAATAGGATATCTGTCTTTCGTTTTCTTTCTTACTTCAGGTAGGGTGATTATCTCTAGATCCTTCTATGGTGGTGCCAACGGCATTGTTCCATGCTTTTCCATGGCTAATATTCCATTGTGTACATGGACCACTTCTTCTTGGTGCATTTTTCTGTTGATGGACATTTTGGTTTCTTCCAGCTCTTGGCTATGGTACATGTTGCTGCAGTGAAGGATCGCCAGCCTGTGTCTTTTTGATTCAGGTCTACTCAGCGGATAGGCCCATCAGTGGGCCTACCAGATCACATAGTAGCTCAAGTTTTACCTTTAAACACACCTCCATTTTGTTCTCTGTACTGGCTCTTACCAGGTTACATCCCATCAGCAGCTAGAGGGTACACAGTTCTCTAAAACCCCTTCAGCATTTATACTATGTAGACTTTTTTGCTGATGATCCTTCTGACGGCTGTGAGGTGAATGTGTTTCTAGACTGGATTTGCATGGCTTTATTAATTCCTGACGTTGAGCGTTTCTCCATGCCTTTTTCTATAACAAAAAAAAGAGACAGAATATAAAATGTGCATAAAATATGCCTCTTGAAATTGTCGTTTTGAAATATGGATGTCTTTTGAGATTTTTGCTCGATTTACGACCGAAGGATTGTTTTGAGGACAGGTGTCATTTACAGGCCTGCAATTATTTTGACTGTCAAGTAACCATTACAGCTGCAGTTAGAGCTGCTGTTGTGTGAAACGGCCACAAGGCGGCAGCAGTTCTCATTAACCAAATCTGGTTACTAGGGAAACAGAGCCTCAATGGAAGTCCTGTTCTAGGTTGCAAATTAGAATGGAATGGGCCAGGAAAAAGCCCCTTATGTTTATATGTCACTAAATATTGTTCTTTTTTTAAAATTTAATTTTCATTGTTTATCACAGCAAGTGTGATTACAATGTTTTGCTTGTCTTAGGTGTGCAAGATGTGGTTGTTTTCCACATATACATATCTCTTTTCTTCTTTGGATCCTTTTCCCATTTTAGGTTATGACACAATGTTGAGTAGTCTTCTCTTGGTATTCCGTAGGTCTTTGGTGATTATATACTTCTCCTGTGTTTGTATATCTCTGTTAACTCTGACATCCTAAGGTATCCAATCCTCACACCTTTCCATTGGTGAACCATAAGTTTGTTTAATGAATCTGTGATTGCCTTTCTCTGTGGAAATATCTTCACTGGTATCAATTTTTAGGTAACACCTATAAGTGATATCACAGGATACGTGTCTTTCGCTTTCTGACTTACTACAAGTTGCGTGATTACTTCTAGACTCATCTATGGTGATGCAAATGGCATTGTGTCATTTTTTTCCTTGGCTAATATTCCATCTGTACGTGGACCAGTTTTTCTTTGTCCACTCACCTGTTGATGGACTTTTCGGTTGCTTCCATGTCTTGGTTATTGTAACACTGCTGAAATGCACATTTGCCTGCCTGTGTCTTTCAATTATGTCTTCTTCGGTTATAGGCCCAGGAGAGGGCCTGTTGGATCATATGGTAGCAAAATGTTTACCTTGTAAAGACGTCTCCATTCTGTTCTCATTAGTGGCTCTTACCAGGTTATGTTCCACTTAAATTTGAGGGTATGCCCTTGTCCACAACCCTTTCAGCATTTATTGTTTGTAGTTTTTCTGCTGATGTTTATTCTGACAGGTGTGAGCTGACACCTCTTTGAGGTTGGATTTGCATGCATCTCATAATCCCTTGAAATTGAACTTTCAGGCATGTCCTCTTTTTTTTCAAGCTGTGAGTAACGCTTACCTCTTCAAATGGTTTTCTTGAAGTATGTGTCACATTTTGAAATATTTTGGCCATTACCTCCCTGAAGACATTCTGAGGGCAGGTTTCATTTACAGCCCTCCAGTACTTGTGCATATGAAGTGACCATTAGCACAGGTTTTAAAGCTGCTGTTGCAGGTATCGGCCATTGGGCGGCAGCATTTCTCCTTTCCCCATTCAGGGAACTACGGAAAGAGTCCTTCCTACCAGTGGTGTTCCTCAGTTGTATATTAGAGAGGAATGTGCCCGGACAAACCCCCAAATGCTGATGTCTCCTTACTTACGTTTGGTTTCTAAATTGAAATTATATATTTTTTTTATTGGAGTAATATTCCATTGTGTACATGGACCACTTCTTCTTTGTGCCTTCCTCTGTTGACAGACATTTTTGTTGCTTCCAAGTGTTGGCTGTGGTAAATATTGCTGGAGTGCAGGATTGCCACCCTGTGTCTTTTTGATTCTCATCCTCTCAGGTGATAGGCCCAGCAGTGGGTATGCTTGATTGAATGGTAGCTCAATATTTACCATATCAAGGCACCTCCTTTGTGGTTTCATTACTGGTTCTTACCATGTCCCACTGAGAAACGAGGGTGCACATTTCTCCACAACCCCTTCAGCATTTATTGTTTGCAGAATTTTTGCTGATGGCCATTATGACTGGTGTGAGCTGATAGGTTTTTGTAATTTGGATTTGCATGTCTTTAATAATTCCTAATGTTCAGCATTTTTCCATGCTTTGT
Organism: Grampus griseus; assembly: GCF_964374135.1. Lineage (NCBI taxonomy): Eukaryota > Metazoa > Chordata > Mammalia > Artiodactyla > Delphinidae > Grampus > Grampus griseus. Next base: position 413,013 of record NW_028133376.1, read on the forward strand.
TTTCTTTCTGTTAAACAAAAACAGAAAAAAACTGTGAGTACAATAAACCACTTGAAGTGGTCTTCTGGGAAGGCTGCCCTGTTTTGAATTTTTCGTCAATTTTTGACCCCAGGATTTTTTTGAGAACAGGTGACATTTACAGGCTTGTAATGAGTGTGAATATTTAGTGACCACTACTACTGGCTTTAAAGGTGCTGTTGGGGGAAACGGCCACAAGGTGGCAGCATTTCTCCGTTCCCAAAACTGGTTTCTAGGGCAGCACAGCCTTTCTGGAAGTTGTGTTCCCAGGTTGTAAATTAGAATGGAATGTGCTAGGAAAAAAACCCGTAAGTTAATATTCCATTATTTCTTGTTCGACTTTTTAGTCTTTTTAAATCGAGGTAATATTTAGAATATTGTTTGTCCTAGGTGTATACAATCTGGTTCATTTGTACATTACATACACACACACACACACACACACACACATATGTAATATATTCATGTACAGATACTCTTCCCATGTAAATTATTGCAGAGTGCTCCATTGACCTCCCTTGCTATATGGTCGGTCTCTTTGATAAATGTATTTAGTAGGTATTTGTACACATATGGTAACCCTAATCTTAATTTTCCATACCACCCACCTTTCCATTTACATAAGAATAGTTTGTTTTCTAAGTCTGTGAGTTTCTTTCTCTGTGAAAATGCTATCATTTTTGTCAGTTGTTAGATAACGCCTATAAGTGATATCATACTATATGTCTTTTTCTTTCTGACTTACGGCATGTTCTGAGATTATATCTAGGCTCATAAATGGTGCCTCAACGAGCAGTGTTTCACTGTTTTCCATGGCTAATATCCCATTATGTACATGGACCACTTCTTCTTTATCCATTCATCCATTGATGGACATTTTGGTTGCTTCCGTGTCTTGGCTATTGTGAAAAATCCTGCAGTGAAGCTGTTGCAGCCTGTGCCTTCTCGACTCTGGTATTTTCAGGTGAGAGGTTCAGCGGTTGACCTGCTGAATGGAATGCTGGCTCAATTTTTACTTTTAAACACAGCTCCTTTCTGTTCTCACTATTGGCTCTTACCACTTTACATCTCACCAGCGGCTAGAGGGTACAGAGTTCTCTAAAACCCCTTCAGCATTTATTGTTTGTAGACCTTTGGCTGATGGTAGTTGACGTGTGTGTGTTGAAATCTTTTTGTAGGCTAGATTTGCATGAGTTTAAAAATTTATGTTGTTGAGCTTTTATCCATTTTCCTTGTTTTTAGAAAAATAAGGAGTAAAATTTACCTCTTCCTACTATCTCCTTGAAAATTTTGCCAGTTGTGAATTTTTGAGGGCAGTTGTCCTTTACTGTCCTGAGTCCTTGTGAATGTTAAGTGACCGTTAGCTGTGGTTTTAAAGCCGCTCTTGTGGGAAACGGCCACAAGGCGGCAGCATTTCTACATTTCCAACTCTGGGTTTTTGGGCAACAGAGGGTTCCTGGAAATCGTGTTTGTAAGCTGCAAATTAGAGCAGAATGTGCCACGGCAAACTCCTAAGAGCTTATATCTCCTTACTTCTTGTTTGTTTTTTACATTTAATTTTTATTTATTATCACAGCAAATTGGATAAAAATACGGTGTTTTTTCCAGGTGTACGGAATCTGGTTCATTATATCGATGTATTGATCTATTCATCTTTGGATCCTTTCCCGTGTAGGTTATTACAGAGTGTTGAGTACACCTCTTTTAGCATTCTATAGGTATTTTGTGATTATATATTTCATATGTATTACTACATGTCCGTTAACCCCCATATCCTAATTCATACATTCCTTACACCTTTCCATTTGGTTAAACATAATTTGGGTTTCTGAATCTATGAGTGTCCTTCTCTTGGAAATTATTTCATGGGTATCAATTTTTAGGTAACACCTATAAGTGATGTAATAGGATATCTGTCTTTCGTTTTCTTTCTTACTTCAGGTAGGGTGATTATCTCTAGATCCTTCTATGGTGGTGCCAACGGCATTGTTCCATGCTTTTCCATGGCTAATATTCCATTGTGTACATGGACCACTTCTTCTTGGTGCATTTTTCTGTTGATGGACATTTTGGTTTCTTCCAGCTCTTGGCTATGGTACATGTTGCTGCAGTGAAGGATCGCCAGCCTGTGTCTTTTTGATTCAGGTCTACTCAGCGGATAGGCCCATCAGTGGGCCTACCAGATCACATAGTAGCTCAAGTTTTACCTTTAAACACACCTCCATTTTGTTCTCTGTACTGGCTCTTACCAGGTTACATCCCATCAGCAGCTAGAGGGTACACAGTTCTCTAAAACCCCTTCAGCATTTATACTATGTAGACTTTTTTGCTGATGATCCTTCTGACGGCTGTGAGGTGAATGTGTTTCTAGACTGGATTTGCATGGCTTTATTAATTCCTGACGTTGAGCGTTTCTCCATGCCTTTTTCTATAACAAAAAAAAGAGACAGAATATAAAATGTGCATAAAATATGCCTCTTGAAATTGTCGTTTTGAAATATGGATGTCTTTTGAGATTTTTGCTCGATTTACGACCGAAGGATTGTTTTGAGGACAGGTGTCATTTACAGGCCTGCAATTATTTTGACTGTCAAGTAACCATTACAGCTGCAGTTAGAGCTGCTGTTGTGTGAAACGGCCACAAGGCGGCAGCAGTTCTCATTAACCAAATCTGGTTACTAGGGAAACAGAGCCTCAATGGAAGTCCTGTTCTAGGTTGCAAATTAGAATGGAATGGGCCAGGAAAAAGCCCCTTATGTTTATATGTCACTAAATATTGTTCTTTTTTTAAAATTTAATTTTCATTGTTTATCACAGCAAGTGTGATTACAATGTTTTGCTTGTCTTAGGTGTGCAAGATGTGGTTGTTTTCCACATATACATATCTCTTTTCTTCTTTGGATCCTTTTCCCATTTTAGGTTATGACACAATGTTGAGTAGTCTTCTCTTGGTATTCCGTAGGTCTTTGGTGATTATATACTTCTCCTGTGTTTGTATATCTCTGTTAACTCTGACATCCTAAGGTATCCAATCCTCACACCTTTCCATTGGTGAACCATAAGTTTGTTTAATGAATCTGTGATTGCCTTTCTCTGTGGAAATATCTTCACTGGTATCAATTTTTAGGTAACACCTATAAGTGATATCACAGGATACGTGTCTTTCGCTTTCTGACTTACTACAAGTTGCGTGATTACTTCTAGACTCATCTATGGTGATGCAAATGGCATTGTGTCATTTTTTTCCTTGGCTAATATTCCATCTGTACGTGGACCAGTTTTTCTTTGTCCACTCACCTGTTGATGGACTTTTCGGTTGCTTCCATGTCTTGGTTATTGTAACACTGCTGAAATGCACATTTGCCTGCCTGTGTCTTTCAATTATGTCTTCTTCGGTTATAGGCCCAGGAGAGGGCCTGTTGGATCATATGGTAGCAAAATGTTTACCTTGTAAAGACGTCTCCATTCTGTTCTCATTAGTGGCTCTTACCAGGTTATGTTCCACTTAAATTTGAGGGTATGCCCTTGTCCACAACCCTTTCAGCATTTATTGTTTGTAGTTTTTCTGCTGATGTTTATTCTGACAGGTGTGAGCTGACACCTCTTTGAGGTTGGATTTGCATGCATCTCATAATCCCTTGAAATTGAACTTTCAGGCATGTCCTCTTTTTTTTCAAGCTGTGAGTAACGCTTACCTCTTCAAATGGTTTTCTTGAAGTATGTGTCACATTTTGAAATATTTTGGCCATTACCTCCCTGAAGACATTCTGAGGGCAGGTTTCATTTACAGCCCTCCAGTACTTGTGCATATGAAGTGACCATTAGCACAGGTTTTAAAGCTGCTGTTGCAGGTATCGGCCATTGGGCGGCAGCATTTCTCCTTTCCCCATTCAGGGAACTACGGAAAGAGTCCTTCCTACCAGTGGTGTTCCTCAGTTGTATATTAGAGAGGAATGTGCCCGGACAAACCCCCAAAAGCTGATGTCTCCTTACTTACGTTTGGTTTCTAAATTGAAATTATATATTTTTTTTATTGGAGTAATATTCCATTGTGTACATGGACCACTTCTTCTTTGTGCCTTCCTCTGTTGACAGACATTTTTGTTGCTTCCAAGTGTTGGCTGTGGTAAATATTGCTGGAGTGCAGGATTGCCACCCTGTGTCTTTTTGATTCTCATCCTCTCAGGTGATAGGCCCAGCAGTGGGTATGCTTGATTGAATGGTAGCTCAATATTTACCATATCAAGGCACCTCCTTTGTGGTTTCATTACTGGTTCTTACCATGTCCCACTGAGAAACGAGGGTGCACATTTCTCCACAACCCCTTCAGCATTTATTGTTTGCAGAATTTTTGCTGATGGCCATTATGACTGGTGTGAGCTGATAGGTTTTTGTAATTTGGATTTGCATGTCTTTAATAATTCCTAATGTTCAGCATTTTTCCATGCTTTGTTTTCTTTCTGTTAAACAAAAACAGAAAAAAACTGTGAGTACAATAAACCACTTGAAGTGGTCTTCTGGGAAGGCTGCCCTGTTTTGAATTTTTCGTCAATTTTTGACCCCAGGATTTTTTTGAGAACAGGTGACATTTACAGGCTTGTAATGAGTGTGAATATTTAGTGACCACTACTACTGGCTTTAAAGGTGCTGTTGGGGGAAACGGCCACAAGGTGGCAGCATTTCTCCGTTCCCAAAACTGGTTTCTAGGGCAGCACAGCCTTTCTGGAAGTTGTGTTCCCAGGTTGTAAATTAGAATGGAATGTGCTAGGAAAAAAACCCGTAAGTTAATATTCCATTATTTCTTGTTCGACTTTTTAGTCTTTTTAAATCGAGGTAATATTTAGAATATTGTTTGTCCTAGGTGTATACAATCTGGTTCATTTGTACATTACATACACACACACACACACACACACACACACACATATGTAATATATTCATGTACAGATACTCTTCCCATGTAAATTATTGCAGAGTGCTCCATTGACCTCCCTTGCTATATGGTCGGTCTCTTTGATAAATGTATTTAGTAGGTATTTGTACACATATGGTAACCCTAATCTTAATTTTCCATACCACCCACCTTTCCATTTACATAAGAATAGTTTGTTTTCTAAGTCTGTGAGTTTCTTTCTCTGTGAAAATGCTATCATTTTTGTCAGTTGTTAGATAACGCCTATAAGTGATATCATACTATATGTCTTTTTCTTTCTGACTTACGGCATGTTCTGAGATTATATCTAGGCTCATAAATGGTGCCTCAACGAGCAGTGTTTCACTGTTTTCCATGGCTAATATCCCATTATGTACATGGACCACTTCTTCTTTATCCATTCATCCATTGATGGACATTTTGGTTGCTTCCGTGTCTTGGCTATTGTGAAAAATTCTGCAGTGAAGCTGTTGCAGCCTGTGCCTTCTCGACTCTGGTATTTTCAGGTGAGAGGTTCAGCGGTTGACCTGCTGAATGGAATGCTGGCTCAATTTTTACTTTTAAACACAGCTCCTTTCTGTTCTCACTATTGGCTCTTACCACTTTACATCTCACCAGCGGCTAGAGGGTACACAGTTCTCTAAAACCCCTTCAGCATTTATTGTTTGTAGACCTTTGGCTGATGGTAGTTGACGTGTGTGTGTTGAAATCTTTTTGTAGGCTAGATTTGCATGAGTTTAAAAATTTATGTTGTTGAGCTTTTATCCATTTTCCTTGTTTTTAGAAAAATAAGGAGTAAAATTTACCTCTTCCTACTATCTCCTTGAAAATTTTGCCAGTTGTGAATTTTTGAGGGCAGTTGTCCTTTACTGTCCTGAGTCCTTGTGAATGTTAAGTGACCGTTAGCTGTGGTTTTAAAGCCGCTCTTGTGGGAAACGGCCACAAGGCGGCAGCATTTCTACATTTCCAACTCTGGGTTTTTGGGCAACAGAGGGTTCCTGGAAATCGTGTTTGTAAGCTGCAAATTAGAGCAGAATGTGCCACGGCAAACTCCCAAGAGCTTATATCTCCTTACTTCTTGTTTGTTTTTTACATTTAATTTTTATTTATTATCACAGCAAATTGGATAAAAATACGGTGTTTTTTCCAGGTGTACGGAATCTGGTTCATTATATCGATGTATTGATCTATTCATCTTTGGATCCTTTCCCGTGTAGGTTATTACAGAGTGTTGAGTACACCTCTTTTAGCATTCTATAGGTATTTTGTGATTATATATTTCATATGTATTACTACATGTCCGTTAACCCCCATATCCTAATTCATACATTCCTTACACCTTTCCATTTGGTTAAACATAATTTGGGTTTCTGAATCTATGAGTGTCCTTCTCTTGGAAATTATTTCATGGGTATCAATTTTTAGGTAACACCTATAAGTGATGTAATAGGATATCTGTCTTTCGTTTTCTTTCTTACTTCAGGTAGGGTGATTATCTCTAGATCCTTCTATGGTGGTGCCAACGGCATTGTTCCATGCTTTTCCATGGCTAATATTCCATTGTGTACATGGACCACTTCTTCTTGGTGCATTTTTCTGTTGATGGACATTTTGGTTTCTTCCAGCTCTTGGCTATGGTACATGTTGCTGCAGTGAAGGATCGCCAGCCTGTGTCTTTTTGATTCAGGTCTACTCAGCGGATAGGCCCATCAGTGGGCCTACCAGATCACATAGTAGCTCAAGTTTTACCTTTAAACACACCTCCATTTTGTTCTCTGTACTGGCTCTTACCAGGTTACATCCCATCAGCAGCTAGAGGGTACACAGTTCTCTAAAACCCCTTCAGCATTTATACTATGTAGACTTTTTTGCTGATGATCCTTCTGACGGCTGTGAGGTGAATGTGTTTCTAGACTGGATTTGCATGGCTTTATTAATTCCTGACGTTGAGCGTTTCTCCATGCCTTTTTCTATAACAAAAAAAAGAGACAGAATATAAAATGTGCATAAAATATGCCTCTTGAAATTGTCGTTTTGAAATATGGATGTCTTTTGAGATTTTTGCTCGATTTACGACCGAAGGATTGTTTTGAGGACAGGTGTCATTTACAGGCCTGCAATTATTTTGACTGTCAAGTAACCATTACAGCTGCAGTTAGAGCTGCTGTTGTGTGAAACGGCCACAAGGCGGCAGCAGTTCTCATTAACCAAATCTGGTTACTAGGGAAACAGAGCCTCAATGGAAGTCCTGTTCTAGGTTGCAAATTAGAATGGAATGGGCCAGGAAAAAGCCCCTTATGTTTATATGTCACTAAATATTGTTCTTTTTTTAAAATTTAATTTTCATTGTTTATCACAGCAAGTGTGATTACAATGTTTTGCTTGTCTTAGGTGTGCAAGATGTGGTTGTTTTCCACATATACATATCTCTTTTCTTCTTTGGATCCTTTTCCCATTTTAGGTTATGACACAATGTTGAGTAGTCTTCTCTTGGTATTCCGTAGGTCTTTGGTGATTATATACTTCTCCTGTGTTTGTATATCTCTGTTAACTCTGACATCCTAAGGTATCCAATCCTCACACCTTTCCATTGGTGAACCATAAGTTTGTTTAATGAATCTGTGATTGCCTTTCTCTGTGGAAATATCTTCACTGGTATCAATTTTTAGGTAACACCTATAAGTGATATCACAGGATACGTGTCTTTCGCTTTCTGACTTACTACAAGTTGCGTGATTACTTCTAGACTCATCTATGGTGATGCAAATGGCATTGTGTCATTTTTTTCCTTGGCTAATATTCCATCTGTACGTGGACCAGTTTTTCTTTGTCCACTCACCTGTTGATGGACTTTTCGGTTGCTTCCATGTCTTGGTTATTGTAACACTGCTGAAATGCACATTTGCCTGCCTGTGTCTTTCAATTATGTCTTCTTCGGTTATAGGCCCAGGAGAGGGCCTGTTGGATCATATGGTAGCAAAATGTTTACCTTGTAAAGACGTCTCCATTCTGTTCTCATTAGTGGCTCTTACCAGGTTATGTTCCACTTAAATTTGAGGGTATGCCCTTGTCCACAACCCTTTCAGCATTTATTGTTTGTAGTTTTTCTGCTGATGTTTATTCTGACAGGTGTGAGCTGACACCTCTTTGAGGTTGGATTTGCATGCATCTCATAATCCCTTGAAATTGAACTTTCAGGCATGTCCTCTTTTTTTTCAAGCTGTGAGTAACGCTTACCTCTTCAAATGGTTTTCTTGAAGTATGTGTCACATTTTGAAATATTTTGGCCATTACCTCCCTGAAGACATTCTGAGGGCAGGTTTCATTTACAGCCCTCCAGTACTTGTGCATATGAAGTGACCATTAGCACAGGTTTTAAAGCTGCTGTTGCAGGTATCGGCCATTGGGCGGCAGCATTTCTCCTTTCCCCATTCAGGGAACTACGGAAAGAGTCCTTCCTACCAGTGGTGTTCCTCAGTTGTATATTAGAGAGGAATGTGCCCGGACAAACCCCCAAAAGCTGATGTCTCCTTACTTACGTTTGGTTTCTAAATTGAAATTATATATTTTTTTTATTGGAGTAATATTCCATTGTGTACATGGACCACTTCTTCTTTGTGCCTTCCTCTGTTGACAGACATTTTTGTTGCTTCCAAGTGTTGGCTGTGGTAAATATTGCTGGAGTGCAGGATTGCCACCCTGTGTCTTTTTGATTCTCATCCTCTCAGGTGATAGGCCCAGCAGTGGGTATGCTTGATTGAATGGTAGCTCAATATTTACCATATCAAGGCACCTCCTTTGTGGTTTCATTACTGGTTCTTACCATGTCCCACTGAGAAACGAGGGTGCACATTTCTCCACAACCCCTTCAGCATTTATTGTTTGCAGAATTTTTGCTGATGGCCATTATGACTGGTGTGAGCTGATAGGTTTTTGTAATTTGGATTTGCATGTCTTTAATAATTCCTAATGTTCAGCATTTTTCCATGCTTTGTTTTCTTTCTGTTAAACAAAAACAGAAAAAAACTGTGAGTACAATAAACCACTTGAAGTGGTCTTCTGGGAAGGCTGCCCTGTTTTGAATTTTTCGTCAATTTTTGACCCCAGGATTTTTTTGAGAACAGGTGACATTTACAGGCTTGTAATGAGTGTGAATATTTAGTGACCACTACTACTGGCTTTAAAGGTGCTGTTGGGGGAAACGGCCACAAGGTGGCAGCATTTCTCCGTTCCCAAAACTGGTTTCTAGGGCAGCACAGCCTTTCTGGAAGTTGTGTTCCCAGGTTGTAAATTAGAATGGAATGTGCTAGGAAAAAAACCCGTAAGTTAATATTCCATTATTTCTTGTTCGACTTTTTAGTCTTTTTAAATCGAGGTAATATTTAGAATATTGTTTGTCCTAGGTGTATACAATCTGGTTCATTTGTACATTACATACACACACACACACACACACACACACACACACACATGTAATATATTCATGTACAGATACTCTTCCCATGTAAATTATTGCAGAGTGCTCCATTGACCTCCCTTGCTATATGGTCGGTCTCTTTGATAAATGTATTTAGTAGGTATTTGTACACATATGGTAACCCTAATCTTAATTTTCCATACCACCCACCTTTCCATTTACATAAGAATAGTTTGTTTTCTAAGTCTGTGAGTTTCTTTCTCTGTGAAAATGCTATCATTTTTGTCAGTTGTTAGATAACGCCTATAAGTGATATCATACTATATGTCTTTTTCTTTCTGACTTACGGCATGTTCTGAGATTATATCTAGGCTCATAAATGGTGCCTCAACGAGCAGTGTTTCACTGTTTTCCATGGCTAATATCCCATTATGTACATGGACCACTTCTTCTTTATCCATTCATCCATTGATGGACATTTTGGTTGCTTCCGTGTCTTGGCTATTGTGAAAAATCCTGCAGTGAAGCTGTTGCAGCCTGTGCCTTCTCGACTCTGGTATTTTCAGGTGAGAGGTTCAGCGGTTGACCTGCTGAATGGAATGCTGGCTCAATTTTTACTTTTAAACACAGCTCCTTTCTGTTCTCACTATTGGCTCTTACCACTTTACATCTCACCAGCGGCTAGAGGGTACACAGTTCTCTAAAACCCCTTCAGCATTTATTGTTTGTAGACCTTTGGCTGATGGTAGTTGACGTGTGTGTGTTGAAATCTTTTTGTAGGCTAGATTTGCATGAGTTTAAAAATTTATGTTGTTGAGCTTTTATCCATTTTCCTTGTTTTTAGAAAAATAAGGAGTAAAATTTACCTCTTCCTACTATCTCCTTGAAAATTTTGTCAGTTGTGAATTTTTGAGGGCAGTTGTCCTTTACTGTCCTGAGTCCTTGTGAATGTTAAGTGACCGTTAGCTGTGGTTTTAAAGCCGCTCTTGTGGGAAACGGCCACAAGGCGGCAGCATTTCTACATTTCCAACTCTGGGTTTTTGGGCAACAGAGGGTTCCTGGAAATCGTGTTTGTAAGCTGCAAATTAGAGCAGAATGTGCCACGGCAAACTCCCAAGAGCTTATATCTCCTTACTTCTTGTTTGTTTTTTACATTTAATTTTTATTTATTATCACAGCAAATTGGATAAAAATACGGTGTTTTTTCCAGGTGTACGGAATCTGGTTCATTATATCGATGTATTGATCTATTCATCTTTGGATCCTTTCCCGTGTAGGTTATTACAGAGTGTTGAGTACACCTCTTTTAGCATTCTATAGGTATTTTGTGATTATATATTTCATATGTATTACTACATGTCCGTTAACCCCCATATCCTAATTCATACATTCCTTACACCTTTCCATTTGGTTAAACATAATTTGGGTTTCTGAATCTATGAGTGTCCTTCTCTTGGAAATTATTTCATGGGTATCAATTTTTAGGTAACACCTATAAGTGATGTAATAGGATATCTGTCTTTCGTTTTCTTTCTTACTTCAGGTAGGGTGATTATCTCTAGATCCTTCTATGGTGGTGCCAACGGCATTGTTCCATGCTTTTCCATGGCTAATATTCCATTGTGTACATGGACCACTTCTTCTTGGTGCATTTTTCTGTTGATGGACATTTTGGTTTCTTCCAGCTCTTGGCTATGGTACATGTTGCTGCAGTGAAGGATCGCCAGCCTGTGTCTTTTTGATTCAGGTCTACTCAGCGGATAGGCCCATCAGTGGGCCTACCAGATCACATAGTAGCTCAAGTTTTACCTTTAAACACACCTCCATTTTGTTCTCTGTACTGGCTCTTACCAGGTTACATCCCATCAGCAGCTAGAGGGTACACAGTTCTCTAAAACCCCTTCAGCATTTATACTATGTAGACTTTTTTGCTGATGATCCTTCTGACGGCTGTGAGGTGAATGTGTTTCTAGACTGGATTTGCATGGCTTTATTAATTCCTGACGTTGAGCGTTTCTCCATGCCTTTTTCTATAACAAAAAAAAGAGACAGAATATAAAATGTGCATAAAATATGCCTCTTGAAATTGTCGTTTTGAAATATGGATGTCTTTTGAGAGTTTTGCTCGATTTACGACCGAAGGATTGTTTTGAGGACAGGTGTCATTTACAGGCCTGCAATTATTTTGACTGTCAAGTAACCATTACAGCTGCAGTTAGAGCTGCTGTTGTGTGAAACGGCCACAAGGCGGCAGCAGTTCTCATTAACCAAATCTGGTTACTAGGGAAACAGAGCCTCAATGGAAGTCCTGTTCTAGGTTGCAAATTAGAATGGAATGGGCCAGGAAAAAGCCCCTTATGTTTATATGTCACTAAATATTGTTCTTTTTTTTAAATTTAATTTTCATTGTTTATCACAGCAAGTGTGATTACAATGTTTTGCTTGTCTTAGGTGTGCAAGATGTGGTTGTTTTCCACATATACATATCTCTTTTCTTCTTTGGATCCTTTTCCCATTTTAGGTTATGACACAATGTTGAGTAGTCTTCTCTTGGTATTCCGTAGGTCTTTGGTGATTATATACTTCTCCTGTGTTTGTATATCTCTGTTAACTCTGACATCCTAATGTATCCAATCCTCACACCTTTCCATTGGTGAACCATAAGTTTGTTTAATGAATCTGTGATTGCCTTTCTCTGTGGAAATATCTTCACTGGTATCAATTTTTAGGTAACACCTATAAGTGATATCACAGGATACGTGTCTTTCGCTTTCTGACTTACTACAAGTTGCGTGATTACTTCTAGACTCATCTATGGTGATGCAAATGGCATTGTGTCATTTTTTTCCTTGGCTAATATTCCATCTGTACGTGGACCAGTTTTTCTTTGTCCACTCACCTGTTGATGGACTTTTCGGTTGCTTCCATGTCTTGGTTATTGTAACACTGCTGAAATGCACATTTGCCTGCCTGTGTCTTTCAATTATGTCTTCTTCGGTTATAGGCCCAGGAGAGGGCCTGTTGGATCATATGGTAGCAAAATGTTTACCTTGTAAAGGCGTCTCCATTCTGTTCTCATTAGTGGCTCTTACCAGGTTATGTTCCACTTAAATTTGAGGGTATGCCCTTGTCCACAACACTTTCAGCATTTATTGTTTGTAGTTTTTCTGCTGATGTTTATTCTGACAGGTGTGAGCTGACACCTCTTTGAGGTTGGATTTGCATGCATCTCATAATCCCTTGAAATTGAACTTTCAGGCATGTCCTCTTTTTTTTCAAGCTGTGAGTAACGCTTACCTCTTCAAATGGTTTTCTTGAAGTATGTGTCACATTTTGAAATATTTTGGCCATTACCTCCCTGAAGACATTCTGAGGGCAGGTTTCATTTACAGCCCTCCAGTACTTGTGCATATGAAGTGACCATTAGCACAGGTTTTAAAGCTGCTGTTGCAGGTATCGGCCATTGGGCGGCAGCATTTCTCCTTTCCCCATTCAGGGAACTACGGAAAGAGTCCTTCCTGCCAGTGGTGTTCCTCAGTTGTATATTAGAGAGGAATGTGCCCGGACAAACCCCCAAAAGCTGATGTCTCCTTACTTACGTTTGGTTTCTAAATTGAAATTATATATTTTTTTTTATTGGAGTAATATTCCATTGTGTACATGGACCACTTCTTCTTTGTGCCTTCCTCTGTTGACAGACATTTTTGTTGCTTCCAAGTGTTGGCTGTGGTAAATATTGCTGGAGTGCAGGATTGCCACCCTGTGTCTTTTTGATTCTCATCCTCTCAGGTGATAGGCCCAGCAGTGGATATGCTTGATTGAATGGTAGCTCAATATTTACCATATCAAGGCACCTCCTTTGTGGTTTCATTACTGGTTCTTACCATGTCCCACTGAGAAACGAGGGTGCACATTTCTCCACAACCCCTTCAGCATTTATTGTTTGCAGAATTTTTGCTGATGGCCATTATGACTGGTGTGAGCTGATAGGTTTATGTAATTTGGATTTGCATGTCTTTAATAATTCCTAATGTTCAGCATTTTTCCATGCTTTGTTTTCTTTCTGTTAAACAAAAACAGAAAAAAACTGTGAGTACAATAAACCACTTGAAGTGGTCTTCTGGGAAGGCTGCCCTGTTTTGAATTTTTCGTCAATTTTTGACCCCAGGATTTTTTTGAGAACAGGTGACATTTACAGGCTTGTAATGAGTGTGAATATTTAGTGACCACTACTACTGGCTTTAAAGGTGCTGTTGGGGGAAACGGCCACAAGGTGGCAGCATTTCTCCGTTCCCAAAACTGGTTTCTAGGGCAGCACAGCCTTTCTGGAAGTTGTGTTCCCAGGTTGTAAATTAGAATGGAATGTGCTAGGAAAAAAACCCGTAAGTTAATATTCCATTATTTCTTGTTCGACTTTTTAGTCTTTTTAAATCGAGGTAATATTTAGAATATTGTTTGTCCTAGGTGTATACAATCTGGTTCATTTGTACATTACATACACACACACACACACACACACACACATATGTAATATATTCATGTACAGATACTCTTCCCATGTAAATTATTGCAGAGTGCTCCATTGACCTCCTTTGCTATATGGTCGGTCTCTTCGATAAATGTATTTCATAGGTATTTGTACACCTATGGTAACCCTAATCTTAATTTTCCATACCACCCACCTTTCCATTTACATAAGAATAGTTTGTTTTCTAAGTCTGTGAGTTTCTTTCTCTGTGAAAATGCTATCATTTTTGTCAGTTGTTAGATAACGCCTATAAGTGATATCATACTATATGTCTTTTTCTTTCTGACTTACGGCATGTTCTGAGATTATATCTAGGCTCATAAATGGTGCCTCAACGAGCAGTGTTTCACTGTTTTCCATGGCTAATATTCCATTATGTACATGGACCACTTCTTCTTTATCCATTCATCCATTGATGGACATTTTGGTTGCTTCCGTGTCTTGGCTATTGTGAAAAATCCTGCAGTGAAGCTGTTGCAGCCTGTGCCTTCTCGACTCTGCTATTTTCAGGTGAGAGGTTCAGTGGTTGACCTGCTGAATGGAATGCTGGCTCAATTTTTACTTTTAAACACAGCTCCTTTCTGTTCTCACTATTGGCTCTTACCACTTTACATCTCACCAGTGGCTAGAGGGTACACAGTTCTCTAAAACCCCTTCAGCATTTATTGTTTGTAGATTTTGGCTGATGGTAGTTGATGTGCATGAGTTGAAATCTTTTTGTAAGCTAGATTTGCATGAGTTTAAAAATTTATGTTGTTGAGCTTTTATCCATTTTCCTTGTTTTTAGAAAAATAATGAGTAAAATTTACCTCTTCCTACTATCTCCTTGAAAATTTTGCCAGTTGTGAATTTTTGAGGGCAGTTGTCCTTTACTGTCCTGAGTCCTTCTGAATGTTATGTGACAATTAGCTGTGGTTTTAAAGCCGCTCTTGTGGGAAACGGCCACAAGGCGGCAGCATATCTACATTTCCAACTCTGGGTTTTTGGGCAACAGAAGTTTCCTGGAAATCGTGTTTGTAAGCTGCAAATTAGAGCAGAATGTGCCACGGCAAACTCCCAAGAGCTTATATCTCCTTACTTCTTGTTTGTTTTTTACATTTAATTTTTATTTATTATCACAGCAAATTGGATAAAAATACGGTGTTTTTTCTAGGTGTACAGAATCTGGTTCATTATATCAATGTATCGATCTATATATCTTTGGATCCTTTCCCGTGTAGGTTATTACAGAGTGTTGATTACACCTCTTTTAGCATTCCATAGGTATTTTGTGATTATATATTTCATATGTATTACTACATGTCTGTTAACCCCCATATCGTAATTCATACATTCCTTACACCTTTCCATTTGGTTAAACATAATTTGGTTTTCTGAATCTATGAGTGTCCTTCTCTTGGAAAATATTTCATGGGTATCAATTTTTAGGTAACACCTATAAGTGATGTCATAGAATATATGTCTTTCATTTTCTTTCTTACTTCAGGTGGGGTGATTATCTCTAGATCCTTCTATGGTGATGCCATCGGCACTGTTCCATGCTTTTCCATGGCTAATATTCCATTGTGTACATGGACCACTTCTTCTTGGTGCATTTTTCTGTTGATGGACATTTTGGTTTCTTCCAAGTCTTGGCTATGGTACATGTTGCTCTAGTGAAGGATTGCCAGCCTGTGTCTTTTTGATTCTGGTCTACTCAGGTGATAGGCCCATCAGTGGGCCTACCAGATCACATGGTAGCTCAATTTTTACCTTTAAATGCACCTCCATTGTGTTCTCACTACTGGCTCTTACCAGGTGACATCCCACCAGCAGCTAGAGCGTACACAGTTCTCTAAAACCTCTTCAGCATTTATTCTCTGTAGACATTTTTGAGGATGATCATTCTGACAGCTCTGAGGTGAATGTTTTTGTAGACTGGATTTGCATGGCTTTATTAGTTACTGATGTTGAGCCGTTTTCCTTGCCCTTTTTTTAACCAAAAAAAAGAGTGAAAGAAAAAGAAAGAGAAGACAAAATGAGCGAAAAGTATGCCTCTTGAAATTGTCATTTTAAAATGTGCATGTCTTTTGTCGTTTTAAAATGTGCACATCTTTTGAGTTTTTTGCTGGATTTATGTCCCAAGGATTTGTTTAGAGGGCAGGTGTCATTTACAGGCCTGCAATTATTTAGAATATCAGGTGAGCATTAGTGCTGTGTTTTTTTAACACCTTTTTAAGGGTATAATTGCTTTAGAATGGTGTGTTAGTTTCTATTTATAACCAAGTGAATCAGTTATACATATACATATGTTCCCATATCTCTTCCCTCTTGCATCTCCCTCCCTCCCACCCTCCCTATCCCATCCCTCCAGGCGGTCACAAAGCACGGAGCTGATATACCTGTTCTATGCGGCTGCTTCCCACTAGCTATCTGTCTTACGTTTGGTAGTGTATATATGTCCATGCCTCTCTCTCGCTTTGTCACAGCTCACCCTCCCCCCTCCCCATATCTTCAAGTCCGTTCTCCAGTAGGTCTGTGTATTTATTCCTGTCTTACCCCTCGGTTCTTCATGGTATTTTTTTCCTTAAATTCCATATATATATATGTTAGCATACGGTATTTGTCTTTCTCTTTCTGACTTACTTCACTCTGTATGACAGATCTAGGTCTATCCACCTCATTACAAATAGCTCAATTTCGTTTGTTTATGGCTGAGTAATATTCCAATGTATATATGTGTCACATCTTCTTTATCCATTCATCCGATGATGGGCACTTAGGTTGTTTCCATCTCCGGACTATTTTAAATAGAGCTGCAATGAACATTTTGGTACATGACTCTTTTTGAATTATGGTTTTCTCAGGGTGTATGCCCAGTAGTGGGATTGCTTGGTCATATGGTAGGTCTATTTGTTGTTTTCTAAGGAACCTCCATACTGTTCTCCATAGTGGCTGTACCAATTCACATTGCCACCAGCAGTGACGGAGTGTTCCCTTTTCTCCACACTCTCTCCAGCATTTATTGTTTCTAGATTTTTTGATGATGGCCATTCTGACTGGTGTGAGATGATATCTCATTGTAGTTTTGATTTGTATTTCCCTAATGATTAATGATGTTGAGTATTCTTTCATGTGTTTGTTGGCAGTCTGTATATCTTCTTTGGAGAAATGTCTATTTAGGTATTCTGCCCATTTTTGGATTGGGTTGTTGATTTTATTGTTATTGAGCTGAATGAGCTGCTTTTAATTTTGGGGAATTAATCCTTTGTCAGTTCCTTCATTTGCAAATATTTTCTCCCATTCTGAGGGTTGTCTTTTGGTCTTGTTTATGGTTTCCTTTGCTGTGCAAAAGCTTTGACGTTTCATTACGTCCCACTTGTTTATTTTTGTTTTTAATTCCATTTCTCTAGGAGGTGGGTCAAAAAGAATCTTGCTGTGATTTATGTCGTAGAGTGTTCTGCCTATGATTTCCTCTAAGCGTTTGATAGATCCTGGCCTTACATTTAGGTCTTTAATCCATTTTGAACTTATTTTTGTGTATGGTGTTAGGGAGTGATTTAATCTCATACTTTTACATGTAACCTTCCCGTTTCCCCAGCACCACTTATTGAAGAGGCTGTCCTTTCTCCACTGTACATTCCTGCCTCCTTGATCAAAGATAAGGTGACCATATGTGTGTGGGTTTATCTTTGGGCTTTCTATCTTGTTCCATTGATCTATCTTTCTGTTTTTGTGCCAGTACCATACTGTCTTGATTACTGTAGCTTTGTCATATAGTCTGAAGTCAGGGAGCCTGATTCCTCCAGCTTCGTTTTTCATTCTCAAGATTGCTTTGGCTATTCGGGGTCTTTTGTGTTTCCATACAAATTGTGAAACTTTTTGTTCTAGTTCTGTGAAAATTGCCAGTGGTAGTTTGATAGAGATTGCATTGAATCTGTAGATTGCTTTGGGTAGTAGAGTCATTTTCACAATGTTGATTCTTCCAATCCAAGAACATGGTATATCTCTCCATCTATTTGTATCATCTTTAACTTCTTTCATCAGTGTCTTATAATTTTCTGCATACAGTTCTTTTGTCTCCTTAGGTAGGTTTATTCCTAGATATTTCATTCTTTTTGTTGCAATGGTAAATGGGAGTGTTTTCTTGATTTCACTTTCAGATTTTTCATCATTAGTGTATAGGAATGCAAGAGATTTCTATGCATTAATTTTGTATCCTGCAACTTTACCAAATACATTGATTAGCTCTAGTAGTATTCTGGTAGCATTTTTAGGATTCTGTATGTATAGTATCATGTCATCTGCAAACAGTGACAACTTTACTTCTTCTTTTCTGGTTTGGATTCCTTTTCTTTCCTTTTCTTCTCTGATTGCTGTGGCTAAAACTTCCAATACTATATTAAATAAGAGTGGTGAGAGTGGGCAACCTTGTCTTTTTCCTGATCTTCGTGTAAATGCTTTCAGTTTTTCATCATTGAGGATGATGTTGGCTGTGGGTTTGTCATATATGGCCTTTATTATGTTGAGGAAAGTTCCTTCTATGCCTACTTTCTGCAGGGTTGTTATAAATGGGTGTTGAATTTTGTCAAAAGCTTTCTCTGTATCTATTGAGATGATCATATGATTTTTCTCCTTCAATTTGTTAATACGGTTTATCACATTGATTGACTTGCGTATATTGAAGAATCCATGCATTCCTGGAATAAACCCCACTTGATCATGGTGTATGATCCTTTTAATGTGCTGTTGGATTCTGTTTGCTAGTATTTTGTTGAGGATTTTTGCATCTATGTTCATCAGTGATATTGGCCTGTAGTTTTCTTTCTTTGTGACATCCTTGTGTGGTTTTGGTATTAAGGTGATGGTGGCCTCGTAGAATGAATTTGAGAGTGTTCCTCCCTCTGCTATATTTTGGAAGAGTTTGAGAAGGATAGGTCCTAGCTCGTCTCTAAATGTTTGATAGAATTCACCTGTGAAGCCATCTGGTCCTGGGCTTTTGTTTGTTGGAAGATTTTTAATCACAGTTTCAATTTCAGTGCTTGTGACTGGTCTGTTCATATTTTCTATTTCTTCCTGATTCAGTCTTGGCACGTTGTGCATTTCTAAGTATTTGTCCATTTCTTCCAGCTTGTCCATTTTATTGGCATAGCGTTGCTTGTAGTAATCTCTCATGATCTTTTGTATTTCTGCAGTGTCAGTTGTTACTTCTTTTTCATTTCTAATTCTATTGATTTGAGTCTTCTCCCTTTTTTTCGTGATGAGTCTGGCTAATGGTTTATCTATTTTGTTTATCTTCTCAAAGAACCAGCTTTTAGTTTTACTGATCTTTGCTATTGTTTCCTTCATTTCTTTTTCATTTATTTCTGATCTGATTTTTATGATTCTTCCCTTCTGCTAACTTTGGGTTTTTTTGTTCTTTCTCTAATTGCTTTAGGTGCAAGGTTAGGTTTTTTATTCGAGACGTTTACTGTTTCTTAAGGTGGGCTTGTATTGCTATAAACTTCCCTCTTAGAACTGCTTTTGCTGCATCCCATAGGTTTTGGGTCGTCGTGTCTCCATTGTCATTTGTTTCTAGGTATTTTGTTTTTTCCTCTTTGATTTCTTCAGTGATCACTTCATTATTAAATAGTGTATTGTTTAGCCTCCATGTGTTTGTATTTTTTACAGATCTTTTCCTGTAATTGATATCTAATTTTATGGCGTTGTGGTTGGAAAAGATACTTGATGTAATTTCAATTTTCTTAAATTTTCCAAGGCTTGATTTGTGACCCAAGATATGATCTATCCTGGGGAATGTTCCATGAGCACTTGAGAAAAATGTGTATTCTGTTGATTTTGGATGGAGTGTCCTATAAATATCAATTAAGTCCATCTTGTTTAATGTATCATTTAAAGTTTGTGTTTCCTTATTTATTTTCATTTTGGATGATCTGTCCATTGGTGAAAGTGGGGTGTTAAAGTCCCCTACTATGAATGTGTTACTGTCGATTTCCCCTTTTATGGCTGTTAGTATTTGCCTTATGTATTGAGGTGCTCGTATGTTGGGTGCATAAATATTTACAATTGTTATATCTTCTTCTTGGATAGATCCCTTGATCATTATGTAGTGTCCTTCTTTGTCTCTTCTAGTAGTCTTTATTTTAAAGTCTATTTTGTCTGATATGAAAATTGCTACTGCAGCTTTCTTTTGGTTTTCATTTGCATGGATTATCTTTTTCCATCCCCTTACTTTCAGTCTGTATGTGTCTCTAGGTCTGAAGTGGGTCCCTTGTAGACAGCATATATAAGGGTCTTGTTTTTGTATCCATTCAGCCAATCTGTGTCTTTTGGTGGGAGCATTTAGTCCATTTACATTTAAGGTAATTATCAATATGTATGTTCGTATTCCCATTTTCTAAATTGTTTTGGGTTCGTTATTGTAGGTCTTTTCCTTCTCTTGTGATTCTTGCCTAGAGAAGTTCCTTTAGCATTTGTTGTAATGCTGGTTTG
Organism: Grampus griseus; assembly: GCF_964374135.1. NCBI lineage: Eukaryota > Metazoa > Chordata > Mammalia > Artiodactyla > Delphinidae > Grampus > Grampus griseus. The sequence goes on from NW_028133376.1 coordinate 433,380, forward strand.
GTGGTGCTGAACTCTCTCAGCTTTTGCTTGTCTGTAAAGGTTTTAATTTCTCCATCCAATCTGAATGAGATCCTTGCTGGGTAGAGTAATCTTGGTTGCAGGTTTTTCTCTTTCATCACTTTCAGTATGTCCTGCCACTTCCTTCTGCCTTGCAGAGTTTCTGCTGAGAGATCAGCTGTTAACCTAATGGGGATTCCCTTGTGTCTTATGTGTTGTTTTTCCCTTGCTGCTTTTAATATGCTTTCTTTGTATTTAACTTTTGACAGTTTGATTAATGTATCTTGGTGTATTTCTCCTTGGATATATCCTGTATGGGTCCTGTATGGGACTCTCTGTGCTTCCTGGACTTGATTAACTATTTCCTTTCCCATATTAGGGAAGTTTTCAACTATAATCTCTTCAAATATTTTCTCAGTCCCTTTCTTTTTCTCTTCTTCTTCTGGAACCCCTATAATTCGAAGGTTGGCACATTTAATGTTGTCCCAGAGGTCTTTGAGACTGTCCTCAGTTCTTTTCATTATTTTTTCTTTACTCTTCTCTGCAATAGTTTTTTCCAATATTTTATCTTCCAGGTCACTTATTCGTCCTTCTGCCTCAGTTATTCTGCTTTTGACCCCATCTAGAGTATTTTTCATTTCATTTATTGTGCTGTTCATCATTGTTTGTTTCATCTTAAGTTCTTCTAGGTCCTTGTTAAATGTTTCTTGCATTTTGTCTATTCTATTTCCAAGATTTTGGATCACGTTTACTATCATTATTCTGAGTTCTTTTTCAGATAGACTGCCTATTTCCTCTTCATTTGTTAGGTCTGGTGCGTTTTTTTCTTGCTCCTTCATCTGCGATGTGTTTTTCTGTCTTCTCATTTTGCTTACCTTACTGTGTTTGGGGTTTCCTTTTTGCAGGCTGCAGGTTCATAGTTCCTGTTGTTTTTGGTGTCTGTCCCCAGTGGCTAAGGTTTGTTCAGTGTGTTGTGTAGGCTTCTTGGTGGAGGGGACTAGTGCCTGTATTCTGGTGGATGAAGCTGGATCTTGTCTCTCTGGTGGGCAGGTCCATGTCTGGTGGTATTTTGGGGTGTCTGTGGACTTATTATGATTTTAGGCAGCCTCTCTGCTAATGGGTGGGGTTGTGTCCCTGTTTGCTAGTTGTTTGGCATAGGGTGTCCAGCACTGTAACTTGCTGTTCTTTGAGTGCAGCTGGGTGCTGGCATTGAGATGGAGATCTCTGGGAGATTTTCGCCATTTGATATTTTGTGGAGCTGGGAGATTTCTTGTTGACCAGTGTCCTGAAGTTGGCTCTCCCACCTCAGAGGCACAGCACTGACCCCTGGCTGCAGCACCAAAAGCCTTTCATCCACACAGCTCAGAATAAAAGGGAGAAAAATTAGAGAGAAAGAGTCAGTAGAAGTAGGAAGGAAGAAAGAAAAAAGAAAGAAAGAAAGAAAGAAAGAAAGGATGGATGAAAGAAAGAAAGAAGAAAAGAAGGAAAGAAAGAAAGGAGGGGGGAGGGAGAGAGGGAGGGCTGTGGGAGAAAGGAAGGAAGGAAGGAGGGAAGGAAGGAAGGAAATGAAGAAAGAAAGAAGATAAAGTAAAATAAAATAAAGTAAAATATAATAAAGTTATTAAATTAAAAGATAATAATTAAGAAAATACATTAAAAAGAAACAAAACGAATGGATAGAACCTTAAGACAAATGGTGGAAGAAAAGCAGTACACCAAAATCTCATACTGAAGCATACACATACACACTCACAAAAAGAGTAAAAGGGGAAAAAATCATAAATCTTGCTCTCAAAGTCTACCTCCTCAATTTGGGATGATTCATTGTCTATTCATGTATTCCACAGATGCAGGGTACATCAAGTTGATTGTGCAGCTTTAATCCGCTGCTTCTGAGGCTGCTGGGAGAGATTTCCCTTTCTCTTCTTTGTTCTCACAGCTCCCAGTGGCTCAGCTTTGGATTTGGCCCCGCCTCTGCGTGTAGGTCGCTGGAGGGCTTTTGTTTTTTGCTCAGACAGGATGGGGTTAAAGGAGCCGCTGATTCAGGGGCTCTGGCTCACTCAGGCTGAGGGGAGAGAGGGACGTGGAATGCGAGGCGAGCCTGTAACAGCAGAGGCCGGCATGACATTGCACCAGCCTGAGGCCCGCCGTGCATTCTCCCAGGGAAGTTGTCCCTGGATCCCGGGAACCTGGCAGTCGTGGGCTGCACAGGCACCCTGGAAGGGAGGTGTGGATAGTGACTTGTGCTCGCACACAGGCCCCTTGGTGGTGGCAGCAGCAGCCTTAGCGTCTTCCTCCCGTCTCTGGGGTCCGTGCTTTTAGCCGCGGCTCGCGCCTGCCTCTGGGAACTGTGCTTTTAGCCACGGCTCATGCCCGTCTCAGGGGTCCATGCTTTTAGGCACGACTCACGCCCATCTCTGGGGTCCGTGCTTTTAGCCACGGCTCGCGCTGGTCTCTGGAGTTCCTTTAAGCAGTGCTCTTAATCCCATCTTAATCCCATCTCCAGGAAACAAAGAGGGAAGAAAAAGTCTCTTGCTTCTTCGGCAGCTCCAGAACTTTTCCTGGACTCCCTCCCGGCTAGCGTGGTGCATTAAACCCATCAGGCTGTGTTCACACAGCCAACACCATTTCTCTCCCTGCACTCTGACCAAAGCCCGCACCTCAGCTCGCAGCCCCGCCCGCACCTGCGGGTGAGCAGACAAGCCTCTCGGGCTGGCAAGCACCGGTCGGCACCGATTCTCTGTACGGGAATCTCCCCGCTTTTCCCTCCTCACCCCTGTTGCTGTGCTCTCCTCCACAGCTGTGACACTCCCCCTTCCGCCACCTGTAGTTTCCGCCTGCGAAGGGGCTTCCTAGTTTGTGGAAACCTTTCCTCCTTCACAGCTCCCTCCCACTGGTGCAGGTCCTGTCCCTATTCTTTTGTCTCTGTTTTTTCTTTTTTTCTTTTGCCCTACCCAGGTACATGGGGAGTTTCTTGCCTTTTGGGAGGTCTGAGGTCTTCTGCCAGCATTCAGTAGGTGTTCTGTAGGAGTTGTTCCACGTGTAGAAGTATTTCTGTTGTATCTGTGGGGAGGAAGGTGATCTCCGCATCTTACTCTTCAGTCATCTTCCCCTCCGTTCTAGAGCTGTGTTTAAATCTGCTGTTTTGAGAAATGTTCACAAGGCGGTAGCAGTTCTCCTTTACAAAATCTGGTTACTAGGGCAACAGAGCCTCAATGGAAGTCGTGTTGTAGGTTATAAATTAGAATGCAGTGTGCCAGGAAAAAGCCCATTAAGTTTATGTCTCACTACTTCTTATTCATTTTTTTAATTTTAATTTTTTATCACAGCAACTTTGATTACAATGTTTTGCTTGTGCTAGGTGTGTGAGATGTGGTCCTTTTACACATATACATATATCTATTCTTCTTCAGATCCTTTTCCCATGTAAGTTATGACATAATGTTGAGTAGTCTTCTCTTGGTGTTCTGTAGGTGTTTGGTGATTATATATTTCACCTATGTTTGTATATCTCTGTTAAACCCAATATCCTAATATATACAGTCTCACACCTTTCCATTGGTGAACCGTAAGTTTGTTTAGTGAATCTGTGATTGCCTTTCTCTGAGGAAATATCTTCGCTGTTATCAATTTTTAGGTAACACCTCTAAGTGATATCATAGGATATGTGTCTTTTGCTTTCTGACTTACTACAAGTTGCTTGATGACCTCTAGACTCATCTATGGTGCTGCAAATGGCATTGTGCTATTTTTTTCCTTGGCTAATATTCCATCTGTACGTGTGCCAGTTCTTCTTTATCCACTCATCTGTTGATGGACTTTGTGTTTGCTTCCATGTCTTGGCTATTGTAATACAGCTGCAATGCAGATTTGCCCTCCAGTGTCTGTCTAATTCCATCTTCTTATGTTATAGACCCAGGACTGGACCTCCTGGATCATATTGTAGCTCAATGTTTACCTCGTAACGGCACCTCCATTCTGTTCTCATTAGTGGCTCTTACCAGGTTAAGTCCCTCTTAAAGTCGAGGGTACGCACTTCTCCACAACCACTTCAGCATTTATTGTTTGTAGTTTTTCTTTTGATGGTTATTCTGACTGGTGTGAGCTGATACCTCTTTGTAGTTGGACTTGCACGCCTCTCATAATCCCCTGAAATTGAACTTTCAGACATGTCCTTTTTGTCTTCAAACTGTGAGTACAGCTTACATCTTCAAATTGTTTTCTTGAAGTATGTGCCACATTTTGAATTATTTTGGCCATTACACCCCTCAAGACATTTTGAGGGCAGGTTTCATTTACAGCCCTCCTGTACTTGTGCATATGAAGTGACTATTAGTATAGGTTTTAAAGCTGCTGTTGCAGATAACGGCCAGAGGGCGGCAGCATTTCTGCTTTCCCCACTCTGGTAACTAGGGAAACAGACCTTCTTGCCAGTGGTGTTCCTTGGTTATAAATTAAAGTGGAGTGTCCCCGCATAAACCCACAAAAGCTGATGTCTCCTTACTTATGTTTGTTTTTTAAATTGAATTTACATTTTTTATTGGTGTAATATTCCATTCTGTACATGGACCACTTCTTCTTTGTGCATTCCTCTGTTGATGGACATTTTCATTGCTTCAAAGTGTTGGCAGTGTTAAATGTGGCTGGAGTGCAGGATTGCCAGCCTGTGTCTTTTTGATTCTCATCCTCTCAGGCGATAGGCCCAGCACGGGTATGCTTGATTGAATGGTAGCTCAATGTTTACCTTTCGAGGCAGCTACATTGTGTTTTCATTAGTGGCTCTTACCACGTCCCACTTAGAACCGAGGGTACGCATTTCTCCACAACCCCTTCAGCATTTATTGTTTGCAGAACTTTTGCTGATGACTATTTTGACTGGTGTGAGCTGATAGGTTTTTGTAATTTGGATTTGCATGTCTTTAATAATTCCTAATGTTCAGCTCTTTTCCACACCTTTTTTTTCTGTTAAACAAAAACAAGGAAAAACTGAGTACAATAAACCTCTTGAAATTGTCTTCTTGGAAGGTTGCCCTCTTGATTTTTTCGATCGATTTTCGATACCAGGATGTTTTTTGAAGGTAGGTGTCATTTACAGGACTGCAATGAGTGTGAATATTTAGTGACCCTTAGCACTGGTTTTAAAGCTGCTGTTGTGGGAAACGGCCTCAAGTCTGCAGCATTTCTCCATCCCCAAATCCGGTTACTAGGGCAGCAGATCCTTTCTGGAAGTCATGTTACCAGGTTGTAAATTAGAATGCAGTGTGCCAGGAAAAAAACCCATAAGTTTATGTCACATTACTTCTTGTTCGTTGTTTGAATTATTTAAATCAGGGTAATGATTAGAATATTGTTTGTCCTAGGTGACACAATCTGGTTCATTTGTACATTATATTTATATATATGTATATGTGTATATATATAGATATATAGATATAGATATAGATATATAGATATAGATGTGCAGATCCTCCTCCCATGTAAATTATTGAAGAGTGTCCCGTAGACCTCCATTTCAATATGGCCGGTCTTTTTGACATACGTATTTAATACGCATTTGTACACGTATGGTAAACCTGGTCTTAATTTATCCATTCCCTCCACCTTTCCTTTTAGATAAGCATAATTTGTTTTCTAAGTCTGTGAGTGTCTTTCTCTGTGGAAATATGTTCATTTGGGTCAGTTGTCAGATAACGCCTATAAGTGATATCATAGGATATGTATTTTGCTTTTCGACTTACCTCACGTTCTGTGATGATCTCTAGGCTCATCTATGGTGTCTCAAAGAGCAGTGTTTCATTGTTTTCCAAGGTTAATATTCCATTGTGTACATGGACCACTTCTTCTTTATCAATTCATCTGTTGATGGACATTTTGGTTGCTTCCGTATCTTGGCTATTGTGAAAGCGGCTGCAGTGCAGCTGTTGCAGCCTCTGTCTTCTCGATTCTGGTCTTCTCAGGTGAGAGGCCCAACATTGGGCCTGCTGGATGGAATGGTGGCTCGGTTTTACATTTCTTTTTTTGGTGTGTGTGCTACGATGGCCTCTCACTGTTGTGGCCTTTCCCGTTGTGGAGCACAGGCTCCGGACGCGCATGCTCAACGGCTATGCCTCACGGGCCTAGCCACTCTGCGGCATGTGGGATCTTCCCGGACTGGGGCACGAACCCGTGTCCCCTGCATCGGAAGGTGGACTCTCAACCACTGCACCACTAGGGAAGCCCCAGATTTTACTTTTAAATGAGGTCCTTTCTGTTCTCATTATTGGCTGTAACCACTTTACATCTCACCAGCAGCTAGAGAGTACACAGTTCTCTAAAACCCTTTCAGCATGTATTGTTTGTAGACGTTTTGCTGATGGTAGTTTACGTGTGTGAGTTGAAACCTTTTTGTAGATTAGATTTGCATGAGTCTAATAATTCCTGATGTTGAGCTTTTATCCATTTTCCTTTCTTTTGAAGAAGAGTGTGCAAACTTATCTCTTCATACTATCTCCTTTAAACATTTGCATGTCTTGAATATTTTTGGTCATTCCCTAGCTCAGGACATTTTTTGAGGGCAGGTGTCCTTTACAGCCCTGAGTCTGTGAATGTTAAGTGACCATTAGCAGTGGGTTTAAAGCCGCTCTTGCCGCAAACGGCCACAAGGTGGCAGCATTTCTACATTTCCAACTCTGGGTTTTTGAGCAACAGAGCCTTCCTGGAAATCCTGTTAGTAGGTTGCAAATTAGTCTGGAATGTGCCAGGGCAAACCCCCAAGAGCTTGTATCTCCTTACTCCTTGTTTGTTTTTTAAATTTAATTTTTATTTAGTATCAGAGTAAATTTGATAAAAATGTTGTGTGTGTTCTAGGTGTACAGAATCTGGTTCATTTTATGTATGTATTGATCTATTCATCTTTGGATCCTTTCCCATGTAGGTTATTACAGACAGTTGAGTAGACCTCTCTTGGTATTCCGTAGGTATTTGGTGATTATATATTTCATGTGTATTAGTACATGTCTGTTAATCCCCATATCCTAATTCATACCTTCCTTACACCTTTCCATTTGGTTAAACATAATTTGGTTTTCTGAATCTATGAGTGTCTTTCTCTTGGAAAGTATTTCATGGGTATCAATTTTTAGGTAACACCTATAATTGATGTCATAGGATATCTGTCTTTTGGTTTCTTTCTTACTTCAAGTTGGGTGATTATCTCTAGATCCTTCTATGGTGGTGTCAATGGCACTGTTCCATGCTTTTCCATAGCTAATATTGCATTGTGTACACGGACCACTTCTTCTTGGTGCAATTTTCTGTTGATGGACATTTTGGTTTCTTCCAAGTCTTGGCTATGGTACATGTTGCTGCAGTGCAGGATTGCCAGCCTGTGTCTCTTTGATTCTGTTCTACTCAGGTGATAGGCCCATCAGTGATCGTACCAGATCACATGGTAGCTCAATTTTTACCTTTAAACACACCTCCATTCTGTTTTCAGTACTGTCTGTTACCAGGTGACATCCCACCAGCAGCTAGAGGGTACACAGTTCTCTAAAGCCCCTTCACCATTTATAAGTTGTAGACTTTTTTGCTGGTGATCATTCTGACGGCTGTGAGGTGAATGTTTTTGTAGACTGGATTTGCATGGCTTTATTAATTCCTGATGTTGAGCATGTTTCCTTGCCCTTTTTTTAACAAAAAAAAGAGATAAAAAGAAAGAATACAAAATGTGCGTAAAATATGCCTCTTTAAATTGTCGTTCTGAAATATGCACATCTTTTGAGATTTTTGCTCGATTTAGTGACCACGGATTTGTTTAGAGGGCAGGTGTCATTAACAAGCCTGGAATTATTTTGAATATCAAGTAACCATTATCGCTGGGTTTAGAGCTGCTTCTGTGTGAAACGGCCACAAAGAAGCACAATTCTCCTTTAACAAATCTGGTTATTAGGGCAACAGAGCCTTAATGAAAGTCGTGTTCTAGGTTGTAAATTAGAATGGAATGTGCCAGGAAAATGCCCCTTAACTTTATATCCCACTACTTCTTCGTTTTTTAAATTTAATTTTCATTTTTTATCACAGCAAGTGTGATTACAATGTTTTGCTTGTTCTAGGTGTGCAAGATGTGGTGGTTTTACACATATATCTATTGTTCTTTGGATCCTTTTCCAATGTAGGTTACGACACAATGTTGAGTAGTCTTCTCTTGGTATTCCGTAGGTCTTTGGTGATTATATACTTCTCCTGTGTTTGTATATCTCTGTTAACCCCGATATCTTAATGTATCCAATCCTCACACCTTTCCATTGGTGAATCATAAGTTTGTTTAATAAATCTGTGATTGCCTTTCTCTGTGGAAATATCTTCACTGGTGTCAATTTTTAGGTGACACCTATAAGTGATATCATAGTATATGTGTCTTTCACTTTCTGACTTATGACAAGTTGTGTGATTATTTCTAGACTCATCTACGGTGTTGTAAATGGCATTGTATCATTTTTTTCCTTGGCTAATATTCGGTCTGTGCATGTACCAGTTCTTCTTTGTCCACTCATCTGTTGATGGACTTTTTGGTTGCTTCCATGTCTTGACTATTGTAATACTGCTGCAGTGCACATTTGCCTGCCTGTGTCTTTCCAATTCTGTCATCTTCAGTTTTAGACCAACTAGTGGGCCTGCTGGATCATATGGTAGCCAATTGTTTACCTTGTAAAGGCACCTCCATTCTGTTCCATTAATGGCTCTTACCAGGTTACGTCCCATTTAAAGTTGAGGGTATGCACTTCTCCATAACCCCTTCAGCATTTATTGTTTGTAGTTTTTCTACTAATTTTTATTCTGACTGCTGTGAGCTGATACCTCTTTGTGGTTGGATTTGCATGTGTCTCATAATGCCTTGAAATTTAGCATTCAGGCATGTCCTTTTTTTCTTCAAACTGTGAGTACAGCTTACCTCCTCAAATGGTTTTCTTGAAGTATGTGCCACATTTTGAAATATTTTGGCCATTACCTCCCTGAAGACATTTTGAGGGCAGGTTTCATTTACAGCCCTCGAGTACTTGTGCATATGAAGTGCCGATTAGCACAGGTTGTAAAGCTGCTGTTGCAGACAACGGTCATTTGGCGGCAGCATTTCTGCTTTCCCCATTCTGGTAACCACGGAAACACACCTTCCTGCCAGTGGTGTTCCTCTTTTATACACTAGAGGTGAATGTGCCTGGATAAACCCCCAAAGGCTGATGTTGTCATACACTAAACTGTAACCAAAACTGTACCCGTTCCCTAACCCTAACCCTAAACCTTACACTAAGCTGTGCCATAATAATAACACATACACTAACACTAACACGTACCCTAAGCCTAACCCTAAACCTTATACTTACCCAAGTCCTAATTGTAACACGTACACTAACAGTAACACTAACCCTAACAGGTACCCTAAACCGTTGTCGTACCCTAGACAGTGACCTAATCCGTACCCTTTCCCTAACGTTAAACCTAACCCTAAACCGTCCCCTAACCCACAACCTAATCCTAACCCGTATACTAACACTAACCCACACCCTAACATGGATTCTAACCAAACCCGTTGTCGTACACTAACTGGTACCATAAGCTGTATCCATTCCCTAACGCTAATCCTAACCATAACCCTAACCCTAAATCATACCCTAACCCGTACCTTGATCCTAACTTGTACCTTGGCGGGGGAACCGTACATCACACTGTCACCATAGAAAAACCTACAGACACTGCAGTGATGGTGGCCAATAAGACCGCTGGACTCCTCGCTACTTCAAAATTTCCTGTGACTCTGGGACTAATGGAATACAGAAGAAGACATCATCTAAGTCTAATACAGAATACCATGTCCTGGTGGATGGTAGAATTACCATCAGTGTGTAGGAATTAGGAACTACTGGATGTATATTCCCAGGTGTTTCACTGACCTGACGTCCTTTACCAAGTACCCAGTAGCCCACAGGGCTCTCGTGGTCAGGCCCCTCCCAGGATATGGAGCTCACCTGTGCAGATACCCAGCAGCCCACGGGGCTCTCATGGTCAGGCCTCTCCCAGGATTTGGAGCTCACCTGGGCAGGTACCCAGCAGGCCACGGGGCTCTCATGGTCAGGCCCCTCCAGGATATGGAGCCCACCTGTGCAGATACCCAGCAGCCCACGGGGCTCTCATGGTCAGGCCCCTCCCAGGATTTGGAGCTCACCTGGGCAGGTACCCAGCAGGCCACAGGGCTCTCGTGGTCAGGCCTCTCCCAGGATTTGGAGCTCACCTGTGCAGGTACCCAGCAAGACTGGGCACACAGGAACTGTGCACATAGCCCCCATTGCAGAGCACCCCCAGCTCACCTGTCGCTCAGGGCTGACACAGAGCACCTCAGAGCATGACTTGAACTAACAAACGACAGCTTCAACAGGTCTGTGACACTGGGCGTCACTCTGTGCGGCCTCCCTCCACCTGGTCTTCCAGAGACTTCCACTGCAGCCGGGGCACCAGGCCTCTGTCTCCACCCACCACCCCTCCTCTCCCGGACTACTGGGTCCCTCTCATTAGGAGAGGGTCTTCTTGAAGTTGTCTCCCACTCATGGGCCAGATAAAATGATTAGAAAACAAGCCAGAGCTGCAGCCCCTTGTTTATCCTGACTCTCTGGAGCCCACACCTGTCCCTTGGACCTGGTTGGTTCATCAAGGTCCATTTTCTGCTGCTGCGAGCCCCAGAGGGGCGAGGATTGGCTGACCTGGGCAGCCTGACACTGCCGGCCAGCCCTCTCCAGGTGTGCCTGGTTTGAGGTCAATATAAACACCGCTCCAGGTAGCAAGAGCCCCTTCAGTTGTGTCTGACGCCATATTCTCTGCCCCGTCAGCAGTGTCGGGGCTGGGCTGGTGGGAGGGAGTGAGGGGCCACGGTTTTTTGGGTAGCCCGGTGTGAGTGGGGCTCTGCTGGGCTTTCTGCAGGAGTTGCCAAGCTGCCAACTGCTAAAGAAGAGGATGTGTCACCCATATCTGCTGCTGGAATTTCTCCCCAGGCAGAGGTGAGTAAGGAAAAAAGCAGTGGGGGCCGGGACAGGAGGGGTATCTCAGGCAGGGAAATGGAAATCTTCCAGAAGTGCGCCCGGGGCCAGGACCATCCTGGCTGGCCTGTAGGCACCAAGTCGGCCTGGGTGCTGTCGCTGGTGTGGCTCCATGGCCCTTCCTCTAGGCTTTCAAGTCCTTGCACAGATTCAGGTGTTTTACCTGGGAACTGTGGGAACAGTTCAGCAGCAGCTGGCCTGGAGCTCAGCTCACGTTTACTCAGAGATGCCTCAGCACGGTCCCCCAGCTTTGCAATGAGGACGCTCCTTGTGGGGGGGGGGGCTGCTGGCTGCATGGGAGACGATTACCCACCTCTGACCAACTTCAGGATTCTTTACCTTTGGAGCAAGTGCCCTGAAAGGGTTTTCCTGTTTATAACTGGTGGGTTCTGCTTTTTTTTTTTTTCTTTTTGGGTTGAATGTAGGTTTTATTCCTCTTTTTCGTATTTATAGATAGAAGCATGGAAATAATTCATTCATATAAATACATGTATGGGAATGGAAGAACTATCTTTCTGTTTTACTTTTTGAACGTTTATTTATTTTTTTCATTTTTAATTTTATTATTATACAGCAGGTTCTTTCTGGTTATCGATTTTACACATATGGGTGTATATAAGTCAATCCCAAACTCCCAATTCATCCCAACACTACCCCCCCACAGCTTTCCCCCCCTTGGTGTCCATACGTTTGTTCTCTACATCTGTGTCTCTATTTCTGCCCTGCAAACCAGTTCATCTGTTCCATTTTTCTTGGTTCCACATATATGCATTAATATACAATATTTCTTTTTCTCGTTCTGTCTTGTTTCACTCTGTATGACAATCTCTAGGTCCATCGACGTCTGTACAAATGACCCAATTTCATTCCTTTTTATGGCTGAGTAACATTCCATTTTATATATGTACCACATCTTTATCCATTCGTTTGTCTGTGTGCATTTAGGTTGCTCCCATTACCTGGCTATTGTAAATAGTGCTGCAGTGAACATTGTGGTGAATGTGTCTTTTTGATTTATGTTTTTCTCTGGGTATATGCCTAGTAGTGGGATTGCTGGATCATATGGTAATTCTATTTTTAGTTTTTTAAGGAACCTCCATATTGTTCTCCATAGTGACTGTATCAATTTACATTCCCACCAATAGTGGAAGAGGGTTCCTTTTCTCCACACCCTCCCCAGCATTTGTTGTTTGTAGATTTTCTGATGATGTCCATTCTAACAGGTGTGAGGTGATACCTCATTGTAGTTTTGATTTGCATTTCTCTAATAATTAGTGATGTTGAGAAACTTTCCATGTGCTTCTTGGCCATCTCTCTCCTTGGAATCAATGTCTATTTAGATCTTCTGCCATTTTTGTATTGGGTTGTTTTTTTTTTAATATTGAGCTGCATGTGCTGTTTATATATTATTGGAGATTAAACCTTTGTCTGTTGATTCATTTGCAAATATATTCTCCCATTCTGAGGGTTGTCTTTTCGTCTTGTTTTTACTTTCCTTTGCTTTGCAAAAGCTTTTATGTTTCATTAGTTCCCATTTGTTTATTTTTCTTTTTTATTGCATTACTCTAGGAGGTGGATCAAAAAAGATCTTGTTGTGATTTATGTCAGAGTATTCTTCCTATTTTTTCCTCTAAGAGTTTTATACTGTCCGGTCTTACATTAAGGTCTCTAATCCATTTTGAATTTATTTTTCTGTATGGTGTTAGGGAGTATTCTAATTTCATTCTTTTACATGTAGCTGCCCATTTTTCCCAGAACCACTGATTGAAGAGACTGTCTTTTCTCCATTGTATAGTCTTGCCTCCTGTGTCATAGATTATTGACCATTGGTATGTAAGTTTATCTCTGGGCTTTCTTTTTTTTTCATTTTACAGCTTTATTGGAGTATAATTGCTTTACAATGATGTGTTAGTTTCTGGTGTATAACAAAGTGAATCAGCTATACATATACCACCATATCCCCTCCCTCTTGCATCTCTCTCTCACTGTCTCTATCCCACCACTTTAGGTGTTCACAAAGCACTGAGCTGATCTCCCTGTGCTATGTGGCTTCTTCCCAGTAGCTATGGATGTTACATTTGGTAATGTATATATGTCCATGTCACTCTCTCACTTTGTCCCAACTTACCCTTCCCCCTCCCCGTGTGCTCAAGTCGTTTCTGTACATCTGTGTCCTTAATCCTGTCCCACCCCTAGGTTCTTCATGAACTTTTTTTTTCTTTAGACTCCATATATCTGTGTTAGCACACGCTATTTGTTTTTCTCTTTCTGACTTACTTTACTGTGTAGGACAGTCTCTACGTCCATCCATCTCACTACAAATAACTCAGTTTTGTTTCTTTTAATGGCTGAGTAATATTCCATTGTATATATGTGCCAGATCTTCTTTATCGATTCGTCAGTCGATGGACACTTAGGTTGCTTCCATGTCCTGGCTATTGTAAATAGAGCTGCAATGAACATTGTTGAACATAACTCTTTTTGAATTATGGTTCTCTCAGGGTAAATGCCCAGGAGTTGGATTGCTGGGTCGTATGGTGCTTCTATTTTTAGTTTTTTAAGGAACCTCCATACCGTTCTCCCTAATGGCTATATCAATTTACATTCCCACCAACACTGAAAGAGTGTTCCTTTTTCTCCAATAAATGCCTCTCCTGCAATTATTTTTTGTAGATTTTTTGATGATTGACATTCTGACTGCTGTGAGTGATACCTCACTGTAGTTTTGATTTACATTTCTGTTATGATTAGTGATGTTCAGCATCCTTTCATGTGTTTGTTGGCAACCTGTATATCGTCTTTGGAGAAATGTCTATTTAGGTCTTCTGCCCATTCCTGGATTGGGTTGTTTGTTTTTGTGATATTGAGCTACATGAGCTACTTGTAAATTTTGGAGATTAATCCTTTGTCATTTGCTTCATTTGAAAATATTTTCTCCCATTCTGAGGGTTGTCTTTTCATCTTCTTTATGTGTTTCTTTGCTGTGCAAAAGCTTTTAAGTTTCATTAGGTCCCATTTGTTTATTTTTGTTTTTATTTACATTTCTCTAAGAGGTGGGTCAAATAGGATCTTGCTGTGATTTATGTCATAGAGTGTTCTGCCTATGTTTTCTTCTAAGAGTTTAATAGCGTCTGGCCTTAACATTTAGCTCTCTAATCTATTTGGAGTTTATTTTTGTGTATGGTGTTATGGATGTTCTAATTTCATTCTTCTATGTGTAACTGTCCAGTTTTCCCAGCACCACTTACTGAAGAGACTGTCTTTTCTCCATTGTTTATCCTTGCCTCCTTTGTCATAGATGAGTTAGCCATAGGTATGTAGGTTTATCTCTGGGCTTTCTATCCTGTTCCATTGATCTATATTTCTGTTTTGGTGCCAGTACCATATAGTCTTGATTACTGTAGCTTTGTAGTATAGTCTGAAGTCAGGAAGTCTGATTCCTCCAGCTCTTTTAATTTCCCTCAAGACTGATTTGGCTATTCGGGGTGTTTTGTGTCTCCATACAAATTTTAAGGCTTTTTTGTTCTAGTTCTGTAGAAAATGCTACTGATAATTTGATAGGGATTGTTTTGAATCTGTAGATTGCTTTGGGTAGTATAGTCATTTTCACAATATTGATGCTTCTAATCCAAGCATATGGTTAATACTCCCATCTGTTTATATAATATTTGATTTCTTTCAGCAGTGTCTTATAGTTTTCTGAGTATAGGATTTTGACCTCCTTAGGTAGGTTTATTCCTACATATTTTATTCCTTTTGTTGCAATGGTGTATGGGATTGTTTCCTTAATTTCTCTTTCTCATCTTTCATTGTTAGTGTAGAGGAATGCAAGAGATTTCTGTGCATTAATTTTGTACCCTGCAACTTTACCAAATTCATTGATTAGCTCTAGTAATTTTCTAGCGTCATCTTTAAGATTCACTATGTGTAGTATCGTGTCATTTGCAAACAGTGAAAATTTTACTTCTTTTCCAATTTGTATTCCTTTTATTTCTTTTTTTCTCTGAATGTTGTGTCTAGGCCTTCCAAAACTATGTTGAATAATACTGGTGAGAGTGGACATCCTTGTTTTGTTCCTGATCTTAGAGGAAATTCTTGTAGTTTTTCACCATTGAGAATGATGTTTGTTGTGGGTTTGTCATATATGGCCTTTATTATGTTGAGGTAGATTCCCTCTATGTTCACTTTCTGGAGAATTTTTAATCATAAATTTGTGTTGAATTTTGTCAAAATTTTTTCCTGCTTCTATTGAGATGATATTTTTATTCTACAATTTGTTAATATGGTGTATCACATTGATTGATTTGTGTATATTGAAGAACCCTTGCGTTCCTGGGTTAGACCCCACCTGATCATGGTGTGTGATCCTTTTAATGTGTTGTTCAATTCTGTTTGCTAGTATTTTGTTGAGGATTTTTACATTTGTATTCATCAGTGATATTGGTCTCTAATTTTCTTTTTCTGTAGTATCATTGTCTGGTTTTGGTATCAGTGTGATGGTGGCGTCATAGAATGAGTTTGGGAGTGTTCCTTTCCCTGCAAATTTCTGAAGAGTTTGAGAAGGTTGAGTGTTAGCTCTTGTCGAAATATTTGATAGAATTCACTTCTGATACCATCTGGTTCTGAACTTTTGTTTGTTGGAAGATTTGTAATCACCGTTTCAATTTCATTACTTGTGATTGGTCTATTCATATTTTCTATTTATTCCTCTTTCAGTCTTGGAAGGTTATACCTTTCTAAGAATGTGTCCATTTCTTCCAGGTTGTCCATTTGATTGGCATAGAGTTGCTTGTAGAAGTCTCTTAGGATGCTTTGTATTTCTGTGGTGTCTGTTGCAACTTCTCCTTTTTCACTTCTAATTTTATTGATTTGAGTCCTCTCCCTCTTTTCCTTGAGTCTGGCTAACGATTTATCATTTTTGTTTATCTTCTCAAAGAACCAGCTTTTAGTTTTATTGATCTTTGCTATTGTTTTCTTTGTTTCTATTTCATTTATTTCTGCTCTGATCTTTATGATTTCTTTCCTTCTACTAACTTTGGGTTTCTTTCTTCTTTCTCTAATTCCTTTAGGTGTAAGGTTAGATTGTTTATTTGAGAGTTGTCTGGTTTCTTGAGGTAGGCTTGTATTGCTATAAACTTCCCTCTTAGGACTGCTTTTGCTGCATCCCATAGGTTTTGGATCATCATGTTTTTGTTGTCATTTGTCTCTAGGTTGTTTTTGATTTCCTCTTTTCTTTCTTCAGTGATGTCTTGGTTATTTAGTGACGTATTGTTGAGCCTCCATGTGTTTCTGTTTTTTACATATTTTTTCCCTGTAATTGATTTCTAATCTCATAACCTTGTGGTCAGAACAGATGCTTCATATGATTTCAGTTTTATTAAATTTCCTGAGGCTTTATTTGTGACCCAAGATGTGATCTATCCTGGAGAATGTTCTGCGTGAAGTTGAGAAAAACATGTAATCTGCTGTTTTTGGATGGAATGTCCTATAAATATCAATTAAATCTATTTGGTCTATTGTGTCATTTAAAGTTTGTGTTTCCTTATTAATTTTCTGTCCGGATGATCTCCATTGGTGTAAGTAAAGTGTTAAAGTCCCCTGCTATTATTGTGTTACTGTCGATTTTCTCTTTTATAGCTGTTAGCAGTTGCCTTATGTATTGAGGTGTTCCTATGTTGGGTACATATATATTTATAATTGTTATGTCTTCTTCTTGGATTGATCCCTTGATCATTATGTAGTGTCCTTCCTTGTCTCTTGTAACACTCTTTATTTTAAAGTCTATTGTATCTGATATGAGTATTGCTACTCCAGCTTTCTTTTGATTTTCATTTGCATGGAATATCCATTTCCATCCCCTCACTTTCAGTCTGTATGTTTCCCTAGGTCTGAAATGGGTCTCTTATAGACTGCATATACATGGATCTTGTTTTTGTATCCATTCAGCAAGACTGTGTCTTTTGTTTGGAGCATTTAATCCATTCACATTTAAGGTAAATATTGATATGTATATTCCTATTACTATTTTCTTAATTGTTATGTGTTTGTTTTTGTAGATTCTTTTCTTCTGTTGTGTTTCCCACTTAGATAGGCTCCTTTAGCATTTGTTGTAGAGCTGGTTTGGTGGTGCTGAGTTCTCTTAGCTTTTGCTTGTCTGTGAAGCTTTTGATTTCTCCATTGAATCTGAATGAGATCTTGCTGGGTAGAGTTCTTTTGGTTGTAGGTTCTTCCCTTTCATCACTTTAAATATATCAGCCCACTCCCTTCTGGTTTGTAGAGTTTCTGCTGAGAAATCAGCTGTTAACCTTATGGGAGTTCCCTTGTATGTTGTCATTTTTCCCTTGTGCTTTCAATAATTTTTCTTTGTCTTTAATTTTTGTCAGTTTGATTATTATGTGTCTCGGCATTTTTCTCCTTGGGTTTATCCTGCCTGGGACTCTCTGTGCTTTCTGGACTTGGGTGGCTACTATTTCCTTTCCCGTGCTAGGGAAGTTTTCGACTATAATCTCTTCAAATATTTTCTCGGGTCCTTTCTCTCTCTCTTCACCTTCTGGGATCCCTATAATGCAAATTTTGTTGTGTTTAATGTTATCCCAGAGGTCTCTTAAGCTGTCTTCATTTCTTTGCATTCTTCTTTCTTTATTCTTTTCTGCAGCAGTGAATTCCACCTTTCTGTCTCCAGGCCAGTTATCCGTTCTTCTGCCTCAGTTATTCTACTATTGATTCCTTCTAGTGTATTTTTTTTTTTTGCAGTATGCGGGGCTCTCACTTTTGTGGCCTCTCCCGTTGTGGAGCACAGGCTCTGGATGTGCAGGCTTAGCGGCCATGGCTCATGGGCCCAGCCGCTCCTTGGCATGTGGGATCTTACCAGACCAGGGCACGAACCCATGTCCCCTGCATCGGCAGTTGGACTCTCAACCACTGCGGCACCAGGGAAACCCCCTTCTAGTGTATTTTTCATTTCAGTTATTGTATTGTTCATCTCTGTTTGTTGGTTCTTTAATTCTTCTAGGTCTTTGTTAACTATTTCTTGCATCTTCTCGATCTTTGCCTCCATTCTTTTTCCAAGGTCTTGGATCATCTTCACTATCATTATTATGAATTCTTTTTCTGGAAGGTTGCCTATCTCCACCTCATTTAGTTGTTTTTCTGGGGTTTTATCTTGTTCCTTCATCTGGTACAAATTCCTCTGCCTTTTCATTTTGTCTATCTTCTGTGAATGTGGTTTTCCATCCACAGTCTGAAGAACTCTAGTTCTTCTTGCTTCTGCTGTCTGCTCTCTGCTGGATGAGTCTATCTTAGAAGGTTGTGCAGCATTCCTGATGTGAGGGACTGGTGGTGGGTAGAGCTGGGTGCTGCGCTGGTGGGCAGAGCTCAATAAAACTTTAATCCGCTTGTCTGCTGATGCATGGGGCAGAGTTCCCTCTCTGTTTGTTGTTTGGCCTGAGGCGACCCAGAACTGTGGCCTACCTGGCTCTTTGATGGGGGTACCTGTGGACTCTGGGAGGGCTCATGCTAAGGAGAACTTCCCAGAACTTCTGCTGCCAGTGTCCTTGTCCGCACGGTGAGACCCAGTCACCCCCCGCCTCTGCAGGAGACCCTCTAAAACTAGCAGATAGGTCTGCTCAGTCTCCTATGGGGTCACTGCTCCTTCCCTTGGGTCCTGATGTGCACACTACTGTGTGTGTCCTCCAAGAGTGGAGTCTCTGTTGTGACTCTACGTCTCTGAGTGGGGTTGAGACTCTGAGACTGAGTGGAGTCTCACAGACTCTGTGTCCTGTGAAACTTCGATGCTTTGTGGTTCTAGAAATCCTATAGGAGACGGTCCACAGCAGGTGAAGCTAATGCTGTCGGTGGAGGTGGTGAAGTCAAAGATCTGCAGTTCAGACTAAAGGTGCCAATGTACATTCAGGACAAAACAATCTCATGTGAATGTAGTTCAGGCAGGTTTAACATAAATAGAGTCAGGTTAATGCCTAACATCTTCTATCTTGTGCCTCCCCTCAGGGACCCCCTCCTCAGTTCCTGAGGCTCCTGAAACTCATGTACAGTGGAAGGGAGACTGGGCTCTGTCCAGTCTGAGCCCTGAGTTACCCTGTGTGTATCTTAGGATACTTTGTATTTCTGTGGTGTCTGTTGTAACATCATCGCTTTCATTTCTGATTTATTTGGGCTCTGTCTTTTTTAAAAAAACATACTACTATTGTCTTTTATTCTTTACAGAAGCTAAAAAAATGTTTGATCTATTACCCTTACTCTATGTATAGGTTTTTCAGTGAGATTTTTACTTTTGTTTGTTTTCTTGTTACTATCAATAATTAGTGAGACTTCTTTTAAGCTTAAGTAAATTCCTTCAACATTGCATATAAGGCTGGTTTATTAGTGATGAACTCTTTTAGCTTTGCTAGTCTGGGAAACTCTTGACCTCTCCTTCAATTCTTTCTTTCCTCCATAAATTTATTTATTTATTTTTGGCTGTATTAGGTCTTCATTGCAGTGCGTGGGCTTTTCTCTAGTTGTGGCATGTGGAGGCTACTCTTCGTTGTGGTGCATGGGCCGTTGTGGTGCATGGGCTTCTCATTGCAGTGGCCCTTCTTTTTGTGCAACATGGGCTCTAGGTGCTCAGGCTTCAGTAGTTGTGGCTAGCAGGCTCAGTAGTTGTGTCTCATGGGCTCTAGAGCACAGGCTCAGTAGTTGTGGCACACAGGCTTAGTTGCTCTGTGGCATGTGGGATCTTCCTGGATCAGGGCCCGAACCCGTGTCCCCTGCATTGGCAGGCAGATTCTCAACCACTCTGACATCAGGGAAGCCCTGTCCTGCAATTCTGAATAATAATTTTGCTGGTAGAGTATTCCTGTTGTAGACTTTTTCTTTTTAGCCCATTGATTATATCCTATCATTCCTTCCTAGTTTGAAAATTGTGCTGAGAAGTCATCTGACAGTCTTATGGGAATACCTTGAACATAACTAGACCCTTTTATTTCACTGCCTCTGTGATCACTCTTTAAATTTTTAAAGTTTTGGAGCTTTATAATATGTCTTGGCGTGGACCTGTTTGTCTTCATCTTGTTTGGGACTCTGTTTTTCCTGGACCTGGATGTGTGTTTCCTTCCCCAGGTTAGGAAAGTTATCAGTTCCTCTATCCTCCAATAAGTTATCTGCCCGTTTCTCTCTTCTCCTCGTTCTGGGGCCCCTGTAATGCTCATGTTAATACTCTTGATGTTGTCTTAGAGGTCCTTTTACGTATACTCTTAATTGCTTTTACTTTGTGCTATTCAGTTTGGGTGATTTTCACTACTCTGTTTTCCATTTCACTGATCTGTTCTTCTGTATCATACAGTATAATGTGGCTTCTCTCATGTACACGTGTGTGTTTTAATCTCTTTTATTGTATTGTTCACTGTTTTGTTCTTTTTGACATGTTATTACTCTGTTGAAATTCTCACTATGTCTATCCAGTCTTCTCCTGACTTGGGTGAGCGTCTTTATAATCATTACTGTGAACACTTTTTTTATCGGGTAGAATGCTTATCCCTGTTCTATTCAGTTCTTTTTCTGATGTCGTGTCTTGTTACTTCATTTGTAACATATTCCTCTATTTCCTTATGCTTCCTAAGTCTCTGTACATCTTTATTCATTAGGTTCAGGTTGTTACATTCCTGGGTCTCAGAGAAGTGGCCTTATATAGGAGATGACTGATAGGGCCCAGCAGCACATTGTCCTCTGGCCAGCAGAGCCACACGCTCCAGGGGTGTCCCTTGTGTGGGCTGCACACACCTTTCTCTTATGGCGGGACCAACTGCTGTAGACAAGCTGGTAGGTGGTATTGGACCCTGGCCTAAATGGCTGTGAGCCCCTGCAGTATGTGATTGATTGCCATGGGTGTGCTGATATCCAAGGCAGCCCTCCATTATGGGTGGCTGTGTGGTGCTCCAGGTGCACAGGTGGACAGTGTAGGCCCCCAGTGTGTCTGGTTGTGAGGCCTTCTGGTGCGGGAGTGTTATGGGCATGGTGGTAAATGGGGCAGGCCCCTGATTCTAATCAGTTCCAGGGAAGATTCTAAAATGTTGCTTGCCCAAGTCTCAGTTCCTAGTGGGAGTCCCAGTTGCCTCTTGCCTTTCCAAGAAGCTCTCTGAGATTAGCAAGTGGGTCTGGCACACATGTCTTTCACTCTATTGGCTCTGCACAGGGACTGAGAACATGTGAGATTTGTGTGTGCCCTATGAGAGCAGTCTCAGTTTCCTTTAGTCTCCAGATTTCCTGAAAATAAGCCCTGCAAGTTTTCAAAGCCAGACCTGCTGTGTTCTTTTCTTCTAGTGCAGGAACCCTGGGCTGAGCAGCCTAATGCCAGGCTCATACCCTTCCCTCCATGTGGAGGACCTATGCAATTGTGATACCTTCCAGCTGTGGGTCACTGTGCTATATGTGTGGGTTCCAATTAGACTGTTTCCAGTCCTCCTACCTGCCTTGTGGTTTCTCCTTCCTTATATCTTTAGTTGTGGAAAACATTCCCTGCTGGTCTTCAGAGATAATTTCCGTGTAAGTTGTTGTAATTTGGGTGTGCCTTTGGCAGCAGGGGAGCTCAGTATCTTCCTACTCTATCATCTTGATCCCCTCTCAAGAATTCTTTGAAAATATATGCATCTATTACTGTAAACATAACTCTTTGAATTGCAGTCTTGTTCCTGTATTCCATAAATTTAGGTACTTTGTGTTTCCAATTTTGTTTGCTTTAAGATTTCTTTTAAATTTCCGTTTTGATTTATTCCTGTATGCATTGGCTATTCAGGAGCTTATTGTTCAATTTCTAAGTGTTCTTCAATTTTCAATTATTCTTTTTAATATTGAATTTCAGTTTCATACCATTGTGGTTGGAAATGATCCTTGATATGATTTCAATATTCTTGGATCTTTGAAGACTTGTTTTGTGGCTTAACATAAGATCTACCCTAGGCAATGTTCTACGTGTACTTAAGAACAATGGAAAGTTTGCTGCTGTTGAGTGGAATATACTGTAGATGTATGTTAGGTTCATTTGATATCAAGTACGTGTTCAGGTTCAGTGTTTCCTGATTGATATTATGTCCGGATGACCTATACAGTGTTGAAAGTTGGGTATCGATGTTTCTTACCATTATTTTATTTCTGCACATTTTCCCCTTCACGTGGGTTAATATATTCTTTATACGTTGAGAGGCTCCAAAGCTGGATACATACATATTTATAATTGTCATGATTTCTTGATGAATTAATCCATTTATCATTATATGATAACCTTCTTTCCTTTGAGAGGTTTGACTTCAAGTCTTTTTTATCTCATAATAGACTAGTCAGTCAAGTATCATTTTCATGGAGTATTTTGTTCCCAATCTTTCAATTTTATGCTATATATGGATTAGAAGTTAACATGAATATCTTGTACACAGTATAATTGAACTTTCTTTGATCCATTCAGCCACCCTATGGATTATTTAAATTGAAGTATAGTTGATTTACAATATTACATTAGTCTCAGGGGTACAACATATGGATTGAATATTTTTATAGATCATGTTCCACTAAAGTGATTACACAATAATGTCTATACTTCCCTGTGTTGTACTATATATCCTTGTTTGTTTATTTCATACATAGGGGTACTGGATTTAGAGGAACAAACTACTGTTTTTTCCTCCCCCTTTAAGTCGCCCCACCAGTAACCACTAATTTGTTCTCTGTGAGTCTATTTCTGTTTTGTTATATACATACATTTCTTGCATTTTTAGATTCTACAGAGAAGTGAGAACATAGTGTATTTGTCCTTCTCTAACTTAAGTAGGTATAAATATTCTAGGCCTATCCATGTTGTTGCAAATGGCAGAATTTGATCCTTTTTAATGGCTGAGTAATAGTCTATTGTGTATACATACCACATCTTCTTTATCCACTCATCTGTTGATGGACATGTAGTTTGCTTCCATATGTTGGCAATTGTAAATAATACTGCTATGAACATTGGGATGCATGTATCTTGTCAAATTGGTGTCTTCATTTTCTTTGGACATATACCAAGCAGTGGAATTGCTGGCTAATCTGACCGTTCTACTTTTAGCTTTTATCAGGACCTCCATATTCTTTTCATAGTGAGTGTACCAACTTACAATCCCACCACCAGGGTACTAGAATTGCCTTCTCCATGTCATGAACAACATTTCATATTTGTATACTTTGGAATAATAGCCACGTTGAGAGGTGTGACCTGATGTCTCATTATGGGTTTTCTTGTGGATCATCCATTAAATTTAATTTACAAAAGAAGGTGATAGGCTGGATGTGATCTACAGGTTTAGTTTGCTAATGCCTGGTATAGGTTAATTTGGGGAGAATTAATACCTTTACAATGTTATTTATTGCTTACATTTTTCAGGTTGACATTTAGTGATTGGAAACATTTAAAATTTTTTCTCCCTGAAGGATATATGAAGTCTGTTGGTTTGTTTCTGTTTTATAAATTTGTTCATGTCTATCATTTTTTAGACTCCACTATAAGTGATATCATACGATATTTGTCTTTTTCTATCTGACTTACTTCACTTAGAATGAAATAATGTCATTTGCAGCAACAGGAATGGACCTAGAGGTGATCATGCTTTTTCATTTCTGAGTAATATTTATTTGATTGTGTACATGTACAACTTCTTTATTATCCATTCATCTGTTGATGGACATTTTGGTTGCCTCCATGTCTTGGCTATTGTAAACAGTGCTGCAGTGCGTGTTTGGGTTTGGGTGCATTTGCCATTTTCATTTCTGGCTTTCTGCAGATGTACACCCAGAAATAAGACTGCTGGATGATATGGTAGCTCTATTTTTACTTTTAAAAGGCATCTCCATACTGTACTTTATAGTGGCTGTTACCAGCTTACATCACACCAACAGCATAGGAGGGTTCCCTTTTCTCCATGTCCTCTCCATCATTTATGGTTTGTAAACTTTTTGATGATGGCCATTCTGACTGCGTGAGGTGATACCTTGTTGTAGTTTTGATTTGCATGTGTCTGTCCAATAATTCGAGATTTTGAGCATCTTTGCATGTGTTTTTTTAAACACTGTGAGGAAAAGTTACAGTGGACATTGGGTTTTTGGAGTCTGACTATTTTGAATTTTTGCTCGATAACTACCACAGGACATTTGTTAAGGGCACGTGTCATTTACACCCTGGCAGTCCTTGTGAATATGAAGTGCCCATAAGCACATGTTTTAAAGTTGCTGTTGTGGAAATGGGCACAGATGTTAGGATTTCCTTCATGCCCCTCTCGGTTACTTGGGTAACCAGATCCACTGTGGAAGACGGGCTCTTGGATTGTAAATTAGTGTGGGCTGTGGCAGAACAAACACCCCAAATCTTCTGTTTTGTTACTTCTTGTTTTTGTTTTAATTTAATTTTTCTTTTTTATTGGAGTAAAGTTGATTTAAAATATTCTGTTTGTGGTAGGCATACAGAATCTTGTTCAGTTATGTATATTTATATGTGTATTCATCTTCAGATCCTTTTCCCATATAGGTTATTAGAGAGTGTTGAGTAGACTTCCCTTTGTTATGCAGTAGGTCCTTGTTGATAATCTATTTTATATGTATTAGTGTGTAAATATTTCCCCCAGCCTCCTGATTGATTTATTCCTTCCACCCACCTTTCTCATTGGGTAAGCATAAGTTTGTTTTCTAAGTCTGTGAGTCTGTTTCTCTCTCTTTTATTTTATTTTTTTGGCTGTACTGCAAGGCATGTGTGATATTACTTCTCCCAACACCAGGGATTGAACCCATGCCCCCTGAATTGGAAGCTCAGATTCTTAACCATTGGACCACCTGGAAAGTCCCTGTTTCTCTCTTGTAAATTAGTTCATTGGTATCAATTTTTAAATTTCAGCTTTAAGTAGTATCATATGATATTTGACTTTCTCTTTCTGACTTACTTCACTTAGTATGATTATCTCTAATTCTATCTATGATGCTGCAAATGGCATTCCTTCATTCTTTTCATTTCTGAGTAATATTTCTCTGTGAACATGTACCGCTTCTTTATCCGTGCATCGGCTGATGGATATTTTGGTTGCTTCCATGTCTTAGACGTTGTAAATTGTGCTGCGGTACACATATGGGTGCATGTGTGTTTTCCAATTCTGGTTTTCTCCTGTTATACACCTGGGAGTGGGACAGCTGGATCATATGGTACCTCTAAATTTACCTTGTAAAGGCACCTCCATACTCTTATTTATAGTGGCTGTTACCATGTTAGATCCCAACAGCAGCATAGGAGGGTTGCCTTTTTTCTACAACCTCTCAAGCATTTACTGTTTGTAGATGTTTCAATGGTGACTATTCTTACTCATGTGAAGTGACCCCTCATTGTAGTTTTGATTTCCATGACGTTAATAATATAGGAATTAGAACATCTTTTCAAGTGCTTTTCTTTTAAACAGTGTAAAATTTACCTATTGAAATAGGATCTTGAAAGTCAGTTCCTTTGGAATTTATTTTGCTTACCTACCCGTGGACATTTCCTGATTGTGGGTGTCATGTAGAGCCCAACAGTTCTTCTGAATATTAAGTACCCATAAGCATTGCTTTTAAAGTTGCAGGAAAGGGCAACAAAGCAGTGGAATTTATTCATACTCACCTTGATTGCTAGGTAAAACATTGGTTTAGTGGAATTCCTCTTCCTAGATTGTAAATTGGAGTGTAAAGTGCCAGGACAAATACACAAAATCTTGTGTCACATTACTTCTTGTTTAATTTAATTTTTATTTCTTATCAGAGTAAATTCGATTACAATGTTGTGTTTGTTCTAGGTGTAAAGAAGCTGGTTCATTCATATGTATACATATATCTAATCAGGTTTAGATTCTTTCACATGTTGGTCATTAGAGAGAGTTGAGTAGACCTCCCTTGGCATCCAGTAGGTCCTTCTTGATTATATATTTTATATGAATTATTAAATGCATGTTAAACCCAACATCCTAATTTTTCCATTCCTTTCACCTTTTTCAAAGTCTGTATGGGTCTTTTGCAGTGGAAATATATTCATGGGTATCAATTTTTAGATAACCCTAGTAAATGATGTCATCGGCTATTTGTCTTTCTTTTTGTGACTTACTTTACATAGTATGATTACCCCTAGGTTCATCAGTGGTGATGGAAAAGGCATTGTTTCATCATTTCCATGGATAATATTCGATTGTGTACATGTACCACTTCTTTGCCCATTCATTTGTTTTTGAACATTTTGCTTGCATCCATGTCTGGCTATTGTAAGTACCGCCGAAGAGCATTTTTGGGTACCTGGGTATTTCTGAATTCTGGTGTTCTCGGGTTACAGGCCCATTAGTGTTTTGGCAGGATCACATAGTAGCTCAATTTTTACATTTTACAGGCACCTTCATTCTGTTCTGATTAGTGGCTGTTACCAGTTTACATCTCAGCAACAACATATGAGTGTATCCATTCTCGGAAACCCATTCAGCATTTATTGTTTGCAGACATTTTTCTCTGATGGCCATTCAGACTATTGTGAGCTGATACCTTTTGGTAGTTTAAATTTGCATGTCCTTAATAATTTTTGATATTGAACATTTTTTCATGTCCTTAAAAAAAACACTGTGAGGAAATTTACCTCTCGAAATTGTCTTCTCCGGATTTTCTACTGTTTTGCATATTAATGTCCATTCCTGACCGCAAGATATTTTTTGAGGGCAGGTGTCATTTAAAGCCCTGCAGTCCTTGTGAATATTAAGTGACCAATAGCACTGGGATTAAAGATGCTGTTGCGGGAATTGACCACAAGGCAGCAGATTTCTACATTCCCAACTTTGGTTACAAGGACAGGAGAGCCTTCCTTGAAGTTGTGGTCCTAGGTTGCAAATTGTAGTGGAATGTCCCAGGACAAACTCCCAAAAGCTTATGTCTCCTACTTACGTTTGTTTTCTAAATTTATTTTATGTTTCTTATTGGGGTAAATTTTTTTTAAACTAGATTCTTCCTCGATCTACAATTTCCCCTTTCTCCTTTGCCTTTAATATTTATTTATTTATTTTTGGCTGTGTTGCATCTTCGTTTCTGTGCGAGGGCTTTCTCTAGTTGCGGCAAGTGGGGACCACTCTTCATCGAGGTGCGTGGGCCTCTCACTATTGTGGCCTCTCTTGTTGTGGAGCACAGGCTGCAGATGCGCAAGCTCAGTAGTTGTGGCTCATGGGCATAGTTGCTCCACGGCACGTGGGATCCTCCCATACCAGGCCTCGAATCCATGTCCCCTGCATTGGCAGACAGATTCTCAACCACTGCGCCACTAGGGAAGCCCCTGTTGGAGTAAATTTTATTAGAGTGTTGTGATTCTCTGGATGTACCAATTAGGATCAATTTTTCATACATATATCTGTTCATCATTGGATCCTGTTACCATGTAGGTTATTATAGAGTGTTGAGTAGAGCTCCCTTGGTATTTGGTAGGTGTTTGGTGATTATATAATTTATATATATTAATAATTATATAATTTGTATATTTTATATATTACAAGTTTATATACTTATAACATATATTAGTGTATGTATGTTAACCCCATAATCCTAATTTACTCATCCTCTCACCTTTCATTTTGGTTAACCATTAGTTTGCTTTATACGTCTCTGAGCGTCTTTTCCTTTGGAAATATGTTCATTGGTAGGAATCTTAAGATAACATCTATAAATTACATCATAGGATATATATCATACACTTTTGACTTCACATAATATGATTATTTCTAGACCCACCTGCAGTCATGAAAACGACATTGTTCATTTTTTTGAAAGCTAATCTTCCATTAGGTACATGTACCACTTCTTCTTTGTCCATTCATCTGTTAACTGACATTTTTGCTGCTTCCATGTCCTGGCTATTTTCAGTATTAATTCAGTACAGGTTTGTCTGCGTGTGTCTTCTCGATTCGGCGCTTCGGTGATAGGCCCAGTGGTGGGCGTGTTGGATCGAATGACATCTCAATTTTTACATTTAAATGCAGCTCCTTTCTGTTCTCATTACCAGATCTTACCACTTTACATCTCACAAGCAGCTAGAGGATACACAGTTCTCTAAAACACCTTCAGCGTTTATTGTTTGTAGACTTTTGTCTGAGGTAGTTGACTTGCGTGAGTTGAAACCTTTTTGTAGGCTAGATTTACATGAGTCTAATAATTCCTGATGTTGAGCTTTTATCCATTTTCTTTTTTTATTTGAAAAATAGTGAGTAAAACTTACCTCTTCATACTATCTCCTTGAAAAATTTGCCAGGTTTGAATTTTTTTGGCCATTCCATCCCTCAGCACAAGTTTTGATGGCAGGTGTGCTTTACAGCCCAGAGTGAGTCCTTGTGAATGTTAAGTGACGGTTACCTGTGGTTTTAAAGCCGCTCTTGCGGGAAATGGCACAAGGCGACAGCATTCCTACGTTTCCAATTCTGGGTTTTTGGGCAAGACATCTTTCCTGGAAATCGTATTTGTAGGCTACAATTTAGACTGGAATGTGTCACGGCAAACTCCCAAGAGCTTATATCTCCATAATACTTGCTTGCTTTTTTTAAATTTAATTTTTATTAATTAAAAGAGCAAATTTGAGAAAACTGTTGTGTGTGTTCTAGCTGAACAGAATCTGCTATATTATATCTATGTATAGATCTATTCATCTTTGGATCCTTTCCCATGTAGGTCATTACAGAGTGTTGAGAAGACCTCTCTTGGTATTCCATAGGTATTTTGTGATTATATATTTCATATGTATTACTACATGTCTGTTAACCCCCATATCCTAATTCATACATTCCTTACACATTTCCATTTGGTTAAACATAATTTGGTTTTCTAAATCTATGAGTGTCCTTCTCTTGGAAATTATTTCATGGGTATCAATTTTTAGGTAACACCTATAAGTGATGTAATAGGATATCTGTCTTTCGTTTTCTTTCTTACTTCAGGTAGGGTGATTATCTCTAGATCCTTCTATGGTGGTGCCAACGGCATTGTTCCATGCTTTTCCATGGCTAATATTCTATTGTGTACATGGACCACTTCTTCTTGGTGCATTTTTCTGTTGATGGACATTTTGGTTTCTTCCAGCTCTTGGCTATGGTACATGTTGCTGCAGTGAAGGATCGCCAGCCTGTGTCTTTTTGATTCAGGTCTACTCAGCGGATAGGCCCATCAGTGGGCCTACCAGATCACATAGTAGCTCAAGTTTTACCTTTAAACACACCTCCATTTTGTTCTCTGTACTGGCTCTTACCAGGTTACATCCCATCAGCAGCTAGAGGGTACACAGTTCTCTAAAACCCCTTCAGCATTTATACTATGTAGACTTTTTTGCTGATGATCCTTCTGACGGCTGTGAGGTGAATGTGTTTCTAGACTGGATTTGCATGGCTTTATTAATTCCTGACGTTGAGCGTTTCTCCATGCCTTTTTCTATAATAAAAAAAGAGACAGAATATAAAATGTGCATAAAATATGCCTCTTGAAATTGTCGTTTTGAAATATGGATGTCTTTTGAGAGTTTTGCTCGATTTACGACCGAAGGATTGTTTTGAGGACAGGTGTCATTTACAGGCCTGCAATTATTTTGACTGTCAAGTAACCATTACAGCTGCAGTTAGAGCTGCTGTTGTGTGAAACGGCCACAAGGCGGCAGCAGTTCTCATTAACCAAATCTGGTTACTAGGGAAACAGAGCCTCAATGGAAGTCCTGTTCTAGGTTGCAAATTAGAATGGAATGGGCCAGGAAAAAGCCCCTTATGTTTATATGTCACTAAATATTGTTCTTTTTTTAAAATTTAATTTTCATTGTTTATCACAGCAAGTGTGATTACAATGTTTTGCTTGTCTTAGGTGTGCAAGATGTGGTTGTTTTCCACATATACATATCTCTTTTCTTCTTTGGATCCTTTTCCCATTTTAGGTTATGACACAATGTTGAGTAGTCTTCTCTTGGTATTCCGTAGGTCTTTGGTGATTATATACTTCTCCTGTGTTTGTATATCTCTGTTAACTCTGACATCCTAATGTATCCAATCCTCACACCTTTCCATTGGTGAACCATAAGTTTGTTTAATGAATCTGTGATTGCCTTTCTCTGTGGAAATGTCTTCACTGGTATCAATTTTTAGGTAACACCTATAAGTGATATCACAGGATACGTGTCTTTCGCTTTCTGACTTACTACAAGTTGCGTGATTACTTCTAGACTCATCTATGGTGATGCAAATGGCATTGTGTCATTTTTTTCCTTGGCTAATATTCCATCTGTACGTGGACCAGTTTTTCTTTGTCCACTCACCTGTTGATGGACTTTTTGGTTGCTTCCATGTCTTGGTTATTGTAACACTGCTGAAATGCACATTTGCCTGCCTGTGTCTTTCAATTATGTCTTCTTCGGTTATAGGCCCAGGAGAGGGCCTGTTGGATCATATGGTAGCAAAATGTTTACCTTGTAAAGGCGTCTCCATTCTGTTCTCATTAGTGGCTCTTACCAGGTTATGTTCCACTTAAATTTGAGGGTATGTCCTTGTCCACAACCCTTTCAGCATTTATTGTTTGTAGTTTTTCTGCTGATGTTTATTCTGACAGGTGTGAGCTGACACCTCTTTGAGGTTGGATTTGCATGCATCTCATAATCCCTTGAAATTGAACTTTCAGGCATGTCCTCTTTTTTTTCAAGCTGTGAGTAACGCTTACCTCTTCAAATGGTTTTCTTGAAGTATGTGTCACATTTTGAAATATTTTGGCCATTACCTCCCTGAAGACATTCTGAGGGCAGGTTTCATTTACAGCCCTCCAGTACTTGTGCATATGAAGTGACCATTAGCACAGGTTTTAAAGCTGCTGTTGCAGGTATCGGCCATTGGGCGGCAGCATTTCTCCTTTCCCCATTCAGGGAACTACGGAAAGAGTCCTTCCTGCCAGTGGTGTTCCTCAGTTGTATATTAGAGAGGAATGTGCCCGGACAAACCCCCAAAAGCTGATGTCTCCTTACTTACGTTTGGTTTCTAAATTGAAATTATATATTTTTTTATTGGAGTAATATTCCATTGTGTACATGGACCACTTTTTCTTTGTGCCTTCCTCTGTTGACAGACATTTTTGTTGCTTCCAAGTGTTGGCTGTGGTAAATATTGCTGGAGTGCAGGATTGCCACCCTGTGTCTTTTTGATTCTCATCCTCTCAGGTGATAGGCCCAGCAGTGGGTATGCTTGATTGAATGGTAGCTCAATATTTACCATATCAAGGCACCTCCTTTGTGGTTTCATTACTGGTTCTTACCATGTCCCACTGAGAAACGAGGGTGCACATTTCTCCACAACCCCTTCAGCATTTATTGTTTGCAGAATTTTTGCTGATGGCCATTATGACTGGTGTGAGCTGATAGGTTTTTGTAATTTGGATTTGCATGTCTTTAATAATTCCTAATGTTCAGCATTTTTCCATGCTTTGTTTTCTTTCTGTTAAACAAAAACAGAAAAAAACTGTGAGTACAATAAACCACTTGAAGTGGTCTTCTGGGAAGGCTGCCCTGTTTTGAATTTTTCGTCAATTTTTGACCCCAGGATTTTTTTGAGAACAGGTGACATTTACAGGCTTGTAATGAGTGTGAATATTTAGTGACCACTACTACTGGCTTTAAAGGTGCTGTTGGGGGAAACGGCCACAAGGTGGCAGCATTTCTCCGTTCCCAAAACTGGTTTCTAGGGCAGCACAGCCTTTCTGGAAGTCGTGTTCCCAGGTTGTAAATTAGAATGGAATGTGCTAGGAAAAAAACCCGTAAGTTAATATTCCATTATTTCTTGTTCGACTTTTTAGTCTTTTTAAATCGAGGTAATATTTAGAATATTGTTTGTCCTAGGTGTATACAATCTGGTTCATTTGTACATTACATACACACACACACACACACACACACACACATATGTAATATATTCATGTACAGATACTCTTCCCATGTAAATTATTGCAGAGTGCTCCATTGACCTCCCTTGCTATATGGTCGGTCTCTTTGATAAATGTATTTAGTAGGTATTTGTACACATATGGTAACCCTAATCTTAATTTTCCATACCACCCACCTTTCCATTTACATAAGAATAGTTTGTTTTCTAAGTCTGTGAGTTTCTTTCTCTGTGAAAATGCTATCATTTTTGTCAGTTGTTAGATAACGCCTATAAGTGATATCATACTATATGTCTTTTTCTTTCTGACTTACGGCATGTTCTGAGATTATATCTAGGCTCATAAATGGTGCCTCAACGAGCAGTGTTTCACTGTTTTCCATGGCTAATATCCCATTATGTACATGGACCACTTCTTCTTTATCCATTCATCCATTGATGGACATTTTGGTTGCTTCCGTGTCTTGGCTATTGTGAAAAATCCTGCAGTGAAGCTGTTGCAGCCTGTGCCTTCTCGACTCTGGTATTTTCAGGTGAGAGGTTCAGCGGTTGACCTGCTGAATGGAATGCTGGCTCAATTTTTACTTTTAAACACAGCTCCTTTCTGTTCTCACTATTGGCTCTTACCACTTTACATCTCACCAGCGGCTAGAGGGTACACAGTTCTCTAAAACCCCTTCAGCATTTATTGTTTGTAGACCTTTGGCTGATGGTAGTTGACGTGTGTGTGTTGAAATCTTTTTGTAGGCTAGATTTGCATGAGTTTAAAAATTTATGTTGTTGAGTTTTTATCCATTTTCCTTGTTTTTAGAAAAATAAGGAGTAAAATTTACCTCTTCCTACTATCTCCTTGAAAATTTTGCCAGTTGTGAATTTTTGAGGGCAGTTGTCCTTTACTGTCCTGAGTCCTTGTGAATGTTAAGTGACCGTTAGCTGTGGTTTTAAAGCCGCTCTTGTGGGAAACGGCCACAAGGCGGCAGCATTTCTACATTTCCAACTCTGGGTTTTTGGGCAACAGAGGGTTCCTGGAAATCGTGTTTGTAAGCTGCAAATTAGAGCAGAATGTGCCACGGCAAACTCCCAAGAGCTTATATCTCCTTACTTCTTGTTTGTTTTTTACATTTAATTTTTATTTATTATCACAGCAAATTGGATAAAACTACGGTGTTTTTTCCAGGTGTACGGAATCTGGTTCATTATATCGATGTATTGATCTATTCATCTTTGGATCCTTTCCCGTGTAGGTTATTACAGAGTGTTGAGTACACCTCTTTTAGCATTCTATAGGTATTTTGTGATTATATATTTCATATGTATTACTACATGTCCGTTAACCCCCATATCCTAATTCATACATTCCTTACACCTTTCCATTTGGTTAAACATAATTTGGGTTTCTGAATCGATGAGTGTCCTTCTCTTGGAAATTATTTCATGGGTATCAATTTTTAGGTAACACCTATAAGTGATGTAATAGGATATCTGTCTTTCGTTTTCTTTCTTACTTCAGGTAGGGTGATTATCTCTAGATCCTTCTATGGTGGTGCCAACGGCATTGTTCCATGCTTTTCCATGGCTAATATTCCATTGTGTACATGGACCACTTCTTCTTGGTGCATTTTTCTGTTGATGGACATTTTGGTTTCTTCCAGCTCTTGGCTATGGTACATGTTGCTGCAGTGAAGGATCGCCAGCCTGTGTCTTTTTGATTCAGGTCTACTCAGCGGATAGGCCCATCAGTGGGCCTACCAGATCACATAGTAGCTCAAGTTTTACCTTTAAACACACCTCCATTTTGTTCTCTGTACTGGCTCTTACCAGGTTACATCCCATCAGCAGCTAGAGGGTACACAGTTCTCTAAAACCCCTTCAGCATTTATACTATGTAGACTTTTTTGCTGATGATCCTTCTGACGGCTGTGAGGTGAATGTGTTTCTAGACTGGATTTGCATGGCTTTATTAATTCCTGACGTTGAGCGTTTCTCCATGCCTTTTTCTATAACAAAAAAAAAAGAGACAGAATATAAAATGTGCATAAAATATGCCTCTTGAAATTGTCGTTTTGAAATATGGATGTCTTTTGAGATTTTTGCTCGATTTACGACCGAAGGATTGTTTTGAGGACAGATGTCATTTACAGGCCTGCAATTATTTTGACTGTCAAGTAACCATTAGAGCTGCAGTTAGAGCTGCTGTTGTGTGAAACGGCCACAAGGCGGCAGCAGTTCTCATTAACCAAATCTGGTTACTAGGGAAACAGAGCCTCAATGGAAGTCCTGTTCTAGGTTGCAAATTAGAATGGAATGGGCCAGGAAAAAGCCCCTTATGTTTATATGTCACTAAATATTGTTCTTTTTTTAAAATTTAATTTTCATTGTTTATCACAGCAAGTGTGATTACAATGTTTTGCTTGTCTTAGGTGTGCAAGATGTGGTTGTTTTCCACATATACATATCTCTTTTCTTCTTTGGATCCTTTTCCCATTTTAGGTTATGACACAATGTTGAGTAGTCTTCTCTTGGTATTCCGTAGGTCTTTGGTGATTATATACTTCTCCTGTGTTTGTATATCTCTGTTAACTCTGACATCCTAATGTATCCAATCCTCACACCTTTCCATTGGTGAACCATAAGTTTGTTTAATGAATCTGTGATTGCCTTTCTCTGTGGAAATATCTTCACTGGTATCAATTTTTAGGTAACACCTATAAGTGATATCACAGGATACGTGTCTTTCGCTTTCTGACTTACTACAAGTTGCGTGATTACTTCTAGACTCATCTATGGTGATGCAAATGGCATTGTGTCATTTTTTTCCTTGGCTAATATTCCATCTGTACGTGGACCAGTTTTTCTTTGTCCACTCACCTGTTGATGGACTTTTTGGTTGCTTCCATGTCTTGGTTATTGTAACACTGCTGAAATGCACATTTGCCTGCCTGTGTCTTTCAATTATGTCTTCTTCGGTTATAGGCCCAGGAGAGGGCCTGTTGGATCATATGGTAGCAAAATGTTTACCTTGTAAAGGCGTCTCCATTCTGTTCTCATTAGTGGCTCTTACCAGGTTATGTTCCACTTAAATTTGAGGGTATGCCCTTGTCCACAACCCTTTCAGCATTTATTGTTTGTAGTTTTTCTGCTGATGTTTATTCTGACAGGTGTGAGCTGACACCTCTTTGAGGTTGGATTTGCATGCATCTCATAATCCCTTGAAATTGAACTTTCAGGCATGTCCTCTTTTTTTTCAAGCTGTGAGTAACGCTTACCTCTTCAAATGGTTTTCTTGAAGTATGTGTCACATTTTGAAATATTTTGGCCATTACCTCCCTGAAGACATTCTGAGGGCAGGTTTCATTTACAGCCCTCCAGTACTTGTGCATATGAAGTGACCATTAGCACAGGTTTTAAAGCTGCTGTTGCAGGTATCGGCCATTGGGCGGCAGCATTTCTCCTTTCCCCATTCAGGGAACTACGGAAAGAGTCCTTCCTGCCAGTGGTGTTCCTCAGTTGTATATTAGAGAGGAATGTGCCCGGACAAACCCCCAAAAGCTGATGTCTCCTTACTTACGTTTGGTTTCTAAATTGAAATTATATATTTTTTTATTGGAGTAATATTCCATTGTGTACATGGACCACTTTTTCTTTGTGCCTTCCTCTGTTGACAGACATTTTTGTTGCTTCCAAGTGTTGGCTGTGGTAAATATTGCTGGAGTGCAGGATTGCCACCCTGTGTCTTTTTGATTCTCATCCTCTCAGGTGATAGGCCCAGCAGTGGGTATGCTTGATTGAATGGTAGCTCAATATTTACCATATCAAGGCACCTCCTTTGTGGTTTCATTACTGGTTCTTACCATGTCCCACTGAGAAACGAGGGTGCACATTTCTCCACAACCCCTTCAGCATTTATTGTTTGCAGAATTTTTGCTGATGGCCATTATGACTGGTGTGAGCTGATAGGTTTTTGTAATTTGGATTTGCATGTCTTTAATAATTCCTAATGTTCAGCATTTTTCCATGCTTTGTTTTCTTTCTGTTAAACAAAAACAGAAAAAAACTGTGAGTACAATAAACCACTTGAAGTGGTCTTCTGGGAAGGCTGCCCTGTTTTGAATTTTTCGTCAATTTTTGACCCCAGGATTTTTTTGAGAACAGGTGACATTTACAGGCTTGTAATGAGTGTGAATATTTAGTGACCACTACTACTGGCTTTAAAGGTGCTGTTGGGGGAAACGGCCACAAGGTGGCAGCATTTCTCCGTTCCCAAAACTGGTTTCTAGGGCAGCACAGCCTTTCTGGAAGTCGTGTTCCCAGGTTGTAAATTAGAATGGAATGTGCTAGGAAAAAAACCCGTAAGTTAATATTCCATTATTTCTTGTTCGACTTTTTAGTCTTTTTAAATCGAGGTAATATTTAGAATATTGTTTGTCCTAGGTGTATACAATCTGGTTCATTTGTACATTACATACACACACACACACACACACACACACACACATATGTAATATATTCATGTACAGATACTCTTCCCATGTAAATTATTGCAGAGTGCTCCATTGACCTCCCTTGCTATATGGTCGGTCTCTTTGATAAATGTATTTAGTAGGTATTTGTACACATATGGTAACCCTAATCTTAATTTTCCATACCACCCACCTTTCCATTTACATAAGAATAGTTTGTTTTCTAAGTCTGTGAGTTTCTTTCTCTGTGAAAATGCTATCATTTTTGTCAGTTGTTAGATAACGCCTATAAGTGATATCATACTATATGTCTTTTTCTTTCTGACTTACGGCATGTTCTGAGATTATATCTAGGCTCATAAATGGTGCCTCAACGAGCAGTGTTTCACTGTTTTCCATGGCTAATATCCCATTATGTACATGGACCACTTCTTCTTTATCCATTCATCCATTGATGGACATTTTGGTTGCTTCCGTGTCTTGGCTATTGTGAAAAATCCTGCAGTGAAGCTGTTGCAGCCTGTGCCTTCTCGACTCTGGTATTTTCAGGTGAGAGGTTCAGCGGTTGACCTGCTGAATGGAATGCTGGCTCAATTTTTACTTTTAAACACAGCTCCTTTCTGTTCTCACTATTGGCTCTTACCACTTTACATCTCACCAGCGGCTAGAGGGTACACAGTTCTCTAAAACCCCTTCAGCATTTATTGTTTGTAGACCTTTGGCTGATGGTAGTTGACGTGTGTGTGTTGAAATCTTTTTGTAGGCTAGATTTGCATGAGTTTAAAAATTTATGTTGTTGAGTTTTTATCCATTTTCCTTGTTTTTAGAAAAATAAGGAGTAAAATTTACCTCTTCCTACTATCTCCTTGAAAATTTTGCCAGTTGTGAATTTTTGAGGGCAGTTGTCCTTTACTGTCCTGAGTCCTTGTGAATGTTAAGTGACCGTTAGCTGTGGTTTTAAAGCCGCTCTTGTGGGAAACGGCCACAAGGCGGCAGCATTTCTACATTTCCAACTCTGGGTTTTTGGGCAACAGAGGGTTCCTGGAAATCGTGTTTGTAAGCTGCAAATTAGAGCAGAATGTGCCACGGCAAACTCCCAAGAGCTTATATCTCCTTACTTCTTGTTTGTTTTTTACATTTAATTTTTATTTATTATCACAGCAAATTGGA
This sequence comes from Grampus griseus, assembly GCF_964374135.1. Taxonomy (NCBI): domain Eukaryota; kingdom Metazoa; phylum Chordata; class Mammalia; order Artiodactyla; family Delphinidae; genus Grampus; species Grampus griseus. The sequence continues at coordinate 471,012 of NW_028133376.1, forward strand.
TAAAACTACGGTGTTTTTTCCAGGTGTACGGAATCTGGTTCATTATATCGATGTATTGATCTATTCATCTTTGGATCCTTTCCCGTGTAGGTTATTACAGAGTGTTGAGTACACCTCTTTTAGCATTCTATAGGTATTTTGTGATTATATATTTCATATGTATTACTACATGTCCGTTAACCCCCATATCCTAATTCATACATTCCTTACACCTTTCCATTTGGTTAAACATAATTTGGGTTTCTGAATCGATGAGTGTCCTTCTCTTGGAAATTATTTCATGGGTATCAATTTTTAGGTAACACCTATAAGTGATGTAATAGGATATCTGTCTTTCGTTTTCTTTCTTACTTCAGGTAGGGTGATTATCTCTAGATCCTTCTATGGTGGTGCCAACGGCATTGTTCCATGCTTTTCCATGGCTAATATTCCATTGTGTACATGGACCACTTCTTCTTGGTGCATTTTTCTGTTGATGGACATTTTGGTTTCTTCCAGCTCTTGGCTATGGTACATGTTGCTGCAGTGAAGGATCGCCAGCCTGTGTCTTTTTGATTCAGGTCTACTCAGCGGATAGGCCCATCAGTGGGCCTACCAGATCACATAGTAGCTCAAGTTTTACCTTTAAACACACCTCCATTTTGTTCTCTGTACTGGCTCTTACCAGGTTACATCCCATCAGCAGCTAGAGGGTACACAGTTCTCTAAAACCCCTTCAGCATTTATACTATGTAGACTTTTTTGCTGATGATCCTTCTGACGGCTGTGAGGTGAATGTGTTTCTAGACTGGATTTGCATGGCTTTATTAATTCCTGACGTTGAGCGTTTCTCCATGCCTTTTTCTATAACAAAAAAAAAAGAGACAGAATATAAAATGTGCATAAAATATGCCTCTTGAAATTGTCGTTTTGAAATATGGATGTCTTTTGAGATTTTTGCTCGATTTACGACCGAAGGATTGTTTTGAGGACAGATGTCATTTACAGGCCTGCAATTATTTTGACTGTCAAGTAACCATTAGAGCTGCAGTTAGAGCTGCTGTTGTGTGAAACGGCCACAAGGCGGCAGCAGTTCTCATTAACCAAATCTGGTTACTAGGGAAACAGAGCCTCAATGGAAGTCCTGTTCTAGGTTGCAAATTAGAATGGAATGGGCCAGGAAAAAGCCCCTTATGTTTATATGTCACTAAATATTGTTCTTTTTTTAAAATTTAATTTTCATTGTTTATCACAGCAAGTGTGATTACAATGTTTTGCTTGTCTTAGGTGTGCAAGATGTGGTTGTTTTCCACATATACATATCTCTTTTCTTCTTTGGATCCTTTTCCCATTTTAGGTTATGACACAATGTTGAGTAGTCTTCTCTTGGTATTCCGTAGGTCTTTGGTGATTATATACTTCTCCTGTGTTTGTATATCTCTGTTAACTCTGACATCCTAATGTATCCAATCCTCACACCTTTCCATTGGTGAACCATAAGTTTGTTTAATGAATCTGTGATTGCCTTTCTCTGTGGAAATATCTTCACTGGTATCAATTTTTAGGTAACACCTATAAGTGATATCACAGGATACGTGTCTTTCGCTTTCTGACTTACTACAAGTTGCGTGATTACTTCTAGACTCATCTATGGTGATGCAAATGGCATTGTGTCATTTTTTTCCTTGGCTAATATTCCATCTGTACGTGGACCAGTTTTTCTTTGTCCACTCACCTGTTGATGGACTTTTTGGTTGCTTCCATGTCTTGGTTATTGTAACACTGCTGAAATGCACATTTGCCTGCCTGTGTCTTTCAATTATGTCTTCTTCGGTTATAGGCCCAGGAGAGGGCCTGTTGGATCATATGGTAGCAAAATGTTTACCTTGTAAAGGCGTCTCCATTCTGTTCTCATTAGTGGCTCTTACCAGGTTATGTTCCACTTAAATTTGAGGGTATGCCCTTGTCCACAACCCTTTCAGCATTTATTGTTTGTAGTTTTTCTGCTGATGTTTATTCTGACAGGTGTGAGCTGACACCTCTTTGAGGTTGGATTTGCATGCATCTCATAATCCCTTGAAATTGAACTTTCAGGCATGTCCTCTTTTTTTTCAAGCTGTGAGTAACGCTTACCTCTTCAAATGGTTTTCTTGAAGTATGTGTCACATTTTGAAATATTTTGGCCATTACCTCCCTGAAGACATTCTGAGGGCAGGTTTCATTTACAGCCCTCCAGTACTTGTGCATATGAAGTGACCATTAGCACAGGTTTTAAAGCTGCTGTTGCAGGTATCGGCCATTGGGCGGCAGCATTTCTCCTTTCCCCATTCAGGGAACTACGGAAAGAGTCCTTCCTGCCAGTGGTGTTCCTCAGTTGTATATTAGAGAGGAATGTGCCCGGACAAACCCCCAAAAGCTGATGTCTCCTTACTTACGTTTGGTTTCTAAATTGAAATTATATATTTTTTTTATTGGAGTAATATTCCATTGTGTACATGGACCACTTCTTCTTTGTGCCTTCCTCTGTTGACAGACATTTTTGTTGCTTCCAAGTGTTGGCTGTGGTAAATATTGCTGGAGTGCAGGATTGCCACCCTGTGTCTTTTTGATTCTCATCCTCTCAGGTGATAGGCCCAGCAGTGGGTATGCTTGATTGAATGGTAGCTCAATATTTACCATATCAAGGCACCTCCTTTGTGGTTTCATTACTGGTTCTTACCATGTCCCACTGAGAAACGAGGGTGCACATTTCTCCACAACCCCTTCAGCATTTATTGTTTGCAGAATTTTTGCTGATGGCCATTATGACTGGTGTGAGCTGATAGGTTTTTGTAATTTGGATTTGCATGTCTTTAATAATTCCTAATGTTCAGCATTTTTCCATGCTTTGTTTTCTTTCTGTTAAACAAAAACAGAAAAAAACTGTGAGTACAATAAACCACTTGAAGTGGTCTTCTGGGAAGGCTGCCCTGTTTTGAATTTTTCGTCAATTTTTGACCCCAGGATTTTTTTGAGAACAGGTGACATTTACAGGCTTGTAATGAGTGTGAATATTTAGTGACCACTACTACTGGCTTTAAAGGTGCTGTTGGGGGAAACGGCCACAAGGTGGCAGCATTTCTCCGTTCCCAAAACTGGTTTCTAGGGCAGCACAGCCTTTCTGGAAGTTGTGTTCCCAGGTTGTAAATTAGAATGGAATGTGCTAGGAAAAAAACCCGTAAGTTAATATTCCATTATTTCTTGTTCGACTTTTTAGTCTTTTTAAATCGAGGTAATATTTAGAATATTGTTTGTCCTAGGTGTATACAATCTGGTTCATTTGTACATTACATACACACACACACACACACACACACACATATGTAATATATTCATGTACAGATACTCTTCCCATGTAAATTATTGCAGAGTGCTCCATTGACCTCCCTTGCTATATGGTCGGTCTCTTTGATAAATGTATTTAGTAGGTATTTGTACACATATGGTAACCCTAATCTTAATTTTCCATACCACCCACCTTTCCATTTACATAAGAATAGTTTGTTTTCTAAGTCTGTGAGTTTCTTTCTCTGTGAAAATGCTATCATTTTTGTCAGTTGTTAGATAACGCCTATAAGTGATATCATACTATATGTCTTTTTCTTTCTGACTTACGGCATGTTCTGAGATTATATCTAGGCTCATAAATGGTGCCTCAACGAGCAGTGTTTCACTGTTTTCCATGGCTAATATCCCATTATGTACATGGACCACTTCTTCTTTATCCATTCATCCATTGATGGACATTTTGGTTGCTTCCGTGTCTTGGCTATTGTGAAAAATCCTGCAGTGAAGCTGTTGCAGCCTGTGCCTTCTCGACTCTGGTATTTTCAGGTGAGAGGTTCAGCGGTTGACCTGCTGAATGGAATGCTGGCTCAATTTTTACTTTTAAACACAGCTCCTTTCTGTTCTCACTATTGGCTCTTACCACTTTACATCTCACCAGCGGCTAGAGGGTACACAGTTCTCTAAAACCCCTTCAACATTTATTGTTTGTAGACCTTTGGCTGATGGTAGTTGACGTGTGTGTGTTGAAATCTTTTTGTAGGCTAGATTTGCATGAGTTTAAAAATTTATGTTGTTGAGCTTTTATCCATTTTCCTTGTTTTTAGAAAAATAAGGAGTAAAATTTACCTCTTCCTACTATCTCCTTGAAAATTTTGCCAGTTGTGAATTTTTGAGGGCAGTTGTCCTTTACTGTCCTGAGTCCTTGTGAATGTTAAGTGACCGTTAGCTGTGGTTTTAAAGCCGCTCTTGTGGGAAACGGCCACAAGGCGGCAGCATTTCTACATTTCCAACTCTGGGTTTTTGGGCAACAGAGGGTTCCTGGAAATCGTGTTTGTAAGCTGCAAATTAGAGCAGAATGTGCCACGGCAAACTCCCAAGAGCTTATATCTCCTTACTTCTTGTTTGTTTTTTACATTTAATTTTTATTTATTATCACAGCAAATTGGATAAAAATACGGTGTTTTTTCCAGGTGTACGGAATCTGGTTCATTATATCGATGTATTGATCTATTCATCTTTGGATCCTTTCCCGTGTAGGTTATTACAGAGTGTTGAGTACACCTCTTTTAGCATTCTATAGGTATTTTGTGATTATATATTTCATATGTATTACTACATGTCCGTTAACCCCCATATCCTAATTCATACATTCCTTACACCTTTCCATTTGGTTAAACATAATTTGGGTTTCTGAATCGATGAGTGTCCTTCTCTTGGAAATTATTTCATGGGTATCAATTTTTAGGTAACACCTATAAGTGATGTAATAGGATATCTGTCTTTCGTTTTCTTTCTTACTTCAGGTAGGGTGATTATCTCTAGATCCTTCTATGGTGGTGCCAACGGCATTGTTCCATGCTTTTCCATGGCTAATATTCCATTGTGTACATGGACCACTTCTTCTTGGTGCATTTTTCTGTTGATGGACATTTTGGTTTCTTCCAGCTCTTGGCTATGGTACATGTTGCTGCAGTGAAGGATCGCCAGCCTGTGTCTTTTTGATTCAGGTCTACTCAGCGGATAGGCCCATCAGTGGGCCTACCAGATCACATAGTAGCTCAAGTTTTACCTTTAAACACACCTCCATTTTGTTCTCTGTACTGGCTCTTACCAGGTTACATCCCATCAGCAGCTAGAGGGTACACAGTTCTCTAAAACCCCTTCAGCATTTATACTATGTAGACTTTTTTGCTGATGATCCTTCTGACGGCTGTGAGGTGAATGTGTTTCTAGACTGGATTTGCATGGCTTTATTAATTCCTGACGTTGAGCGTTTCTCCATGCCTTTTTCTATAACAAAAAAAAGAGACAGAATATAAAATGTGCATAAAATATGCCTCTTGAAATTGTCGTTTTGAAATATGGATGTCTTTTGAGAGTTTTGCTCGATTTATGACCGAAGGATTGTTTTGAGGACAGGTGTCATTTACAGGCCTGCAATTATTTTGACTGTCAAGTAACCATTACAGCTGCAGTTAGAGCTGCTGTTGTGTGAAACGGCCACAAGGCGGCAGCAGTTCTCATTAACCAAATCTGGTTACTAGGGAAACAGAGCCTCAATGGAAGTCCTGTTCTAGGTTGCAAATTAGAATGGAATGGGCCAGGAAAAAGCCCCTTATGTTTATATGTCACTAAATATTGTTCTTTTTTTAAAATTTAATTTTCATTGTTTATCACAGCAAGTGTGATTACAATGTTTTGCTTGTCTTAGGTGTGCAAGATGTGGTTGTTTTCCACATATACATATCTCTTTTCTTCTTTGGATCCTTTTCCCATTTTAGGTTATGACACAATGTTGAGTAGTCTTCTCTTGGTATTCCGTAGGTCTTTGGTGATTATATACTTCTCCTGTGTTTGTATATCTCTGTTAACTCTGACATCCTAATGTATCCAATCCTCACACCTTTCCATTGGTGAACCATAAGTTTGTTTAATGAATCTGTGATTGCCTTTCTCTGTGGAAATATCTTCACTGGTATCAATTTTTAGGTAACACCTATAAGTGATATCACAGGATACGTGTCTTTCGCTTTCTGACTTACTACAAGTTGCGTGATTACTTCTAGACTCATCTATGGTGATGCAAATGGCATTGTGTCATTGTTTTCCTTGGCTAATATTCCATCTGTACGTGGAACAGTTTTTCTTTGTCCACTCACCTGTTGATGGACTTTTTGGTTGCTTCCATGTCTTGGTTATTGTAACACTGCTGAAATGCACATTTGCCTGCCTGTGTCTTTCAATTATGTCTTCTTCGGTTATAGGCCCAGGAGAGGGCCTGTTGGATCATATGGTAGCAAAATGTTTACCTTGTAAAGGCGTCTCCATTCTGTTCTCATTAGTGGCTCTTACCAGGTTATGTTCCACTTAAATTTGAGGGTATGCCCTTGTCCACAACCCTTTCAGCATTTATTGTTTGTAGTTTTTCTGCTGATGTTTATTCTGACAGGTGTGAGCTGACACCTCTTTGAGGTTGGATTTGCATGCATCTCATAATCCCTTGAAATTGAACTTTCAGGCATGTCCTCTTTTTTTTCAAGCTGTGAGTAACGCTTACCTCTTCAAATGGTTTTCTTGAAGTATGTGTCACATTTTGAAATATTTTGGCCATTACCTCCCTGAAGACATTCTGAGGGCAGGTTTCATTTACAGCCCTCCAGTACTTGTGCATATGAAGTGACCATTAGCACAGGTTTTAAAGCTGCTGTTGCAGGTATCGGCCATTGGGCGGCAGCATTTCTCCTTTCCCCATTCAGGGAACTACGGAAAGAGTCCTTCCTGCCAGTGGTGTTCCTCAGTTGTATATTAGAGAGGAATGTGCCCGGACAAACCCCCAAAAGCTGATGTCTCCTTACTTACGTTTGGTTTCTAAATTGAAATTATATATTTTTTTTATTGGAGTAATATTCCATTGTGTACATGGACCACTTCTTCTTTGTGCCTTCCTCTGTTGACAGACATTTTTGTTGCTTCCAAGTGTTGGCTGTGGTAAATATTGCTGGAGTGCAGGATTGCCACCCTGTGTCTTTTTGATTCTCATCCTCTCAGGTGATAGGCCCAGCAGTGGGTATGCTTGATTGAATGGTAGCTCAATATTTACCATATCAAGGCACCTCCTTTGTGGTTTCATTACTGGTTCTTACCATGTCCCACTGAGAAACGAGGGTGCACATTTCTCCACAACCCCTTCAGCATTTATTGTTTGCAGAATTTTTGCTGATGGCCATTATGACTGGTGTGAGCTGATAGGTTTTTGTAATTTGGATTTGCATGTCTTTAATAATTCCTAATGTTCAGCATTTTTCCATGCTTTGTTTTCTTTCTGTTAAACAAAAACAGAAAAAAACTGTGAGTACAATAAACCACTTGAAGTGGTCTTCTGGGAAGGCTGCCCTGTTTTGAATTTTTCGTCAATTTTTGACCCCAGGATTTTTTTGAGAACAGGTGACATTTACAGGCTTGTAATGAGTGTGAATATTTAGTGACCACTACTACTGGCTTTAAAGGTGCTGTTGGGGGAAACGGCCACAAGGTGGCAGCATTTCTCCGTTCCCAAAACTGGTTTCTAGGGCAGCACAGCCTTTCTGGAAGTTGTGTTCCCAGGTTGTAAATTAGAATGGAATGTGCTAGGAAAAAAACCCGTAAGTTAATATTCCATTATTTCTTGTTCGACTTTTTAGTCTTTTTAAATCGAGGTAATATTTAGAATATTGTTTGTCCTAGGTGTATACAATCTGGTTCATTTGTACATTACATACACACACACACACACACACACACATATGTAATATATTCATGTACAGATACTCTTCCCATGTAAATTATTGCAGAGTGCTCCATTGACCTCCCTTGCTATATGGTCGGTCTCTTTGATAAATGTATTTAGTAGGTATTTGTACACATATGGTAACCCTAATCTTAATTTTCCATACCACCCACCTTTCCATTTACATAAGAATAGTTTGTTTTCTAAGTCTGTGAGTTTCTTTCTCTGTGAAAATGCTATCATTTTTGTCAGTTGTTAGATAACGCCTATAAGTGATATCATACTATATGTCTTTTTCTTTCTGACTTACGGCATGTTCTGAGATTATATCTAGGCTCATAAATGGTGCCTCAACGAGCAGTGTTTCACTGTTTTCCATGGCTAATATCCCATTATGTACATGGACCACTTCTTCTTTATCCATTCATCCATTGATGGACATTTTGGTTGCTTCCGTGTCTTGGCTATTGTGAAAAATCCTGCAGTGAAGCTGTTGCAGCCTGTGCCTTCTCGACTCTGGTATTTTCAGGTGAGAGGTTCAGCGGTTGACCTGCTGAATGGAATGCTGGCTCAATTTTTACTTTTAAACACAGCTCCTTTCTGTTCTCACTATTGGCTCTTACCACTTTACATCTCACCAGCGGCTAGAGGGTACACAGTTCTCTAAAACCCCTTCAGCATTTATTGTTTGTAGACCTTTAGCTGATGGTAGTTGACGTGTGTGTGTTGAAATCTTTTTGTAGGCTAGATTTGCATGAGTTTAAAAATTTATGTTGTTGAGCTTTTATCCATTTTCCTTGTTTTTAGAAAAATAAGGAGTAAAATTTACCTCTTCCTACTATCTCCTTGAAAATTTTGCCAGTTGTGAATTTTTGAGGGCAGTTGTCCTTTACTGTCCTGAGTCCTTGTGAATGTTAAGTGACCGTTAGCTGTGGTTTTAAAGCCGCTCTTGTGGGAAACGGCCACAAGGCGGCAGCATTTCTACATTTCCAACTCTGGGTTTTTGGGCAACAGAGGGTTCCTGGAAATCGTGTTTGTAAGCTGCAAATTAGAGCAGAATGTGCCACGGCAAACTCCCAAGAGCTTATATCTCCTTACTTCTTGTTTGTTTTTTACATTTAATTTTTATTTATTATCACAGCAAATTGGATAAAAATACGGTGTTTTTTCCAGGTGTACGGAATCTGGTTCATTATATCGATGTATTGATCTATTCATCTTTGGATCCTTTCCCGTGTAGGTTATTACAGAGTGTTGAGTACACCTCTTTTAGCATTCTATAGGTATTTTGTGATTATATATTTCATATGTATTACTACATGTCCGTTAACCCCCATATCCTAATTCATACATTCCTTACACCTTTCCATTTGGTTAAACATAATTTGGGTTTCTGAATCTATGAGTGTCCTTCTCTTGGAAATTATTTCATGGGTATCAATTTTTAGGTAACACCTATAAGTGATGTAATAGGATATCTGTCTTTCGTTTTCTTTCTTACTTCAGGTAGGGTGATTATCTCTAGATCCTTCTATGGTGGTGCCAACAGCATTGTTCCATGCTTTTCCATGGCTAATATTCCATTGTGTACATGGACCACTTCTTCTTGGTGCATTTTTCTGTTGATGGACATTTTGGTTTCTTCCAGCTCTTGGCTATGGTACATGTTGCTGCAGTGAAGGATCGCCAGCCTGTGTCTTTTTGATTCAGGTCTACTCAGCGGATAGGCCCATCAGTGGGCCTACCAGATCACATAGTAGCTCAAGTTTTACCTTTAAACACACCTCCATTTTGTTCTCTGTACTGGCTCTTACCAGGTTACATCCCATCAGCAGCTAGAGGGTACACAGTTCTCTAAAACCCCTTCAGCATTTATACTATGTAGACTTTTTTGCTGATGATCCTTCTGACGGCTGTGAGGTGAATGTGTTTCTAGACTGGATTTGCATGGCTTTATTAATTCCTGACGTTGAGCGTTTCTCCATGCCTTTTTCTATAACAAAAAAAAGAGACAGAATATAAAATGTGCATAAAATATGCCTCTTGAAATTGTCGTTTTGAAATATGGATGTCTTTTGAGAGTTTTGCTCGATTTACGACCGAAGGATTGTTTTGAGGACAGGTGTCATTTACAGGCCTGCAATTATTTTGACTGTCAAGTAACCATTACAGCTGCAGTTAGAGCTGCTGTTGTGTGAAACGGCCACAAGGCGGCAGCAGTTCTCATTAACCAAATCTGGTTACTAGGGAAACAGAGCCTCAATGGAAGTCCTGTTCTAGGTTGCAAATTAGAATGGAATGGGCCAGGAAAAAGCCCCTTATGTTTATATGTCACTAAATATTGTTCTTTTTTTAAAATTTAATTTTCATTGTTTATCACAGCAAGTGTGATTACAATGTTTTGCTTGTCTTAGGTGTGCAAGATGTGGTTGTTTTCCACATATACATATCTCTTTTCTTCTTTGGATCCTTTTCCCATTTTAGGTTATGACACAATGTTGAGTAGTCTTCTCTTGGTATTCCGTAGGTCTTTGGTGATTATATACTTCTCCTGTGTTTGTATATCTCTGTTAACTCTGACATCCTAATGTATCCAATCCTCACACCTTTCCATTGGTGAACCATAAGTTTGTTTAATGAATCTGTGATTGCCTTTCTCTGTGGAAATATCTTCACTGGTATCAATTTTTAGGTAACACCTATAAGTGATATCACAGGATACGTGTCTTTCGCTTTCTGACTTACTACAAGTTGCGTGATTACTTCTAGACTCATCTATGGTGATGCAAATGGCATTGTGTCATTTTTTTCCTTGGCTAATATTCCATCTGTACGTGGACCAGTTTTTCTTTGTCCACTCACCTGTTGATGGACTTTTTGGTTGCTTCCATGTCTTGGTTATTGTAACACTGCTGAAATGCACATTTGCCTGCCTGTGTCTTTCAATTATGTCTTCTTCGGTTATAGGCCCAGGAGAGGGCCTGTTGGATCATATGGTAGCAAAATGTTTACCTTGTAAAGGCGTCTCCATTCTGTTCTCATTAGTGGCTCTTACCAGGTTATGTTCCACTTAAATTTGAGGGTATGCCCTTGTCCACAACCCTTTCAGCATTTATTGTTTGTAGTTTTTCTGCTGATGTTTATTCTGACAGGTGTGAGCTGACACCTCTTTGAGGTTGGATTTGCATGCATCTCATCATCCCTTGAAATTGAACTTTCAGGCATGTCCTCTTTTTTTTCAAGCTGTGAGTAACGCTTACCTCTTCAAATGGTTTTCTTGAAGTATGTGTCACATTTTGAAATATTTTGGCCATTACCTCCCTGAAGACATTCTGAGGGCAGGTTTCATTTACAGCCCTCCAGTACTTGTGCATATGAAGTGACCATTAGCACAGGTTTTAAAGCTGCTGTTGCAGGTATCGGCCATTGGGCGGCAGCATTTCTCCTTTCCCCATTCAGGGAACTACGGAAAGAGTCCTTCCTGCCAGTGGTGTTCCTCAGTTGTATATTAGAGAGGAATGTGCCCGGACAAACCCCCAAAAGCTGATGTCTCCTTACTTACGTTTGGTTTCTAAATTGAAATTATATATTTTTTTTTATTGGAGTAATATTCCATTGTGTACATGGACCACTTCTTCTTTGTGCCTTCCTCTGTTGACAGACATTTTTGTTGCTTCCAAGTGTTGGCTGTGGTAAATATTGCTGGAGTGCAGGATTGCCACCCTGTGTCTTTTTGATTCTCATCCTCTCAGGTGATAGGCCCAGCAGTGGGTATGCTTGATTGAATGGTAGCTCAATATTTACCATATCAAGGCACCTCCTTTGTGGTTTCATTACTGGTTCTTACCATGTCCCACTGAGAAACGAGGGTGCACATTTCTCCACAACCCCTTCAGCATTTATTGTTTGCAGAATTTTTGCTGATGGCCATTATGACTGGTGTGAGCTGATAGGTTTTTGTAATTTGGATTTGCATGTCTTTAATAATTCCTAATGTTCAGCATTTTTCCATGCTTTGTTTTCTTTCTGTTAAACAAAAACAGAAAAAAACTGTGAGTACAATAAACCACTTGAAGTGGTCTTCTGGGAAGGCTACCCTGTTTTGAATTTTTCGTCAATTTTTGACCCCAGGATTTTTTTGAGAACAGGTGACATTTACAGGCTTGTAATGAGTGTGAATATTTAGTGACCACTACTACTGGCTTTAAAGGTGCTGTTGGGGGAAACGGCCACAAGGTGGCAGCATTTCTCCGTTCCCAAAACTGGTTTCTAGGGCAGCACAGCCTTTCTGGAAGTTGTGTTCCCAGGTTGTAAATTAGAATGGAATGTGCTAGGAAAAAAACCCGTAAGTTAATATTCCATTATTTCTTGTTCGACTTTTTAGTCTTTTTAAATCGAGGTAATATTTAGAATATTGTTTGTCCTAGGTGTATACAATCTGGTTCATTTGTACATTACATACACACACACACACACACACACACACACACACATATGTAATATATTCATGTACAGATACTCTTCCCATGTAAATTATTGCAGAGTGCTCCATTGACCTCCCTTGCTATATGGTCGGTCTCTTTGATAAATGTATTTAGTAGGTATTTGTACACATATGGTAACCCTAATCTTAATTTTCCATACCACCCACCTTTCCATTTACATAAGAATAGTTTGTTTTCTAAGTCTGTGAGTTTCTTTCTCTGTGAAAATGCTATCATTTTTGTCAGTTGTTAGATAACGCCTATAAGTGATATCATACTATATGTCTTTTTCTTTCTGACTTACGGCATGTTCTGAGATTATATCTAGGCTCATAAATGGTGCCTCAACGAGCAGTGTTTCACTGTTTTCCATGGCTAATATCCCATTATGTACATGGACCACTTCTTCTTTATCCATTCATCCATTGATGGACATTTTGGTTGCTTCCGTGTCTTGGCTATTGTGAAAAATCCTGCAGTGAAGCTGTTGCAGCCTGTGCCTTCTCGACTCTGGTATTTTCAGGTGAGAGGTTCAGCGGTTGACCTGCTGAATGGAATGCTGGCTCAATTTTTACTTTTAAACACAGCTCCTTTCTGTTCTCACTATTGGCTCTTACCACTTTACATCTCACCAGCGGCTAGAGGGTACACAGTTCTCTAAAACCCCTTCAACATTTATTGTTTGTAGACCTTTGGCTGATGGTAGTTGACGTGTGTGTGTTGAAATCTTTTTGTAGGCTAGATTTGCATGAGTTTAAAAATTTATGTTGTTGAGCTTTTATCCATTTTCCTTGTTTTTAGAAAAATAAGGAGTAAAATTTACCTCTTCCTACTATCTCCTTGAAAATTTTGCCAGTTGTGAATTTTTGAGGGCAGTTGTCCTTTACTGTCCTGAGTCCTTGTGAATGTTAAGTGACCGTTAGCTGTGGTTTTAAAGCCGCTCTTGTGGGAAACGGCCACAAGGCGGCAGCATTTCTACATTTCCAACTCTGGGTTTTTGGGCAACAGAGGGTTCCTGGAAATCGTGTTTGTAAGCTGCAAATTAGAGCAGAATGTGCCACGGCAAACTCCCAAGAGCTTATATCTCCTTACTTCTTGTTTGTTTTTTACATTTAATTTTTATTTATTATCACAGCAAATTGGATAAAAATACGGTGTTTTTTCCAGGTGTACGGAATCTGGTTCATTATATCGATGTATTGATCTATTCATCTTTGGATCCTTTCCCGTGTAGGTTATTACAGAGTGTTGAGTACACCTCTTTTAGCATTCTATAGGTATTTTGTGATTATATATTTCATATGTATTACTACATGTCCGTTAACCCCCATATCCTAATTCATACATTCCTTACACCTTTCCATTTGGTTAAACATAATTTGGGTTTCTGAATCTATGAGTGTCCTTCTCTTGGAAATTATTTCATGGGTATCAATTTTTAGGTAACACCTATAAGTGATGTAATAGGATATCTGTCTTTCGTTTTCTTTCTTACTTCAGGTAGGGTGATTATCTCTAGATCCTTCTATGGTGGTGCCAACAGCATTGTTCCATGCTTTTCCATGGCTAATATTCCATTGTGTACATGGACCACTTCTTCTTGGTGCATTTTTCTGTTGATGGACATTTTGGTTTCTTCCAGCTCTTGGCTATGGTACATGTTGCTGCAGTGAAGGATCGCCAGCCTGTGTCTTTTTGATTCAGGTCTACTCAGCGGATAGGCCCATCAGTGGGCCTACCAGATCACATAGTAGCTCAAGTTTTACCATTAAACACACCTCCATTTTGTTCTCTGTACTGGCTCTTACCAGGTTACATCCCATCAGCAGCTAGAGGGTACACAGTTCTCTAAAACCCCTTCAGCATTTATACTATGTAGACTTTTTTGCTGATGATCCTTCTGACGGCTGTGAGGTGAATGTGTTTCTAGACTGGATTTGCATGGCTTTATTAATTCCTGACGTTGAGCGTTTCTCCATGCCTTTTTCTATAACAAAAAAAAGAGACAGAATATAAAATGTGCATAAAATATGCCTCTTGAAATTGTCGTTTTGAAATATGGATGTCTTTTGAGAGTTTTGCTCGATTTACGACCGAAGGATTGTTTTGAGGACAGGTGTCATTTACAGGCCTGCAATTATTTTGACTGTCAAGTAACCATTACAGCTGCAGTTAGAGCTGCTGTTGTGTGAAACGGCCACAAGGCGGCAGCAGTTCTCATTAACCAAATCTGGTTACTAGGGAAACAGAGCCTCAATGGAAGTCCTGTTCTAGGTTGCAAATTAGAATGGAATGGGCCAGGAAAAAGCCCCTTATGTTTATATGTCACTAAATATTGTTCTTTTTTTAAAATTTAATTTTCATTGTTTATCACAGCAAGTGTGATTACAATGTTTTGCTTGTCTTAGGTGTGCAAGATGTGGTTGTTTTCCACATATACATATCTCTTTTCTTCTTTGGATCCTTTTCCCATTTTAGGTTATGACACAATGTTGAGTAGTCTTCTCTTGGTATTCCGTAGGTCTTTGGTGATTATATACTTCTCCTGTGTTTGTATATCTCTGTTAACTCTGACATCCTAATGTATCCAATCCTCACACCTTTCCATTGGTGAACCATAAGTTTGTTTAATGAATCTGTGATTGCCTTTCTCTGTGGAAATGTCTTCACTGGTATCAATTTTTAGGTAACACCTATAAGTGATATCACAGGATACGTGTCTTTCGCTTTCTGACTTACTACAAGTTGCGTGATTACTTCTAGACTCATCTATGGTGATGCAAATGGCATTGTGTCATTTTTTTCCTTGGCTAATATTCCATCTGTACGTGGACCAGTTTTTCTTTGTCCACTCACCTGTTGATGGACTTTTTGGTTGCTTCCATGTCTTGGTTATTGTAACACTGCTGAAATGCACATTTGCCTGCCTGTGTCTTTCAATTATGTCTTCTTCGGTTATAGGCCCAGGAGAGGGCCTGTTGGATCATATGGTAGCAAAATGTTTACCTTGTAAAGGCGTCTCCATTCTGTTCTCATTAGTGGCTCTTACCAGGTTATGTTCCACTTAAATTTGAGGGTATGCCCTTGTCCACAACCCTTTCAGCATTTATTGTTTGTAGTTTTTCTGCTGATGTTTATTCTGACAGGTGTGAGCTGACACCTCTTTGAGGTTGGATTTGCATGCATCTCATAATCCCTTGAAATTGAACTTTCAGGCATGTCCTCTTTTTTTTCAAGCTGTGAGTAACGCTTACCTCTTCAAATGGTTTTCTTGAAGTATGTGTCACATTTTGAAATATTTTGGCCATTACCTCCCTGAAGACATTCTGAGGGCAGGTTTCATTTACAGCCCTCCAGTACTTGTGCATATGAAGTGACCATTAGCACAGGTTTTAAAGCTGCTGTTGCAGGTATCGGCCATTGGGCGGCAGCATTTCTCCTTTCCCCATTCAGGGAACTACGGAAAGAGTCCTTCCTGCCAGTGGTGTTCCTCAGTTGTATATTAGAGAGGAATGTGCCCGGACAAACCCCCAAAAGCTGATGTCTCCTTACTTACGTTTGGTTTCTAAATTGAAATTATATATTTTTTTATTGGAGTAATATTCCATTGTGTACATGGACCACTTCTTCTTTGTGCCTTCCTCTGTTGACAGACATTTTTGTTGCTTCCAAGTGTTGGCTGTGGTAAATATTGCTGGAGTGCAGGATTGCCACCCTGTGTCTTTTTGATTCTCATCCTCTCAGGTGATAGGCCCAGCAGTGGGTATGCTTGATTGAATGGTAGCTCAATATTTACCATATCAAGGCACCTCCTTTGTGGTTTCATTACTGGTTCTTACCATGTCCCACTGAGAAACGAGGGTGCACATTTCTCCACAACCCCTTCAGCATTTATTGTTTGCAGAATTTTTGCTGATGGCCATTATGACTGGTGTGAGCTGATAGGTTTTTGTAATTTGGATTTGCATGTCTTTAATAATTCCTAATGTTCAGCATTTTTCCATGCTTTGTTTTCTTTCTGTTAAACAAAAACAGAAAAAAACTGTGAGTACAATAAACCACTTGAAGTGGTCTTCTGGGAAGGCTGCCCTGTTTTGAATTTTTCGTCAATTTTTGACCCCAGGATTTTTTTGAGAACAGGTGACATTTACAGGCTTGTAATGAGTGTGAATATTTAGTGACCACTACTACTGGCTTTAAAGGTGCTGTTGGGGGAAACGGCCACAAGGTGGCAGCATTTCTCCGTTCCCAAAACTGGTTTCTAGGGCAGCACAGCCTTTCTGGAAGTTGTGTTCCCAGGTTGTAAATTAGAATGGAATGTGCTAGGAAAAAAACCCGTAAGTTAATATTCCATTATTTCTTGTTCGACTTTTTAGTCTTTTTAAATCGAGGTAATATTTAGAATATTGTTTGTCCTAGGTGTATACAATCTGGTTCATTTGTACATTACATACACACACACACACACACACACACACACATATGTAATATATTCATGTACAGATACTCTTCCCATGTAAATTATTGCAGAGTGCTCCATTGACCTCCCTTGCTATATGGTCGGTCTCTTTGATAAATGTATTTAGTAGGTATTTGTACACATATGGTAACCCTAATCTTAATTTTCCATACCACCCACCTTTCCATTTACATAAGAATAGTTTGTTTTCTAAGTCTGTGAGTTTCTTTCTCTGTGAAAATGCTATCATTTTTGTCAGTTGTTAGATAACGCCTATAAGTGATATCATACTATATGTCTTTTTCTTTCTGACTTACGGCATGTTCTGAGATTATATCTAGGCTCATAAATGGTGCCTCAACGAGCAGTGTTTCACTGTTTTCCATGGCTAATATCCCATTATGTACATGGACCACTTCTTCTTTATCCATTCATCCATTGATGGACATTTTGGTTGCTTCCGTGTCTTGGCTATTGTGAAAAATCCTGCAGTGAAGCTGTTGCAGCCTGTGCCTTCTCGACTCTGGTATTTTCAGGTGAGAGGTTCAGCGGTTGACCTGCTGAATGGAATGCTGGCTCAATTTTTACTTTTAAACACAGCTCCTTTCTGTTCTCACTATTGGCTCTTACCACTTTACATCTCACCAGCGGCTAGAGGGTACACAGTTCTCTAAAACCCCTTCAGCATTTATTGTTTGTAGACCTTTGGCTGATGGTAGTTGACGTGTGTGTGTTGAAATCTTTTTGTAGGCTAGATTTGCATGAGTTTAAAAATTTATGTTGTTGAGTTTTTATCCATTTTCCTTGTTTTTAGAAAAATAAGGAGTAAAATTTACCTCTTCCTACTATCTCCTTGAAAATTTTGCCAGTTGTGAATTTTTGAGGGCAGTTGTCCTTTACTGTCCTGAGTCCTTGTGAATGTTAAGTGACCGTTAGCTGTGGTTTTAAAGCCGCTCTTGTGGGAAACGGCCACAAGGCGGCAGCATTTCTACATTTCCAACTCTGGGTTTTTGGGCAACAGAGGGTTCCTGGAAATCGTGTTTGTAAGCTGCAAATTAGAGCAGAATGTGCCACGGCAAACTCCCAAGAGCTTATATCTCCTTACTTCTTGTTTGTTTTTTACATTTAATTTTTATTTATTATCACAGCAAATTGGATAAAACTACGGTGTTTTTTCCAGGTGTACGGAATCTGGTTCATTATATCGATGTATTGATCTATTCATCTTTGGATCCTTTCCCGTGTAGGTTATTACAGAGTGTTGAGTACACCTCTTTTAGCATTCTATAGGTATTTTGTGATTATATATTTCATATGTATTACTACATGTCCGTTAACCCCCATATCCTAATTCATACATTCCTTACACCTTTCCATTTGGTTAAACATAATTTGGGTTTCTGAATCGATGAGTGTCCTTCTCTTGGAAATTATTTCATGGGTATCAATTTTTAGGTAACACCTATAAGTGATGTAATAGGATATCTGTCTTTCGTTTTCTTTCTTACTTCAGGTAGGGTGATTATCTCTAGATCCTTCTATGGTGGTGCCAACGGCATTGTTCCATGCTTTTCCATGGCTAATATTCCATTGTGTACATGGACCACTTCTTCTTGGTGCATTTTTCTGTTGATGGACATTTTGGTTTCTTCCAGCTCTTGGCTATGGTACATGTTGCTGCAGTGAAGGATCGCCAGCCTGTGTCTTTTTGATTCAGGTCTACTCAGCGGATAGGCCCATCAGTGGGCCTACCAGATCACATAGTAGCTCAAGTTTTACCTTTAAACACACCTCCATTTTGTTCTCTGTACTGGCTCTTACCAGGTTACATCCCATCAGCAGCTAGAGGGTACACAGTTCTCTAAAACCCCTTCAGCATTTATACTATGTAGACTTTTTTGCTGATGATCCTTCTGACGGCTGTGAGGTGAATGTGTTTCTAGACTGGATTTGCATGGCTTTATTAATTCCTGACGTTGAGCGTTTCTCCATGCCTTTTTCTATAACAAAAAAAAAAGAGACAGAATATAAAATGTGCATAAAATATGCCTCTTGAAATTGTCGTTTTGAAATATGGATGTCTTTTGAGATTTTTGCTCGATTTACGACCGAAGGATTGTTTTGAGGACAGATGTCATTTACAGGCCTGCAATTATTTTGACTGTCAAGTAACCATTACAGCTGCAGTTAGAGCTGCTGTTGTGTGAAACGGCCACAAGGCGGCAGCAGTTCTCATTAACCAAATCTGGTTACTAGGGAAACAGAGCCTCAATGGAAGTCCTGTTCTAGGTTGCAAATTAGAATGGAATGGGCCAGGAAAAAGCCCCTTATGTTTATATGTCACTAAATATTGTTCTTTTTTTAAAATTTAATTTTCATTGTTTATCACAGCAAGTGTGATTACAATGTTTTGCTTGTCTTAGGTGTGCAAGATGTGGTTGTTTTCCACATATACATATCTCTTTTCTTCTTTGGATCCTTTTCCCATTTTAGGTTATGACACAATGTTGAGTAGTCTTCTCTTGGTATTCCGTAGGTCTTTGGTGATTATATACTTCTCCTGTGTTTGTATATCTCTGTTAACTCTGACATCCTAATGTATCCAATCCTCACACCTTTCCATTGGTGAACCATAAGTTTGTTTAATGAATCTGTGATTGCCTTTCTCTGTGGAAATATCTTCACTGGTATCAATTTTTAGGTAACACCTATAAGTGATATCACAGGATACGTGTCTTTCGCTTTCTGACTTACTACAAGTTGCGTGATTACTTCTAGACTCATCTATGGTGATGCAAATGGCATTGTGTCATTTTTTTCCTTGGCTAATATTCCATCTGTACGTGGACCAGTTTTTCTTTGTCCACTCACCTGTTGATGGACTTTTTGGTTGCTTCCATGTCTTGGTTATTGTAACACTGCTGAAATGCACATTTGCCTGCCTGTGTCTTTCAATTATGTCTTCTTCGGTTATAGGCCCAGGAGAGGGCCTGTTGGATCATATGGTAGCAAAATGTTTACCTTGTAAAGGCGTCTCCATTCTGTTCTCATTAGTGGCTCTTACCAGGTTATGTTCCACTTAAATTTGAGGGTATGCCCTTGTCCACAACCCTTTCAGCATTTATTGTTTGTAGTTTTTCTGCTGATGTTTATTCTGACAGGTGTGAGCTGACACCTCTTTGAGGTTGGATTTGCATGCATCTCATAATCCCTTGAAATTGAACTTTCAGGCATGTCCTCTTTTTTTTCAAGCTGTGAGTAACGCTTACCTCTTCAAATGGTTTTCTTGAAGTATGTGTCACATTTTGAAATATTTTGGCCATTACCTCCCTGAAGACATTCTGAGGGCAGGTTTCATTTACAGCCCTCCAGTACTTGTGCATATGAAGTGACCATTAGCACAGGTTTTAAAGCTGCTGTTGCAGGTATCGGCCATTGGGCGGCAGCATTTCTCCTTTCCCCATTCAGGGAACTACGGAAAGAGTCCTTCCTGCCAGTGGTGTTCCTCAGTTGTATATTAGAGAGGAATGTGCCCGGACAAACCCCCAAAAGCTGATGTCTCCTTACTTACGTTTGGTTTCTAAATTGAAATTATATATTTTTTTTATTGGAGTAATATTCCATTGTGTACATGGACCACTTCTTCTTTGTGCCTTCCTCTGTTGACAGACATTTTTGTTGCTTCCAAGTGTTGGCTGTGGTAAATATTGCTGGAGTGCAGGATTGCCACCCTGTGTCTTTTTGATTCTCATCCTCTCAGGTGATAGGCCCAGCAGTGGGTATGCTTGATTGAATGGTAGCTCAATATTTACCATATCAAGGCACCTCCTTTGTGGTTTCATTACTGGTTCTTACCATGTCCCACTGAGAAACGAGGGTGCACATTTCTCCACAACCCCTTCAGCATTTATTGTTTGCAGAATTTTTGCTGATGGCCATTATGACTGGTGTGAGCTGATAGGTTTTTGTAATTTGGATTTGCATGTCTTTAATAATTCCTAATGTTCAGCATTTTTCCATGCTTTGTTTTCTTTCTGTTAAACAAAAACAGAAAAAAACTGTGAGTACAATAAACCACTTGAAGTGGTCTTCTGGGAAGGCTGCCCTGTTTTGAATTTTTCGTCAATTTTTGACCCCAGGATTTTTTTGAGAACAGGTGACATTTACAGGCTTGTAATGAGTGTGAATATTTAGTGACCACTACTACTGGCTTTAAAGGTGCTGTTGGGGGAAACGGCCACAAGGTGGCAGCATTTCTCCGTTCCCAAAACTGGTTTCTAGGGCAGCACAGCCTTTCTGGAAGTTGTGTTCCCAGGTTGTAAATTAGAATGGAATGTGCTAGGAAAAAAACCCGTAAGTTAATATTCCATTATTTCTTGTTCGACTTTTTAGTCTTTTTAAATCGAGGTAATATTTAGAATATTGTTTGTCCTAGGTGTATACAATCTGGTTCATTTGTACATTACATACACACACACACACACACACACACACATATGTAATATATTCATGTACAGATACTCTTCCCATGTAAATTATTGCAGAGTGCTCCATTGACCTCCCTTGCTATATGGTCGGTCTCTTTGATAAATGTATTTAGTAGGTATTTGTACACATATGGTAACCCTAATCTTAATTTTCCATACCACCCACCTTTCCATTTACATAAGAATAGTTTGTTTTCTAAGTCTGTGAGTTTCTTTCTCTGTGAAAATGCTATCATTTTTGTCAGTTGTTAGATAACGCCTATAAGTGATATCATACTATATGTCTTTTTCTTTCTGACTTACGGCATGTTCTGAGATTATATCTAGGCTCATAAATGGTGCCTCAACGAGCAGTGTTTCACTGTTTTCCATGGCTAATATCCCATTATGTACATGGACCACTTCTTCTTTATCCATTCATCCATTGATGGACATTTTGGTTGCTTCCGTGTCTTGGCTATTGTGAAAAATCCTGCAGTGAAGCTGTTGCAGCCTGTGCCTTCTCGACTCTGGTATTTTCAGGTGAGAGGTTCAGCGGTTGACCTGCTGAATGGAATGCTGGCTCAATTTTTACTTTTAAACACAGCTCCTTTCTGTTCTCACTATTGGCTCTTACCACTTTACATCTCACCAGCGGCTAGAGGGTACACAGTTCTCTAAAACCCCTTCAGCATTTATTGTTTGTAGACCTTTGGCTGATGGTAGTTGACGTGTGTGTGTTGAAATCTTTTTGTAGGCTAGATTTGCATGAGTTTAAAAATTTATGTTGTTGAGCTTTTATCCATTTTCCTTGTTTTTAGAAAAATAAGGAGTAAAATTTACCTCTTCCTACTATCTCCTTGAAAATTTTGCCAGTTGTGAATTTTTGAGGGCAGTTGTCCTTTACTGTCCTGAGTCCTTGTGAATGTTAAGTGACCGTTAGCTGTGGTTTTAAAGCCGCTCTTGTGGGAAACGGCCACAAGGCGGCAGCATTTCTACATTTCCAACTCTGGGTTTTTGGGCAACAGAGGGTTCCTGGAAATCGTGTTTGTAAGCTGCAAATTAGAGCAGAATGTGCCACGGCAAACTCCCAAGAGCTTATATCTCCTTACTTCTTGTTTGTTTTTTACATTTAATTTTTATTTATTATCACAGCAAATTGGATAAAAATACGGTGTTTTTTCCAGGTGTACGGAATCTGGTTCATTATATCGATGTATTGATCTATTCATCTTTGGATCCTTTCCCGTGTAGGTTATTACAGAGTGTTGAGTACACCTCTTTTAGCATTCTATAGGTATTTTGTGATTATATATTTCATATGTATTACTACATGTCCGTTAACCCCCATATCCTAATTCATACATTCCTTACACCTTTCCATTTGGTTAAACATAATTTGGGTTTCTGAATCGATGAGTGTCCTTCTCTTGGAAATTATTTCATGGGTATCAATTTTTAGGTAACACCTATAAGTGATGTAATAGGATATCTGTCTTTCGTTTTCTTTCTTACTTCAGGTAGGGTGATTATCTCTAGATCCTTCTATGGTGGTGCCAACGGCATTGTTCCATGCTTTTCCATGGCTAATATTCCATTGTGTACATGGACCACTTCTTCTTGGTGCATTTTTCTGTTGATGGACATTTTGGTTTCTTCCAGCTCTTGGCTATGGTACATGTTGCTGCAGTGAAGGATCGCCAGCCTGTGTCTTTTTGATTCAGGTCTACTCAGCGGATAGGCCCATCAGTGGGCCTACCAGATCACATAGTAGCTCAAGTTTTACCTTTAAACACACCTCCATTTTGTTCTCTGTACTGGCTCTTACCAGGTTACATCCCATCAGCAGCTAGAGGGTACACAGTTCTCTAAAACCCCTTCAGCATTTATACTATGTAGACTTTTTTGCTGATGATCCTTCTGACGGCTGTGAGGTGAATGTGTTTCTAGACTGGATTTGCATGGCTTTATTAATTCCTGACGTTGAGCGTTTCTCCATGCCTTTTTCTATAACAAAAAAAAGAGACAGAATATAAAATGTGCATAAAATATGCCTCTTGAAATTGTCGTTTTGAAATATGGATGTCTTTTGAGAGTTTTGCTCGATTTACGACCGAAGGATTGTTTTGAGGACAGGTGTCATTTACAGGCCTGCAATTATTTTGACTGTCAAGTAACCATTACAGCTGCAGTTAGAGCTGCTGTTGTGTGAAACGGCCACAAGGCGGCAGCAGTTCTCATTAACCAAATCTGGTTACTAGGGAAACAGAGCCTCAATGGAAGTCCTGTTCTAGGTTGCAAATTAGAATGGAATGGGCCAGGAAAAAGCCCCTTATGTTTATATGTCACTAAATATTGTTCTTTTTTTAAAATTTAATTTTCATTGTTTATCACAGCAAGTGTGATTACAATGTTTTGCTTGTCTTAGGTGTGCAAGATGTGGTTGTTTTCCACATATACATATCTCTTTTCTTCTTTGGATCCTTTTCCCATTTTAGGTTATGACACAATGTTGAGTAGTCTTCTCTTGGTATTCCGTAGGTCTTTGGTGATTATATACTTCTCCTGTGTTTGTATATCTCTGTTAACTCTGACATCCTAATGTATCCAATCCTCACACCTTTCCATTGGTGAACCATAAGTTTGTTTAATGAATCTGTGATTGCCTTTCTCTGTGGAAATATCTTCACTGGTATCAATTTTTAGGTAACACCTATAAGTGATATCACAGGATACGTGTCTTTCGCTTTCTGACTTACTACAAGTTGCGTGATTACTTCTAGACTCATCTATGGTGATGCAAATGGCATTGTGTCATTTTTTTCCTTGGCTAATATTCCATCTGTACGTGGAACAGTTTTTCTTTGTCCACTCACCTGTTGATGGACTTTTTGGTTGCTTCCATGTCTTGGTTATTGTAACACTGCTGAAATGCACATTTGCCTGCCTGTGTCTTTCAATTATGTCTTCTTCGGTTATAGGCCCAGGAGAGGGCCTGTTGGATCATATGGTAGCAAAATGTTTACCTTGTAAAGGCGTCTCCATTCTGTTCTCATTAGTGGCTCTTACCAGGTTATGTTCCACTTAAATTTGAGGGTATGCCCTTGTCCACAACCCTTTCAGCATTTATTGTTTGTAGTTTTTCTGCTGATGTTTATTCTGACAGGTGTGAGCTGACACCTCTTTGAGGTTGGATTTGCATGCATCTCATAATCCCTTGAAATTGAACTTTCAGGCATGTCCTCTTTTTTTTCAAGCTGTGAGTAACGCTTACCTCTTCAAATGGTTTTCTTGAAGTATGTGTCACATTTTGAAATATTTTGGCCATTACCTCCCTGAAGACATTCTGAGGGCAGGTTTCATTTACAGCCCTCCAGTACTTGTGCATATGAAGTGACCATTAGCACAGGTTTTAAAGCTGCTGTTGCAGGTATCGGCCATTGGGCGGCAGCATTTCTCCTTTCCCCATTCAGGGAACTACGGAAAGAGTCCTTCCTGCCAGTGGTGTTCCTCAGTTGTATATTAGAGAGGAATGTGCCCGGACAAACCCCCAAAAGCTGATGTCTCCTTACTTACGTTTGGTTTCTAAATTGAAATTATATATTTTTTTTATTGGAGTAATATTCCATTGTGTACATGGACCACTTCTTCTTTGTGCCTTCCTCTGTTGACAGACATTTTTGTTGCTTCCAAGTGTTGGCTGTGGTAAATATTGCTGGAGTGCAGGATTGCCACCCTGTGTCTTTTTGATTCTCATCCTCTCAGGTGATAGGCCCAGCAGTGGGTATGCTTGATTGAATGGTAGCTCAATATTTACCATATCAAGGCACCTCCTTTGTGGTTTCATTACTGGTTCTTACCATGTCCCACTGAGAAACGAGGGTGCACATTTCTCCACAACCCCTTCAGCATTTATTGTTTGCAGAATTTTTGCTGATGGCCATTATGACTGGTGTGAGCTGATAGGTTTTTGTAATTTGGATTTGCATGTCTTTAATAATTCCTAATGTTCAGCATTTTTCCATGCTTTGTTTTCTTTCTGTTAAACAAAAACAGAAAAAAACTGTGAGTACAATAAACCACTTGAAGTGGTCTTCTGGGAAGGCTGCCCTGTTTTGAATTTTTCGTCAATTTTTGACCCCAGGATTTTTTTGAGAACAGGTGACATTTACAGGCTTGTAATGAGTGTGAATATTTAGTGACCACTACTACTGGCTTTAAAGGTGCTGTTGGGGGAAACGGCCACAAGGTGGCAGCATTTCTCCGTTCCCAAAACTGGTTTCTAGGGCAGCACAGCCTTTCTGGAAGTTGTGTTCCCAGGTTGTAAATTAGAATGGAATGTGCTAGGAAAAAAACCCGTAAGTTAATATTCCATTATTTCTTGTTCGACTTTTTAGTCTTTTTAAATCGAGGTAATATTTAGAATATTGTTTGTCCTAGGTGTATACAATCTGGTTCATTTGTACATTACATACACACACACACACACACACACACATATGTAATATATTCATGTACAGATACTCTTCCCATGTAAATTATTGCAGAGTGCTCCATTGACCTCCCTTGCTATATGGTCGGTCTCTTTGATAAATGTATTTAGTAGGTATTTGTACACATATGGTAACCCTAATCTTAATTTTCCATACCACCCACCTTTCCATTTACATAAGAATAGTTTGTTTTCTAAGTCTGTGAGTTTCTTTCTCTGTGAAAATGCTATCATTTTTGTCAGTTGTTAGATAACGCCTATAAGTGATATCATACTATATGTCTTTTTCTTTCTGACTTACGGCATGTTCTGAGATTATATCTAGGCTCATAAATGGTGCCTCAACGAGCAGTGTTTCACTGTTTTCCATGGCTAATATCCCATTATGTACATGGACCACTTCTTCTTTATCCATTCATCCATTGATGGACATTTTGGTTGCTTCCGTGTCTTGGCTATTGTGAAAAATCCTGCAGTGAAGCTGTTGCAGCCTGTGCCTTCTCGACTCTGGTATTTTCAGGTGAGAGGTTCAGCGGTTGACCTGCTGAATGGAATGCTGGCTCAATTTTTACTTTTAAACACAGCTCCTTTCTGTTCTCACTATTGGCTCTTACCACTTTACATCCACCAGCGGCTAGAGGGTACACAGTTCTCTAAAACCCCTTCAGCATTTATTGTTTGTAGACCTTTGGCTGATGGTAGTTGACGTGTGTGTGTTGAAATCTTTTTGTAGGCTAGATTTGCATGAGTTTAAAAATTTATGTTGTTGAGCTTTTATCCATTTTCCTTGTTTTTAGAAAAATAAGGAGTAAAATTTACCTCTTCCTACTATCTCCTTGAAAATTTTGCCAGTTGTGAATTTTTGAGGGCAGTTGTCCTTTACTGTCCTGAGTCCTTGTGAATGTTAAGTGACCGTTAGCTGTGGTTTTAAAGCCGCTCTTGTGGGAAACGGCCACAAGGCGGCAGCATTTCTACATTTCCAACTCTGGGATTTTGGGCAACAGAGGGTTCCTGGAAATCGTGTTTGTAAGCTGCAAATTAGAGCAGAATGTGCCACGGCAAACTCCCAAGAGCTTATATCTCCTTACTTCTTGTTTGTTTTTTACATTTAATTTTTATTTATTATCACAGCAAATTGGATAAAAATACGGTGTTTTTTCCAGGTGTACGGAATCTGGTTCATTATATCGATGTATTGATCTATTCATCTTTGGATCCTTTCCCGTGTAGGTTATTACAGAGTGTTGAGTACACCTCTTTTAGCATTCTATAGGTATTTTGTGATTATATATTTCATATGTATTACTACATGTCCGTTAACCCCCATATCCTAATTCATACATTCCTTACACCTTTCCATTTGGTTAAACATAATTTGGGTTTCTGAATCTATGAGTGTCCTTCTCTTGGAAATTATTTCATGGGTATCAATTTTTAGGTAACACCTATAAGTGATGTAATAGGATATCTGTCTTTCGTTTTCTTTCTTACTTCAGGTAGGGTGATTATCTCTAGATCCTTCTATGGTGGTGCCAACAGCATTGTTCCATGCTTTTCCATGGCTAATATTCCATTGTGTACATGGACCACTTCTTCTTGGTGCATTTTTCTGTTGATGGACATTTTGGTTTCTTCCAGCTCTTGGCTATGGTACATGTTGCTGCAGTGAAGGATCGCCAGCCTGTGTCTTTTTGATTCAGGTCTACTCAGCGGATAGGCCCATCAGTGGGCCTACCAGATCACATAGTAGCTCAAGTTTTACCTTTAAACACACCTCCATTTTGTTCTCTGTACTGGCTCTTACCAGGTTACATCCCATCAGCAGCTAGAGGGTACACAGTTCTCTAAAACCCCTTCAGCATTTATACTATGTAGACTTTTTTGCTGATGATCCTTCTGACGGCTGTGAGGTGAATGTGTTTCTAGACTGGATTTGCATGGCTTTATTAATTCCTGACGTTGAGCGTTTCTCCATGCCTTTTTCTATAACAAAAAAAAGAGACAGAATATAAAATGTGCATAAAATATGCCTCTTGAAATTGTCGTTTTGAAATATGGATGTCTTTTGAGAGTTTTGCTCGATTTACGACCGAAGGATTGTTTTGAGGACAGGTGTCATTTACAGGCCTGCAATTATTTTGACTGTCAAGTAACCATTACAGCTGCAGTTAGAGCTGCTGTTGTGTGAAACGGCCACAAGGCGGCAGCAGTTCTCATTAACCAAATCTGGTTACTAGGGAAACAGAGCCTCAATGGAAGTCCTGTTCTAGGTTGCAAATTAGAATGGAATGGGCCAGGAAAAAGCCCCTTATGTTTATATGTCACTAAATATTGTTCTTTTTTTAAAATTTAATTTTCATTGTTTATCACAGCAAGTGTGATTACAATGTTTTGCTTGTCTTAGGTGTGCAAGATGTGGTTGTTTTCCACATATACATATCTCTTTTCTTCTTTGGATCCTTTTCCCATTTTAGGTTATGACACAATGTTGAGTAGTCTTCTCTTGGTATTCCGTAGGTCTTTGGTGATTATATACTTCTCCTGTGTTTGTATATCTCTGTTAACTCTGACATCCTAATGTATCCAATCCTCACACCTTTCCATTGGTGAACCATAAGTTTGTTTAATGAATCTGTGATTGCCTTTCTCTGTGGAAATATCTTCACTGGTATCAATTTTTAGGTAACACCTATAAGTGATATCACAGGATACGTGTCTTTCGCTTTCTGACTTACTACAAGTTGCGTGATTACTTCTAGACTCATCTATGGTGATGCAAATGGCATTGTGTCATTTTTTTCCTTGGCTAATATTCCATCTGTACGTGGACCAGTTTTTCTTTGTCCACTCACCTGTTGATGGACTTTTTGGTTGCTTCCATGTCTTGGTTATTGTAACACTGCTGAAATGCACATTTGCCTGCCTGTGTCTTTCAATTATGTCTTCTTCGGTTATAGGCCCAGGAGAGGGCCTGTTGGATCATATGGTAGCAAAATGTTTACCTTGTAAAGGCGTCTCCATTCTGTTCTCATTAGTGGCTCTTACCAGGTTATGTTCCACTTAAATTTGAGGGTATGCCCTTGTCCACAACCCTTTCAGCATTTATTGTTTGTAGTTTTTCTGCTGATGTTTATTCTGACAGGTGTGAGCTGACACCTCTTTGAGGTTGGATTTGCATGCATCTCATAATCCCTTGAAATTGAACTTTCAGGCATGTCCTCTTTTTTTTCAAGCTGTGAGTAACGCTTACCTCTTCAAATGGTTTTCTTGAAGTATGTGTCACATTTTGAAATATTTTGGCCATTACCTCCCTGAAGACATTCTGAGGGCAGGTTTCATTTACAGCTCTCCAGTACTTGTGCATATGAAGTGACCATTAGCACAGGTTTTAAAGCTGCTGTTGCAGGTATCGGCCATTGGGCGGCAGCATTTCTCCTTTCCCCATTCAGGGAACTACGGAAAGAGTCCTTCCTGCCAGTGGTGTTCCTCAGTTGTATATTAGAGAGGAATGTGCCCGGACAAACCCCCAAAAGCTGATGTCTCCTTACTTACGTTTGGTTTCTAAATTGAAATTATATATTTTTTTTTATTGGAGTAATATTCCATTGTGTACATGGACCACTTCTTCTTTGTGCCTTCCTCTGTTGACAGACATTTTTGTTGCTTCCAAGTGTTGGCTGTGGTAAATATTGCTGGAGTGCAGGATTGCCACCCTGTGTCTTTTTGATTCTCATCCTCTCAGGTGATAGGCCCAGCAGTGGGTATGCTTGATTGAATGGTAGCTCAATATTTACCATATCAAGGCACCTCCTTTGTGGTTTCATTACTGGTTCTTACCATGTCCCACTGAGAAACGAGGGTGCACATTTCTCCACAACCCCTTCAGCATTTATTGTTTGCAGAATTTTTGCTGATGGCCATTATGACTGGTGTGAGCTGATAGGTTTTTGTAATTTGGATTTGCATGTCTTTAATAATTCCTAATGTTCAGCATTTTTCCATGCTTTGTTTTCTTTCTGTTAAACAAAAACAGAAAAAAACTGTGAGTACAATAAACCACTTGAAGTGGTCTTCTGGGAAGGCTGCCCTGTTTTGAATTTTTCGTCAATTTTTGACCCCAGGATTTTTTTGAGAACAGGTGACATTTACAGGCTTGTAATGAGTGTGAATATTTAGTGACCACTACTACTGGCTTTAAAGGTGCTGTTGGGGGAAACGGCCACAAGGTGGCAGCATTTCTCCGTTCCCAAAACTGGTTTCTAGGGCAGCACAGCCTTTCTGGAAGTTGTGTTCCCAGGTTGTAAATTAGAATGGAATGTGCTAGGAAAAAAACCCGTAAGTTAATATTCCATTATTTCTTGTTCGACTTTTTAGTCTTTTTAAATCGAGGTAATATTTAGAATATTGTTTGTCCTAGGTGTATACAATCTGGTTCATTTGTACATTACATACACACACACACACACACACACACATATGTAATATATTCATGTACAGATACTCTTCCCATGTAAATTATTGCAGAGTGCTCCATTGACCTCCCTTGCTATATGGTCGGTCTCTTTGATAAATGTATTTAGTAGGTATTTGTACACATATGGTAACCCTAATCTTAATTTTCCATACCACCCACCTTTCCATTTACATAAGAATAGTTTGTTTTCTAAGTCTGTGAGTTTCTTTCTCTGTGAAAATGCTATCATTTTTGTCAGTTGTTAGATAACGCCTATAAGTGATATCATACTATATATCGTTTTCTTTCTGACTTACATCATGTTCTGAGATTATATCTAGGCTCATAAATGGTGCCTCAATGAGCAGTGTTTCACTGTTTTCCATGGCTAATATTCCATTATGTACATGGACCACTTCTTCTTTATCCATTCATCCATTGATGGACATTTTGGTTGCTTCCGTGTCTTGGCTATTGTGAAAAATCCTGCAGTGAAGCTGTTGCAGCCTGTGCCTTCTCGACTCTGCTATTTTCAGGTGAGAGGTTCAGTGGTTGACCTGCTGAATGGAATGCTGGCTCAATTTTTACTTTTAAACACAGCTCCTTTCTGTTCTCACTATTGGCTCTTACCACTTTACATCTCACCAGTGGCTAGAGGGTACACAGTTCTCTAAAACCCCTTCAGCATTTATTGTTTGTAGATTTTGGCTGATGGTAGTTGATGTGCATGAGTTGAAATCTTTTTGTAAGCTAGATTTGCATGAGTTTAAAAATTTATGTTGTTGAGCTTTTATCCATTTTCCTTGTTTTTAGAAAAATAATGAGTAAAATTTACCTCTTCCTACTATCTCCTTGAAAATTTTGCCAGTTGTGAATTTTTGAGGGCAGTTGTCCTTTACTGTCCTGAGTCCTTCTGAATGTTATGTGACAATTAGCTGTGGTTTTAAAGCCGCTCTTGTGGGAAACGGCCACAAGGCGGCAGCATATCTACATTTCCAACTCTGGGTTTTTGGGCAACAGAAGTTTCCTGGAAATCGTGTTTGTAAGCTGCAAATTAGAGCAGAATGTGCCACGGCAAACTCCCAAGAGCTTATATCTCCTTACTTCTTGTTTGTTTTTTACATTTAATTTTTATTTATTATCACAGCAAATTGGATAAAAATACGGTGTTTTTTCTAGGTGTACAGAATCTGGTTCATTATATCAATGTATCGATCTATATATCTTTGGATCCTTTCCCGTGTAGGTTATTACAGAGTGTTGATTACACCTCTTTTAGCATTCCATAGGTATTTTGTGATTATATATTTCATATGTATTACTACATGTCTGTTAACCCCCATATCCTAATTCATACATTCCTTACACCTTTCCATTTGGTTAAACATAATTTGGTTTTCTGAATCTATGAGTGTCCTTCTCTTGGAAAATATTTCATGGGTATCAATTTTTAGCTAACACCTATAAGTGATGTCATAGAATATATGTCTTTCATTTTCTTTCTTACTTCAGGTAGGGTGATTATCTCTAAATCCTTCTATGGTGATGCCATCGGCACTGTTCCATGCTTTTCCATGGCTAATATTCCATTGTGTACATGGACCACTTCTTCTTGGTGCATTTTTCTGTTGATGGACATTTTGGTTTCTTCCAAGTCTTGGCTATGGTACATGTTGCTCTAGTGAAGGATTGCCAGCCTGTGTCTTTTTGATTCTGGTCTACTCAGGTGATAGGCCCATCAGTGGGCCTACCAGATCACATGGTAGCTCAATTTTTACCTTTAAATGCACCTCCATTGTGTTCTCACTACTGGCTCTTACCAGGTGACATCCCACCAGCAGCTAGAGCGTACACAGTTCTCTAAAACCTCTTCAGCATTTATTCTCTGTAGACATTTTTGATGATGATCATTCTGACAGCTCTGAGGTGAATGTTTTTGTAGACTGGATTTGCATGGCTTTATTAGTTACTGATGTTGAGCCGTTTTCCTTGCCCTTTTTTTAACCAAAAAAAAGAGTGAAAGAAAAAGAAAGAGAAGACAAAATGAGCGAAAAGTATGCCTCTTGAAATTGTCATTTTAAAATGTGCAAGTCTTTTGTCGTTTTAAAATGTGCACATCTTTTGAGTTTTTTGCTGGATTTATGTCCCAAGGATTTGTTTAGAGGGCAGGTGTCATTTACAGGCCTGCAATTATTTAGAATATCAGGTGAGCATTAGTGCTGTGTTTTTTTAACACCTTTTTTAGGGTATAATTGCTTTAGAATGGTGTGTTAGTTTCTATTTATAACCAAGTGAATCAGTTATACATATACATATGTTCCCATATCTCTTCCCTCTTGCATCTCCCTCCCTCCCACCCTCCCTATCCCACCCCTCCAGGCGGTCACAAAGCACGGAGCTGATATACCTGTTCTATGCGGCTGCTTCCCACTAGCTATCTGTCTTACGTTTGGTAGTGTATATATGTCCATGTCTCTCTCTCGCTTTGTCACAGCTCACCCTCCCCCCTCCCCATATCTTCAAGTCCGTTCTCCAGTAGGTCTGTGTATTTATTCCTGTCTTACCCCTCGGTTCTTCATGGTATTTTTTTCCTTAAATTCCATATATATATATATGTTAGCATACGGTATTTGTCTTTCTCTTTCTGACTTACTTCACTCTGTATGACAGATCTAGGTCTATCCACCTCATTACAAATAGCTCAATTTCGTTTGTTTATGGCTGAGTAATATTCCAATGTATATATGTGTCACATCTTCTTTATCCATTCATCCGATGATGGGCACTTAGGTTGTTTCCATCTCCGGACTATTTTAAATAGAGCTGCAATGAACATTTTGGTACATGACTCTTTTTGAATTATGGTTTTCTCAGGGTGTATGCCCAGTAGTGGGATTGCTTGGTCATATGGTAGGTCTATTTGTTGTTTTCTAAGGAACCTCCATACTGTTCTCCATAGTGGCTGTACCAATTCACATTGCCACCAGCAGTGACGGAGTGTTCCCTTTTCTCCACACTCTCTCCAGCATTTATTGTTTCTAGATTTTTTGATGATGGCCATTCTGACTGGTGTGAGATGATATCTCATTGTAGTTTTGATTTGTATTTCCCTAATGATTAATGATGTTGAGTATTCTTTCATGTGTTTGTTGGCAGTCTGTATATCTTCTTTGGAGAAATGTCTATTTAGGTATTCTGCCCATTTTTGGATTGGGTTGTTGATTTTATTGTTATTGAGCTGAATGAGCTGCTTTTAATTTTGGGGAATTAATCCTTTGTCAGTTCCTTCATTTGCAAATATTTTCTCCCATTCTGAGGGTTGTCTTTTGGTCTTGTTTATGGTTTCCTTTGCTGTGCAAAAGCTTTGACGTTTCATTAGGTCCCACTTGTTTATTTTTGTTTTTAATTCCATTTCTCTAGGAGGTGGGTCAAAAAGAATCTTGCTGTGATTTATGTCGTAGAGTGTTCTGCCTATGATTTCCTCTAAGTGTTTGATAGATCCTGGCCTTACATTTAGGTCTTTAATCCATTTTGAACTTATTTTTGTGTATGGTGTTAGGGAGTGATTTAATCTCATACTTTTACATGTAACCTTCCCGTTTCCCCAGCACCACTTATTGAAGAGGCTGTCCTTTCTCCACTGTACATTCCTGCCTCCTTGATCAAAGATAAGGTGACCATATGTGTGTGGGTTTATCTTTGGGCTTTCTATCCTGTTCCATTGATCTATCTTTCTGTTTTTGTGCCAGTACCATACTGTCTTGATTACTGTAGCTTTGTCATATAGTCTGAAGTCAGGGAGCCTGATTCCTCCAGCTTCGTTTTTCATTCTCAAGATTGCTTTGGCTATTCGGGGTCTTTTGTGTTTCCATACAAATTGTGAAACTTTTTGTTCTAGTTCTGTGAAAATTGCCAGTGGTAGTTTGATAGAGATTGCATTGAATCTGTAGATTGCTTTG
Source organism: Grampus griseus (assembly GCF_964374135.1). Taxonomy (NCBI): domain Eukaryota; kingdom Metazoa; phylum Chordata; class Mammalia; order Artiodactyla; family Delphinidae; genus Grampus; species Grampus griseus. The sequence goes on from NW_028133376.1 coordinate 505,117, forward strand.
GGTAGTAGAGTCATTTTCACAATGTTGATTCTTCCAATCCAAGAACATGGTATATCTCTCCATCTATTTGTATCATCTTTAACTTCTTTCATCAGTGTCTTATAATTTTCTGCATACAGTTCTTTTGTCTCCTTAGGTAGGTTTATTCCTAGATATTTCATTCTTTTTGTTGCAATGGTAAATGGGAGTGTTTTCTTGATTTCACTTTCAGATTTTTCATCATTAGTGTATAGGAATGCAAGAGATTTCTATGCATTAATTTTGTATCCTGCAACTTTACCAAATACATTGATTAGCTCTAGTAGTATTCTGGTAGCATTTTTAGGATTCTGTATGTATAGTATCATGTCATCTGCAAACAGTGACAACTTTACTTCTTCTTTTCCAGTTTGGATTCCTTTTCTTTCCTTTTCTTCTCTGATTGCTGTGGCTAAAACTTCCAATACTATATTGAATAAGAGTGGTGAGAGTGGGCAACCTTGTCTTTTTCCTGATCTTCGTGTAAATGCTTTCAGTTTTTCATCATTGAGGATGATGTTGGCTGTGGGTTTGTCATATATGGCCTTTATTATGTTGAGGAAAGTTCCTTCTATGCCTACTTTCTGCAGGGTTGTTATAAATGGGTGTTGAATTTTGTCAAAAGCTTTCTCTGTATCTATTGAGATGATCATATGATTTTTCTCCTTCAATTTGTTAATACGGTTTATCACATTGATTGACTTGCGTATATTGAAGAATCCATGCATTCCTGGAATAAACCCCACTTGATCATGGTGTATGATCCTTTTAATGTGCTGTTGGATTCTGTTTGCTAGTATTTTGTTGAGGATTTTTGCATCTATGTTCATCAGTGATATTGGCCTGTAGTTTTCTTTCTTTGTGACATCCTTGTGTGGTTTTGGTATTAAGGTGATGGTGGCCTCGTAGAATGAATTTGAGAGTGTTCCTCCCTCTGCTATATTTTGGAAGAGTTTGAGAAGGATAGGTCCTAGCTCGTCTCTAAATGTTTGATAGAATTCACCTGTGAAGCCATCTGGTCCTGGGCTTTTGTTTGTTGGAAGATTTTTAATCACAGTTTCAATTTCAGTGCTTGTGACTGGTCTGTTCATATTTTCTATTTCTTCCTGATTCAGTCTTGGCACGTTGTGCATTTCTAAGTATTTGTCCATTTCTTCCAGCTTGTCCATTTTATTGGCATAGCGTTGCTTGTAGTAATCTCTCATGATCTTTTGTATTTCTGCAGTGTCAGTTGTTACTTCTTTTTCATTTCTAATTCTATTGATTTGAGTCTTCTCCCTTTTTTTCGTGATGAGTCTGGCTAATGGTTTATCTATTTTGTTTATCTTCTCAAAGAACCAGCTTTTAGTTTTACTGATCTTTGCTATTGTTTCCTTCATTTCTTTTTCATTTATTTCTGATCTGATTTTTATGATTCTTCCCTTCTGCTAACTTTGGGTTTTTTTGTTCTTTCTCTAATTGCTTTAGGTGCAAGGTTAGGTTTTTTATTCGAGACGTTTACTGTTTCTTAAGGTGGGCTTGTATTGCTATAAACTTCCCTCTTAGAACTGCTTTTGCTGCATCCCATAGGTTTTGGGTCGTCGTGTCTCCATTGTCATTTGTTTCTAGGTATTTTGTTTTTTCCTCTTTGATTTCTTCAGTGATCACTTCATTATTAAATAGTGTATTGTTTAGCCTCCATGTGTTTGTATTTTTTACAGATCTTTTCCTGTAATTGATATCTAATTTTATGGCGTTGTGGTTGGAAAAGATACTTGATGTAATTTCAATTTTCTTAAATTTTCCAAGGCTTGATTTGTGACCCAAGATATGATCTATCCTGGGGAATGTTCCATGAGCACTTGAGAAAAATGTGTATTCTGTTGATTTTGGATGGAGTGTCCTATAAATATCAATTAAGTCCATCTTGTTTAATGTATCATTTAAAGTTTGTGTTTCCTTATTTATTTTCATTTTGGATGATCTGTCCATTGGTGAAAGTGGGGTGTTAAAGTCCCCTACTATGAATGTGTTACTGTCGATTTCCCCTTTTATGGCTGTTAGTATTTGCCTTATGTATTGAGGTGCTCGTATGTTGGGTGCATAAATATTTACAATTGTTATATCTTCTTCTTGGATAGATCCCTTGATCATTATGTAGTGTCCTTCTTTGTCTCTTCTAGTAGTCTTTATTTTAAAGTCTATTTTGTCTGATATGAAAATTGCTACTGCAGCTTTCTTTTGGTTTTCATTTGCATGGATTATCTTTTTCCATCCCCTTACTTTCAGTCTGTATGTGTCTCTAGGTCTGAAGTGGGTCCCTTGTAGACAGCATATATAAGGGTCTTGTTTTTGTATCCATTCAGCCAATCTGTGTCTTTTGGTGGGAGCATTTAGTCCATTTACATTTAAGGTAATTATCAATATGTATGTTCGTATTCCCATTTTCTAAATTGTTTTGGGTTCGTTATTGTAGGTCTTTTCCTTCTCTTGTGATTCTTGCCTAGAGAAGTTCCTTTAGCATTTGTTGTAATGCTGGTTTTGTGGTGCTGAACTCTCTCAGCTTTTGCTTGTCTGTAAAGGTTTTAATTTCTCCATCCAATCTGAATGAGATCCTTGCTGGGTAGAGTAATCTTGGTTGCAGGTTTTTCTCTTTCATCACTTTCAGTATGTCCTGCCACTTCCTTCTGCCTTGCAGAGTTTCTGCTGAGAGATCAGCTGTTAACCTAATGGGGATTCCCTTGTGTCTTATGTGTTGTTTTTCCCTTGCTGCTTTTAATATGCTTTCTTTGTATTTAACTTTTGACAGTTTGATTAATGTATCTTGGTGTATTTCTCCTTGGATATATCCTGTATGGGTCCTGTATGGGACTCTCTGTGCTTCCTGGACTTGATTAACTATTTCCTTTCCCATATTAGGGAAGTTTTCAACTATAATCTCTTCAAATATTTTCTCAGTCCCTTTCTTTTTCTCTTCTTCTTCTGGAACCCCTATAATTCGAAGGTTGGCACATTTAATGTTGTCCCAGAGGTCTTTGAGACTGTCCTCAGTTCTTTTCATTATTTTTTCTTTACTCTTCTCTGCAATAGTTTTTTCCAATATTTTATCTTCCAGGTCACTTATTCGTCCTTCTGCCTCAGTTATTCTGCTTTTGACCCCATCTAGAGTATTTTTCATTTCATTTATTGTGCTGTTCATCGTTGTTTGTTTCATCTTAAGTTCTTCTAGGTCCTTGTTAAATGTTTCTTGCATTTTGTCTATTCTATTTCCAAGATTTTGGATCACGTTTACTATCATTATTCTGAGTTCTTTTTCAGATAGACTGCCTATTTCCTCTTCATTTGTTAGGTCTGGTGCGTTTTTTTCTTGCTCCTTCATCTGCGATGTGTTTTTCTGTCTTCTCATTTTGCTTACCTTACTGTGTTTGGGGTTTCCTTTTTGCAGGCTGCAGGTTCATAGTTCCTGTTGTTTTTGGTGTCTGTCCCCAGTGGCTAAGGTTTGTTCAGTGTGTTGTGTAGGCTTCTTGGTGGAGGGGACTAGTGCCTGTATTCTGGTGGATGAAGCTGGATCTTGTCTCTCTGGTGGGCAGGTCCATGTCTGGTGGTATTTTGGGGTGTCTGTGGACTTATTATGATTTTAGGCAGCCTCTCTGCTAATGGGTGGGGTTGTGTCCCTGTTTGCTAGTTGTTTGGCATAGGGTGTCCAGCACTGTAACTTGCTGTTCGTTGAGTGCAGCTGGGTGCTGGCATTGAGATGGAGATCTCTGGGAGATTTTCGCCATTTGATATTTTGTGGAGCTGGGAGGTTTCTTGTTGACCAGTGTCCTGAAGTTGGCTCTCCCACCTCAGAGGCACAGCACTGACCCCTGGCTGCAGCACCAAAAGCCTTTCATCCACACAGCTCAGAATAAAAGGGAGAAAAATTAGAGAGAAAGAGTCAGTAGAAGTAGGAAGGAAGAAAGAAAAAAGAAAGAAAGAAAGAAAGAAAGAAAGGATGGATGAAAGAAAGAAAGAAGAAAAGAAGGAAAGAAAGAAAGGAGGGGGGAGGGAGAGAGGGAGGGCTGTGGGAGAAAGGAAGGAAGGAAGGAGGGAAGGAAGGAAGGAAATGAAGAAAGAAAGAAGATAAAGTAAAATAAAATAAAGTAAAATATAATAAAGTTATTAAATTAAAAGATAATAATTAAGAAAATACATTAAAAAGAAACAAAATGAATGGATAGAACCTTAGGACAAATGGTGGAAGAAAAGCAGTACACCAAAATCTCATACTGAAGCATACACATACACACTCACAAAAAGAGTAAAAGGGGAAAAAATCATAAATCTTGCTCTCAAAGTCTACCTCCTCAATTTGGGATGATTCATTGTCTATTCATGTATTCCACAGATGCAGGGTACATCAAGTTGATTGTGCAGCTTTAATCCGCTGCTTCTGAGGCTGCTGGGAGAGATTTCCCTTTCTCTTCTTTGTTCTCACAGCTCCCAGTGGCTCAGCTTTGGATTTGGCCCCGCCTCTGCGTGTAGGTCGCTGGAGGGCTTTTGTTTTTTGCTCAGACAGGATGGGGTTAAAGGAGCCGCTGATTCAGGGGCTCTGGCTCACTCAGGCTGAGGGGAGAGAGGGACGTGGAATGCGAGGCGAGCCTGTAACAGCAGAGGCCGGCATGACATTGCACCAGCCTGAGGCCCGCCGTGCGTTCTCCCAGGGAAGTTGTCCCTGGATCCCGGGAACCTGGCAGTCGTGGGCTGCACAGGCACCCTGGAAGGGAGGTGTGGATAGTGACTTGTGCTCGCACACAGGCCCCTTGGTGGTGGCAGCAGCAGCCTTAGCGTCTTCCTCCCGTCTCTGGGGTCCGTGCTTTTAGCCGCGGCTCGCGCCTGCCTCTGGGAACTGTGCTTTTAGCCACGGCTCATGCCCGTCTCAGGGGTCCATGCTTTTAGGCACAACTCACGCCCATCTCTGGGGTCCGTGCTTTTAGCCACGGCTCGCGCTGGTCTCTGGAGTTCCTTTAAGCAGTGCTCTTAATCCCATCTTAATCCCATCTCCAGGAAACAAAGAGGGAAGAAAAAGTCTCTTGCTTCTTCGGCAGCTCCAGAACTTTTCCTGGACTCCCTCCCGGCTAGCGTGGTGCACTAAACCCATCAGGCTGTGTTCACACAGCCAACACCATTTCTCTCCCTGCACTCTGACCAAAGCCCGCACCTCAGCTCGCAGCCCCGCCCGCACCTGCGGGTGAGCAGACAAGCCTCTCGGGCTGGCGAGTGCCGGTCGGCACCGATTCTCTGTACGGGAATCTCCCCGCTTTTCCCTCCTCACCCCTGTTGCTGTGCTCTCCTCCACAGCTGTGACACTCCCCCTTCCGCCACCTGTAGTTTCCGCCTGCGAAGGGGCTTCCTAGTTTGTGGAAACCTTTCCTCCTTCACAGCTCCCTCCCACTGGTGCAGGTCCTGTCCCTATTCTTTTGTCTCTGTTTTTTCTTTTTTTCTTTTGCCCTACCCAGGTACATGGGGAGTTTCTTGCCTTTTGGGAGGTCTGAGGTCTTCTGCCAGCATTCAGTAGGTGTTCTGTAGGAGTTGTTCCACGTGTAGAAGTATTTCTGTTGTATCTGTGGGGAGGAAGGTGATCTCCGCATCTTACTCTTCAGTCATCTTCCCCTCCGTTCTAGAGCTGTGTTTAAATCTGCTGTTTTGAGAAATGTTCACAAGGCGGTAGCAGTTCTCCTTTACAAAATCTGGTTACTAGGGCAACAGAGCCTCAATGGAAGTCGTGTTGTAGGTTATAAATTAGAATGCAGTGTGCCAGGAAAAAGCCCATTAAGTTTATGTCTCACTACTTCTTATTCATTTTTTTAATTTTAATTTTTTATCACAGCAACTTTGATTACAATGTTTTGCTTGTGCTAGGTGTGTGAGATGTGGTCCTTTTACACATATACATATATCTATTCTTCTTCAGATCCTTTTCCCATGTAAGTTATGACATAATGTTGAGTAGTCTTCTCTTGGTGTTCTGTAGGTGTTTGGTGATTATATATTTCACCTATGTTTGTATATCTCTGTTAAACCCAATATCCTAATATATACAGTCTCACACCTTTCCATTGGTGAACCGTAAGTTTGTTTAGTGAATCTGTGATTGCCTTTCTCTGAGGAAATATCTTCGCTGTTATCAATTTTTAGGTAACACCTCTAAGTGATATCATAGGATATGTGTCTTTTGCTTTCTGACTTACTACAAGTTGCTTGATGACCTCTAGACTCATCTATGGTGCTGCAAATGGCATTGTGCTATTTTTTTCCTTGGCTAATATTCCATCTGTACGTGTGCCAGTTCTTCTTTATCCACTCATCTGTTGATGGACTTTGTGTTTGCTTCCATGTCTTGGCTATTGTAATACAGCTGCAATGCAGATTTGCCCTCCAGTGTCTGTCTAATTCCATCTTCTTATGTTATAGACCCAGGACTGGACCTCCTGGATCATATTGTAGCTCAATGTTTACCTCGTAACGGCACCTCCATTCTGTTCTCATTAGTGGCTCTTACCAGGTTAAGTCCCTCTTAAAGTCGAGGGTACGCACTTCTCCACAACCACTTCAGCATTTATTGTTTGTAGTTTTTCTTTTGATGGTTATTCTGACTGGTGTGAGCTGATACCTCTTTGTAGTTGGACTTGCACGCCTCTCATAATCCCCTGAAATTGAACTTTCAGACATGTCCTTTTTGTCTTCAAACTGTGAGTACAGCTTACATCTTCAAATTGTTTTCTTGAAGTATGTGCCACATTTTGAATTATTTTGGCCATTACACCCCTCAAGACATTTTGAGGGCAGGTTTCATTTACAGCCCTCCTGTACTTGTGCATATGAAGTGACTATTAGTATAGGTTTTAAAGCTGCTGTTGCAGATAACGGCCAGAGGGCGGCAGCATTTCTGCTTTCCCCACTCTGGTAACTAGGGAAACAGACCTTCTTGCCAGTGGTGTTCCTTGGTTATAAATTAAAGTGGAGTGTCCCCGCATAAACCCACAAAAGCTGATGTCTCCTTACTTATGTTTGTTTTTTAAATTGAATTTACATTTTTTATTGGTGTAATATTCCATTCTGTACATGGACCACTTCTTCTTTGTGCATTCCTCTGTTGATGGACATTTTCATTGCTTCAAAGTGTTGGCAGTGTTAAATGTGGCTGGAGTGCAGGATTGCCAGCCTGTGTCTTTTTGATTCTCATCCTCTCAGGCGATAGGCCCAGCACGGGTATGCTTGATTGAATGGTAGCTCAATGTTTACCTTTCGAGGCAGCTACATTGTGTTTTCATTAGTGGCTCTTACCACGTCCCACTTAGAACCGAGGGTACGCATTTCTCCACAACCCCTTCAGCATTTATTGTTTGCAGAACTTTTGCTGATGACTATTTTGACTGGTGTGAGCTGATAGGTTTTTGTAATTTGGATTTGCATGTCTTTAATAATTCCTAATGTTCAGCTCTTTTCCACACCTTTTTTTTTCTGTTAAACAAAAACAAGGAAAAACTGAGTACAATAAACCTCTTGAAATTGTCTTCTTGGAAGGTTGCCCTCTTGATTTTTTCGATCGATTTTCGATACCAGGATGTTTTTTGAAGGTAGGTGTCATTTACAGGACTGCAATGAGTGTGAATATTTAGTGACCCTTAGCACTGGTTTTAAAGCTGCTGTTGTGGGAAACGGCCTCAAGTCTGCAGCATTTCTCCATCCCCAAATCCGGTTACTAGGGCAGCAGATCCTTTCTGGAAGTCATGTTACCAGGTTGTAAATTAGAATGCAGTGTGCCAGGAAAAAAACCCATAAGTTTATGTCACATTACTTCTTGTTCGTTGTTTGAATTATTTAAATCAGGGTAATGATTAGAATATTGTTTGTCCTAGGTGACACAATCTGGTTCATTTGTACATTATATTTATATATATGTATATGTGTATATATATAGATATATAGATATAGATATAGATATATAGATATAGATGTGCAGATCCTCCTCCCATGTAAATTATTGAAGAGTGTCCCGTAGACCTCCATTTCAATATGGCCGGTCTTTTTGACATACGTATTTAATACGCATTTGTACACGTATGGTAAACCTGGTCTTAATTTATCCATTCCCTCCACCTTTCCTTTTAGATAAGCATAATTTGTTTTCTAAGTCTGTGAGTGTCTTTCTCTGTGGAAATATGTTCATTTGGGTCAGTTGTCAGATAACGCCTATAAGTGATATCATAGGATATGTATTTTGCTTTTCGACTTACCTCACGTTCTGTGATGATCTCTAGGCTCATCTATGGTGTCTCAAAGAGCAGTGTTTCATTGTTTTCCAAGGTTAATATTCCATTGTGTACATGGACCACTTCTTCTTTATCAATTCATCTGTTGATGGACATTTTGGTTGCTTCCGTATCTTGGCTATTGTGAAAGCGGCTGCAGTGCAGCTGTTGCAGCCTCTGTCTTCTCGATTCTGGTCTTCTCAGGTGAGAGGCCCAACATTGGGCCTGCTGGATGGAATGGTGGCTCGGTTTTACATTTCTTTTTTTGGTGTGTGTGCTACGATGGCCTCTCACTGTTGTGGCCTTTCCCGTTGTGGAGCACAGGCTCCGGACGCGCATGCTCAATGGCTATGCCTCACGGGCCTAGCCACTCTGCGGCATGTGGGATCTTCCCGGACTGGGGCACGAACCCGTGTCCCCTGCATCGGAAGGTGGACTCTCAACCACTGCACCACTAGGGAAGCCCCAGATTTTACTTTTAAATGAGGTCCTTTCTGTTCTCATTATTGGCTGTAACCACTTTACATCTCACCAGCAGCTAGAGAGTACACAGTTCTCTAAAACCCTTTCAGCATGTATTGTTTGTAGACGTTTTGCTGATGGTAGTTTATGTGTGTGAGTTGAAACCTTTTTGTAGATTAGATTTGCATGAGTCTAATAATTCCTGATGTTGAGCTTTTATCCATTTTCCTTTCTTTTGAAGAAGAGTGTGCAAACTTATCTCTTCATACTATCTCCTTTAAACATTTGCATGTCTTGAATATTTTTGGTCATTCCCTAGCTCAGGACATTTTTTGAGGGCAGGTGTCCTTTACAGCCCTGAGTCTGTGAATGTTAAGTGACCATTAGCAGTGGGTTTAAAGCCGCTCTTGCCGCAAACGGCCACAAGGTGGCAGCATTTCTACATTTCCAACTCTGGGTTTTTGAGCAACAGAGCCTTCCTGGAAATCCTGTTAGTAGGTTGCAAATTAGTCTGGAATGTGCCAGGGCAAACCCCCAAGAGCTTGTATCTCCTTACTCCTTGTTTGTTTTTTAAATTTAATTTTTATTTAGTATCAGAGTAAATTTGATAAAAATGTTGTGTGTGTTCTAGGTGTACAGAATCTGGTTCATTTTATGTATGTATTGATCTATTCATCTTTGGATCCTTTCCCATGTAGGTTATTACAGAAAGTTGAGTAGACCTCTCTTGGTATTCCGTAGGTATTTGGTGATTATATATTTCATGTGTATTAGTACATGTCTGTTAATCCCCATATCCTAATTCATACCTTCCTTACACCTTTCCATTTGGTTAAACATAATTTGGTTTTCTGAATCTATGAGTGTCTTTCTCTTGGAAAGTATTTCATGGGTATCAATTTTTAGGTAACACCTATAATTGATGTCATAGGATATCTGTCTTTTGGTTTCTTTCTTACTTCAAGTTGGGTGATTATCTCTAGATCCTTCTATGGTGGTGTCAATGGCACTGTTCCATGCTTTTCCATAGCTAATATTGCATTGTGTACACGGACCACTTCTTCTTGGTGCAATTTTCTGTTGATGGACATTTTGGTTTCTTCCAAGTCTTGGCTATGGTACATGTTGCTGCAGTGCAGGATTGCCAGCCTGTGTCTCTTTGATTCTGTTCTACTCAGGTGATAGGCCCATCAGTGATCGTACCAGATCACATGGTAGCTCAATTTTTACCTTTAAACACACCTCCATTCTGTTTTCAGTACTGTCTGTTACCAGGTGACATCCCACCAGCAGCTAGAGGGTACACAGTTCTCTAAAGCCCCTTCACCATTTATAAGTTGTAGACTTTTTTGCTGGTGATCATTCTGACGGCTGTGAGGTGAATGTTTTTGTAGACTGGATTTGCATGGCTTTATTAATTCCTGATGTTGAGCATGTTTCCTTGCCCTTTTTTTAACAAAAAAAAGAGATAAAAAGAAAGAATACAAAATGTGCGTAAAATATGCCTCTTTAAATTGTCGTTCTGAAATATGCACATCTTTTGAGATTTTTGCTCGATTTAGTGACCACGGATTTGTTTAGAGGGCAGGTGTCATTAACAAGCCTGGAATTATTTTGAATATCAAGTAACCATTATCGCTGGGTTTAGAGCTGCTTCTGTGTGAAACGGCCACAAAGAAGCACAATTCTCCTTTAACAAATCTGGTTATTAGGGCAACAGAGCCTTAATGAAAGTCGTGTTCTAGGTTGTAAATTAGAATGGAATGTGCCAGGAAAATGCCCCTTAACTTTATATCCCACTACTTCTTCGTTTTTTAAATTTAATTTTCATTTTTTATCACAGCAAGTGTGATTACAATGTTTTGCTTGTTCTAGGTGTGCAAGATGTGGTGGTTTTACACATATATCTATTGTTCTTTGGATCCTTTTCCAATGTAGGTTACGACACAATGTTGAGTAGTCTTCTCTTGGTATTCCGTAGGTCTTTGGTGATTATATACTTCTCCTGTGTTTGTATATCTCTGTTAACCCCGATATCTTAATGTATCCAATCCTCACACCTTTCCATTGGTGAATCATAAGTTTGTTTAATAAATCTGTGATTGCCTTTCTCTGTGGAAATATCTTCACTGGTGTCAATTTTTAGGTGACACCTATAAGTGATATCATAGTATATGTGTCTTTCACTTTCTGACTTATGACAAGTTGTGTGATTACTTCTAGACTCATCTACGGTGTTGTAAATGGCATTGTATCATTTTTTTCCTTGGCTAATATTCGGTCTGTGCATGTACCAGTTCTTCTTTGTCCACTCATCTGTTGATGGACTTTTTGGTTGCTTCCATGTCTTGACTATTGTAATACTGCTGCAGTGCACATTTGCCTGCCTGTGTCTTTCCAATTCTGTCATCTTCAGTTTTAGACCAACTAGTGGGCCTGCTGGATCATATGGTAGCCAATTGTTTACCTTGTAAAGGCACCTCCATTCTGTTCCATTAATGGCTCTTACCAGGTTACGTCCCATTTAAAGTTGAGGGTATGCACTTCTCCATAACCCCTTCAGCATTTATTGTTTGTAGTTTTTCTACTAATTTTTATTCTGACTGCTGTGAGCTGATACCTCTTTGTGGTTGGATTTGCATGTGTCTCATAATGCCTTGAAATTTAGCATTCAGGCATGTCCTTTTTTTCTTCAAACTGTGAGTACAGCTTACCTCCTCAAATGGTTTTCTTGAAGTATGTGCCACATTTTGAAATATTTTGGCCATTACCTCCCTGAAGACATTTTGAGGGCAGGTTTCATTTACAGCCCTCGAGTACTTGTGCATATGAAGTGCCGATTAGCACAGGTTGTAAAGCTGCTGTTGCAGACAACGGTCATTTGGCGGCAGCATTTCTGCTTTCCCCATTCTGGTAACCACGGAAACACACCTTCCTGCCAGTGGTGTTCCTCTTTTATACACTAGAGGTGAATGTGCCTGGATAAACCCCCAAAGGCTGATGTTGTCATACACTAAACTGTAACCAAAACTGTACCCGTTCCCTAACCCTAACCCTAAACCTTACACTAAGCTGTGCCATAATAATAACACATACACTAACACTAACACGTACCCTAAGCCTAACCCTAAACCTTATACTTACCCAAGTCCTAATTGTAACACGTACACTAACAGTAACACTAACCCTAACAGGTACCCTAAACCGTTGTCGTACCCTAGACAGTGACCTAATCCGTACCCTTTCCCTAACGTTAAACCTAACCCTAAACCGTCCCCTAACCCACAACCTAATCCTAACCCGTATACTAACACTAACCCACACCCTAACATGGATTCTAACCAAACCCGTTGTCGTACACTAACTGGTACCATAAGCTGTATCCATTCCCTAACGCTAATCCTAACCATAACCCTAACCCTAAATCATACCCTAACCCGTACCTTGATCCTAACTTGTACCTTGGCGGGGGAACCGTACATCACACTGTCACCATAGAAAAACCTACAGACACTGCAGTGATGGTGGCCAATAAGACCGCTGGACTCCTCGCTACTTCAAAATTTCCTGTGACTCTGGGACTAATGGAATACAGAAGAAGACATCATCTAAGTCTAATACAGAATACCATGTCCTGGTGGATGGTAGAATTACCATCAGTGTGTAGGAATTAGGAACTACTGGATGTATATTCCCAGGTGTTTCACTGACCTGACGTCCTTTACCAAGTACCCAGTAGCCCACAGGGCTCTCGTGGTCAGGCCCCTCCCAGGATATGGAGCTCACCTGTGCAGATACCCAGCAGCCCACGGGGCTCTCATGGTCAGGCCTCTCCCAGGATTTGGAGCTCACCTGGGCAGGTACCCAGCAGGCCACGGGGCTCTCATGGTCAGGCCCCTCCCAGGATATGGAGCCCACCTGTGCAGATACCCAGCAGCCCACGGGGCTCTCATGGTCAGGCCCCTCCCAGGATTTGGAGCTCACCTGGGCAGGTACCCAGCAGGCCACAGGGCTCTCGTGGTCAGGGCCCTCCCAGGATATGGAGCTCACCTGTGCAGGTACCCAGCAAGACTGGGCACACAGGAACTGTGCACATAGCCCCCATTGCAGAGCACCCCCAGCTCACCTGTCGCTCAGGGCTGACACAGAGCACCTCAGAGCATGACTTGAACTAACAAACGACAGCTTCAACAGGTCTGTGACACTGGGCGTCACTCTGTGCGGCCTCCCTCCACCTGGTCTTCCAGAGACTTCCACTGCAGCCGGGGCACCAGGCCTCTGTCTCCACCCACCACCCCTCCTCTCCCGGACTACTGGGTCCCTCTCATTAGGAGAGGGTCTTCTTGAAGTTGTCTCCCACTCATGGGCCAGATAAAATGATTAGAAAACAAGCCAGAGCTGCAGCCCCTTGTTTATCCTGACTCTCAGGAGCCCACACCTGTTCCTTGGACCTGGTTGGTTCATCAAGGTCCATTTTCTGCTGCTGCGAGCCCCAGAGGGGCGAGGATTGGCTGACCTGGGCAGCCTGACACTGCCGGCCAGCCCTCTCCAGGTGTGCCTGGTTTGAGGTCAATATAAACACCGCTCCAGGTAGCAAGAGCCCCTTCAGTTGTGTCTGACGCCATATTCTCTGCCCCGTCAGCAGTGTCGGGGCTGGGCTGGTGGGAGGGAGTGAGGGGCCACGGTTTTTTGGGTAGCCCGGTGTGAGTGGGGCTCTGCTGGGCTTTCTGCAGGAGTTGCCAAGCTGCCAACTGCTAAAGAAGAGGATGTGTCACCCATATCTGCTGCTGGAATTTCTCCCCAGGCAGAGGTGAGTAAGGAAAAAAGCAGTGGGGGCCGGGACAGGAGGGGTATCTCAGGCAGGGAAATGGAAATCTTCCAGAAGTGCGCCCGGGGCCAGGACCATCCTGGCTGGCCTGTAGGCACCAAGTCGGCCTGGGTGCTGTCGCTGGTGTGGCTCCATGGCCCTTCCTCTAGGCTTTCAAGTCCTTGCACAGATTCAGGTGTTTTACCTGGGAACTGTGGGAACAGTTCAGCAGCAGCTGGCCTGGAGCTCAGCTCACGTTTACTCAGAGATGCCTCAGCACGGTCCCCCAGCTTTGCAATGAGGACGCTCCTTGTGGGGGGGGGGCTGCTGGCTGCATGGGAGACGATTACCCACCTCTGACCAACTTCAGGATTCTTTACCTTTGGAGCAAGTGCCCTGAAAGGGATTTCCTGTTTATAACTGGTGGGTTCTGCTTTTTTTTTTTTCTTTTTGGGTTGAATGTAGGTTTTATTCCTCTTTTTCGTATTTATAGATAGAAGCATGGAAATAATTCATTCATATAAATACATGTATGGGAATGGAAGAACTATCTTTCTGTTTTACTTTTTGAACGTTTATTTATTTTTTTCATTTTTAATTTTATTATTATACAGCAGGTTCTTTCTGGTTATCGATTTTACACATATGGGTGTATATAAGTCAATCCCAAACTCCCAATTCATCCCAACACTACCCCCCCACAGCTTTCCCCCCCTTGGTGTCCATACGTTTGTTCTCTACATCTGTGTCTCTATTTCTGCCCTGCAAACCAGTTCATCTGTTCCATTTTTCTTGGTTCCACATATATGCATTAATATACAATATTTCTTTTTCTCTTTCTGTCTTGTTTCACTCTGTATGACAATCTCTAGGTCCATCGACGTCTGTACAAATGACCCAATTTCATTCCTTTTTATGGCTGAGTAACATTCCATTTTATATATGTACCACATCTTTATCCATTCGTTTGTCTGTGTGCATTTAGGTTGCTCCCATTACCTGGCTATTGTAAATAGTGCTGCAGTGAACATTGTGGTGAATGTGTCTTTTTGATTTATGTTTTTCTCTGGGTATATGCCTAGTAGTGGGATTGCTGGATCATATGGTAATTCTATTTTTAGTTTTTTAAGGAACCTCCATATTGTTCTCCATAGTGACTGTATCAATTTACATTCCCACCAATAGTGGAAGAGGGTTCCTTTTCTCCACACCCTCCCCAGCATTTGTTGTTTGTAGATTTTCTGATGATGTCCATTCTAACAGGTGTGAGGTGATACCTCATTGTAGTTTTGATTTGCATTTCTCTAATAATTAGTGATGTTGAGAAACTTTCCATGTGCTTCTTGGCCATCTCTCTCCTTGGAATCAATGTCTATTTAGATCTTCTGCCATTTTTGTATTGGGTTGTTTTTTTTTTTAATATTGAGCTGCATGTGCTGTTTATATATTATTGGAGATTAAACCTTTGTCTGTTGATTCATTTGCAAATATATTCTCCCATTCTGAGGGTTGTCTTTTCGTCTTGTTTTTACTTTCCTTTGCTTTGCAAAAGCTTTTATGTTTCATTAGTTCCCATTTGTTTATTTTTCTTTTTTATTGCATTACTCTAGGAGGTGGATCAAAAAAGATCTTGTTGTGATTTATGTCAGAGTATTCTTCCTATTTTTTCCTCTAAGAGTTTTATACTGTCCGGTCTTACATTAAGGTCTCTAATCCATTTTGAATTTATTTTTCTGTATGGTGTTAGGGAGTATTCTAATTTCATTCTTTTACATGTAGCTGCCCATTTTTCCCAGAACCACTGATTGAAGAGACTGTCTTTTCTCCATTGTATAGTCTTGCCTCCTGTGTCATAGATTATTGACCATTGGTATGTAGGTTTATCTCTGGGCTTTCTTTTTTTTTCATTTTACAGCTTTATTGGAGTATAATTGCTTTACAATGATGTGTTAGTTTCTGGTGTATAACAAAGTGAATCAGCTATACATATACCACCATATCCCCTCCCTCTTGCATCTCTCTCTCACTGTCTCTATCCCACCACTTTAGGTGTTCACAAAGCACTGAGCTGATCTCCCTGTGCTATGTGGCTTCTTCCCAGTAGCTATGAATGTTACATTTGGTAATGTATATATGTCCATGTCACTCTCTCACTTTGTCCCAACTTACCCTTCCCCCTCCCCGTGTGCTCAAGTCGTTTCTGTACGTCTGTGTCCTTAATCCTGTCCCACCCCTAGGTTCTTCATGAACTTTTTTTTTCTTTAGACTCCATATATCTGTGTTAGCACACGCTATTTGTTTTTCTCTTTCTGACTTACTTTACTGTGTAGGACAGTCTCTACGTCCATCCATCTCACTACAAATAACTCAGTTTTGTTTCTTTTTATGGCTGAGTAATATTCCATTGTATATATGTGCCAGATCTTCTTTATCGATTCGTCAGTCGATGGACACTTAGGTTGCTTCCATGTCCTGGCTATTGTAAATAGAGCTGCAATGAACATTGTTGAACATAACTCTTTTTGAATTATGGTTCTCTCAGGGTAAATGCCCAGGAGTTGGATTGCTGGGTCGTATGGTGCTTCTATTTTTAGTTTTTTAAGGAACCTCCATACCGTTCTCCCTAATGGCTATATCAATTTACATTCCCACCAACACTGAAAGAGTGTTCCTTTTTCTCCAATAAATGCCTCTCCTGCAATTATTTTTTGTAGATTTTTTGATGATTGACATTCTGACTGCTGTGAGTGATACCTCACTGTAGTTTTGATTTACATTTCTGTTATGATTAGTGATGTTCAGCATCCTTTCATGTGTTTGTTGGCAACCTGTATATCGTCTTTGGAGAAATGTCTATTTAGGTCTTCTGCCCATTCCTGGATTGGGTTGTTTGTTTTTGTGATATTGAGCTACATGAGCTACTTGTAAATTTTGGAGATTAATCCTTTGTCATTTGCTTCATTTGAAAATATTTTCTCCCATTCTGAGGGTTGTCTTTTCATCTTCTTTATGTGTTTCTTTGCTGTGCAAAAGCTTTTAAGTTTCATTAGGTCCCATTTGTTTATTTTTGTTTTTATTTACATTTCTCTAAGAGGTGGGTCAAATAGGATCTTGCTGTGATTTATGTCATAGAGTGTTCTGCCTATGTTTTCTTCTAAGAGTTTAATAGCGTCTGGCCTTAACATTTAGCTCTCTAATCTATTTGGAGTTTATTTTTGTGTATGGTGTTATGGATGTTCTAATTTCATTCTTCTATGTGTAACTGTCCAGTTTTCCCAGCACCACTTACTGAAGAGACTGTCTTTTCTCCATTGTTTATCCTTGCCTCCTTTGTCATAGATGAGTTAGCCATAGGTATGTAGGTTTATCTCTGGGCTTTCTATCCTGTTCCATTGATCTATATTTCTGTTTTGGTGCCAGTACCATATAGTCTTGATTACTGTAGCTTTGTAGTATAGTCTGAAGTCAGGAAGTCTGATTCCTCCAGCTCTTTTAATTTCCCTCAAGACTGATTTGGCTATTCGGGGTGTTTTGTGTCTCCATACAAATTTTAAGGCTTTTTTGTTCTAGTTCTGTAGAAAATGCTACTGATAATTTGATAGGGATTGTTTTGAATCTGTAGATTGCTTTGGGTAGTATAGTCATTTTCACAATATTGATGCTTCTAATCCAAGCATATGGTTAATACTCCCATCTGTTTATATAATATTTGATTTCTTTCAGCAGTGTCTTATAGTTTTCTGAGTATAGGATTTTGACCTCCTTAGGTAGGTTTATTCCTACATATTTTATTCCTTTTGTTGCAATGGTGTATGGGATTGTTTCCTTAATTTCTCTTTCTCATCTTTCATTGTTAGTGTAGAGGAATGCAAGAGATTTCTGTGCATTAATTTTGTACCCTGCAACTTTACCAAATTCATTGATTAGCTCTAGTAATTTTCTAGCGTCATCTTTAAGATTCACTATGTGTAGTATCGTGTCATTTGCAAACAGTGAAAATTTTACTTCTTTTCCAATTTGTATTCCTTTTATTTCTTTTTTTCTCTGAATGTTGTGTCTAGGCCTTCCAAAACTATGTTGAATAATACTGGTGAGAGTGGACATCCTTGTTTTGTTCCTGATCTTAGAGGAAATTCTTGTAGTTTTTCACCATTGAGAATGATGTTTGTTGTGGGTTTGTCATATATGGCCTTTATTATGTTGAGGTAGATTCCCTCTATGTTCACTTTCTGGAGAATTTTTAATCATAAATTTGTGTTGAATTTTGTCAAAATTTTTTCCTGCTTCTATTGAGATGATATTTTTATTCTACAATTTGTTAATATGGTGTATCACATTGATTGATTTGTGTATATTGAAGAACCCTTGCGTTCCTGGGTTAGACCCCACCTGATCATGGTGTGTGATCCTTTTAATGTGTTGTTCAATTCTGTTTGCTAGTATTTTGTTGAGGATTTTTACATTTGTATTCATCAGTGATATTGGTCTCTAATTTTCTTTTTCTGTAGTATCATTGTCTGGTTTTGGTATCAGTGTGATGGTGGCGTCATAGAATGAGTTTGGGAGTGTTCCTTTCCCTGCAAATTTCTGAAGAGTTTGAGAAGGTTGAGTGTTAGCTCTTGTCGAAATATTTGATAGAATTCACTTCTGATACCATCTGGTTCTGAACTTTTGTTTGTTGGAAGATTTGTAATCACCGTTTCAATTTCATTACTTGTGATTGGTCTATTCATATTTTCTATTTATTCCTCTTTCAGTCTTGGAAGGTTATACCTTTCTAAGAATGTGTCCATTTCTTCCAGGTTGTCCATTTGATTGGCATAGAGTTGCTTGTAGAAGTCTCTTAGGATGCTTTGTATTTCTGTGGTGTCTGTTGCAACTTCTCCTTTTTCACTTCTAATTTTATTGATTTGAGTCCTCTCCCTCTTTTCCTTGAGTCTGGCTAACGATTTATCATTTTTGTTTATCTTCTCAAAGAACCAGCTTTTAGTTTTATTGATCTTTGCTATTGTTTTCTTTGTTTCTATTTCATTTATTTCTGCTCTGATCTTTATGATTTCTTTCCTTCTACTAACTTTGGGTTTCTTTCTTCTTTCTCTAATTCCTTTAGGTGTAAGGTTAGATTGTTTATTTGAGAGTTGTCTGGTTTCTTGAGGTAGGCTTGTATTGCTATAAACTTCCCTCTTAGGACTGCTTTTGCTGCATCCCATAGGTTTTGGATCATCATGTTTTTGTTGTCATTTGTCTCTAGGTTGTTTTTGATTTCCTCTTTTCTTTCTTCAGTGATGTCTTGGTTATTTAGTGACGTATTGTTGAGCCTCCATGTGTTTCTGTTTTTTACATATTTTTTCCCTGTAATTGATTTCTAATCTCATAACCTTGTGGTCAGAACAGATGCTTCATATGATTTCAGTTTTATTAAATTTCCTGAGGCTTTATTTGTGACCCAAGATGTGATCTATCCTGGAGAATGTTCTGCGTGAAGTTGAGAAAAACATGTAATCTGCTGTTTTTGGATGGAATGTCCTATAAATATCAATTAAATCTATTTGGTCTATTGTGTCAGTTAAAGTTTGTGTTTCCTTATTAATTTTCTGTCCGGATGATCTCCATTGGTGTAAGTAAAGTGTTAAAGTCCCCTGCTATTATTGTGTTACTGTCGATTTTCTCTTTTATAGCTGTTAGCAGTTGCCTTATGTATTGAGGTGTTCCTATGTTGGGTACATATATATTTATAATTGTTATGTCTTCTTCTTGGATTGATCCCTTGATCATTATGTAGTGTCCTTCCTTGTCTCTTGTAACACTCTTTATTTTAAAGTCTATTGTATCTGATATGAGTATTGCTACTCCAGCTTTCTTTTGATTTTCATTTGCATGGAATATCCATTTCCATCCCCTCACTTTCAGTCTGTATGTTTCCCTAGGTCTGAAATGGGTCTCTTATAGACTGCATATACATGGATCTTGTTTTTGTATCCATTCAGCAAGACTGTGTCTTTTGTTTGGAGCATTTAATCCATTCACATTTAAGGTAAATATTGATATGTATATTCCTATTACTATTTTCTTAATTGTTATGTGTTTGTTTTTGTAGATTCTTTTCTTCTGTTGTGTTTCCCACTTAGATAGGCTCCTTTAGCATTTGTTGTAGAGCTGGTTTGGTGGTGCTGAGTTCTCTTAGCTTTTGCTTGTCTGTGAAGCTTTTGATTTCTCCATTGAATCTGAATGAGATCTTGCTGGGTAGAGTTCTTTTGGTTGTAGGTTCTTCCCTTTCATCACTTTAAATATATCAGCCCACTCCCTTCTG
The DNA here is from genome assembly GCF_964374135.1 of Grampus griseus. NCBI lineage: Eukaryota > Metazoa > Chordata > Mammalia > Artiodactyla > Delphinidae > Grampus > Grampus griseus. The sequence goes on from NW_028133376.1 coordinate 524,987, forward strand.
GTTTGTAGAGTTTCTGCTGAGAAATCAGCTGTTAACCTTATGGGAGTTCCCTTGTATGTTGTCATTTTTCCCTTGTGCTTTCAATAATTTTTCTTTGTCTTTAATTTTTGTCAGTTTGATTATTATGTGTCTCGGCATTTTTCTCCTTGGGTTTATCCTGCCTGGGACTCTCTGTGCTTTCTGGACTTGGGTGGCTACTATTTCCTTTCCCGTGCTAGGGAAGTTTTCGACTATAATCTCTTCAAATATTTTCTCGGGTCCTTTCTCTCTCTCTTCACCTTCTGGGATCCCTATAATGCAAATTTTGTTGTGTTTAATGTTATCCCAGAGGTCTCTTAAGCTGTCTTCATTTCTTTGCATTCTTTTTTCTTTATTCTTTTCTGCAGCAGTGAATTCCACCTTTCTGTCTCCAGGCCAGTTATCCGTTCTTCTGCCTCAGTTATTCTACTATTGATTCCTTCTAGTGTATTTTTTTTTTTGCAGTATGCGGGGCTCTCACTTTTGTGGCCTCTCCCGTTGTGGAGCACAGGCTCTGGATGTGCAGGCTTAGCGGCCATGGCTCATGGGCCCAGCCGCTCCTTGGCATGTGGGATCTTACCAGACCAGGGCACGAACCCATGTCCCCTGCATCGGCAGTTGGACTCTCAACCACTGCGGCACCAGGGAAACCCCCTTCTAGTGTATTTTTCATTTCAGTTATTGTATTGTTCATCTCTGTTTGTTGGTTCTTTAATTCTTCTAGGTCTTTGTTAACTATTTCTTGCATCTTCTCGATCTTTGCCTCCATTCTTTTTCCAAGGTCTTGGATCATCTTCACTATCATTATTATGAATTCTTTTTCTGGAAGGTTGCCTATCTCCACCTCATTTAGTTGTTTTTCTGGGGTTTTATCTTGTTCCTTCATCTGGTACAAATTCCTCTGCCTTTTCATTTTGTCTATCTTCTGTGAATGTGGTTTTCCATCCACAGTCTGAAGAACTCTAGTTCTTCTTGCTTCTGCTGTCTGCTCTCTGCTGGATGAGTCTATCTTAGAGGGTTGTGCAGCATTCCTGATGTGAGGGACTGGTGGTGGGTAGAGCTGGGTGCTGCGCTGGTGGGCAGAGCTCAATAAAACTTTAATCCGCTTGTCTGCTGATGCATGGGGCAGAGTTCCCTCTCTGTTTGTTGTTTGGCCTGAGGCGACCCAGAACTGTGGCCTACCTGGCTCTTTGATGGGGGTACCTGTGGACTCTGGGAGGGCTCATGCTAAGGAGAACTTCCCAGAACTTCTGCTGCCAGTGTCCTTGTCCGCACGGTGAGACCCAGTCACCCCCCGCCTCTGCAGGAGACCCTCTAAAACTAGCAGATAGGTCTGCTCAGTCTCCTATGGGGTCACTGCTCCTTCCCTTGGGTCCTGATGTGCACACTACTGTGTGTGTCCTCCAAGAGTGGAGTCTCTGTTGTGACTCTACGTCTCTGAGTGGGGTTGAGACTCTGAGACTGAGTGGAGTCTCACAGACTCTGTGTCCTGTGAAACTTCGATGCTTTGTGGTTCTAGAAATCCTATAGGAGACGGTCCACAGCAGGTGAAGCTAATGCTGTCGGTGGAGGTGGTGAAGTCAAAGATCTGCAGTTCAGACTAAAGGTGCCAATGTACATTCAGGACAAAACAATCTCATGTGAATGTAGTTCAGGCAGGTTTAACATAAATAGAGTCAGGTTAATGCCTAACATCTTCTATCTTGTGCCTCCCCTCAGGGACCCCCTCCTCAGTTCCTGAGGCTCCTGAAACTCATGTACAGTGGAAGGGAGACTGGGCTCTGTCCAGTCTGAGCCCTGAGTTACCCTGTGTGTATCTTAGGATACTTTGTATTTCTGTGGTGTCTGTTGTAACATCATCGCTTTCATTTCTGATTTATTTGGGCTCTGTCTTTTTTAAAAAAACATACTACTATTGTCTTTTATTCTTTACAGAAGCTAAAAAAATGTTTGATCTATTACCCTTACTCTATGTATAGGTTTTTCAGTGAGATTTTTACTTTTGTTTGTTTTCTTGTTACTATCAATAATTAGTGAGACTTCTTTTAAGCTTAAGTAAATTCCTTCAACATTGCATATAAGGCTGGTTTATTAGTGATGAACTCTTTTAGCTTTGCTAGTCTGGGAAACTCTTGACCTCTCCTTCAATTCTTTCTTTCCTCCATAAATTTATTTATTTATTTTTGGCTGTATTAGGTCTTCATTGCAGTGCGTGGGCTTTTCTCTAGTTGTGGCATGTGGAGGCTACTCTTCGTTGTGGTGCATGGGCCGTTGTGGTGCATGGGCTTCTCATTGCAGTGGCCCTTCTTTTTGTGCAACATGGGCTCTAGGTGCTCAGGCTTCAGTAGTTGTGGCTAGCAGGCTCAGTAGTTGTGTCTCATGGGCTCTAGAGCACAGGCTCAGTAGTTGTGGCACACAGGCTTAGTTGCTCTGTGGCATGTGGGATCTTCCTGGATCAGGGCCCGAACCCATGTCCCCTGCATTGGCAGGCAGATTCTCAACCACTCTGACATCAGGGAAGCCCTGTCCTGCAATTCTGAATAATAATTTTGCTGGTAGAGTATTCCTGTTGTAGACTTTTTCTTTTTAGCCCATTGATTATATCCTATCATTCCTTCCTAGTTTGAAAATTGTGCTGAGAAGTCATCTGACAGTCTTATGGGAATACCTTGAACATAACTAGACCCTTTTATTTCACTGCCTCTGTGATCACTCTTTAAATTTTTAAAGTTTTGGAGCTTTATAATATGTCTTGGCGTGGACCTGTTTGTCTTCATCTTGTTTGGGACTCTGTTTTTCCTGGACCTGGATGTGTGTTTCCTTCCCCAGGTTAGGAAAGTTATCAGTTCCTCTATCCTCCAATAAGTTATCTGCCCGTTTCTCTCTTCTCCTCGTTCTGGGGCCCCTGTAATGCTCATGTTAATACTCTTGATGTTGTCTTAGAGGTCCTTTTACGTATACTCTTAATTGCTTTTACTTTGTGCTATTCAGTTTGGGTGATTTTCACTACTCTGTTTTCCATTTCACTGATCTGTTCTTCTGTATCATACAGTATAATGTGGCTTCTCTCATGTACACGTGTGTGTTTTAATCTCTTTTATTGTATTGTTCACTGTTTTGTTCTTTTTGACATGTTATTACTCTGTTGAAATTCTCACTATGTCTATCCAGTCTTCTCCTGACTTGGGTGAGCGTCTTTATAATCATTACTGTGAACACTTTTTTTATCGGGTAGAATGCTTATCCCTGTTCTATTCAGTTCTTTTTCTGATGTCGTGTCTTGTTACTTCATTTGTAACATATTCCTCTATTTCCTTATGCTTCCTAAGTCTCTGTACATCTTTATTCATTAGGTTCAGGTTGTTACATTCCTGGGTCTCAGAGAAGTGGCCTTATATAGGAGATGACTGATAGGGCCCAGCAGCACATTGTCCTCTGGCCAGCAGAGCCACACGCTCCAGGGGTGTCCCTTGTGTGGGCTGCACACACCTTTCTCTTATGGCGGGACCAACTGCTGTAGACAAGCTGGTAGGTGGTATTGGACCCTGGCCTAAATGGCTGTGAGCCCCTGCAGTATGTGATTGATTGCCATGGGTGTGCTGATATCCAAGGCAGCCCTCCATTATGGGTGGCTGTGTGGTGCTCCAGGTGCACAGGTGGACAGTGTAGGCCCCCAGTGTGTCTGGTTGTGAGGCCTTCTGGTGCGGGAGTGTTATGGGCATGGTGGTAAATGGGGCAGGCCCCTGATTCTAATCAGTTCCAGGGAAGATTCTAAAATGTTGCTTGCCCATGTCTCAGTTCCTAGTGGGAGTCCCAGTTGCCTCTTGCCTTTCCAAGAAGCTCTCTGAGATTAGCAAGTGGGTCTGGCACACATGTCTTTCACTCTATTGGCTCTGCACAGGGACTGAGAACATGTGAGATTTGTGTGTGCCCTATGAGAGCAGTCTCAGTTTCCTTTAGTCTCCAGATTTCCTGAAAATAAGCCCTGCAAGTTTTCAAAGCCAGACCTGCTGTGTTCTTTTCTTCTAGTGCAGGAACCCTGGGCTGAGCAGCCTAATGCCAGGCTCATACCCTTCCCTCCATGTGGAGGACCTATGCAATTGTGATACCTTCCAGCTGTGGGTCACTGTGCTATATGTGTGGGTTCCAATTAGACTGTTTCCAGTCCTCCTACCTGCCTTGTGGTTTCTCCTTCCTTATATCTTTAGTTGTGGAAAACATTCCCTGCTGGTCTTCAGAGATAATTTCCGTGTAAGTTGTTGTAATTTGGGTGTGCCTTTGGCAGCAGGGGAGCTCAGTATCTTCCTACTCTATCATCTTGATCCCCTCTCAAGAATTCTTTGAAAATATATGCATCTATTACTGTAAACATAACTCTTTGAATTGCAGTCTTGTTCCTGTATTCCATAAATTTAGGTACTTTGTGTTTCCAATTTTGTTTGCTTTAAGATTTCTTTTAAATTTCCGTTTTGATTTATTCCTGTATGCATTGGCTATTCAGGAGCTTATTGTTCAATTTCTAAGTGTTCTTCAATTTTCAATTATTCTTTTTAATATTGAATTTCAGTTTCATACCATTGTGGTTGGAAATGATCCTTGATATGATTTCAATATTCTTGGATCTTTGAAGACTTGTTTTGTGGCTTAACATAAGATCTACCCTAGGCAATGTTCTACGTGTACTTAAGAACAATGGAAAGTTTGCTGCTGTTGAGTGGAATATACTGTAGATGTATGTTAGGTTCATTTGATATCAAGTACGTGTTCAGGTTCAGTGTTTCCTGATTGATATTATGTCCGGATGACCTATACAGTGTTGAAAGTTGGGTATCGATGTTTCTTACCATTATTTTATTTCTGCACATTTTCCCCTTCACGTGGGTTAATATATTCTTTATACGTTGAGAGGCTCCAAAGCTGGATACATACATATTTATAATTGTCATGATTTCTTGATGAATTAATCCATTTATCATTATATGATAACCTTCTTTCCTTTGAGAGGTTTGACTTCAAGTCTTTTTTATCTCATAATAGACTAGTCAGTCAAGTATCATTTTCATGGAGTATTTTGTTCCCAATCTTTCAATTTTATGCTATATATGGATTAGAAGTTAACATGAATATCTTGTACACAGTATAATTGAACTTTCTTTGATCCATTCAGCCACCCTATGGATTATTTAAATTGAAGTATAGTTGATTTACAATATTACATTAGTCTCAGGGGTACAACATATGGATTGAATATTTTTATAGATCATGTTCCACTAAAGTGATTACACAATAATGTCTATACTTCCCTGTGTTGTACTATATATCCTTGTTTGTTTATTTCATACATAGGGGTACTGGATTTAGAGGAACAAACTACTGTTTTTTCCTCCCCCTTTAAGTCGCCCCACCAGTAACCACTAATTTGTTCTCTGTGAGTCTATTTCTGTTTTGTTATATACATACATTTCTTGCATTTTTAGATTCTACAGAGAAGTGAGAACATAGTGTATTTGTCCTTCTCTAACTTAAGTAGGTATAAATATTCTAGGCCTATCCATGTTGTTGCAAATGGCAGAATTTGATCCTTTTTAATGGCTGAGTAATAGTCTATTGTGTATACATACCACATCTTCTTTATCCACTCATCTGTTGATGGACATGTAGTTTGCTTCCATATGTTGGCAATTGTAAATAATACTGCTATGAACATTGGGATGCATGTATCTTGTCAAATTGGTGTCTTCATTTTCTTTGGACATATACCAAGCAGTGGAATTGCTGGCTAATCTGACCGTTCTACTTTTAGCTTTTATCAGGACCTCCATATTCTTTTCATAGTGAGTGTACCAACTTACAATCCCACCACCAGGGTACTAGAATTGCCTTCTCCATGTCATGAACAACATTTCATATTTGTATACTTTGGAATAATAGCCACGTTGAGAGGTGTGACCTGATGTCTCATTATGGGTTTTCTTGTGGATCATCCATTAAATTTAATTTACAAAAGAAGGTGATAGGCTGGATGTGATCTACAGGTTTAGTTTGCTAATGCCTGGTATAGGTTAATTTGGGGAGAATTAATACCTTTACAATGTTATTTATTGCTTACATTTTTCAGGTTGACATTTAGTGATTGGAAACATTTAAAATTTTTTCTCCCTGAAGGATATATGAAGTCTGTTGGTTTGTTTCTGTTTTATAAATTTGTTCATGTCTATCATTTTTTAGACTCCACTATAAGTGATATCATACGATATTTGTCTTTTTCTATCTGACTTACTTCACTTAGAATGAAATAATGTCATTTGCAGCAACAGGAATGGACCTAGAGGTGATCATGCTTTTTCATTTCTGAGTAATATTTATTTGATTGTGTACATGTACAACTTCTTTATTATCCATTCATCTGTTGATGGACATTTTGGTTGCCTCCATGTCTTGGCTATTGTAAACAGTGCTGCAGTGCGTGTTTGGGTTTGGGTGCATTTGCCATTTTCATTTCTGGCTTTCTGCAGATGTACACCCAGAAATAAGACTGCTGGATGATATGGTAGCTCTATTTTTACTTTTAAAAGGCATCTCCATACTGTACTTTATAGTGGCTGTTACCAGCTTACATCACACCAACAGCATAGGAGGGTTCCCTTTTCTCCATGTCCTCTCCATCATTTATGGTTTGTAAACTTTTTGATGATGGCCATTCTGACTGCGTGAGGTGATACCTTGTTGTAGTTTTGATTTGCATGTGTCTGTCCAATAATTCGAGATTTTGAGCATCTTTGCATGTGTTTTTTTAAACACTGTGAGGAAAAGTTACAGTGGACATTGGGTTTTTGGAGTCTGACTATTTTGAATTTTTGCTCGATAACTACCACAGGACATTTGTTAAGGGCACGTGTCATTTACACCCTGGCAGTCCTTGTGAATATGAAGTGCCCATAAGCACATGTTTTAAAGTTGCTGTTGTGGAAATGGGCACAGATGTTAGGATTTCCTTCATGCCCCTCTCGGTTACTTGGGTAACCAGATCCACTGTGGAAGACGGGCTCTTGGATTGTAAATTAGTGTGGGCTGTGGCAGAACAAACACCCCAAATCTTCTGTTTTGTTACTTCTTGTTTTTGTTTTAATTTAATTTTTCTTTTTTATTGGAGTAAAGTTGATTTAAAATATTCTGTTTGTGGTAGGCATACAGAATCTTGTTCAGTTATGTATATTTATATGTGTATTCATCTTCAGATCCTTTTCCCATATAGGTTATTAGAGAGTGTTGAGTAGACTTCCCTTTGTTATGCAGTAGGTCCTTGTTGATAATCTATTTTATATGTATTAGTGTGTAAATATTTCCCCCAGCCTCCTGATTGATTTATTCCTTCCACCCACCTTTCTCATTGGGTAAGCATAAGTTTGTTTTCTAAGTCTGTGAGTCTGTTTCTCTCTCTTTTATTTTATTTTTTTGGCTGTACTGCAAGGCATGTGTGATATTACTTCTCCCAACACCAGGGATTGAACCCATGCCCCCTGAATTGGAAGCTCAGATTCTTAACCATTGGACCACCTGGAAAGTCCCTGTTTCTCTCTTGTAAATTAGTTCATTGGTATCAATTTTTAAATTTCAGCTTTAAGTAGTATCATATGATATTTGACTTTCTCTTTCTGACTTACTTCACTTAGTATGATTATCTCTAATTCTATCTATGATGCTGCAAATGGCATTCCTTCATTCTTTTCATTTCTGAGTAATATTTCTCTGTGAACATGTACCGCTTCTTTATCCGTGCATCGGCTGATGGATATTTTGGTTGCTTCCATGTCTTAGACGTTGTAAATTGTGCTGCGGTACACATATGGGTGCATGTGTGTTTTCCAATTCTGGTTTTCTCCTGTTATACACCTGGGAGTGGGACAGCTGGATCATATGGTACCTCTAAATTTACCTTGTAAAGGCACCTCCATACTCTTATTTATAGTGGCTGTTACCATGTTAGATCCCAACAGCAGCATAGGAGGGTTGCCTTTTTTCTACAACCTCTCAAGCATTTACTGTTTGTAGATGTTTCAATGGTGACTATTCTTACTCATGTGAAGTGACCCCTCATTGTAGTTTTGATTTCCATGACGTTAATAATATAGGAATTAGAACATCTTTTCAAGTGCTTTTCTTTTAAACAGTGTAAAATTTACCTATTGAAATAGGATCTTGAAAGTCAGTTCCTTTGGAATTTATTTTGCTTACCTACCCGTGGACATTTCCTGATTGTGGGTGTCATGTAGAGCCCAACAGTTCTTCTGAATATTAAGTACCCATAAGCATTGCTTTTAAAGTTGCAGGAGAGGGCAACAAAGCAGTGGAATTTATTCATACTCACCTTGATTGCTAGGTAAAACATTGGTTTAGTGGAATTCCTCTTCCTAGATTGTAAATTGGAGTGTAAAGTGCCAGGACAAATACACAAAATCTTGTGTCACATTACTTCTTGTTTAATTTAATTTTTATTTCTTATCAGAGTAAATTCGATTACAATGTTGTGTTTGTTCTAGGTGTAAAGAAGCTGGTTCATTCATATGTATACATATATCTAATCAGGTTTAGATTCTTTCACATGTTGGTCATTAGAGAGAGTTGAGTAGACCTCCCTTGGCATCCAGTAGGTCCTTCTTGATTATATATTTTATATGAATTATTAAATGCATGTTAAACCCAACATCCTAATTTTTCCATTCCTTTCACCTTTTTCAAAGTCTGTATGGGTCTTTTGCAGTGGAAATATATTCATGGGTATCAATTTTTAGATAACCCTAGTAAATGATGTCATCGGCTATTTGTCTTTCTTTTTGTGACTTACTTTACATAGTATGATTACCCCTAGGTTCATCAGTGGTGATGGAAAAGGCATTGTTTCATCATTTCCATGGATAATATTCGATTGTGTACATGTACCACTTCTTTGCCCATTCATTTGTTTTTGAACATTTTGCTTGCATCCATGTCTGGCTATTGTAAGTACCGCCGAAGAGCATTTTTGGGTACCTGGGTATTTCTGAATTCTGGTGTTCTCGGGTTACAGGCCCATTAGTGTTTTGGCAGGATCACATAGTAGCTCAATTTTTACATTTTACAGGCACCTTCATTCTGTTCTGATTAGTGGCTGTTACCAGTTTACATCTCAGCAACAACATATGAGTGTATCCATTCTCGGAAACCCATTCAGCATTTATTGTTTGCAGACATTTTTCTCTGATGGCCATTCAGACTATTGTGAGCTGATACCTTTTGGTAGTTTAAATTTGCATGTCCTTAATAATTTTTGATATTGAACATTTTTTCATGTCCTTAAAAAAAACACTGTGAGGAAATTTACCTCTCGAAATTGTCTTCTCCGGATTTTCTACTGTTTTGCATATTAATGTCCATTCCTGACCGCAAGATATTTTTTGAGGGCAGGTGTCATTTAAAGCCCTGCAGTCCTTGTGAATATTAAGTGACCAATAGCACTGGGATTAAAGATGCTGTTGCGGGAATTGACCACAAGGCAGCAGATTTCTACATTCCCAACTTTGGTTACAAGGACAGGAGAGCCTTCCTTGAAGTTGTGGTCCTAGGTTGCAAATTGTAGTGGAATGTCCCAGGACAAACTCCCAAAAGCTTATGTCTCCTACTTACGTTTGTTTTCTAAATTTATTTTATGTTTCTTATTGGGGTAAATTTTTTTTAAACTAGATTCTTCCTCGATCTACAATTTCCCCTTTCTCCTTTGCCTTTAATATTTATTTATTTATTTTTGGCTGTGTTGCATCTTCGTTTCTGTGCGAGGGCTTTCTCTAGTTGCGGCAAGTGGGGACCACTCTTCATCGAGGTGCGTGGGCCTCTCACTATTGTGGCCTCTCTTGTTGTGGAGCACAGGCTGCAGATGCGCAAGCTCAGTAGTTGTGGCTCATGGGCATAGTTGCTCCACGGCACGTGGGATCCTCCCATACCAGGCCTCGAATCCATGTCCCCTGCATTGGCAGGCAGATTCTCAACCACTGCGCCACTAGGGAAGCCCCTGTTGGAGTAAATTTTATTAGAGTGTTGTGATTCTCTGGATGTACCAATTAGGATCAATTTTTCATACATATATCTGTTCATCATTGGATCCTGTTACCATGTAGGTTATTATAGAGTGTTGAGTAGAGCTCCCTTGGTATTTGGTAGGTGTTTGGTGATTATATAATTTATATATATTAATAATTATATAATTTGTATATTTTATATATTACAAGTTTATATACTTATAACATATATTAGTGTATGTATGTTAACCCCATAATCCTAATTTACTCATCCTCTCACCTTTCATTTTGGTTAACCATTAGTTTGTTTTATACGTCTCTGAGCGTCTTTTCCTTTGGAAATATGTTCATTGGTAGGAATCTTAAGATAACATCTATAAATTACATCATAGGATATATATCATACACTTTTGACTTCACATAATATGATTATTTCTAGACCCACCTGCAGTCATGAAAACGACATTGTTCATTTTTTTGAAAGCTAATCTTCCATTAGGTACATGTACCACTTCTTCTTTGTCCATTCATCTGTTAACTGACATTTTTGCTGCTTCCATGTCCTGGCTATTTTCAGTATTAATTCAGTACAGGTTTGTCTGCGTGTGTCTTCTCGATTCGGCGCTTCGGTGATAGGCCCAGTGGTGGGCGTGTTGGATCGAATGACATCTCAATTTTTACATTTAAATGCAGCTCCTTTCTGTTCTCATTACCAGATCTTACCACTTTACATCTCACAAGCAGCTAGAGGATACACAGTTCTCTAAAACACCTTCAGCGTTTATTGTTTGTAGACTTTTGTCTGAGGTAGTTGACTTGCGTGAGTTGAAACCTTTTTGTAGGCTAGATTTACATGAGTCTAATAATTCCTGATGTTGAGCTTTTATCCATTTTCTTTTTTTATTTGAAAAATAGTGAGTAAAACTTACCTCTTCATACTATCTCCTTGAAAAATTTGCCAGGTTTGAATTTTTTTGGCCATTCCATCCCTCAGCACAAGTTTTGATGGCAGGTGTGCTTTACAGCCCAGAGTGAGTCCTTGTGAATGTTAAGTGACGGTTACCTGTGGTTTTAAAGCCGCTCTTGCGGGAAATGGCACAAGGCGACAGCATTCCTACGTTTCCAATTCTGGGTTTTTGGGCAAGACATCTTTCCTGGAAATCGTATTTGTAGGCTACAATTTAGACTGGAATGTGTCACGGCAAACTCCCAAGAGCTTATATCTCCATAATACTTGCTTGCTTTTTTTAAATTTAATTTTTATTAATTAAAAGAGCAAATTTGAGAAAACTGTTGTGTGTGTTCTAGCTGAACAGAATCTGCTACATTATATCTATGTATAGATCTATTCATCTTTGGATCCTTTCCCATGTAGGTTATTACAGAGTGTTGAGAAGACCTCTCTTGGTATTCCATAGGTATTTTGTGATTATATATTTCATATGTATTACTACATGTCTGTTAACCCCCATATCCTAATTCATACATTCCTTACACATTTCCATTTCGTTAAACATAATTTGGTTTTCTAAATCTATGAGTGTCCTTCTCTTGGAAATTATTTCATGGGTATCAATTTTTAGGTAACACCTATAAGTGATGTAATAGGATATCTGTCTTTCGTTTTCTTTCTTACTTCAGGTAGGGTGATTATCTCTAGATCCTTCTATGGTGGTGCCAACGGCATTGTTCCATGCTTTTCCATGGCTAATATTCCATTGTGTACATGGACCACTTCTTCTTGGTGCATTTTTCTGTTGATGGACATTTTGGTTTCTTCCAGCTCTTGGCTATGGTACATGTTGCTGCAGTGAAGGATCGCCAGCCTGTGTCTTTTTGATTCAGGTCTACTCAGCGGATAGGCCCATCAGTGGGCCTACCAGATCACATAGTAGCTCAAGTTTTACCTTTAAACACACCTCCATTTTGTTCTCTGTACTGGCTCTTACCAGGTTACATCCCATCAGCAGCTAGAGGGTACACAGTTCTCTAAAACCCCTTCAGCATTTATACTATGTAGACTTTTTTGCTGATGATCCTTCTGACGGCTGTGAGGTGAATGTGTTTCTAGACTGGATTTGCATGGCTTTATTAATTCCTGACGTTGAGCGTTTCTCCATGCCTTTTTCTATAACAAAAAAAAAGAGACAGAATATAAAATGTGCATAAAATATGCCTCTTGAAATTGTCGTTTTGAAATATGGATGTCTTTTGAGATTTTTGCTCGATTTACGACCGAAGGATTGTTTTGAGGACAGATGTCATTTACAGGCCTGCAATTATTTTGACTGTCAAGTAACCATTACAGCTGCAGTTAGAGCTGCTGTTGTGTGAAACGGCCACAAGGCGGCAGCAGTTCTCATTAACCAAATCTGGTTACTAGGGAAACAGAGCCTCAATGGAAGTCCTGTTCTAGGTTGCAAATTAGAATGGAATGGGCCAGGAAAAAGCCCCTTATGTTTATATGTCACTAAATATTGTTCTTTTTTTAAAATTTAATTTTCATTGTTTATCACAGCAAGTGTGATTACAATGTTTTGCTTGTCTTAGGTGTGCAAGATGTGGTTGTTTTCCACATATACATATCTCTTTTCTTCTTTGGATCCTTTTCCCATTTTAGGTTATGACACAATGTTGAGTAGTCTTCTCTTGGTATTCCGTAGGTCTTTGGTGATTATATACTTCTCCTGTGTTTGTATATCTCTGTTAACTCTGACATCCTAATGTATCCAATCCTCACACCTTTCCATTGGTGAACCATAAGTTTGTTTAATGAATCTGTGATTGCCTTTCTCTGTGGAAATATCTTCACTGGTATCAATTTTTAGGTAACACCTATAAGTGATATCACAGGATACGTGTCTTTCGCTTTCTGACTTACTACAAGTTGCGTGATTACTTCTAGACTCATCTATGGTGATGCAAATGGCATTGTGTCATTGTTTTCCTTGGCTAATATTCCATCTGTACGTGGAACAGTTTTTCTTTGTCCACTCACCTGTTGATGGACTTTTTGGTTGCTTCCATGTCTTGGTTATTGTAACACTGCTGAAATGCACATTTGCCTGCCTGTGTCTTTCAATTATGTCTTCTTCGGTTATAGGCCCAGGAGAGGGCCTGTTGGATCATATGGTAGCAAAATGTTTACCTTGTAAAGGCGTCTCCATTCTGTTCTCATTAGTGGCTCTTACCAGGTTATGTTCCACTTAAATTTGAGGGTATGCCCTTGTCCACAACCCTTTCAGCATTTATTGTTTGTAGTTTTTCTGCTGATGTTTATTCTGACAGGTGTGAGCTGACACCTCTTTGAGGTTGGATTTGCATGCATCTCATAATCCCTTGAAATTGAACTTTCAGGCATGTCCTCTTTTTTTTCAAGCTGTGAGTAACGCTTACCTCTTCAAATGGTTTTCTTGAAGTATGTGTCACATTTTGAAATATTTTGGCCATTACCTCCCTGAAGACATTCTGAGGGCAGGTTTCATTTACAGCCCTCCAGTACTTGTGCATATGAAGTGACCATTAGCACAGGTTTTAAAGCTGCTGTTGCAGGTATCGGCCATTGGGCGGCAGCATTTCTCCTTTCCCCATTCAGGGAACTACGGAAAGAGTCCTTCCTGCCAGTGGTGTTCCTCAGTTGTATATTAGAGAGGAATGTGCCCGGACAAACCCCCAAAAGCTGATGTCTCCTTACTTACGTTTGGTTTCTAAATTGAAATTATATATTTTTTTATTGGAGTAATATTCCATTGTGTACATGGACCACTTCTTCTTTGTGCCTTCCTCTGTTGACAGACATTTTTGTTGCTTCCAAGTGTTGGCTGTGGTAAATATTGCTGGAGTGCAGGATTGCCACCCTGTGTCTTTTTGATTCTCATCCTCTCAGGTGATAGGCCCAGCAGTGGGTATGCTTGATTGAATGGTAGCTCAATATTTACCATATCAAGGCACCTCCTTTGTGGTTTCATTACTGGTTCTTACCATGTCCCACTGAGAAACGAGGGTGCACATTTCTCCACAACCCCTTCAGCATTTATTGTTTGCAGAATTTTTGCTGATGGCCATTATGACTGGTGTGAGCTGATAGGTTTTTGTAATTTGGATTTGCATGTCTTTAATAATTCCTAATGTTCAGCATTTTTCCATGCTTTGTTTTCTTTCTGTTAAACAAAAACAGAAAAAAACTGTGAGTACAATAAACCACTTGAAGTGGTCTTCTGGGAAGGCTGCCCTGTTTTGAATTTTTCGTCAATTTTTGACCCCAGGATTTTTTTGAGAACAGGTGACATTTACAGGCTTGTAATGAGTGTGAATATTTAGTGACCACTACTACTGGCTTTAAAGGTGCTGTTGGGGGAAACGGCCACAAGGTGGCAGCATTTCTCCGTTCCCAAAACTGGTTTCTAGGGCAGCACAGCCTTTCTGGAAGTTGTGTTCCCAGGTTGTAAATTAGAATGGAATGTGCTAGGAAAAAAACCCGTAAGTTAATATTCCATTATTTCTTGTTCGACTTTTTAGTCTTTTTAAATCGAGGTAATATTTAGAATATTGTTTGTCCTAGGTGTATACAATCTGGTTCATTTGTACATTACACACACACACACACACACACACACACACACACACACACATATGTAATATATTCATGTACAGATACTCTTCCCATGTAAATTATTGCAGAGTGCTCCATTGACCTCCCTTGCTATATGGTCGGTCTCTTTGATAAATGTATTTAGTAGGTATTTGTACACATATGGTAACCCTAATCTTAATTTTCCATACCACCCACCTTTCCATTTACATAAGAATAGTTTGTTTTCTAAGTCTGTGAGTTTCTTTCTCTGTGAAAATGCTATCATTTTTGTCAGTTGTTAGATAACGCCTATAAGTGATATCATACTATATGTCTTTTTCTTTCTGACTTACGGCATGTTCTGAGATTATATCTAGGCTCATAAATGGTGCCTCAACGAGCAGTGTTTCACTGTTTTCCATGGCTAATATCCCATTATGTACATGGACCACTTCTTCTTTATCCATTCATCCATTGATGGACATTTTGGTTGCTTCCGTGTCTTGGCTATTGTGAAAAATCCTGCAGTGAAGCTGTTGCAGCCTGTGCCTTCTCGACTCTGGTATTTTCAGGTGAGAGGTTCAGCGGTTGACCTGCTGAATGGAATGCTGGCTCAATTTTTACTTTTAAACACAGCTCCTTTCTGTTCTCACTATTGGCTCTTACCACTTTACATCTCACCAGCGGCTAGAGGGTACACAGTTCTCTAAAACCCCTTCAGCATTTATTGTTTGTAGACCTTTGGCTGATGGTAGTTGACGTGTGTGTGTTGAAATCTTTTTGTAGGCTAGATTTGCATGAGTTTAAAAATTTATGTTGTTGAGTTTTTATCCATTTTCCTTGTTTTTAGAAAAATAAGGAGTAAAATTTACCTCTTCCTACTATCTCCTTGAAAATTTTGCCAGTTGTGAATTTTTGAGGGCAGTTGTCCTTTACTGTCCTGAGTCCTTGTGAATGTTAAGTGACCGTTAGCTGTGGTTTTAAAGCCGCTCTTGTGGGAAACGGCCACAAGGCGGCAGCATTTCTACATTTCCAACTCTGGGTTTTTGGGCAACAGAGGGTTCCTGGAAATCGTGTTTGTAAGCTGCAAATTAGAGCAGAATGTGCCACGGCAAACTCCCAAGAGCTTATATCTCCTTACTTCTTGTTTGTTTTTTACATTTAATTTTTATTTATTATCACAGCAAATTGGATAAAACTACGGTGTTTTTTCCAGGTGTACGGAATCTGGTTCATTATATCGATGTATTGATCTATTCATCTTTGGATCCTTTCCCGTGTAGGTTATTACAGAGTGTTGAGTACACCTCTTTTAGCATTCTATAGGTATTTTGTGATTATATATTTCATATGTATTACTACATGTCCGTTAACCCCCATATCCTAATTCATACATTCCTTACACCTTTCCATTTGGTTAAACATAATTTGGGTTTCTGAATCGATGAGTGTCCTTCTCTTGGAAATTATTTCATGGGTATCAATTTTTAGGTAACACCTATAAGTGATGTAATAGGATATCTGTCTTTCGTTTTCTTTCTTACTTCAGGTAGGGTGATTATCTCTAGATCCTTCTATGGTGGTGCCAACGGCATTGTTCCATGCTTTTCCATGGCTAATATTCCATTGTGTACATGGACCACTTCTTCTTGGTGCATTTTTCTGTTGATGGACATTTTGGTTTCTTCCAGCTCTTGGCTATGGTACATGTTGCTGCAGTGAAGGATCGCCAGCCTGTGTCTTTTTGATTCAGGTCTACTCAGCGGATAGGCCCATCAGTGGGCCTACCAGATCACATAGTAGCTCAAGTTTTACCTTTAAACACACCTCCATTTTGTTCTCTGTACTGGCTCTTACCAGGTTACATCCCATCAGCAGCTAGAGGGTACACAGTTCTCTAAAACCCCTTCAGCATTTATACTATGTAGACTTTTTTGCTGATGATCCTTCTGACGGCTGTGAGGTGAATGTGTTTCTAGACTGGATTTGCATGGCTTTATTAATTCCTGACGTTGAGCGTTTCTCCATGCCTTTTTCTATAACAAAAAAAAAGAGACAGAATATAAAATGTGCATAAAATATGCCTCTTGAAATTGTCGTTTTGAAATATGGATGTCTTTTGAGATTTTTGCTCGATTTACGACCGAAGGATTGTTTTGAGGACAGATGTCATTTACAGGCCTGCAATTATTTTGACTGTCAAGTAACCATTACAGCTGCAGTTAGAGCTGCTGTTGTGTGAAACGGCCACAAGGCGGCAGCAGTTCTCATTAACCAAATCTGGTTACTAGGGAAACAGAGCCTCAATGGAAGTCCTGTTCTAGGTTGCAAATTAGAATGGAATGGGCCAGGAAAAAGCCCCTTATGTTTATATGTCACTAAATATTGTTCTTTTTTTAAAATTTAATTTTCATTGTTTATCACAGCAAGTGTGATTACAATGTTTTGCTTGTCTTAGGTGTGCAAGATGTGGTTGTTTTCCACATATACATATCTCTTTTCTTCTTTGGATCCTTTTCCCATTTTAGGTTATGACACAATGTTGAGTAGTCTTCTCTTGGTATTCCGTAGGTCTTTGGTGATTATATACTTCTCCTGTGTTTGTATATCTCTGTTAACTCTGACATCCTAATGTATCCAATCCTCACACCTTTCCATTGGTGAACCATAAGTTTGTTTAATGAATCTGTGATTGCCTTTCTCTGTGGAAATATCTTCACTGGTATCAATTTTTAGGTAACACCTATAAGTGATATCACAGGATACGTGTCTTTCGCTTTCTGACTTACTACAAGTTGCGTGATTACTTCTAGACTCATCTATGGTGATGCAAATGGCATTGTGTCATTGTTTTCCTTGGCTAATATTCCATCTGTACGTGGAACAGTTTTTCTTTGTCCACTCACCTGTTGATGGACTTTTTGGTTGCTTCCATGTCTTGGTTATTGTAACACTGCTGAAATGCACATTTGCCTGCCTGTGTCTTTCAATTATGTCTTCTTCGGTTATAGGCCCAGGAGAGGGCCTGTTGGATCATATGGTAGCAAAATGTTTACCTTGTAAAGGCGTCTCCATTCTGTTCTCATTAGTGGCTCTTACCAGGTTATGTTCCACTTAAATTTGAGGGTATGCCCTTGTCCACAACCCTTTCAGCATTTATTGTTTGTAGTTTTTCTGCTGATGTTTATTCTGACAGGTGTGAGCTGACACCTCTTTGAGGTTGGATTTGCATGCATCTCATAATCCCTTGAAATTGAACTTTCAGGCATGTCCTCTTTTTTTTCAAGCTGTGAGTAACGCTTACCTCTTCAAATGGTTTTCTTGAAGTATGTGTCACATTTTGAAATATTTTGGCCATTACCTCCCTGAAGACATTCTGAGGGCAGGTTTCATTTACAGCCCTCCAGTACTTGTGCATATGAAGTGACCATTAGCACAGGTTTTAAAGCTGCTGTTGCAGGTATCGGCCATTGGGCGGCAGCATTTCTCCTTTCCCCATTCAGGGAACTACGGAAAGAGTCCTTCCTGCCAGTGGTGTTCCTCAGTTGTATATTAGAGAGGAATGTGCCCGGACAAACCCCCAAAAGCTGATGTCTCCTTACTTACGTTTGGTTTCTAAATTGAAATTATATATTTTTTTTATTGGAGTAATATTCCATTGTGTACATGGACCACTTCTTCTTTGTGCCTTCCTCTGTTGACAGACATTTTTGTTGCTTCCAAGTGTTGGCTGTGGTAAATATTGCTGGAGTGCAGGATTGCCACCCTGTGTCTTTTTGATTCTCATCCTCTCAGGTGATAGGCCCAGCAGTGGGTATGCTTGATTGAATGGTAGCTCAATATTTACCATATCAAGGCACCTCCTTTGTGGTTTCATTACTGGTTCTTACCATGTCCCACTGAGAAACGAGGGTGCACATTTCTCCACAACCCCTTCAGCATTTATTGTTTGCAGAATTTTTGCTGATGGCCATTATGACTGGTGTGAGCTGATAGGTTTTTGTAATTTGGATTTGCATGTCTTTAATAATTCCTAATGTTCAGCATTTTTCCATGCTTTGTTTTCTTTCTGTTAAACAAAAACAGAAAAAAACTGTGAGTACAATAAACCACTTGAAGTGGTCTTCTGGGAAGGCTGCCCTGTTTTGAATTTTTCGTCAATTTTTGACCCCAGGATTTTTTTGAGAACAGGTGACATTTACAGGCTTGTAATGAGTGTGAATATTTAGTGACCACTACTACTGGCTTTAAAGGTGCTGTTGGGGGAAACGGCCACAAGGTGGCAGCATTTCTCCGTTCCCAAAACTGGTTTCTAGGGCAGCACAGCCTTTCTGGAAGTTGTGTTCCCAGGTTGTAAATTAGAATGGAATGTGCTAGGAAAAAAACCCGTAAGTTAATATTCCATTATTTCTTGTTCGACTTTTTAGTCTTTTTAAATCGAGGTAATATTTAGAATATTGTTTGTCCTAGGTGTATACAATCTGGTTCATTTGTACATTACATACACACACACACACACACACACACACATATGTAATATATTCATGTACAGATACTCTTCCCATGTAAATTATTGCAGAGTGCTCCATTGACCTCCCTTGCTATATGGTCGGTCTCTTTGATAAATGTATTTAGTAGGTATTTGTACACATATGGTAACCCTAATCTTAATTTTCCATACCACCCACCTTTCCATTTACATAAGAATAGTTTGTTTTCTAAGTCTGTGAGTTTCTTTCTCTGTGAAAATGCTATCATTTTTGTCAGTTGTTAGATAACGCCTATAAGTGATATCATACTATATGTCTTTTTCTTTCTGACTTACGGCATGTTCTGAGATTATATCTAGGCTCATAAATGGTGCCTCAACGAGCAGTGTTTCACTGTTTTCCATGGCTAATATCCCATTATGTACATGGACCACTTCTTCTTTATCCATTCATCCATTGATGGACATTTTGGTTGCTTCCGTGTCTTGGCTATTGTGAAAAATCCTGCAGTGAAGCTGTTGCAGCCTGTGCCTTCTCGACTCTGGTATTTTCAGGTGAGAGGTTCAGCGGTTGACCTGCTGAATGGAATGCTGGCTCAATTTTTACTTTTAAACACAGCTCCTTTCTGTTCTCACTATTGGCTCTTACCACTTTACATCTCACCAGCGGCTAGAGGGTACACAGTTCTCTAAAACCCCTTCAGCATTTATTGTTTGTAGACCTTTGGCTGATGGTAGTTGACGTGTGTGTGTTGAAATCTTTTTGTAGGCTAGATTTGCATGAGTTTAAAAATTTATGTTGTTGAGTTTTTATCCATTTTCCTTGTTTTTAGAAAAATAAGGAGTAAAATTTACCTCTTCCTACTATCTCCTTGAAAATTTTGCCAGTTGTGAATTTTTGAGGGCAGTTGTCCTTTACTGTCCTGAGTCCTTGTGAATGTTAAGTGACCGTTAGCTGTGGTTTTAAAGCCGCTCTTGTGGGAAACGGCCACAAGGCGGCAGCATTTCTACATTTCCAACTCTGGGTTTTTGGGCAACAGAGGGTTCCTGGAAATCGTGTTTGTAAGCTGCAAATTAGAGCAGAATGTGCCACGGCAAACTCCCAAGAGCTTATATCTCCTTACTTCTTGTTTGTTTTTTACATTTAATTTTTATTTATTATCACAGCAAATTGGATAAAAATACGGTGTTTTTTCCAGGTGTACGGAATCTGGTTCATTATATCGATGTATTGATCTATTCATCTTTGGATCCTTTCCCGTGTAGGTTATTACAGAGTGTTGAGTACACCTCTTTTAGCATTCTATAGGTATTTTGTGATTATATATTTCATATGTATTACTACATGTCCGTTAACCCCCATATCCTAATTCATACATTCCTTACACCTTTCCATTTGGTTAAACATAATTTGGGTTTCTGAATCGATGAGTGTCCTTCTCTTGGAAATTATTTCATGGGTATCAATTTTTAGGTAACACCTATAAGTGATGTAATAGGATATCTGTCTTTCGTTTTCTTTCTTACTTCAGGTAGGGTGATTATCTCTAGATCCTTCTATGGTGGTGCCAACGGCATTGTTCCATGCTTTTCCATGGCTAATATTCCATTGTGTACATGGACCACTTCTTCTTGGTGCATTTTTCTGTTGATGGACATTTTGGTTTCTTCCAGCTCTTGGCTATGGTACATGTTGCTGCAGTGAAGGATCGCCAGCCTGTGTCTTTTTGATTCAGGTCTACTCAGCGGATAGGCCCATCAGTGGGCCTACCAGATCACATAGTAGCTCAAGTTTTACCTTTAAACACACCTCCATTTTGTTCTCTGTACTGGCTCTTACCAGGTTACATCCCATCAGCAGCTAGAGGGTACACAGTTCTCTAAAACCCCTTCAGCATTTATACTATGTAGACTTTTTTGCTGATGATCCTTCTGACGGCTGTGAGGTGAATGTGTTTCTAGACTGGATTTGCATGGCTTTATTAATTCCTGACGTTGAGCGTTTCTCCATGCCTTTTTCTATAACAAAAAAAAAGAGACAGAATATAAAATGTGCATAAAATATGCCTCTTGAAATTGTCGTTTTGAAATATGGATGTCTTTTGAGATTTTTGCTCGATTTACGACCGAAGGATTGTTTTGAGGACAGATGTCATTTACAGGCCTGCAATTATTTTGACTGTCAAGTAACCATTACAGCTGCAGTTAGAGCTGCTGTTGTGTGAAACGGCCACAAGGCGGCAGCAGTTCTCATTAACCAAATCTGGTTACTAGGGAAACAGAGCCTCAATGGAAGTCCTGTTCTAGGTTGCAAATTAGAATGGAATGGGCCAGGAAAAAGCCCCTTATGTTTATATGTCACTAAATATTGTTCTTTTTTTAAAATTTAATTTTCATTGTTTATCACAGCAAGTGTGATTACAATGTTTTGCTTGTCTTAGGTGTGCAAGATGTGGTTGTTTTCCACATATACATATCTCTTTTCTTCTTTGGATCCTTTTCCCATTTTAGGTTATGACACAATGTTGAGTAGTCTTCTCTTGGTATTCCGTAGGTCTTTGGTGATTATATACTTCTCCTGTGTTTGTATATCTCTGTTAACTCTGACATCCTAATGTATCCAATCCTCACACCTTTCCATTGGTGAACCATAAGTTTGTTTAATGAATCTGTGATTGCCTTTCTCTGTGGAAATATCTTCACTGGTATCAATTTTTAGGTAACACCTATAAGTGATATCACAGGATACGTGTCTTTCGCTTTCTGACTTACTACAAGTTGCGTGATTACTTCTAGACTCATCTATGGTGATGCAAATGGCATTGTGTCATTGTTTTCCTTGGCTAATATTCCATCTGTACGTGGACCAGTTTTTCTTTGTCCACTCACCTGTTGATGGACTTTTTGGTTGCTTCCATGTCTTGGTTATTGTAACACTGCTGAAATGCACATTTGCCTGCCTGTGTCTTTCAATTATGTCTTCTTCGGTTATAGGCCCAGGAGAGGGCCTGTTGGATCATATGGTAGCAAAATGTTTACCTTGTAAAGGCGTCTCCATTCTGTTCTCATTAGTGGCTCTTACCAGGTTATGTTCCACTTAAATTTGAGGGTATGCCCTTGTCCACAACCCTTTCAGCATTTATTGTTTGTAGTTTTTCTGCTGATGTTTATTCTGACAGGTGTGAGCTGACACCTCTTTGAGGTTGGATTTGCATGCATCTCATAATCCCTTGAAATTGAACTTTCAGGCATGTCCTCTTTTTTTTCAAGCTGTGAGTAACGCTTACCTCTTCAAATGGTTTTCTTGAAGTATGTGTCACATTTTGAAATATTTTGGCCATTACCTCCCTGAAGACATTCTGAGGGCAGGTTTCATTTACAGCCCTCCAGTACTTGTGCATATGAAGTGACCATTAGCACAGGTTTTAAAGCTGCTGTTGCAGGTATCGGCCATTGGGCGGCAGCATTTCTCCTTTCCCCATTCAGGGAACTACGGAAAGAGTCCTTCCTGCCAGTGGTGTTCCTCAGTTGTATATTAGAGAGGAATGTGCCCGGACAAACCCCCAAAAGCTGATGTCTCCTTACTTACGTTTGGTTTCTAAATTGAAATTATATATTTTTTTTATTGGAGTAATATTCCATTGTGTACATGGACCACTTCTTCTTTGTGCCTTCCTCTGTTGACAGACATTTTTGTTGCTTCCAAGTGTTGGCTGTGGTAAATATTGCTGGAGTGCAGGATTGCCACCCTGTGTCTTTTTGATTCTCATCCTCTCAGGTGATAGGCCCAGCAGTGGGTATGCTTGATTGAATGGTAGCTCAATATTTACCATATCAAGGCACCTCCTTTGTGGTTTCATTACTGGTTCTTACCATGTCCCACTGAGAAACGAGGGTGCACATTTCTCCACAACCCCTTCAGCATTTATTGTTTGCAGAATTTTTGCTGATGGCCATTATGACTGGTGTGAGCTGATAGGTTTTTGTAATTTGGATTTGCATGTCTTTAATAATTCCTAATGTTCAGCATTTTTCCATGCTTTGTTTTCTTTCTGTTAAACAAAAACAGAAAAAAACTGTGAGTACAATAAACCACTTGAAGTGGTCTTCTGGGAAGGCTGCCCTGTTTTGAATTTTTCGTCAATTTTTGACCCCAGGATTTTTTTGAGAACAGGTGACATTTACAGGCTTGTAATGAGTGTGAATATTTAGTGACCACTACTACTGGCTTTAAAGGTGCTGTTGGGGGAAACGGCCACAAGGTGGCAGCATTTCTCCGTTCCCAAAACTGGTTTCTAGGGCAGCACAGCCTTTCTGGAAGTTGTGTTCCCAGGTTGTAAATTAGAATGGAATGTGCTAGGAAAAAAACCCGTAAGTTAATATTCCATTATTTCTTGTTCGACTTTTTAGTCTTTTTAAATCGAGGTAATATTTAGAATATTGTTTGTCCTAGGTGTATACAATCTGGTTCATTTGTACATTACATACACACACACACACACACACACACATATGTAATATATTCATGTACAGATACTCTTCCCATGTAAATTATTGCAGAGTGCTCCATTGACCTCCCTTGCTATATGGTCGGTCTCTTTGATAAATGTATTTAGTAGGTATTTGTACACATATGGTAACCCTAATCTTAATTTTCCATACCACCCACCTTTCCATTTACATAAGAATAGTTTGTTTTCTAAGTCTGTGAGTTTCTTTCTCTGTGAAAATGCTATCATTTTTGTCAGTTGTTAGATAACGCCTATAAGTGATATCATACTATATGTCTTTTTCTTTCTGACTTACGGCATGTGCTGAGATTATATCTAGGCTCATAAATGGTGCCTCAACGAGCAGTGTTTCACTGTTTTCCATGGCTAATATCCCATTATGTACATGGACCACTTCTTCTTTATCCATTCATCCATTGATGGACATTTTGGTTGCTTCCGTGTCTTGGCTATTGTGAAAAATCCTGCAGTGAAGCTGTTGCAGCCTGTGCCTTCTCGACTCTGGTATTTTCAGGTGAGAGGTTCAGCGGTTGACCTGCTGAATGGAATGCTGGCTCAATTTTTACTTTTAAACACAGCTCCTTTCTGTTCTCACTATTGGCTCTTACCACTTTACATCTCACCAGCGGCTAGAGGGTACACAGTTCTCTAAAACCCCTTCAGCATTTATTGTTTGTAGACCTTTGGCTGATGGTAGTTGACGTGTGTGTGTTGAAATCTTTTTGTAGGCTAGATTTGCATGAGTTTAAAAATTTATGTTGTTGAGTTTTTATCCATTTTCCTTGTTTTTAGAAAAATAAGGAGTAAAATTTACCTCTTCCTACTATCTCCTTGAAAATTTTGCCAGTTGTGAATTTTTGAGGGCAGTTGTCCTTTACTGTCCTGAGTCCTTGTGAATGTTAAGTGACCGTTAGCTGTGGTTTTAAAGCCGCTCTTGTGGGAAACGGCCACAAGGCGGCAGCATTTCTACATTTCCAACTCTGGGTTTTTGGGCAACAGAGGGTTCCTGGAAATCGTGTTTGTAAGCTGCAAATTAGAGCAGAATGTGCCACGGCAAACTCCCAAGAGCTTATATCTCCTTACTTCTTGTTTGTTTTTTACATTTAATTTTTATTTATTATCACAGCAAATTGGATAAAAATACGGTGTTTTTTCCAGGTGTACGGAATCTGGTTCATTATATCGATGTATTGATCTATTCATCTTTGGATCCTTTCCCGTGTAGGTTATTACAGAGTGTTGAGTACACCTCTTTTAGCATTCTATAGGTATTTTGTGATTATATATTTCATATGTATTACTACATGTCCGTTAACCCCCATATCCTAATTCATACATTCCTTACACCTTTCCATTTGGTTAAACATAATTTGGGTTTCTGAATCGATGAGTGTCCTTCTCTTGGAAATTATTTCATGGGTATCAATTTTTAGGTAACACCTATAAGTGATGTAATAGGATATCTGTCTTTCGTTTTCTTTCTTACTTCAGGTAGGGTGATTATCTCTAGATCCTTCTATGGTGGTGCCAACGGCATTGTTCCATGCTTTTCCATGGCTAATATTCCATTGTGTACATGGACCACTTCTTCTTGGTGCATTTTTCTGTTGATGGACATTTTGGTTTCTTCCAGCTCTTGGCTATGGTACATGTTGCTGCAGTGAAGGATCGCCAGCCTGTGTCTTTTTGATTCAGGTCTACTCAGCGGATAGGCCCATCAGTGGGCCTACCAGATCACATAGTAGCTCAAGTTTTACCATTAAACACACCTCCATTTTGTTCTCTGTACTGGCTCTTACCAGGTTACATCCCATCAGCAGCTAGAGGGTACACAGTTCTCTAAAACCCCTTCAGCATTTATACTATGTAGACTTTTTTGCTGATGATCCTTCTGACGGCTGTGAGGTGAATGTGTTTCTAGACTGGATTTGCATGGCTTTATTAATTCCTGACGTTGAGCGTTTCTCCATGCCTTTTTCTATAACAAAAAAAAGAGACA
Organism: Grampus griseus; assembly: GCF_964374135.1. Lineage (NCBI taxonomy): Eukaryota > Metazoa > Chordata > Mammalia > Artiodactyla > Delphinidae > Grampus > Grampus griseus. The sequence goes on from NW_028133376.1 coordinate 550,629, forward strand.
GAATATAAAATGTGCATAAAATATGCCTCTTGAAATTGTCGTTTTGAAATATGGATGTCTTTTGAGAGTTTTGCTCGATTTACGACCGAAGGATTGTTTTGAGGACAGGTGTCATTTACAGGCCTGCAATTATTTTGACTGTCAAGTAACCATTACAGCTGCAGTTAGAGCTGCTGTTGTGTGAAACGGCCACAAGGCGGCAGCAGTTCTCATTAACCAAATCTGGTTACTAGGGAAACAGAGCCTCAATGGAAGTCCTGTTCTAGGTTGCAAATTAGAATGGAATGGGCCAGGAAAAAGCCCCTTATGTTTATATGTCACTAAATATTGTTCTTTTTTTAAAATTTAATTTTCATTGTTTATCACAGCAAGTGTGATTACAATGTTTTGCTTGTCTTAGGTGTGCAAGATGTGGTTGTTTTCCACATATACATATCTCTTTTCTTCTTTGGATCCTTTTCCCATTTTAGGTTATGACACAATGTTGAGTAGTCTTCTCTTGGTATTCCGTAGGTCTTTGGTGATTATATACTTCTCCTGTGTTTGTATATCTCTGTTAACTCTGACATCCTAATGTATCCAATCCTCACACCTTTCCATTGGTGAACCATAAGTTTGTTTAATGAATCTGTGATTGCCTTTCTCTGTGGAAATATCTTCACTGGTATCAATTTTTAGGTAACACCTATAAGTGATATCACAGGATACGTGTCTTTCGCTTTCTGACTTACTACAAGTTGCGTGATTACTTCTAGACTCATCTATGGTGATGCAAATGGCATTGTGTCATTGTTTTCCTTGGCTAATATTCCATCTGTACGTGGACCAGTTTTTCTTTGTCCACTCACCTGTTGATGGACTTTTTGGTTGCTTCCATGTCTTGGTTATTGTAACACTGCTGAAATGCACATTTGCCTGCCTGTGTCTTTCAATTATGTCTTCTTCGGTTATAGGCCCAGGAGAGGGCCTGTTGGATCATATGGTAGCAAAATGTTTACCTTGTAAAGGCGTCTCCATTCTGTTCTCATTAGTGGCTCTTACCAGGTTATGTTCCACTTAAATTTGAGGGTATGCCCTTGTCCACAACCCTTTCAGCATTTATTGTTTGTAGTTTTTCTGCTGATGTTTATTCTGACAGGTGTGAGCTGACACCTCTTTGAGGTTGGATTTGCATGCATCTCATAATCCCTTGAAATTGAACTTTCAGGCATGTCCTCTTTTTTTTCAAGCTGTGAGTAACGCTTACCTCTTCAAATGGTTTTCTTGAAGTATGTGTCACATTTTGAAATATTTTGGCCATTACCTCCCTGAAGACATTCTGAGGGCAGGTTTCATTTACAGCCCTCCAGTACTTGTGCATATGAAGTGACCATTAGCACAGGTTTTAAAGCTGCTGTTGCAGGTATCGGCCATTGGGCGGCAGCATTTCTCCTTTCCCCATTCAGGGAACTACGGAAAGAGTCCTTCCTACCAGTGGTGTTCCTCAGTTGTATATTAGAGAGGAATGTGCCCGGACAAACCCCCAAAAGCTGATGTCTCCTTACTTACGTTTGGTTTCTAAATTGAAATTATATATTTTTTTATTGGAGTAATATTCCATTGTGTACATGGACCACTTCTTCTTTGTGCCTTCCTCTGTTGACAGACATTTTTGTTGCTTCCAAGTGTTGGCTGTGGTAAATATTGCTGGAGTGCAGGATTGCCACCCTGTGTCTTTTTGATTCTCATCCTCTCAGGTGATAGGCCCAGCAGTGTGCTTGATTGAATGGTAGCTCAATATTTACCATATCAAGGCACCTCCTTTGTGGTTTCATTACTGGTTCTTACCATGTCCCACTGAGAAACGAGGGTGCACATTTCTCCACAACCCCTTCAGCATTTATTGTTTGCAGAATTTTTGCTGATGGCCATTATGACTGGTGTGAGCTGATAGGTTTTTGTAATTTGGATTTGCATGTCTTTAATAATTCCTAATGTTCAGCATTTTTCCATGCTTTGTTTTCTTTCTGTTAAACAAAAACAGAAAAAAACTGTGAGTACAATAAACCACTTGAAGTGGTCTTCTGGGAAGGCTGCCCTGTTTTGAATTTTTCGTCAATTTTTGACCCCAGGATTTTTTTGAGAACAGGTGACATTTACAGGCTTGTAATGAGTGTGAATATTTAGTGACCACTACTACTGGCTTTAAAGGTGCTGTTGGGGGAAACGGCCACAAGGTGGCAGCATTTCTCCGTTCCCAAAACTGGTTTCTAGGGCAGCACAGCCTTTCTGGAAGTTGTGTTCCCAGGTTGTAAATTAGAATGGAATGTGCTAGGAAAAAAACCCGTAAGTTAATATTCCATTATTTCTTGTTCGACTTTTTAGTCTTTTTAAATCGAGGTAATATTTAGAATATTGTTTGTCCTAGGTGTATACAATCTGGTTCATTTGTACATTACATACACACACACACACACACACACACACACATATGTAATATATTCATGTACAGATACTCTTCCCATGTAAATTATTGCAGAGTGCTCCATTGACCTCCCTTGCTATATGGTCGGTCTCTTTGATAAATGTATTTAGTAGGTATTTGTACACATATGGTAACCCTAATCTTAATTTTCCATACCACCCACCTTTCCATTTACATAAGAATAGTTTGTTTTCTAAGTCTGTGAGTTTCTTTCTCTGTGAAAATGCTATCATTTTTGTCAGTTGTTAGATAACGCCTATAAGTGATATCATACTATATGTCTTTTTCTTTCTGACTTACGGCATGTTCTGAGATTATATCTAGGCTCATAAATGGTGCCTCAACGAGCAGTGTTTCACTGTTTTCCATGGCTAATATCCCATTATGTACATGGACCACTTCTTCTTTATCCATTCATCCATTGATGGACATTTTGGTTGCTTCCGTGTCTTGGCTATTGTGAAAAATCCTGCAGTGAAGCTGTTGCAGCCTGTGCCTTCTCGACTCTGGTATTTTCAGGTGAGAGGTTCAGCGGTTGACCTGCTGAATGGAATGCTGGCTCAATTTTTACTTTTAAACACAGCTCCTTTCTGTTCTCACTATTGGCTCTTACCACTTTACATCTCACCAGCGGCTAGAGGGTACACAGTTCTCTAAAACCCCTTCAGCATTTATTGTTTGTAGACCTTTGGCTGATGGTAGTTGACGTGTGTGTGTTGAAATCTTTTTGTAGGCTAGATTTGCATGAGTTTAAAAATTTATGTTGTTGAGTTTTTATCCATTTTCCTTGTTTTTAGAAAAATAAGGAGTAAAATTTACCTCTTCCTACTATCTCCTTGAAAATTTTGCCAGTTGTGAATTTTTGAGGGCAGTTGTCCTTTACTGTCCTGAGTCCTTGTGAATGTTAAGTGACCGTTAGCTGTGGTTTTAAAGCCGCTCTTGTGGGAAACGGCCACAAGGCGGCAGCATTTCTACATTTCCAACTCTGGGTTTTTGGGCAACAGAGGGTTCCTGGAAATCGTGTTTGTAAGCTGCAAATTAGAGCAGAATGTGCCACGGCAAACTCCCAAGAGCTTATATCTCCTTACTTCTTGTTTGTTTTTTACATTTAATTTTTATTTATTATCACAGCAAATTGGATAAAAATACGGTGTTTTTTCCAGGTGTACGGAATCTGGTTCATTATATCGATGTATTGATCTATTCATCTTTGGATCCTTTCCCGTGTAGGTTATTACAGAGTGTTGAGTACACCTCTTTTAGCATTCTATAGGTATTTTGTGATTATATATTTCATATGTATTACTACATGTCCGTTAACCCCCATATCCTAATTCATACATTCCTTACACCTTTCCATTTGGTTAAACATAATTTGGGTTTCTGAATCGATGAGTGTCCTTCTCTTGGAAATTATTTCATGGGTATCAATTTTTAGGTAACACCTATAAGTGATGTAATAGGATATCTGTCTTTCGTTTTCTTTCTTACTTCAGGTAGGGTGATTATCTCTAGATCCCTCTATGGTGGTGCCAACGGCATTGTTCCATGCTTTTCCATGGCTAATATTCCATTGTGTACATGGACCACTTCTTCTTGGTGCATTTTTCTGTTGATGGACATTTTGGTTTCTTCCAGCTCTTGGCTATGGTACATGTTGCTGCAGTGAAGGATCGCCAGCCTGTGTCTTTTTGATTCAGGTCTACTCAGCGGATAGGCCCATCAGTGGGCCTACCAGATCACATAGTAGCTCAAGTTTTACCTTTAAACACACCTCCATTTTGTTCTCTGTACTGGCTCTTACCAGGTTACATCCCATCAGCAGCTAGAGGGTACACAGTTCTCTAAAACCCCTTCAGCATTTATACTATGTAGACTTTTTTGCTGATGATCCTTCTGACGGCTGTGAGGTGAATGTGTTTCTAGACTGGATTTGCATGGCTTTATTAATTCCTGACGTTGAGCGTTTCTCCATGCCTTTTTCTATAACAAAAAAAAAGAGACAGAATATAAAATGTGCATAAAATATGCCTCTTGAAATTGTCGTTTTGAAATATGGATGTCTTTTGAGATTTTTGCTCGATTTACGACCGAAGGATTGTTTTGAGGACAGATGTCATTTACAGGCCTGCAATTATTTTGACTGTCAAGTAACCATTACAGCTGCAGTTAGAGCTGCTGTTGTGTGAAACGGCCACAAGGCGGCAGCAGTTCTCATTAACCAAATCTGGTTACTAGGGAAACAGAGCCTCAATGGAAGTCCTGTTCTAGGTTGCAAATTAGAATGGAATGGGCCAGGAAAAAGCCCCTTATGTTTATATGTCACTAAATATTGTTCTTTTTTTAAAATTTAATTTTCATTGTTTATCACAGCAAGTGTGATTACAATGTTTTGCTTGTCTTAGGTGTGCAAGATGTGGTTGTTTTCCACATATACATATCTCTTTTCTTCTTTGGATCCTTTTCCCATTTTAGGTTATGACACAATGTTGAGTAGTCTTCTCTTGGTATTCCGTAGGTCTTTGGTGATTATATACTTCTCCTGTGTTTGTATATCTCTGTTAACTCTGACATCCTAATGTATCCAATCCTCACACCTTTCCATTGGTGAACCATAAGTTTGTTTAATGAATCTGTGATTGCCTTTCTCTGTGGAAATATCTTCACTGGTATCAATTTTTAGGTAACACCTATAAGTGATATCACAGGATACGTGTCTTTCGCTTTCTGACTTACTACAAGTTGCGTGATTACTTCTAGACTCATCTATGGTGATGCAAATGGCATTGTGTCATTGTTTTCCTTGGCTAATATTCCATCTGTACGTGGAACAGTTTTTCTTTGTCCACTCACCTGTTGATGGACTTTTTGGTTGCTTCCATGTCTTGGTTATTGTAACACTGCTGAAATGCACATTTGCCTGCCTGTGTCTTTCAATTATGTCTTCTTCGGTTATAGGCCCAGGAGAGGGCCTGTTGGATCATATGGTAGCAAAATGTTTACCTTGTAAAGGCGTCTCCATTCTGTTCTCATTAGTGGCTCTTACCAGGTTATGTTCCACTTAAATTTGAGGGTATGCCCTTGTCCACAACCCTTTCAGCATTTATTGTTTGTAGTTTTTCTGCTGATGTTTATTCTGACAGGTGTGAGCTGACACCTCTTTGAGGTTGGATTTGCATGCATCTCATAATCCCTTGAAATTGAACTTTCAGGCATGTCCTCTTTTTTTTCAAGCTGTGAGTAACGCTTACCTCTTCAAATGGTTTTCTTGAAGTATGTGTCACATTTTGAAATATTTTGGCCATTACCTCCCTGAAGACATTCTGAGGGCAGGTTTCATTTACAGCCCTCCAGTACTTGTGCATATGAAGTGACCATTAGCACAGGTTTTAAAGCTGCTGTTGCAGGTATCGGCCATTGGGCGGCAGCATTTCTCCTTTCCCCATTCAGGGAACTACGGAAAGAGTCCTTCCTGCCAGTGGTGTTCCTCAGTTGTATATTAGAGAGGAATGTGCCCGGACAAACCCCCAAAAGCTGATGTCTCCTTACTTACGTTTGGTTTCTAAATTGAAATTATATATTTTTTTTATTGGAGTAATATTCCATTGTGTACATGGACCACTTCTTCTTTGTGCCTTCCTCTGTTGACAGACATTTTTGTTGCTTCCAAGTGTTGGCTGTGGTAAATATTGCTGGAGTGCAGGATTGCCACCCTGTGTCTTTTTGATTCTCATCCTCTCAGGTGATAGGCCCAGCAGTGGGTATGCTTGATTGAATGGTAGCTCAATATTTACCATATCAAGGCACCTCCTTTGTGGTTTCATTACTGGTTCTTACCATGTCCCACTGAGAAACGAGGGTGCACATTTCTCCACAACCCCTTCAGCATTTATTGTTTGCAGAATTTTTGCTGATGGCCATTATGACTGGTGTGAGCTGATAGGTTTTTGTAATTTGGATTTGCATGTCTTTAATAATTCCTAATGTTCAGCATTTTTCCATGCTTTGTTTTCTTTCTGTTAAACAAAAACAGAAAAAAACTGTGAGTACAATAAACCACTTGAAGTGGTCTTCTGGGAAGGCTGCCCTGTTTTGAATTTTTCGTCAATTTTTGACCCCAGGATTTTTTTGAGAACAGGTGACATTTACAGGCTTGTAATGAGTGTGAATATTTAGTGACCACTACTACTGGCTTTAAAGGTGCTGTTGGGGGAAACGGCCACAAGGTGGCAGCATTTCTCCGTTCCCAAAACTGGTTTCTAGGGCAGCACAGCCTTTCTGGAAGTTGTGTTCCCAGGTTGTAAATTAGAATGGAATGTGCTAGGAAAAAAACCCGTAAGTTAATATTCCATTATTTCTTGTTCGACTTTTTAGTCTTTTTAAATCGAGGTAATATTTAGAATATTGTTTGTCCTAGGTGTATACAATCTGGTTCATTTGTACATTACATACACACACACACACACACACACACACATATGTAATATATTCATGTACAGATACTCTTCCCATGTAAATTATTGCAGAGTGCTCCATTGACCTCCCTTGCTATATGGTCGGTCTCTTTGATAAATGTATTTAGTAGGTATTTGTACACATATGGTAACCCTAATCTTAATTTTCCATACCACCCACCTTTCCATTTACATAAGAATAGTTTGTTTTCTAAGTCTGTGAGTTTCTTTCTCTGTGAAAATGCTATCATTTTTGTCAGTTGTTAGATAACGCCTATAAGTGATATCATACTATATGTCTTTTTCTTTCTGACTTACGGCATGTTCTGAGATTATATCTAGGCTCATAAATGGTGCCTCAACGAGCAGTGTTTCACTGTTTTCCATGGCTAATATCCCATTATGTACATGGACCACTTCTTCTTTATCCATTCATCCATTGATGGACATTTTGGTTGCTTCCGTGTCTTGGCTATTGTGAAAAATCCTGCAGTGAAGCTGTTGCAGCCTGTGCCTTCTCGACTCTGGTATTTTCAGGTGAGAGGTTCAGCGGTTGACCTGCTGAATGGAATGCTGGCTCAATTTTTACTTTTAAACACAGCTCCTTTCTGTTCTCACTATTGGCTCTTACCACTTTACATCTCACCAGCGGCTAGAGGGTACACAGTTCTCTAAAACCCCTTCAGCATTTATTGTTTGTAGACCTTTGGCTGATGGTAGTTGACGTGTGTGTGTTGAAATCTTTTTGTAGGCTAGATTTGCATGAGTTTAAAAATTTATGTTGTTGAGCTTTTATCCATTTTCCTTGTTTTTAGAAAAATAAGGAGTAAAATTTACCTCTTCCTACTATCTCCTTGAAAATTTTGCCAGTTGTGAATTTTTGAGGGCAGTTGTCCTTTACTGTCCTGAGTCCTTGTGAATGTTAAGTGACCGTTAGCTGTGGTTTTAAAGCCGCTCTTGTGGGAAACGGCCACAAGGCGGCAGCATTTCTACATTTCCAACTCTGGGTTTTTGGGCAACAGAGGGTTCCTGGAAATCGTGTTTGTAAGCTGCAAATTAGAGCAGAATGTGCCACGGCAAACTCCCAAGAGCTTATATCTCCTTACTTCTTGTTTGTTTTTTACATTTAATTTTTATTTATTATCACAGCAAATTGGATAAAAATACGGTGTTTTTTCCAGGTGTACGGAATCTGGTTCATTATATCGATGTATTGATCTATTCATCTTTGGATCCTTTCCCGTGTAGGTTATTACAGAGTGTTGAGTACACCTCTTTTAGCATTCTATAGGTATTTTGTGATTATATATTTCATATGTATTACTACATGTCCGTTAACCCCCATATCCTAATTCATACATTCCTTACACCTTTCCATTTGGTTAAACATAATTTGGGTTTCTGAATCGATGAGTGTCCTTCTCTTGGAAATTATTTCATGGGTATCAATTTTTAGGTAACACCTATAAGTGATGTAATAGGATATCTGTCTTTCGTTTTCTTTCTTACTTCAGGTAGGGTGATTATCTCTAGATCCTTCTATGGTGGTGCCAACGGCATTGTTCCATGCTTTTCCATGGCTAATATTCCATTGTGTACATGGACCACTTCTTCTTGGTGCATTTTTCTGTTGATGGACATTTTGGTTTCTTCCAGCTCTTGGCTATGGTACATGTTGCTGCAGTGAAGGATCGCCAGCCTGTGTCTTTTTGATTCAGGTCTACTCAGCGGATAGGCCCATCAGTGGGCCTACCAGATCACATAGTAGCTCAAGTTTTACCATTAAACACACCTCCATTTTGTTCTCTGTACTGGCTCTTACCAGGTTACATCCCATCAGCAGCTAGAGGGTACACAGTTCTCTAAAACCCCTTCAGCATTTATACTATGTAGACTTTTTTTGCTGATGATCCTTCTGACGGCTGTGAGGTGAATGTGTTTCTAGACTGGATTTGCATGGCTTTATTAATTCCTGACGTTGAGCGTTTCTCCATGCCTTTTTCTATAACAAAAAAAAGAGACAGAATATAAAATGTGCATAAAATATGCCTCTTGAAATTGTCGTTTTGAAATATGGATGTCTTTTGAGAGTTTTGCTCGATTTACGACCGAAGGATTGTTTTGAGGACAGGTGTCATTTACAGGCCTGCAATTATTTTGACTGTCAAGTAACCATTACAGCTGCAGTTAGAGCTGCTGTTGTGTGAAACGGCCACAAGGCGGCAGCAGTTCTCATTAACCAAATCTGGTTACTAGGGAAACAGAGCCTCAATGGAAGTCCTGTTCTAGGTTGCAAATTAGAATGGAATGGGCCAGGAAAAAGCCCCTTATGTTTATATGTCACTAAATATTGTTCTTTTTTTAAAATTTAATTTTCATTGTTTATCACAGCAAGTGTGATTACAATGTTTTGCTTGTCTTAGGTGTGCAAGATGTGGTTGTTTTCCACATATACATATCTCTTTTCTTCTTTGGATCCTTTTCCCATTTTAGGTTATGACACAATGTTGAGTAGTCTTCTCTTGGTATTCCGTAGGTCTTTGGTGATTATATACTTCTCCTGTGTTTGTATATCTCTGTTAACTCTGACATCCTAATGTATCCAATCCTCACACCTTTCCATTGGTGAACCATAAGTTTGTTTAATGAATCTGTGATTGCCTTTCTCTGTGGAAATATCTTCACTGGTATCAATTTTTAGGTAACACCTATAAGTGATATCACAGGATACGTGTCTTTCGCTTTCTGACTTACTACAAGTTGCGTGATTACTTCTAGACTCATCTATGGTGATGCAAATGGCATTGTGTCATTGTTTTCCTTGGCTAATATTCCATCTGTACGTGGACCAGTTTTTCTTTGTCCACTCACCTGTTGATGGACTTTTTGGTTGCTTCCATGTCTTGGTTATTGTAACACTGCTGAAATGCACATTTGCCTGCCTGTGTCTTTCAATTATGTCTTCTTCGGTTATAGGCCCAGGAGAGGGCCTGTTGGATCATATGGTAGCAAAATGTTTACCTTGTAAAGGCGTCTCCATTCTGTTCTCATTAGTGGCTCTTACCAGGTTATGTTCCACTTAAATTTGAGGGTATGCCCTTGTCCACAACCCTTTCAGCATTTATTGTTTGTAGTTTTTCTGCTGATGTTTATTCTGACAGGTGTGAGCTGACACCTCTTTGAGGTTGGATTTGCATGCATCTCATAATCCCTTGAAATTGAACTTTCAGGCATGTCCTCTTTTTTTTCAAGCTGTGAGTAACGCTTACCTCTTCAAATGGTTTTCTTGAAGTATGTGTCACATTTTGAAATATTTTGGCCATTACCTCCCTGAAGACATTCTGAGGGCAGGTTTCATTTACAGCTCTCCAGTACTTGTGCATATGAAGTGACCATTAGCACAGGTTTTAAAGCTGCTGTTGCAGGTATCGGCCATTGGGCGGCAGCATTTCTCCTTTCCCCATTCAGGGAACTACGGAAAGAGTCCTTCCTGCCAGTGGTGTTCCTCAGTTGTATATTAGAGAGGAATGTGCCCGGACAAACCCCCAAAAGCTGATGTCTCCTTACTTACGTTTGGTTTCTAAATTGAAATTATATATTTTTTTTTATTGGAGTAATATTCCATTGTGTACATGGACCACTTCTTCTTTGTGCCTTCCTCTGTTGACAGACATTTTTGTTGCTTCCAAGTGTTGGCTGTGGTAAATATTGCTGGAGTGCAGGATTGCCACCCTGTGTCTTTTTGATTCTCATCCTCTCAGGTGATAGGCCCAGCAGTGGATATGCTTGATTGAATGGTAGCTCAATATTTACCATATCAAGGCACCTCCTTTGTGGTTTCATTACTGGTTCTTACCATGTCCCACTGAGAAACGAGGGTGCACATTTCTCCACAACCCCTTCAGCATTTATTGTTTGCAGAATTTTTGCTGATGGCCATTATGACTGGTGTGAGCTGATAGGTTTTTGTAATTTGGATTTGCATGTCTTTAATAATTCCTAATGTTCAGCATTTTTCCATGCTTTGTTTTCTTTCTGTTAAACAAAAACAGAAAAAAACTGTGAGTACAATAAACCACTTGAAGTGGTCTTCTGGGAAGGCTGCCCTGTTTTGAATTTTTCGTCAATTTTTGACCCCAGGATTTTTTTGAGAACAGGTGACATTTACAGGCTTGTAATGAGTGTGAATATTTAGTGACCACTACTACTGGCTTTAAAGGTGCTGTTGGGGGAAACGGCCACAAGGTGGCAGCATTTCTCCGTTCCCAAAACTGGTTTCTAGGGCAGCACAGCCTTTCTGGAAGTTGTGTTCCCAGGTTGTAAATTAGAATGGAATGTGCTAGGAAAAAAACCCGTAAGTTAATATTCCATTATTTCTTGTTCGACTTTTTAGTCTTTTTAAATCGAGGTAATATTTAGAATATTGTTTGTCCTAGGTGTATACAATCTGGTTCATTTGTACATTACATACACACACACACACACACACACACGTAATATATTCATGTACAGATACTCTTCCCATGTAAATTATTGCAGAGTGCTCCATTGACCTCCCTTGCTATATGGTCGGTCTCTTTGATAAATGTATTTAGTAGGTATTTGTACACATATGGTAACCCTAATCTTAATTTTCCATACCACCCACCTTTCCATTTACATAAGAATAGTTTGTTTTCTAAGTCTGTGAGTTTCTTTCTCTGTGAAAATGCTATCATTTTTGTCAGTTGTTAGATAACGCCTATAAGTGATATCATACTATATGTCTTTTTCTTTCTGACTTACGGCATGTTCTGAGATTATATCTAGGCTCATAAATGGTGCCTCAACGAGCAGTGTTTCACTGTTTTCCATGGCTAATATCCCATTATGTACATGGACCACTTCTTCTTTATCCATTCATCCATTGATGGACATTTTGGTTGCTTCCGTGTCTTGGCTATTGTGAAAAATCCTGCAGTGAAGGTGTTGCAGCCTGTGCCTTCTCGACTCTGGTATTTTCAGGTGAGAGGTTCAGCGGTTGACCTGCTGAATGGAATGCTGGCTCAATTTTTACTTTTAAACACAGCTCCTTTCTGTTCTCACTATTGGCTCTTACCACTTTACATCTCACCAGCGGCTAGAGGGTACACAGTTCTCTAAAACCCCTTCAGCATTTATTGTTTGTAGACCTTTGGCTGATGGTAGTTGACGTGTGTGTGTTGAAATCTTTTTGTAGGCTAGATTTGCATGAGTTTAAAAATTTATGTTGTTGAGCTTTTATCCATTTTCCTTGTTTTTAGAAAAATAAGGAGTAAAATTTACCTCTTCCTACTATCTCCTTGAAAATTTTGCCAGTTGTGAATTTTTGAGGGCAGTTGTCCTTTACTGTCCTGAGTCCTTGTGAATGTTAAGTGACCGTTAGCTGTGGTTTTAAAGCCGCTCTTGTGGGAAACGGCCACAAGGCGGCAGCATTTCTACATTTCCAACTCTGGGTTTTTGGGCAACAGAGGGTTCCTGGAAATCGTGTTTGTAAGCTGCAAATTAGAGCAGAATGTGCCACGGCAAACTCCCAAGAGCTTATATCTCCTTACTTCTTGTTTGTTTTTTACATTTAATTTTTATTTATTATCACAGCAAATTGGATAAAAATACGGTGTTTTTTCCAGGTGTACGGAATCTGGTTCATTATATCGATGTATTGATCTATTCATCTTTGGATCCTTTCCCGTGTAGGTTATTACAGAGTGTTGAGTACACCTCTTTTAGCATTCTATAGGTATTTTGTGATTATATATTTCATATGTATTACTACATGTCCGTTAACCCCCATATCCTAATTCATACATTCCTTACACCTTTCCATTTGGTTAAACATAATTTGGGTTTCTGAATCGATGAGTGTCCTTCTCTTGGAAATTATTTCATGGGTATCAATTTTTAGGTAACACCTATAAGTGATGTAATAGGATATCTGTCTTTCGTTTTCTTTCTTACTTCAGGTAGGGTGATTATCTCTAGATCCTTCTATGGTGGTGCCAACGGCATTGTTCCATGCTTTTCCATGGCTAATATTCCATTGTGTACATGGACCACTTCTTCTTGGTGCATTTTTCTGTTGATGGACATTTTGGTTTCTTCCAGCTCTTGGCTATGGTACATGTTGCTGCAGTGAAGGATCGCCAGCCTGTGTCTTTTTGATTCAGGTCTACTCAGCGGATAGGCCCATCAGTGGGCCTACCAGATCACATAGTAGCTCAAGTTTTACCATTAAACACACCTCCATTTTGTTCTCTGTACTGGCTCTTACCAGGTTACATCCCATCAGCAGCTAGAGGGTACACAGTTCTCTAAAACCCCTTCAGCATTTATACTATGTAGACTTTTTTTGCTGATGATCCTTCTGACGGCTGTGAGGTGAATGTGTTTCTAGACTGGATTTGCATGGCTTTATTAATTCCTGACGTTGAGCGTTTCTCCATGCCTTTTTCTATAACAAAAAAAAGAGACAGAATATAAAATGTGCATAAAATATGCCTCTTGAAATTGTCGTTTTGAAATATGGATGTCTTTTGAGAGTTTTGCTCGATTTACGACCGAAGGATTGTTTTGAGGACAGGTGTCATTTACAGGCCTGCAATTATTTTGACTGTCAAGTAACCATTACAGCTGCAGTTAGAGCTGCTGTTGTGTGAAACGGCCACAAGGCGGCAGCAGTTCTCATTAACCAAATCTGGTTACTAGGGAAACAGAGCCTCAATGGAAGTCCTGTTCTAGGTTGCAAATTAGAATGGAATGGGCCAGGAAAAAGCCCCTTATGTTTATATGTCACTAAATATTGTTCTTTTTTTAAAATTTAATTTTCATTGTTTATCACAGCAAGTGTGATTACAATGTTTTGCTTGTCTTAGGTGTGCAAGATGTGGTTGTTTTCCACATATACATATCTCTTTTCTTCTTTGGATCCTTTTCCCATTTTAGGTTATGACACAATGTTGAGTAGTCTTCTCTTGGTATTCCGTAGGTCTTTGGTGATTATATACTTCTCCTGTGTTTGTATATCTCTGTTAACTCTGACATCCTAATGTATCCAATCCTCACACCTTTCCATTGGTGAACCATAAGTTTGTTTAATGAATCTGTGATTGCCTTTCTCTGTGGAAATATCTTCACTGGTATCAATTTTTAGGTAACACCTATAAGTGATATCACAGGATACGTGTCTTTCGCTTTCTGACTTACTACAAGTTGCGTGATTACTTCTAGACTCATCTATGGTGATGCAAATGGCATTGTGTCATTGTTTTCCTTGGCTAATATTCCATCTGTACGTGGACCAGTTTTTCTTTGTCCACTCACCTGTTGATGGACTTTTTGGTTGCTTCCATGTCTTGGTTATTGTAACACTGCTGAAATGCACATTTGCCTGCCTGTGTCTTTCAATTATGTCTTCTTCGGTTATAGGCCCAGGAGAGGGCCTGTTGGATCATATGGTAGCAAAATGTTTACCTTGTAAAGGCGTCTCCATTCTGTTCTCATTAGTGGCTCTTACCAGGTTATGTTCCACTTAAATTTGAGGGTATGCCCTTGTCCACAACCCTTTCAGCATTTATTGTTTGTAGTTTTTCTGCTGATGTTTATTCTGACAGGTGTGAGCTGACACCTCTTTGAGGTTGGATTTGCATGCATCTCATAATCCCTTGAAATTGAACTTTCAGGCATGTCCTCTTTTTTTTCAAGCTGTGAGTAACGCTTACCTCTTCAAATGGTTTTCTTGAAGTATGTGTCACATTTTGAAATATTTTGGCCATTACCTCCCTGAAGACATTCTGAGGGCAGGTTTCATTTACAGCTCTCCAGTACTTGTGCATATGAAGTGACCATTAGCACAGGTTTTAAAGCTGCTGTTGCAGGTATCGGCCATTGGGCGGCAGCATTTCTCCTTTCCCCATTCAGGGAACTACGGAAAGAGTCCTTCCTGCCAGTGGTGTTCCTCAGTTGTATATTAGAGAGGAATGTGCCCGGACAAACCCCCAAAAGCTGATGTCTCCTTACTTACGTTTGGTTTCTAAATTGAAATTATATATTTTTTTTTATTGGAGTAATATTCCATTGTGTACATGGACCACTTCTTCTTTGTGCCTTCCTCTGTTGACAGACATTTTTGTTGCTTCCAAGTGTTGGCTGTGGTAAATATTGCTGGAGTGCAGGATTGCCACCCTGTGTCTTTTTGATTCTCATCCTCTCAGGTGATAGGCCCAGCAGTGGATATGCTTGATTGAATGGTAGCTCAATATTTACCATATCAAGGCACCTCCTTTGTGGTTTCATTACTGGTTCTTACCATGTCCCACTGAGAAACGAGGGTGCACATTTCTCCACAACCCCTTCAGCATTTATTGTTTGCAGAATTTTTGCTGATGGCCATTATGACTGGTGTGAGCTGATAGGTTTTTGTAATTTGGATTTGCATGTCTTTAATAATTCCTAATGTTCAGCATTTTTCCATGCTTTGTTTTCTTTCTGTTAAACAAAAACAGAAAAAAACTGTGAGTACAATAAACCACTTGAAGTGGTCTTCTGGGAAGGCTGCCCTGTTTTGAATTTTTCGTCAATTTTTGACCCCAGGATTTTTTTGAGAACAGGTGACATTTACAGGCTTGTAATGAGTGTGAATATTTAGTGACCACTACTACTGGCTTTAAAGGTGCTGTTGGGGGAAACGGCCACAAGGTGGCAGCATTTCTCCGTTCCCAAAACTGGTTTCTAGGGCAGCACAGCCTTTCTGGAAGTTGTGTTCCCAGGTTGTAAATTAGAATGGAATGTGCTAGGAAAAAAACCCGTAAGTTAATATTCCATTATTTCTTGTTCGACTTTTTAGTCTTTTTAAATCGAGGTAATATTTAGAATATTGTTTGTCCTAGGTGTATACAATCTGGTTCATTTGTACATTACATACACACACACACACACACACGTAATATATTCATGTACAGATACTCTTCCCATGTAAATTATTGCAGAGTGCTCCATTGACCTCCCTTGCTATATGGTCGGTCTCTTTGATAAATGTATTTAGTAGGTATTTGTACACATATGGTAACCCTAATCTTAATTTTCCATACCACCCACCTTTCCATTTACATAAGAATAGTTTGTTTTCTAAGTCTGTGAGTTTCTTTCTCTGTGAAAATGCTATCATTTTTGTCAGTTGTTAGATAACGCCTATAAGTGATATCATACTATATGTCTTTTTCTTTCTGACTTACGGCATGTTCTGAGATTATATCTAGGCTCATAAATGGTGCCTCAACGAGCAGTGTTTCACTGTTTTCCATGGCTAATATCCCATTATGTACATGGACCACTTCTTCTTTATCCATTCATCCATTGATGGACATTTTGGTTGCTTCCGTGTCTTGGCTATTGTGAAAAATCCTGCAGTGAAGGTGTTGCAGCCTGTGCCTTCTCGACTCTGGTATTTTCAGGTGAGAGGTTCAGCGGTTGACCTGCTGAATGGAATGCTGGCTCAATTTTTACTTTTAAACACAGCTCCTTTCTGTTCTCACTATTGGCTCTTACCACTTTACATCTCACCAGCGGCTAGAGGGTACACAGTTCTCTAAAACCCCTTCAGCATTTATTGTTTGTAGACCTTTGGCTGATGGTAGTTGACGTGTGTGTGTTGAAATCTTTTTGTAGGCTAGATTTGCATGAGTTTAAAAATTTATGTTGTTGAGCTTTTATCCATTTTCCTTGTTTTTAGAAAAATAAGGAGTAAAATTTACCTCTTCCTACTATCTCCTTGAAAATTTTGCCAGTTGTGAATTTTTGAGGGCAGTTGTCCTTTACTGTCCTGAGTCCTTGTGAATGTTAAGTGACCGTTAGCTGTGGTTTTAAAGCCGCTCTTGTGGGAAACGGCCACAAGGCGGCAGCATTTCTACATTTCCAACTCTGGGTTTTTGGGCAACAGAGGGTTCCTGGAAATCGTGTTTGTAAGCTGCAAATTAGAGCAGAATGTGCCACGGCAAACTCCCAAGAGCTTATATCTCCTTACTTCTTGTTTGTTTTTTACATTTAATTTTTATTTATTATCACAGCAAATTGGATAAAAATACGGTGTTTTTTCCAGGTGTACGGAATCTGGTTCATTATATCGATGTATTGATCTATTCATCTTTGGATCCTTTCCCGTGTAGGTTATTACAGAGTGTTGAGTACACCTCTTTTAGCATTCTATAGGTATTTTGTGATTATATATTTCATATGTATTACTACATGTCCGTTAACCCCCATATCCTAATTCATACATTCCTTACACCTTTCCATTTGGTTAAACATAATTTGGGTTTCTGAATCTATGAGTGTCCTTCTCTTGGAAATTATTTCATGGGTATCAATTTTTAGGTAACACCTATAAGTGATGTAATAGGATATCTGTCTTTCGTTTTCTTTCTTACTTCAGGTAGGGTGATTATCTCTAGATCCTTCTATGGTGGTGCCAACAGCATTGTTCCATGCTTTTCCATGGCTAATATTCCATTGTGTACATGGACCACTTCTTCTTGGTGCATTTTTCTGTTGATGGACATTTTGGTTTCTTCCAGCTCTTGGCTATGGTACATGTTGCTGCAGTGAAGGATCGCCAGCCTGTGTCTTTTTGATTCAGGTCTACTCAGCGGATAGGCCCATCAGTGGGCCTACCAGATCACATAGTAGCTCAAGTTTTACCTTTAAACACACCTCCATTTTGTTCTCTGTACTGGCTCTTACCAGGTTACATCCCATCAGCAGCTAGAGGGTACACAGTTCTCTAAAACCCCTTCAGCATTTATACTATGTAGACTTTTTTGCTGATGATCCTTCTGACGGCTGTGAGGTGAATGTGTTTCTAGACTGGATTTGCATGGCTTTATTAATTCCTGACGTTGAGCGTTTCTCCATGCCTTTTTCTATAACAAAAAAAAGAGACAGAATATAAAATGTGCATAAAATATGCCTCTTGAAATTGTCGTTTTGAAATATGGATGTCTTTTGAGAGTTTTGCTCGATTTACGACCGAAGGATTGTTTTGAGGACAGGTGTCATTTACAGGCCTGCAATTATTTTGACTGTCAAGTAACCATTACAGCTGCAGTTAGAGCTGCTGTTGTGTGAAACGGCCACAAGGCGGCAGCAGTTCTCATTAACCAAATCTGGTTACTAGGGAAACAGAGCCTCAATGGAAGTCCTGTTCTAGGTTGCAAATTAGAATGGAATGGGCCAGGAAAAAGCCCCTTATGTTTATATGTCACTAAATATTGTTCTTTTTTTAAAATTTAATTTTCATTGTTTATCACAGCAAGTGTGATTACAATGTTTTGCTTGTCTTAGGTGTGCAAGATGTGGTTGTTTTCCACATATACATATCTCTTTTCTTCTTTGGATCCTTTTCCCATTTTAGGTTATGACACAATGTTGAGTAGTCTTCTCTTGGTATTCCGTAGGTCTTTGGTGATTATATACTTCTCCTGTGTTTGTATATCTCTGTTAACTCTGACATCCTAATGTATCCAATCCTCACACCTTTCCATTGGTGAACCATAAGTTTGTTTAATGAATCTGTGATTGCCTTTCTCTGTGGAAATATCTTCACTGGTATCAATTTTTAGGTAACACCTATAAGTGATATCACAGGATACGTGTCTTTCGCTTTCTGACTTACTACAAGTTGCGTGATTACTTCTAGACTCATCTATGGTGATGCAAATGGCATTGTGTCATTTTTTTCCTTGGCTAATATTCCATCTGTACGTGGACCAGTTTTTCTTTGTCCACTCACCTGTTGATGGACTTTTTGGTTGCTTCCATGTCTTGGTTATTGTAACACTGCTGAAATGCACATTTGCCTGCCTGTGTCTTTCAATTATGTCTTCTTCGGTTATAGGCCCAGGAGAGGGCCTGTTGGATCATATGGTAGCAAAATGTTTACCTTGTAAAGGCGTCTCCATTCTGTTCTCATTAGTGGCTCTTACCAGGTTATGTTCCACTTAAATTTGAGGGTATGCCCTTGTCCACAACCCTTTCAGCATTTATTGTTTGTAGTTTTTCTGCTGATGTTTATTCTGACAGGTGTGAGCTGACACCTCTTTGAGGTTGGATTTGCATGCATCTCATAATCCCTTGAAATTGAACTTTCAGGCATGTCCTCTTTTTTTTCAAGCTGTGAGTAACGCTTACCTCTTCAAATGGTTTTCTTGAAGTATGTGTCACATTTTGAAATATTTTGGCCATTACCTCCCTGAAGACATTCTGAGGGCAGGTTTCATTTACAGCCCTCCAGTACTTGTGCATATGAAGTGACCATTAGCACAGGTTTTAAAGCTGCTGTTGCAGGTATCAGCCATTGGGCGGCAGCATTTCTCCTTTCCCCATTCAGGGAACTACGGAAAGAGTCCTTCCTGCCAGTGGTGTTCCTCAGTTGTATATTAGAGAGGAATGTGCCCGGACAAACCCCCAAAAGCTGATGTCTCCTTACTTACGTTTGGTTTCTAAATTGAAATTATATATTTTTTTTTATTGGAGTAATATTCCATTGTGTACATGGACCACTTCTTCTTTGTGCCTTCCTCTGTTGACAGACATTTTTGTTGCTTCCAAGTGTTGGCTGTGGTAAATATTGCTGGAGTGCAGGATTGCCACCCTGTGTCTTTTTGATTCTCATCCTCTCAGGTGATAGGCCCAGCAGTGGGTATGCTTGATTGAATGGTAGCTCAATATTTACCATATCAAGGCACCTCCTTTGTGGTTTCATTACTGGTTCTTACCATGTCCCACTGAGAAACGAGGGTGCACATTTCTCCACAACCCCTTCAGCATTTATTGTTTGCAGAATTTTTGCTGATGGCCATTATGACTGGTGTGAGCTGATAGGTTTTTGTAATTTGGATTTGCATGTCTTTAATAATTCCTAATGTTCAGCATTTTTCCATGCTTTGTTTTCTTTCTGTTAAACAAAAACAGAAAAAAACTGTGAGTACAATAAACCACTTGAAGTGGTCTTCTGGGAAGGCTACCCTGTTTTGAATTTTTCGTCAATTTTTGACCCCAGGATTTTTTTGAGAACAGGTGACATTTACAGGCTTGTAATGAGTGTGAATATTTAGTGACCACTACTACTGGCTTTAAAGGTGCTGTTGGGGGAAACGGCCACAAGGTGGCAGCATTTCTCCGTTCCCAAAACTGGTTTCTAGGGCAGCACAGCCTTTCTGGAAGTTGTGTTCCCAGGTTGTAAATTAGAATGGAATGTGCTAGGAAAAAAACCCGTAAGTTAATATTCCATTATTTCTTGTTCGACTTTTTAGTCTTTTTAAATCGAGGTAATATTTAGAATATTGTTTGTCCTAGGTGTATACAATCTGGTTCATTTGTACATTACATACACACACACACACACACACACACACATATGTAATATATTCATGTACAGATACTCTTCCCATGTAAATTATTGCAGAGTGCTCCATTGACCTCCCTTGCTATATGGTCGGTCTCTTTGATAAATGTATTTAGTAGGTATTTGTACACATATGGTAACCCTAATCTTAATTTTCCATACCACACACCTTTCCATTTACATAAGAATAGTTTGTTTTCTAAGTCTGTGAGTTTCTTTCTCTGTGAAAATGCTATCATTTTTGTCAGTTGTTAGATAACGCCTATAAGTGATATCATACTATATGTCTTTTTCTTTCTGACTTACGGCATGTTCTGAGATTATATCTAGGCTCATAAATGGTGCCTCAACGAGCAGTGTTTCACTGTTTTCCATGGCTAATATCCCATTATGTACATGGACCACTTCTTCTTTATCCATTCATCCATTGATGGACATTTTGGTTGCTTCCGTGTCTTGGCTATTGTGAAAAATCCTGCAGTGAAGCTGTTGCAGCCTGTGCCTTCTCGACTCTGGTATTTTCAGGTGAGAGGTTCAGCGGTTGACCTGCTGAATGGAATGCTGGCTCAATTTTTACTTTTAAACACAGCTCCTTTCTGTTCTCACTATTGGCTCTTACCACTTTACATCTCACCAGCGGCTAGAGGGTACAGAGTTCTCTAAAACCCCTTCAGCATTTATTGTTTGTAGACCTTTGGCTGATGGTAGTTGACGTGTGTGTGTTGAAATCTTTTTGTAGGCTAGATTTGCATGAGTTTAAAAATTTATGTTGTTGAGCTTTTATCCATTTTCCTTGTTTTTAGAAAAATAAGGAGTAAAATTTACCTCTTCCTACTATCTCCTTGAAAATTTTGCCAGTTGTGAATTTTTGAGGGCAGTTGTCCTTTACTGTCCTGAGTCCTTGTGAATGTTAAGTGACCGTTAGCTGTGGTTTTAAAGCCGCTCTTGTGGGAAACGGCCACAAGGCGGCAGCATTTCTACATTTCCAACTCTGGGTTTTTGGGCAACAGAGGGTTCCTGGAAATCGTGTTTGTAAGCTTCAAATTAGAGCATTATGTGCCACGGCAAACTCCCAAGAGCTTATATCTCCTTACTTCTTGTTTGTTTTTTACATTTAATTTTTATTTATTATCACAGCAAATTGGATAAAAATACGGTGTTTTTTCCAGGTGTACGGAATCTGGTTCATTATATCGATGTATTGATCTATTCATCTTTGGATCCTTTCCCGTGTAGGTTATTACAGAGTGTTGAGTACACCTCTTTTAGCATTCTATAGGTATTTTGTGATTATATATTTCATATGTATTACTACATGTCCGTTAACCCCCATATCCTAATTCATACATTCCTTACACCTTTCCATTTGGTTAAACATAATTTGGGTTTCTGAATCTATGAGTGTCCTTCTCTTGGAAATTATTTCATGGGTATCAATTTTTAGGTAACACCTATAAGTGATGTAATAGGATATCTGTCTTTCGTTTTCTTTCTTACTTCAGGTAGGGTGATTATCTCTAGATCCTTCTATGGTGGTGCCAACAGCATTGTTCCATGCTTTTCCATGGCTAATATTCCATTGTGTACATGGACCACTTCTTCTTGGTGCATTTTTCTGTTGATGGACATTTTGGTTTCTTCCAGCTCTTGGCTATGGTACATGTTGCTGCAGTGAAGGATCGCCAGCCTGTGTCTTTTTGATTCAGGTCTACTCAGCGGATAGGCCCATCAGTGGGCCTACCAGATCACATAGTAGCTCAAGTTTTACCATTAAACACACCTCCATTTTGTTCTCTGTACTGGCTCTTACCAGGTTACATCCCATCAGCAGCTAGAGGGTACACAGTTCTCTAAAACCCCTTCAGCATTTATACTATGTAGACTTTTTTGCTGATGATCCTTCTGACGGCTGTGAGGTGAATGTGTTTCTAGACTGGATTTGCATGGCTTTATTAATTCCTGACGTTGAGCGTTTCTCCATGCCTTTTTCTATAACAAAAAAAAGAGACAGAATATAAAATGTGCATAAAATATGCCTCTTGAAATTGTCGTTTTGAAATATGGATGTCTTTTGAGAGTTTTGCTCGATTTACGACCGAAGGATTGTTTTGAGGACAGGTGTCATTTACAGGCCTGCAATTATTTTGACTGTCAAGTAACCATTACAGCTGCAGTTAGAGCTGCTGTTGTGTGAAACGGCCACAAGGCGGCAGCAGTTCTCATTAACCAAATCTGGTTACTAGGGAAACAGAGCCTCAATGGAAGTCCTGTTCTAGGTTGCAAATTAGAATGGAATGGGCCAGGAAAAAGCCCCTTATGTTTATATGTCACTAAATATTGTTCTTTTTTTAAAATTTAATTTTCATTGTTTATCACAGCAAGTGTGATTACAATGTTTTGCTTGTCTTAGGTGTGCAAGATGTGGTTGTTTTCCACATATACATATCTCTTTTCTTCTTTGGATCCTTTTCCCATTTTAGGTTATGACACAATGTTGAGTAGTCTTCTCTTGGTATTCCGTAGGTCTTTGGTGATTATATACTTCTCCTGTGTTTGTATATCTCTGTTAACTCTGACATCCTAATGTATCCAATCCTCACACCTTTCCATTGGTGAACCATAAGTTTGTTTAATGAATCTGTGATTGCCTTTCTCTGTGGAAATATCTTCACTGGTATCAATTTTTAGGTAACACCTATAAGTGATATCACAGGATACGTGTCTTTCGCTTTCTGACTTACTACAAGTTGCGTGATTACTTCTAGACTCATCTATGGTGATGCAAATGGCATTGTGTCATTTTTTTCCTTGGCTAATATTCCATCTGTACGTGGACCAGTTTTTCTTTGTCCACTCACCTGTTGATGGACTTTTTGGTTGCTTCCATGTCTTGGTTATTGTAACACTGCTGAAATGCACATTTGCCTGCCTGTGTCTTTCAATTATGTCTTCTTCGGTTATAGGCCCAGGAGAGGGCCTGTTGGATCATATGGTAGCAAAATGTTTACCTTGTAAAGGCGTCTCCATTCTGTTCTCATTAGTGGCTCTTACCAGGTTATGTTCCACTTAAATTTGAGGGTATGCCCTTGTCCACAACCCTTTCAGCATTTATTGTTTGTAGTTTTTCTGCTGATGTTTATTCTGACAGGTGTGAGCTGACACCTCTTTGAGGTTGGATTTGCATGCATCTCATAATCCCTTGAAATTGAACTTTCAGGCATGTCCTCTTTTTTTTCAAGCTGTGAGTAACGCTTACCTCTTCAAATGGTTTTCTTGAAGTATGTGTCACATTTTGAAATATTTTGGCCATTACCTCCCTGAAGACATTCTGAGGGCAGGTTTCATTTACAGCCCTCCAGTACTTGTGCATATGAAGTGACCATTAGCACAGGTTTTAAAGCTGCTGTTGCAGGTATCAGCCATTGGGCGGCAGCATTTCTCCTTTCCCCATTCAGGGAACTACGGAAAGAGTCCTTCCTGCCAGTGGTGTTCCTCAGTTGTATATTAGAGAGGAATGTGCCCGGACAAACCCCCAAAAGCTGATGTCTCCTTACTTACGTTTGGTTTCTAAATTGAAATTATATATTTTTTTTTATTGGAGTAATATTCCATTGTGTACATGGACCACTTCTTCTTTGTGCCTTCCTCTGTTGACAGACATTTTTGTTGCTTCCAAGTGTTGGCTGTGGTAAATATTGCTGGAGTGCAGGATTGCCACCCTGTGTCTTTTTGATTCTCATCCTCTCAGGTGATAGGCCCAGCAGTGGGTATGCTTGATTGAATGGTAGCTCAATATTTACCATATCAAGGCACCTCCTTTGTGGTTTCATTACTGGTTCTTACCATGTCCCACTGAGAAACGAGGGTGCACATTTCTCCACAACCCCTTCAGCATTTATTGTTTGCAGAATTTTTGCTGATGGCCATTATGACTGGTGTGAGCTGATAGGTTTTTGTAATTTGGATTTGCATGTCTTTAATAATTCCTAATGTTCAGCATTTTTCCATGCTTTGTTTTCTTTCTGTTAAACAAAAACAGAAAAAAACTGTGAGTACAATAAACCACTTGAAGTGGTCTTCTGGGAAGGCTACCCTGTTTTGAATTTTTCGTCAATTTTTGACCCCAGGATTTTTTTGAGAACAGGTGACATTTACAGGCTTGTAATGAGTGTGAATATTTAGTGACCACTACTACTGGCTTTAAAGGTGCTGTTGGGGGAAACGGCCACAAGGTGGCAGCATTTCTCCGTTCCCAAAACTGGTTTCTAGGGCAGCACAGCCTTTCTGGAAGTTGTGTTCCCAGGTTGTAAATTAGAATGGAATGTGCTAGGAAAAAAACCCGTAAGTTAATATTCCATTATTTCTTGTTCGACTTTTTAGTCTTTTTAAATCGAGGTAATATTTAGAATATTGTTTGTCCTAGGTGTATACAATCTGGTTCATTTGTACATTACATACACACACACACACACACACACACACACACATATGTAATATATTCATGTACAGATACTCTTCCCATGTAAATTATTGCAGAGTGCTCCATTGACCTCCCTTGCTATATGGTCGGTCTCTTTGATAAATGTATTTAGTAGGTATTTGTACACATATGGTAACCCTAATCTTAATTTTCCATACCACCCACCTTTCCATTTACATAAGAATAGTTTGTTTTCTAAGTCTGTGAGTTTCTTTCTCTGTGAAAATGCTATCATTTTTGTCAGTTGTTAGATAACGCCTATAAGTGATATCATACTATATGTCTTTTTCTTTCTGACTTACGGCATGTTCTGAGATTATATCTAGGCTCATAAATGGTGCCTCAACGAGCAGTGTTTCACTGTTTTCCATGGCTAATATCCCATTATGTACATGGACCACTTCTTCTTTATCCATTCATCCATTGATGGACATTTTGGTTGCTTCCGTGTCTTGGCTATTGTGAAAAATCCTGCAGTGAAGCTGTTGCAGCCTGTGCCTTCTCGACTCTGGTATTTTCAGGTGAGAGGTTCAGCGGTTGACCTGCTGAATGGAATGCTGGCTCAATTTTTACTTTTAAACACAGCTCCTTTCTGTTCTCACTATTGGCTCTTACCACTTTACATCTCACCAGCGGCTAGAGGGTACACAGTTCTCTAAAACCCCTTCAACATTTATTGTTTGTAGACCTTTGGCTGATGGTAGTTGACGTGTGTGTGTTGAAATCTTTTTGTAGGCTAGATTTGCATGAGTTTAAAAATTTATGTTGTTGAGCTTTTATCCATTTTCCTTGTTTTTAGAAAAATAAGGAGTAAAATTTACCTCTTCCTACTATCTCCTTGAAAATTTTGCCAGTTGTGAATTTTTGAGGGCAGTTGTCCTTTACTGTCCTGAGTCCTTGTGAATGTTAAGTGACCGTTAGCTGTGGTTTTAAAGCCGCTCTTGTGGGAAACGGCCACAAGGCGGCAGCATTTCTACATTTCCAACTCTGGGTTTTTGGGCAACAGAGGGTTCCTGGAAATCGTGTTTGTAAGCTGCAAATTAGAGCAGAATGTGCCACGGCAAACTCCCAAGAGCTTATATCTCCTTACTTCTTGTTTGTTTTTTACATTTAATTTTTATTTATTATCACAGCAAATTGGATAAAAATACGGTGTTTTTTCCAGGTGTACGGAATCTGGTTCATTATATCGATGTATTGATCTATTCATCTTTGGATCCTTTCCCGTGTAGGTTATTACAGAGTGTTGAGTACACCTCTTTTAGCATTCTATAGGTATTTTGTGATTATATATTTCATATGTATTACTACATGTCCGTTAACCCCCATATCCTAATTCATACATTCCTTACACCTTTCCATTTGGTTAAACATAATTTGGGTTTCTGAATCGATGAGTGTCCTTCTCTTGGAAATTATTTCATGGGTATCAATTTTTAGGTAACACCTATAAGTGATGTAATAGGATATCTGTCTTTCGTTTTCTTTCTTACTTCAGGTAGGGTGATTATCTCTAGATCCTTCTATGGTGGTGCCAACGGCATTGTTCCATGCTTTTCCATGGCTAATATTCCATTGTGTACATGGACCACTTCTTCTTGGTGCATTTTTCTGTTGATGGACATTTTGGTTTCTTCCAGCTCTTGGCTATGGTACATGTTGCTGCAGTGAAGGATCGCCAGCCTGTGTCTTTTTGATTCAGGTCTACTCAGCGGATAGGCCCATCAGTGGGCCTACCAGATCACATAGTAGCTCAAGTTTTACCATTAAACACACCTCCATTTTGTTCTCTGTACTGGCTCTTACCAGGTTACATCCCATCAGCAGCTAGAGGGTACACAGTTCTCTAAAACCCCTTCAGCATTTATACTATGTAGACTTTTTTTGCTGATGATCCTTCTGACGGCTGTGAGGTGAATGTGTTTCTAGACTGGATTTGCATGGCTTTATTAATTCCTGACGTTGAGCGTTTCTCCATGCCTTTTTCTATAACAAAAAAAAGAGACAGAATATAAAATGTGCATAAAATATGCCTCTTGAAATTGTCGTTTTGAAATATGGATGTCTTTTGAGAGTTTTGCTCGATTTACGACCGAAGGATTGTTTTGAGGACAGGTGTCATTTACAGGCCTGCAATTATTTTGACTGTCAAGTAACCATTACAGCTGCAGTTAGAGCTGCTGTTGTGTGAAACGGCCACAAGGCGGCAGCAGTTCTCATTAACCAAATCTGGTTACTAGGGAAACAGAGCCTCAATGGAAGTCCTGTTCTAGGTTGCAAATTAGAATGGAATGGGCCAGGAAAAAGCCCCTTATGTTTATATGTCACTAAATATTGTTCTTTTTTTAAAATTTAATTTTCATTGTTTATCACAGCAAGTGTGATTACAATGTTTTGCTTGTCTTAGGTGTGCAAGATGTGGTTGTTTTCCACATATACATATCTCTTTTCTTCTTTGGATCCTTTTCCCATTTTAGGTTATGACACAATGTTGAGTAGTCTTCTCTTGGTATTCCGTAGGTCTTTGGTGATTATATACTTCTCCTGTGTTTGTATATCTCTGTTAACTCTGACATCCTAATGTATCCAATCCTCACACCTTTCCATTGGTGAACCATAAGTTTGTTTAATGAATCTGTGATTGCCTTTCTCTGTGGAAATATCTTCACTGGTATCAATTTTTAGGTAACACCTATAAGTGATATCACAGGATACGTGTCTTTCGCTTTCTGACTTACTACAAGTTGCGTGATTACTTCTAGACTCATCTATGGTGATGCAAATGGCATTGTGTCATTGTTTTCCTTGGCTAATATTCCATCTGTACGTGGACCAGTTTTTCTTTGTCCACTCACCTGTTGATGGACTTTTTGGTTGCTTCCATGTCTTGGTTATTGTAACACTGCTGAAATGCACATTTGCCTGCCTGTGTCTTTCAATTATGTCTTCTTCGGTTATAGGCCCAGGAGAGGGCCTGTTGGATCATATGGTAGCAAAATGTTTACCTTGTAAAGGCGTCTCCATTCTGTTCTCATTAGTGGCTCTTACCAGGTTATGTTCCACTTAAATTTGAGGGTATGCCCTTGTCCACAACCCTTTCAGCATTTATTGTTTGTAGTTTTTCTGCTGATGTTTATTCTGACAGGTGTGAGCTGACACCTCTTTGAGGTTGGATTTGCATGCATCTCATAATCCCTTGAAATTGAACTTTCAGGCATGTCCTCTTTTTTTTCAAGCTGTGAGTAACGCTTACCTCTTCAAATGGTTTTCTTGAAGTATGTGTCACATTTTGAAATATTTTGGCCATTACCTCCCTGAAGACATTCTGAGGGCAGGTTTCATTTACAGCTCTCCAGTACTTGTGCATATGAAGTGACCATTAGCACAGGTTTTAAAGCTGCTGTTGCAGGTATCGGCCATTGGGCGGCAGCATTTCTCCTTTCCCCATTCAGGGAACTACGGAAAGAGTCCTTCCTGCCAGTGGTGTTCCTCAGTTGTATATTAGAGAGGAATGTGCCCGGACAAACCCCCAAAAGCTGATGTCTCCTTACTTACGTTTGGTTTCTAAATTGAAATTATATATTTTTTTTTATTGGAGTAATATTCCATTGTGTACATGGACCACTTCTTCTTTGTGCCTTCCTCTGTTGACAGACATTTTTGTTGCTTCCAAGTGTTGGCTGTGGTAAATATTGCTGGAGTGCAGGATTGCCACCCTGTGTCTTTTTGATTCTCATCCTCTCAGGTGATAGGCCCAGCAGTGGATATGCTTGATTGAATGGTAGCTCAATATTTACCATATCAAGGCACCTCCTTTGTGGTTTCATTACTGGTTCTTACCATGTCCCACTGAGAAACGAGGGTGCACATTTCTCCACAACCCCTTCAGCATTTATTGTTTGCAGAATTTTTGCTGATGGCCATTATGACTGGTGTGAGCTGATAGGTTTTTGTAATTTGGATTTGCATGTCTTTAATAATTCCTAATGTTCAGCATTTTCCCATGCTTTGTTTTCTTTCTGTTAAACAAAAACAGAAAAAAACTGTGAGTACAATAAACCACTTGAAGTGGTCTTCTGGGAAGGCTGCCCTGTTTTGAATTTTTCGTCAATTTTTGACCCCAGGATTTTTTTGAGAACAGGTGACATTTACAGGCTTGTAATGAGTGTGAATATTTAGTGACCACTACTACTGGCTTTAAAGGTGCTGTTGGGGGAAACGGCCACAAGGTGGCAGCATTTCTCCGTTCCCAAAACTGGTTTCTAGGGCAGCACAGCCTTTCTGGAAGTTGTGTTCCCAGGTTGTAAATTAGAATGGAATGTGCTAGGAAAAAAACCCGTAAGTTAATATTCCATTATTTCTTGTTCGACTTTTTAGTCTTTTTAAATCGAGGTAATATTTAGAATATTGTTTGTCCTAGGTGTATACAATCTGGTTCATTTGTACATTACATACACACACACACACACACACACACGTAATATATTCATGTACAGATACTCTTCCCATGTAAATTATTGCAGAGTGCTCCATTGACCTCCCTTGCTATATGGTCGGTCTCTTTGATAAATGTATTTAGTAGGTATTTGTACACATATGGTAACCCTAATCTTAATTTTCCATACCACCCACCTTTCCATTTACATAAGAATAGTTTGTTTTCTAAGTCTGTGAGTTTCTTTCTCTGTGAAAATGCTATCATTTTTGTCAGTTGTTAGATAACGCCTATAAGTGATATCATACTATATGTCTTTTTCTTTCTGACTTACGGCATGTTCTGAGATTATATCTAGGCTCATAAATGGTGCCTCAACGAGCAGTGTTTCACTGTTTTCCATGGCTAATATCCCATTATGTACATGGACCACTTCTTCTTTATCCATTCATCCATTGATGGACATTTTGGTTGCTTCCGTGTCTTGGCTATTGTGAAAAATCCTGCAGTGAAGGTGTTGCAGCCTGTGCCTTCTCGACTCTGGTATTTTCAGGTGAGAGGTTCAGCGGTTGACCTGCTGAATGGAATGCTGGCTCAATTTTTACTTTTAAACACAGCTCCTTTCTGTTCTCACTATTGGCTCTTACCACTTTACATCTCACCAGCGGCTAGAGGGTACACAGTTCTCTAAAACCCCTTCAGCATTTATTGTTTGTAGACCTTTGGCTGATGGTAGTTGACGTGTGTGTGTTGAAATCTTTTTGTAGGCTAGATTTGCATGAGTTTAAAAATTTATGTTGTTGAGCTTTTATCCATTTTCCTTGTTTTTAGAAAAATAAGGAGTAAAATTTACCTCTTCCTACTATCTCCTTGAAAATTTTGCCAGTTGTGAATTTTTGAGGGCAGTTGTCCTTTACTGTCCTGAGTCCTTGTGAATGTTAAGTGACCGTTAGCTGTGGTTTTAAAGCCGCTCTTGTGGGAAACGGCCACAAGGCGGCAGCATTTCTACATTTCCAACTCTGGGTTTTTGGGCAACAGAGGGTTCCTGGAAATCGTGTTTGTAAGCTGCAAATTAGAGCAGAATGTGCCACGGCAAACTCCCAAGAGCTTATATCTCCTTACTTCTTGTTTGTTTTTTACATTTAATTTTTATTTATTATCACAGCAAATTGGATAAAAATACGGTGTTTTTTCCAGGTGTACGGAATCTGGTTCATTATATCGATGTATTGATCTATTCATCTTTGGATCCTTTCCCGTGTAGGTTATTACAGAGTGTTGAGTACACCTCTTTTAGCATTCTATAGGTATTTTGTGATTATATATTTCATATGTATTACTACATGTCCGTTAACCCCCATATCCTAATTCATACATTCCTTACACCTTTCCATTTGGTTAAACATAATTTGGGTTTCTGAATCTATGAGTGTCCTTCTCTTGGAAATTATTTCATGGGTATCAATTTTTAGGTAACACCTATAAGTGATGTAATAGGATATCTGTCTTTCGTTTTCTTTCTTACTTCAGGTAGGGTGATTATCTCTAGATCCTTCTATGGTGGTGCCAACAGCATTGTTCCATGCTTTTCCATGGCTAATATTCCATTGTGTACATGGACCACTTCTTCTTGGTGCATTTTTCTGTTGATGGACATTTTGGTTTCTTCCAGCTCTTGGCTATGGTACATGTTGCTGCAGTGAAGGATCGCCAGCCTGTGTCTTTTTGATTCAGGTCTACTCAGCGGATAGGCCCATCAGTGGGCCTACCAGATCACATAGTAGCTCAAGTTTTACCATTAAACACACCTCCATTTTGTTCTCTGTACTGGCTCTTACCAGGTTACATCCCATCAGCAGCTAGAGGGTACACAGTTCTCTAAAACCCCTTCAGCATTTATACTATGTAGACTTTTTTTGCTGATGATCCTTCTGACGGCTGTGAGGTGAATGTGTTTCTAGACTGGATTTGCATGGCTTTATTAATTCCTGACGTTGAGCGTTTCTCCATGCCTTTTTCTATAACAAAAAAAAGAGACAGAATATAAAATGTGCATAAAATATGCCTCTTGAAATTGTCGTTTTGAAATATGGATGTCTTTTGAGAGTTTTGCTCGATTTACGACCGAAGGATTGTTTTGAGGACAGGTGTCATTTACAGGCCTGCAATTATTTTGACTGTCAAGTAACCATTACAGCTGCAGTTAGAGCTGCTGTTGTGTGAAACGGCCACAAGGCGGCAGCAGTTCTCATTAACCAAATCTGGTTACTAGGGAAACAGAGCCTCAATGGAAGTCCTGTTCTAGGTTGCAAATTAGAATGGAATGGGCCAGGAAAAAGCCCCTTATGTTTATATGTCACTAAATATTGTTCTTTTTTTAAAATTTAATTTTCATTGTTTATCACAGCAAGTGTGATTACAATGTTTTGCTTGTCTTAGGTGTGCAAGATGTGGTTGTTTTCCACATATACATATCTCTTTTCTTCTTTGGATCCTTTTCCCATTTTAGGTTATGACACAATGTTGAGTAGTCTTCTCTTGGTATTCCGTAGGTCTTTGGTGATTATATACTTCTCCTGTGTTTGTATATCTCTGTTAACTCTGACATCCTAATGTATCCAATCCTCACACCTTTCCATTGGTGAACCATAAGTTTGTTTAATGAATCTGTGATTGCCTTTCTCTGTGGAAATATCTTCACTGGTATCAATTTTTAGGTAACACCTATAAGTGATATCACAGGATACGTGTCTTTCGCTTTCTGACTTACTACAAGTTGCGTGATTACTTCTAGACTCATCTATGGTGATGCAAATGGCATTGTGTCATTGTTTTCCTTGGCTAATATTCCATCTGTACGTGGACCAGTTTTTCTTTGTCCACTCACCTGTTGATGGACTTTTTGGTTGCTTCCATGTCTTGGTTATTGTAACACTGCTGAAATGCACATTTGCCTGCCTGTGTCTTTCAATTATGTCTTCTTCGGTTATAGGCCCAGGAGAGGGCCTGTTGGATCATATGGTAGCAAAATGTTTACCTTGTAAAGGCGTCTCCATTCTGTTCTCATTAGTGGCTCTTACCAGGTTATGTTCCACTTAAATTTGAGGGTATGCCCTTGTCCACAACCCTTTCAGCATTTATTGTTTGTAGTTTTTCTGCTGATGTTTATTCTGACAGGTGTGAGCTGACACCTCTTTGAGGTTGGATTTGCATGCATCTCATAATCCCTTGAAATTGAACTTTCAGGCATGTCCTCTTTTTTTTCAAGCTGTGAGTAACGCTTACCTCTTCAAATGGTTTTCTTGAAGTATGTGTCACATTTTGAAATATTTTGGCCATTACCTCCCTGAAGA
Organism: Grampus griseus; assembly: GCF_964374135.1. Taxonomy (NCBI): domain Eukaryota; kingdom Metazoa; phylum Chordata; class Mammalia; order Artiodactyla; family Delphinidae; genus Grampus; species Grampus griseus. The sequence continues at coordinate 583,229 of NW_028133376.1, forward strand.
CATTCTGAGGGCAGGTTTCATTTACAGCTCTCCAGTACTTGTGCATATGAAGTGACCATTAGCACAGGTTTTAAAGCTGCTGTTGCAGGTATCGGCCATTGGGCGGCAGCATTTCTCCTTTCCCCATTCAGGGAACTACGGAAAGAGTCCTTCCTGCCAGTGGTGTTCCTCAGTTGTATATTAGAGAGGAATGTGCCCGGACAAACCCCCAAAAGCTGATGTCTCCTTACTTACGTTTGGTTTCTAAATTGAAATTATATATTTTTTTTTATTGGAGTAATATTCCATTGTGTACATGGACCACTTCTTCTTTGTGCCTTCCTCTGTTGACAGACATTTTTGTTGCTTCCAAGTGTTGGCTGTGGTAAATATTGCTGGAGTGCAGGATTGCCACCCTGTGTCTTTTTGATTCTCATCCTCTCAGGTGATAGGCCCAGCAGTGGATATGCTTGATTGAATGGTAGCTCAATATTTACCATATCAAGGCACCTCCTTTGTGGTTTCATTACTGGTTCTTACCATGTCCCACTGAGAAACGAGGGTGCACATTTCTCCACAACCCCTTCAGCATTTATTGTTTGCAGAATTTTTGCTGATGGCCATTATGACTGGTGTGAGCTGATAGGTTTTTGTAATTTGGATTTGCATGTCTTTAATAATTCCTAATGTTCAGCATTTTTCCATGCTTTGTTTTCTTTCTGTTAAACAAAAACAGAAAAAAACTGTGAGTACAATAAACCACTTGAAGTGGTCTTCTGGGAAGGCTGCCCTGTTTTGAATTTTTCGTCAATTTTTGACCCCAGGATTTTTTTGAGAACAGGTGACATTTACAGGCTTGTAATGAGTGTGAATATTTAGTGACCACTACTACTGGCTTTAAAGGTGCTGTTGGGGGAAACGGCCACAAGGTGGCAGCATTTCTCCGTTCCCAAAACTGGTTTCTAGGGCAGCACAGCCTTTCTGGAAGTTGTGTTCCCAGGTTGTAAATTAGAATGGAATGTGCTAGGAAAAAAACCCGTAAGTTAATATTCCATTATTTCTTGTTCGACTTTTTAGTCTTTTTAAATCGAGGTAATATTTAGAATATTGTTTGTCCTAGGTGTATACAATCTGGTTCATTTGTACATTACATACACACACACACACACACACGTAATATATTCATGTACAGATACTCTTCCCATGTAAATTATTGCAGAGTGCTCCATTGACCTCCCTTGCTATATGGTCGGTCTCTTTGATAAATGTATTTAGTAGGTATTTGTACACATATGGTAACCCTAATCTTAATTTTCCATACCACCCACCTTTCCATTTACATAAGAATAGTTTGTTTTCTAAGTCTGTGAGTTTCTTTCTCTGTGAAAATGCTATCATTTTTGTCAGTTGTTAGATAACGCCTATAAGTGATATCATACTATATGTCTTTTTCTTTCTGACTTACGGCATGTTCTGAGATTATATCTAGGCTCATAAATGGTGCCTCAACGAGCAGTGTTTCACTGTTTTCCATGGCTAATATCCCATTATGTACATGGACCACTTCTTCTTTATCCATTCATCCATTGATGGACATTTTGGTTGCTTCCGTGTCTTGGCTATTGTGAAAAATCCTGCAGTGAAGGTGTTGCAGCCTGTGCCTTCTCGACTCTGGTATTTTCAGGTGAGAGGTTCAGCGGTTGACCTGCTGAATGGAATGCTGGCTCAATTTTTACTTTTAAACACAGCTCCTTTCTGTTCTCACTATTGGCTCTTACCACTTTACATCTCACCAGCGGCTAGAGGGTACACAGTTCTCTAAAACCCCTTCAGCATTTATTGTTTGTAGACCTTTGGCTGATGGTAGTTGACGTGTGTGTGTTGAAATCTTTTTGTAGGCTAGATTTGCATGAGTTTAAAAATTTATGTTGTTGAGCTTTTATCCATTTTCCTTGTTTTTAGAAAAATAAGGAGTAAAATTTACCTCTTCCTACTATCTCCTTGAAAATTTTGCCAGTTGTGAATTTTTGAGGGCAGTTGTCCTTTACTGTCCTGAGTCCTTGTGAATGTTAAGTGACCGTTAGCTGTGGTTTTAAAGCCGCTCTTGTGGGAAACGGCCACAAGGCGGCAGCATTTCTACATTTCCAACTCTGGGTTTTTGGGCAACAGAGGGTTCCTGGAAATCGTGTTTGTAAGCTGCAAATTAGAGCAGAATGTGCCACGGCAAACTCCCAAGAGCTTATATCTCCTTACTTCTTGTTTGTTTTTTACATTTAATTTTTATTTATTATCACAGCAAATTGGATAAAAATACGGTGTTTTTTCCAGGTGTACGGAATCTGGTTCATTATATCGATGTATTGATCTATTCATCTTTGGATCCTTTCCCGTGTAGGTTATTACAGAGTGTTGAGTACACCTCTTTTAGCATTCTATAGGTATTTTGTGATTATATATTTCATATGTATTACTACATGTCCGTTAACCCCCATATCCTAATTCATACATTCCTTACACCTTTCCATTTGGTTAAACATAATTTGGGTTTCTGAATCTATGAGTGTCCTTCTCTTGGAAATTATTTCATGGGTATCAATTTTTAGGTAACACCTATAAGTGATGTAATAGGATATCTGTCTTTCGTTTTCTTTCTTACTTCAGGTAGGGTGATTATCTCTAGATCCTTCTATGGTGGTGCCAACAGCATTGTTCCATGCTTTTCCATGGCTAATATTCCATTGTGTACATGGACCACTTCTTCTTGGTGCATTTTTCTGTTGATGGACATTTTGGTTTCTTCCAGCTCTTGGCTATGGTACATGTTGCTGCAGTGAAGGATCGCCAGCCTGTGTCTTTTTGATTCAGGTCTACTCAGCGGATAGGCCCATCAGTGGGCCTACCAGATCACATAGTAGCTCAAGTTTTACCTTTAAACACACCTCCATTTTGTTCTCTGTACTGGCTCTTACCAGGTTACATCCCATCAGCAGCTAGAGGGTACACAGTTCTCTAAAACCCCTTCAGCATTTATACTATGTAGACTTTTTTGCTGATGATCCTTCTGACGGCTGTGAGGTGAATGTGTTTCTAGACTGGATTTGCATGGCTTTATTAATTCCTGACGTTGAGCGTTTCTCCATGCCTTTTTCTATAACAAAAAAAAGAGACAGAATATAAAATGTGCATAAAATATGCCTCTTGAAATTGTCGTTTTGAAATATGGATGTCTTTTGAGAGTTTTGCTCGATTTACGACCGAAGGATTGTTTTGAGGACAGGTGTCATTTACAGGCCTGCAATTATTTTGACTGTCAAGTAACCATTACAGCTGCAGTTAGAGCTGCTGTTGTGTGAAACGGCCACAAGGCGGCAGCAGTTCTCATTAACCAAATCTGGTTACTAGGGAAACAGAGCCTCAATGGAAGTCCTGTTCTAGGTTGCAAATTAGAATGGAATGGGCCAGGAAAAAGCCCCTTATGTTTATATGTCACTAAATATTGTTCTTTTTTTAAAATTTAATTTTCATTGTTTATCACAGCAAGTGTGATTACAATGTTTTGCTTGTCTTAGGTGTGCAAGATGTGGTTGTTTTCCACATATACATATCTCTTTTCTTCTTTGGATCCTTTTCCCATTTTAGGTTATGACACAATGTTGAGTAGTCTTCTCTTGGTATTCCGTAGGTCTTTGGTGATTATATACTTCTCCTGTGTTTGTATATCTCTGTTAACTCTGACATCCTAATGTATCCAATCCTCACACCTTTCCATTGGTGAACCATAAGTTTGTTTAATGAATCTGTGATTGCCTTTCTCTGTGGAAATATCTTCACTGGTATCAATTTTTAGGTAACACCTATAAGTGATATCACAGGATACGTGTCTTTCGCTTTCTGACTTACTACAAGTTGCGTGATTACTTCTAGACTCATCTATGGTGATGCAAATGGCATTGTGTCATTGTTTTCCTTGGCTAATATTCCATCTGTACGTGGACCAGTTTTTCTTTGTCCACTCACCTGTTGATGGACTTTTTGGTTGCTTCCATGTCTTGGTTATTGTAACACTGCTGAAATGCACATTTGCCTGCCTGTGTCTTTCAATTATGTCTTCTTCGGTTATAGGCCCAGGAGAGGGCCTGTTGGATCATATGGTAGCAAAATGTTTACCTTGTAAAGGCGTCTCCATTCTGTTCTCATTAGTGGCTCTTACCAGGTTATGTTCCACTTAAATTTGAGGGTATGCCCTTGTCCACAACCCTTTCAGCATTTATTGTTTGTAGTTTTTCTGCTGATGTTTATTCTGACAGGTGTGAGCTGACACCTCTTTGAGGTTGGATTTGCATGCATCTCATAATCCCTTGAAATTGAACTTTCAGGCATGTCCTCTTTTTTTTCAAGCTGTGAGTAACGCTTACCTCTTCAAATGGTTTTCTTGAAGTATGTGTCACATTTTGAAATATTTTGGCCATTACCTCCCTGAAGACATTCTGAGGGCAGGTTTCATTTACAGCCCTCCAGTACTTGTGCATATGAAGTGACCATTAGCACAGGTTTTAAAGCTGCTGTTGCAGGTATCAGCCATTGGGCGGCAGCATTTCTCCTTTCCCCATTCAGGGAACTACGGAAAGAGTCCTTCCTGCCAGTGGTGTTCCTCAGTTGTATATTAGAGAGGAATGTGCCCGGACAAACCCCCAAAAGCTGATGTCTCCTTACTTACGTTTGGTTTCTAAATTGAAATTATATATTTTTTTTTATTGGAGTAATATTCCATTGTGTACATGGACCACTTCTTCTTTGTGCCTTCCTCTGTTGACAGACATTTTTGTTGCTTCCAAGTGTTGGCTGTGGTAAATATTGCTGGAGTGCAGGATTGCCACCCTGTGTCTTTTTGATTCTCATCCTCTCAGGTGATAGGCCCAGCAGTGGGTATGCTTGATTGAATGGTAGCTCAATATTTACCATATCAAGGCACCTCCTTTGTGGTTTCATTACTGGTTCTTACCATGTCCCACTGAGAAACGAGGGTGCACATTTCTCCACAACCCCTTCAGCATTTATTGTTTGCAGAATTTTTGCTGATGGCCATTATGACTGGTGTGAGCTGATAGGTTTTTGTAATTTGGATTTGCATGTCTTTAATAATTCCTAATGTTCAGCATTTTTCCATGCTTTGTTTTCTTTCTGTTAAACAAAAACAGAAAAAAACTGTGAGTACAATAAACCACTTGAAGTGGTCTTCTGGGAAGGCTACCCTGTTTTGAATTTTTCGTCAATTTTTGACCCCAGGATTTTTTTGAGAACAGGTGACATTTACAGGCTTGTAATGAGTGTGAATATTTAGTGACCACTACTACTGGCTTTAAAGGTGCTGTTGGGGGAAACGGCCACAAGGTGGCAGCATTTCTCCGTTCCCAAAACTGGTTTCTAGGGCAGCACAGCCTTTCTGGAAGTTGTGTTCCCAGGTTGTAAATTAGAATGGAATGTGCTAGGAAAAAAACCCGTAAGTTAATATTCCATTATTTCTTGTTCGACTTTTTAGTCTTTTTAAATCGAGGTAATATTTAGAATATTGTTTGTCCTAGGTGTATACAATCTGGTTCATTTGTACATTACATACACACACACACACACACACACACACACACATATGTAATATATTCATGTACAGATACTCTTCCCATGTAAATTATTGCAGAGTGCTCCATTGACCTCCCTTGCTATATGGTCGGTCTCTTTGATAAATGTATTTAGTAGGTATTTGTACACATATGGTAACCCTAATCTTAATTTTCCATACCACCCACCTTTCCATTTACATAAGAATAGTTTGTTTTCTAAGTCTGTGAGTTTCTTTCTCTGTGAAAATGCTATCATTTTTGTCAGTTGTTAGATAACGCCTATAAGTGATATCATACTATATGTCTTTTTCTTTCTGACTTACGGCATGTTCTGAGATTATATCTAGGCTCATAAATGGTGCCTCAACGAGCAGTGTTTCACTGTTTTCCATGGCTAATATCCCATTATGTACATGGACCACTTCTTCTTTATCCATTCATCCATTGATGGACATTTTGGTTGCTTCCGTGTCTTGGCTATTGTGAAAAATCCTGCAGTGAAGCTGTTGCAGCCTGTGCCTTCTCGACTCTGGTATTTTCAGGTGAGAGGTTCAGCGGTTGACCTGCTGAATGGAATGCTGGCTCAATTTTTACTTTTAAACACAGCTCCTTTCTGTTCTCACTATTGGCTCTTACCACTTTACATCTCACCAGCGGCTAGAGGGTACACAGTTCTCTAAAACCCCTTCAACATTTATTGTTTGTAGACCTTTGGCTGATGGTAGTTGACGTGTGTGTGTTGAAATCTTTTTGTAGGCTAGATTTGCATGAGTTTAAAAATTTATGTTGTTGAGCTTTTATCCATTTTCCTTGTTTTTAGAAAAATAAGGAGTAAAATTTACCTCTTCCTACTATCTCCTTGAAAATTTTGCCAGTTGTGAATTTTTGAGGGCAGTTGTCCTTTACTGTCCTGAGTCCTTGTGAATGTTAAGTGACCGTTAGCTGTGGTTTTAAAGCCGCTCTTGTGGGAAACGGCCACAAGGCGGCAGCATTTCTACATTTCCAACTCTGGGTTTTTGGGCAACAGAGGGTTCCTGGAAATCGTGTTTGTAAGCTGCAAATTAGAGCAGAATGTGCCACGGCAAACTCCCAAGAGCTTATATCTCCTTACTTCTTGTTTGTTTTTTACATTTAATTTTTATTTATTATCACAGCAAATTGGATAAAAATACGGTGTTTTTTCCAGGTGTACGGAATCTGGTTCATTATATCGATGTATTGATCTATTCATCTTTGGATCCTTTCCCATGTAGGTTATTACAGAGTGTTGAGTACACCTCTTTTAGCATTCTATAGGTATTTTGTGATTATATATTTCATATGTATTACTACATGTCCGTTAACCCCCATATCCTAATTCATACATTCCTTACACCTTTCCATTTGGTTAAACATAATTTGGGTTTCTGAATCGATGAGTGTCCTTCTCTTGGAAATTATTTCATGGGTATCAATTTTTAGGTAACACCTATAAGTGATGTAATAGGATATCTGTCTTTCGTTTTCTTTCTTACTTCAGGTAGGGTGATTATCTCTAGATCCTTCTATGGTGGTGCCAACAGCATTGTTCCATGCTTTTCCATGGCTAATATTCCATTGTGTACATGGACCACTTCTTCTTGGTGCATTTTTCTGTTGATGGACATTTTGGTTTCTTCCAGCTCTTGGCTATGGTACATGTTGCTGCAGTGAAGGATCGCCAGCCTGTGTCTTTTTGATTCAGGTCTACTCAGCGGATAGGCCCATCAGTGGGCCTACCAGATCACATAGTAGCTCAAGTTTTACCATTAAACACACCTCCATTTTGTTCTCTGTACTGGCTCTTACCAGGTTACATCCCATCAGCAGCTAGAGGGTACACAGTTCTCTAAAACCCCTTCAGCATTTATACTATGTAGACTTTTTTGCTGATGATCCTTCTGACGGCTGTGAGGTGAATGTGTTTCTAGACTGGATTTGCATGGCTTTATTAATTCCTGACGTTGAGCGTTTCTCCATGCCTTTTTCTATAACAAAAAAAAGAGACAGAATATAAAATGTGCATAAAATATGCCTCTTGAAATTGTCGTTTTGAAATATGGATGTCTTTTGAGAGTTTTGCTCGATTTACGACCGAAGGATTGTTTTGAGGACAGGTGTCATTTACAGGCCTGCAATTATTTTGACTGTCAAGTAACCATTACAGCTGCAGTTAGAGCTGCTGTTGTGTGAAACGGCCACAAGGCGGCAGCAGTTCTCATTAACCAAATCTGGTTACTAGGGAAACAGAGCCTCAATGGAAGTCCTGTTCTAGGTTGCAAATTAGAATGGAATGGGCCAGGAAAAAGCCCCTTATGTTTATATGTCACTAAATATTGTTCTTTTTTTAAAATTTAATTTTCATTGTTTATCACAGCAAGTGTGATTACAATGTTTTGCTTGTCTTAGGTGTGCAAGATGTGGTTGTTTTCCACATATACATATCTCTTTTCTTCTTTGGATCCTTTTCCCATTTTAGGTTATGACACAATGTTGAGTAGTCTTCTCTTGGTATTCCGTAGGTCTTTGGTGATTATATACTTCTCCTGTGTTTGTATATCTCTGTTAACTCTGACATCCTAATGTATCCAATCCTCACACCTTTCCATTGGTGAACCATAAGTTTGTTTAATGAATCTGTGATTGCCTTTCTCTGTGGAAATATCTTCACTGGTATCAATTTTTAGGTAACACCTATAAGTGATATCACAGGATACGTGTCTTTCGCTTTCTGACTTACTACAAGTTGCGTGATTACTTCTAGACTCATCTATGGTGATGCAAATGGCATTGTGTCATTTTTTTCCTTGGCTAATATTCCATCTGTACGTGGACCAGTTTTTCTTTGTCCACTCACCTGTTGATGGACTTTTTGGTTGCTTCCATGTCTTGGTTATTGTAACACTGCTGAAATGCACATTTGCCTGCCTGTGTCTTTCAATTATGTCTTCTTCGGTTATAGGCCCAGGAGAGGGCCTGTTGGATCATATGGTAGCAAAATGTTTACCTTGTAAAGGCGTCTCCATTCTGTTCTCATTAGTGGCTCTTACCAGGTTATGTTCCACTTAAATTTGAGGGTATGCCCTTGTCCACAACCCTTTCAGCATTTATTGTTTGTAGTTTTTCTGCTGATGTTTATTCTGACAGGTGTGAGCTGACACCTCTTTGAGGTTGGATTTGCATGCATCTCATAATCCCTTGAAATTGAACTTTCAGGCATGTCCTCTTTTTTTTCAAGCTGTGAGTAACGCTTACCTCTTCAAATGGTTTTCTTGAAGTATGTGTCACATTTTGAAATATTTTGGCCATTACCTCCCTGAAGACATTCTGAGGGCAGGTTTCATTTACAGCCCTCCAGTACTTGTGCATATGAAGTGACCATTAGCACAGGTTTTAAAGCTGCTGTTGCAGGTATCGGCCATTGGGCGGCAGCATTTCTCCTTTCCCCATTCAGGGAACTACGGAAAGAGTCCTTCCTGCCAGTGGTGTTCCTCAGTTGTATATTAGAGAGGAATGTGCCCGGACAAACCCCCAAAAGCTGATGTCTCCTTACTTACGTTTGGTTTCTAAATTGAAATTATATATTTTTTTTATTGGAGTAATATTCCATTGTGTACATGGACCACTTCTTCTTTGTGCCTTCCTCTGTTGACAGACATTTTTGTTGCTTCCAAGTGTTGGCTGTGGTAAATATTGCTGGAGTGCAGGATTGCCACCCTGTGTCTTTTTGATTCTCATCCTCTCAGGTGATAGGCCCAGCAGTGGGTATGCTTGATTGAATGGTAGCTCAATATTTACCATATCAAGGCACCTCCTTTGTGGTTTCATTACTGGTTCTTACCATGTCCCACTGAGAAACGAGGGTGCACATTTCTCCACAACCCCTTCAGCATTTATTGTTTGCAGAATTTTTGCTGATGGCCATTATGACTGGTGTGAGCTGATAGGTTTTTGTAATTTGGATTTGCATGTCTTTAATAATTCCTAATGTTCAGCATTTTTCCATGCTTTGTTTTCTTTCTGTTAAACAAAAACAGAAAAAAACTGTGAGTACAATAAACCACTTGAAGTGGTCTTCTGGGAAGGCTGCCCTGTTTTGAATTTTTCGTCAATTTTTGACCCCAGGATTTTTTTGAGAACAGGTGACATTTACAGGCTTGTAATGAGTGTGAATATTTAGTGACCACTACTACTGGCTTTAAAGGTGCTGTTGGGGGAAACGGCCACAAGGTGGCAGCATTTCTCCGTTCCCAAAACTGGTTTCTAGGGCAGCACAGCCTTTCTGGAAGTTGTGTTCCCAGGTTGTAAATTAGAATGGAATGTGCTAGGAAAAAAACCCGTAAGTTAATATTCCATTATTTCTTGTTCGACTTTTTAGTCTTTTTAAATCGAGGTAATATTTAGAATATTGTTTGTCCTAGGTGTATACAATCTGGTTCATTTGTACATTACACACACACACACACACACACACACACACACACATATGTAATATATTCATGTACAGATACTCTTCCCATGTAAATTATTGCAGAGTGCTCCATTGACCTCCCTTGCTATATGGTCGGTCTCTTTGATAAATGTATTTAGTAGGTATTTGTACACATATGGTAACCCTAATCTTAATTTTCCATACCACCCACCTTTCCATTTACATAAGAATAGTTTGTTTTCTAAGTCTGTGAGTTTCTTTCTCTGTGAAAATGCTATCATTTTTGTCAGTTGTTAGATAACGCCTATAAGTGATATCATACTATATGTCTTTTTCTTTCTGACTTACGGCATGTTCTGAGATTATATCTAGGCTCATAAATGGTGCCTCAACGAGCAGTGTTTCACTGTTTTCCATGGCTAATATCCCATTATGTACATGGACCACTTCTTCTTTATCCATTCATCCATTGATGGACATTTTGGTTGCTTCCGTGTCTTGGCTATTGTGAAAAATCCTGCAGTGAAGCTGTTGCAGCCTGTGCCTTCTCGACTCTGGTATTTTCAGGTGAGAGGTTCAGCGGTTGACCTGCTGAATGGAATGCTGGCTCAATTTTTACTTTTAAACACAGCTCCTTTCTGTTCTCACTATTGGCTCTTACCACTTTACATCTCACCAGCGGCTAGAGGGTACACAGTTCTCTAAAACCCCTTCAGCATTTATTGTTTGTAGACCTTTGGCTGATGGTAGTTGACGTGTGTGTGTTGAAATCTTTTTGTAGGCTAGATTTGCATGAGTTTAAAAATTTATGTTGTTGAGTTTTTATCCATTTTCCTTGTTTTTAGAAAAATAAGGAGTAAAATTTACCTCTTCCTACTATCTCCTTGAAAATTTTGCCAGTTGTGAATTTTTGAGGGCAGTTGTCCTTTACTGTCCTGAGTCCTTCTGAATGTTAAGTGACCGTTAGCTGTGGTTTTAAAGCCGCTCTTGTGGGAAACGGCCACAAGGCGGCAGCATTTCTACATTTCCAACTCTGGGTTTTTGGGCAACAGAGGGTTCCTGGAAATCGTGTTTGTAAGCTGCAAATTAGAGCAGAATGTGCCACGGCAAACTCCCAAGAGCTTATATCTCCTTACTTCTTGTTTGTTTTTTACATTTAATTTTTATTTATTATCACAGCAAATTGGATAAAACTACGGTGTTTTTTCCAGGTGTACGGAATCTGGTTCATTATATCGATGTATTGATCTATTCATCTTTGGATCCTTTCCCGTGTAGGTTATTACAGAGTGTTGAGTACACCTCTTTTAGCATTCTATAGGTATTTTGTGATTATATATTTCATATGTATTACTACATGTCCGTTAACCCCCATATCCTAATTCATACATTCCTTACACCTTTCCATTTGGTTAAACATAATTTGGGTTTCTGAATCGATGAGTGTCCTTCTCTTGGAAATTATTTCATGGGTATCAATTTTTAGGTAACACCTATAAGTGATGTAATAGGATATCTGTCTTTCGTTTTCTTTCTTACTTCAGGTAGGGTGATTATCTCTAGATCCTTCTATGGTGGTGCCAACGGCATTGTTCCATGCTTTTCCATGGCTAATATTCCATTGTGTACATGGACCACTTCTTCTTGGTGCATTTTTCTGTTGATGGACATTTTGGTTTCTTCCAGCTCTTGGCTATGGTACATGTTGCTGCAGTGAAGGATCGCCAGCCTGTGTCTTTTTGATTCAGGTCTACTCAGCGGATAGGCCCATCAGTGGGCCTACCAGATCACATAGTAGCTCAAGTTTTACCTTTAAACACACCTCCATTTTGTTCTCTGTACTGGCTCTTACCAGGTTACATCCCATCAGCAGCTAGAGGGTACACAGTTCTCTAAAACCCCTTCAGCATTTATACTATGTAGACTTTTTTGCTGATGATCCTTCTGACGGCTGTGAGGTGAATGTGTTTCTAGACTGGATTTGCATGGCTTTATTAATTCCTGACGTTGAGCGTTTCTCCATGCCTTTTTCTATAACAAAAAAAAGAGACAGAATATAAAATGTGCATAAAATATGCCTCTTGAAATTGTCGTTTTGAAATATGGATGTCTTTTGAGAGTTTTGCTCGATTTACGACCGAAGGATTGTTTTGAGGACAGGTGTCATTTACAGGCCTGCAATTATTTTGACTGTCAAGTAACCATTACAGCTGCAGTTAGAGCTGCTGTTGTGTGAAACGGCCACAAGGCGGCAGCAGTTCTCATTAACCAAATCTGGTTACTAGGGAAACAGAGCCTCAATGGAAGTCCTGTTCTAGGTTGCAAATTAGAATGGAATGGGCCAGGAAAAAGCCCCTTATGTTTATATGTCACTAAATATTGTTCTTTTTTTAAAATTTAATTTTCATTGTTTATCACAGCAAGTGTGATTACAATGTTTTGCTTGTCTTAGGTGTGCAAGATGTGGTTGTTTTCCACATATACATATCTCTTTTCTTCTTTGGATCCTTTTCCCATTTTAGGTTATGACACAATGTTGAGTAGTCTTCTCTTGGTATTCCGTAGGTCTTTGGTGATTATATACTTCTCCTGTGTTTGTATATCTCTGTTAACTCTGACATCCTAATGTATCCAATCCTCACACCTTTCCATTGGTGAACCATAAGTTTGTTTAATGAATCTGTGATTGCCTTTCTCTGTGGAAATATCTTCACTGGTATCAATTTTTAGGTAACACCTATAAGTGATATCACAGGATACGTGTCTTTCGCTTTCTGACTTACTACAAGTTGCGTGATTACTTCTAGACTCATCTATGGTGATGCAAATGGCATTGTGTCATTGTTTTCCTTGGCTAATATTCCATCTGTACGTGGACCAGTTTTTCTTTGTCCACTCACCTGTTGATGGACTTTTTGGTTGCTTCCATGTCTTGGTTATTGTAACACTGCTGAAATGCACATTTGCCTGCCTGTGTCTTTCAATTATGTCTTCTTCGGTTATAGGCCCAGGAGAGGGCCTGTTGGATCATATGGTAGCAAAATGTTTACCTTGTAAAGGCGTCTCCATTCTGTTCTCATTAGTGGCTCTTACCAGGTTATGTTCCACTTAAATTTGAGGGTATGCCCTTGTCCACAACCCTTTCAGCATTTATTGTTTGTAGTTTTTCTGCTGATGTTTATTCTGACAGGTGTGAGCTGACACCTCTTTGAGGTTGGATTTGCATGCATCTCATAATCCCTTGAAATTGAACTTTCAGGCATGTCCTCTTTTTTTTCAAGCTGTGAGTAACGCTTACCTCTTCAAATGGTTTTCTTGAAGTATGTGTCACATTTTGAAATATTTTGGCCATTACCTCCCTGAAGACATTCTGAGGGCAGGTTTCATTTACAGCTCTCCAGTACTTGTGCATATGAAGTGACCATTAGCACAGGTTTTAAAGCTGCTGTTGCAGGTATCGGCCATTGGGCGGCAGCATTTCTCCTTTCCCCATTCAGGGAACTACGGAAAGAGTCCTTCCTGCCAGTGGTGTTCCTCAGTTGTATATTAGAGAGGAATGTGCCCGGACAAACCCCCAAAAGCTGATGTCTCCTTACTTACGTTTGGTTTCTAAATTGAAATTATATATTTTTTTTTATTGGAGTAATATTCCATTGTGTACATGGACCACTTCTTCTTTGTGCCTTCCTCTGTTGACAGACATTTTTGTTGCTTCCAAGTGTTGGCTGTGGTAAATATTGCTGGAGTGCAGGATTGCCACCCTGTGTCTTTTTGATTCTCATCCTCTCAGGTGATAGGCCCAGCAGTGGATATGCTTGATTGAATGGTAGCTCAATATTTACCATATCAAGGCACCTCCTTTGTGGTTTCATTACTGGTTCTTACCATGTCCCACTGAGAAACGAGGGTGCACATTTCTCCACAACCCCTTCAGCATTTATTGTTTGCAGAATTTTTGCTGATGGCCATTATGACTGGTGTGAGCTGATAGGTTTTTGTAATTTGGATTTGCATGTCTTTAATAATTCCTAATGTTCAGCATTTTTCCATGCTTTGTTTTCTTTCTGTTAAACAAAAACAGAAAAAAACTGTGAGTACAATAAACCACTTGAAGTGGTCTTCTGGGAAGGCTGCCCTGTTTTGAATTTTTCGTCAATTTTTGACCCCAGGATTTTTTTGAGAACAGGTGACATTTACAGGCTTGTAATGAGTGTGAATATTTAGTGACCACTACTACTGGCTTTAAAGGTGCTGTTGGGGGAAACGGCCACAAGGTGGCAGCATTTCTCCGTTCCCAAAACTGGTTTCTAGGGCAGCACAGCCTTTCTGGAAGTTGTGTTCCCAGGTTGTAAATTAGAATGGAATGTGCTAGGAAAAAAACCCGTAAGTTAATATTCCATTATTTCTTGTTCGACTTTTTAGTCTTTTTAAATCGAGGTAATATTTAGAATATTGTTTGTCCTAGGTGTATACAATCTGGTTCATTTGTACATTACATACACACACACACACACACACACGTAATATATTCATGTACAGATACTCTTCCCATGTAAATTATTGCAGAGTGCTCCATTGACCTCCCTTGCTATATGGTCGGTCTCTTTGATAAATGTATTTAGTAGGTATTTGTACACATATGGTAACCCTAATCTTAATTTTCCATACCACCCACCTTTCCATTTACATAAGAATAGTTTGTTTTCTAAGTCTGTGAGTTTCTTTCTCTGTGAAAATGCTATCATTTTTGTCAGTTGTTAGATAACGCCTATAAGTGATATCATACTATATGTCTTTTTCTTTCTGACTTACGGCATGTTCTGAGATTATATCTAGGCTCATAAATGGTGCCTCAACGAGCAGTGTTTCACTGTTTTCCATGGCTAATATCCCATTATGTACATGGACCACTTCTTCTTTATCCATTCATCCATTGATGGACATTTTGGTTGCTTCCGTGTCTTGGCTATTGTGAAAAATCCTGCAGTGAAGGTGTTGCAGCCTGTGCCTTCTCGACTCTGGTATTTTCAGGTGAGAGGTTCAGCGGTTGACCTGCTGAATGGAATGCTGGCTCAATTTTTACTTTTAAACACAGCTCCTTTCTGTTCTCACTATTGGCTCTTACCACTTTACATCTCACCAGCGGCTAGAGGGTACACAGTTCTCTAAAACCCCTTCAGCATTTATTGTTTGTAGACCTTTGGCTGATGGTAGTTGACGTGTGTGTGTTGAAATCTTTTTGTAGGCTAGATTTGCATGAGTTTAAAAATTTATGTTGTTGAGCTTTTATCCATTTTCCTTGTTTTTAGAAAAATAAGGAGTAAAATTTACCTCTTCCTACTATCTCCTTGAAAATTTTGCCAGTTGTGAATTTTTGAGGGCAGTTGTCCTTTACTGTCCTGAGTCCTTGTGAATGTTAAGTGACCGTTAGCTGTGGTTTTAAAGCCGCTCTTGTGGGAAACGGCCACAAGGCGGCAGCATTTCTACATTTCCAACTCTGGGTTTTTGGGCAACAGAGGGTTCCTGGAAATCGTGTTTGTAAGCTGCAAATTAGAGCAGAATGTGCCACGGCAAACTCCCAAGAGCTTATATCTCCTTACTTCTTGTTTGTTTTTTACATTTAATTTTTATTTATTATCACAGCAAATTGGATAAAAATACGGTGTTTTTTCCAGGTGTACGGAATCTGGTTCATTATATCGATGTATTGATCTATTCATCTTTGGATCCTTTCCCGTGTAGGTTATTACAGAGTGTTGAGTACACCTCTTTTAGCATTCTATAGGTATTTTGTGATTATATATTTCATATGTATTACTACATGTCCGTTAACCCCCATATCCTAATTCATACATTCCTTACACCTTTCCATTTGGTTAAACATAATTTGGGTTTCTGAATCTATGAGTGTCCTTCTCTTGGAAATTATTTCATGGGTATCAATTTTTAGGTAACACCTATAAGTGATGTAATAGGATATCTGTCTTTCGTTTTCTTTCTTACTTCAGGTAGGGTGATTATCTCTAGATCCTTCTATGGTGGTGCCAACGGCATTGTTCCATGCTTTTCCATGGCTAATATTCCATTGTGTACATGGACCACTTCTTCTTGGTGCATTTTTCTGTTGATGGACATTTTGGTTTCTTCCAGCTCTTGGCTATGGTACATGTTGCTGCAGTGAAGGATCGCCAGCCTGTGTCTTTTTGATTCAGGTCTACTCAGCGGATAGGCCCATCAGTGGGCCTACCAGATCACATAGTAGCTCAAGTTTTACCTTTAAACACACCTCCATTTTGTTCTCTGTACTGGCTCTTACCAGGTTACATCCCATCAGCAGCTAGAGGGTACACAGTTCTCTAAAACCCCTTCAGCATTTATACTATGTAGACTTTTTTGCTGATGATCCTTCTGACGGCTGTGAGGTGAATGTGTTTCTAGACTGGATTTGCATGGCTTTATTAATTCCTGACGTTGAGCGTTTCTCCATGCCTTTTTCTATAACAAAAAAAAGAGACAGAATATAAAATGTGCATAAAATATGCCTCTTGAAATTGTCGTTTTGAAATATGGATGTCTTTTGAGAGTTTTGCTCGATTTACGACCGAAGGATTGTTTTGAGGACAGGTGTCATTTACAGGCCTGCAATTATTTTGACTGTCAAGTAACCATTACAGCTGCAGTTAGAGCTGCTGTTGTGTGAAACGGCCACAAGGCGGCAGCAGTTC